>NC_141691.1:588962853-589562853 GCF_964263255.1 Lissotriton vulgaris
TTTTTTTACAAACCACTTCAGAATAGGGCTACCTGTCCCTACAATTATCCCATTTTTTTTTTTAAATTTTTGGGGGGAGCGCTCCCAGAGCGCGCCCCGGAGTGCGCCCCGTAAAGCGTATTTCTGAAAAGCGCCCCCGGGCGCGATCCGGGGAGCGTCTCGTGAGCGCCAATATCGCAAACGAAAACATGATCGTGACGTATCGCGTAGCCGCGACCGCGTGATACGCACGGCGTAAGCGCACCCGGAAGTACTCGAGCGAATACGATCGCACAACGTAAACTTCCGACGCGCTTACGCTGCGCGCCCCCGTGCGCGTAGCGTAAGCGCGTCGGGTCATGTGAGCAGAAAATAACACTTTTCATTGGTTTATAACAGTTTTAGTTTCATAATGATGAAGCCCCTGGTCTTGTGACCTGAAAATAACACTTCTCATTGGTTCAGGACAGTTTTTTTTTCTAAATGATGAAAGACCCCACCTTTTTTCCTTATTCTGACTTTGTCCTTTGACTGAGGAAGACCTGTTTGTTGCTCTCTCTACTTTTTTGCTCCAAATAATGGCTTCAGTAGTAGCATCAGCTGGTGCATCTGCCCCACCACCACCACCACAACCACCAAGAGGACCAGCTCCAAATTATATTGGTGGTCAAGAACAGGAGGAGGAGGAAGAGGAAGAGGAGGAGGGGAGAAGAAGAGGGCTGCCAGAAGAAAATACACCTTACAAACCCAAACCACACATTGTTTGGCAGTTTTTTTCAATCCCAGAGGGGCAAAAAAAGGTGAATGCGCCCAAGGTGACTTGCCTCATCTGCAATGATGAACTTTCACGGGGCAACCCAAACAAAAAATATTCTTTTGGTAACTATACCATGATTCGGCACATGACCAGAAAGCACCCAAACAACTACTCTCGAGCAGAGTTCAGGGAACTGGCCAGTAACCTCCCCCAGTCATCAAGGACCTCCTCCCAAAGAAACCAACCCACCTCATCAGAACCAGAAACATCCGAGGTGATGCCTTGCATTCAGCCGAGATTTGCTGATTTTAAAATCACTTGTTCTGCATGTGGCAAGCTTATCGCCTATGGCGAAAAAAGCGTTAAGCTCATCGTCCTTGCAGGTGATAATCACAAGTGCCCCAAAAAGAAATAATTTTTGGGGTTTTTTGTTTTTTTGCTCCAGTTGAGCCAGTTTCAATTCCCTTTTTTTGTTTCTCCCCCTAAAAAAATACAAAAAAAATATAAAACTGTTTTGAAAAGCCAAAAAAAGTTCAAAAAGTTCAAAACACACAAAAAAATATAAAACAACAAAAAGAAGAAAAAAAAAAGTTCTTTTTAGAACTACCTCCAATTTCTAAATAAAAACTTCATTTTTTTAAAAACTCTGTCATCTTTTTCCCTCATTTTACGCTCCCCGGTGCGCTACCTGGTGCGCGCACCGGGCGCTTCCCCCGCGCAAAACGAAACAAAAAAAAATATTTTAAATGCCCCGCGGGGCCCTTTTATAGCCCCCACATCAAACCTAGGGGGTCAAAGGGGTCTATCCCTGACGCCTTATGGTCAGTTCACCCTTTGTTTTAGCCACCTCTTATGTCTCGATTTTACCGAGACACAAGATGGCGGCCGCTCTGGACTGTTTCGAATGTTTGCAGACACCCGAGAGCCAATCAGCTTTCCATGCGCACCTCGCGTCACGCGCCTGGAGCGCACTCCGGTGCGCGCACCGGTGCGCAGCTATAGATATATATATTTTTTGTAACCTAAATTACTCAAAATCCACTGCAGCACATATCTTGAGACATAGCAAAGGCACATCAGGCTACCAATCCCTACAATTTTGCCAAATTTGGTGGAAATCCATTCAGCCGTTCGGGTTAAAAGTGAAATCGACCGCCCTATGGAAATTAACATGGGGAAAACGCGTTTTGGGACCCCCCTTTTATCTCGGCCCCCGTTTGACGTATCCCCCCCAAACTTTCAAGGAAGAACCGGAACTCGACGAGGCCATTTTCAGGAAATTTTCAGGCAGATAGGTAATATATATATATATATATATATATATATATATATATATATATATATATATATCCAACCAACAGTTCGCTGTAGACCCCTGCCGCTTTTCAAAGGCGGGCCTCGGATGGGATAGCGAGTCCCAATAAATCCAACCAAACTTTCTCCAGTAAAGAAAAGAGATCCGGGCCACTAGGAAGTGCAAAGCGTGATTTATTCAATGGCTTTCTCGACACGTTTCGCAGTCAGTTCTGCTTTTTCACGAGCCCGTGAAAAAGCAGAACTGACTGCGAAACGCGTCGAGAAAGCCATTGAATAAATCACGCTTTGCATTTCCAAGTGGCCCGGATCTCTTTTCTTTACTGGAGAAAGTTTGGTTGGATATATATATATATATATATATATATATATATATATATATATATTACCTACTGGCGGTCGCCAGTAGGTAGTTATAGTTAGGATTTTTTTCAATGCAAAATCTCAAAATTCTATTGTGAATAACTTTGGCGCCGGTTGACGAATCTGCCTGAAAAATTCCTCAAATTTGCCTCGCGGAGCTCTGGTCCTTCCTTGAAAGTTTGGGGGGGATTCGTTAGGCGGGGGCCGAGATAAAAGGGGGGGTCCCAAAACGTGTTTTCCCCATGTTAATTTCCATAGGGCGGTCGACCTCACTTTTAGCCCAAACGGCTGAATGGATTTCCACCAAACTTGGCAAAATTGTAGGGACTGGTAGCCCGATGTGCCTTTGCTATGTCTCAAGATATGTGCTCCAGTGGTTTTTGAGTAATTTAGGTTAAAAAAAATATATATATCTATAGCTGCGCACCGGTGCGCGCACCGGAGTGCGCTCCAGGCGCGTGACGCGAGGTGCGCATGGAAAGCTGATTGGCTCTCGGGTGTCTGCAAACATTCGAAACAGTCCAGAGCGGCCGCCATCTTGTGTCTCGGTAAAATCGAGACATATATATCTATGGCAGCGCCCCGGTACGTGCACCGGGCGGCGCTCCGGGCACGCCACGCGAGGTGCGCACGGAAAGCTGATTGGCTCTCGGGTGTCTGTAATAATTCGAAACAGTCCGGAGAGGCCCCCATCTTGTGTCTCGGTAGGATCGAGACACAAGAGGTGGGAAAAACAAAGGGGGAAATGACCATAAGGGGGCAGAGTAGACCCCCCTTGACCTCCTAGGTATGATGTGGGGGCTATAAAAGGGCCCAGCGGGGCAAAAACATATATATATATTTTTTTATTTGTGCGGGGGGAGCGCCCGGTACGCGCACCGGGGAGCGGACCGGGAAGCGTTCCATGTGGAAAAAAGAATGATAGAGTTTTTAAAAAATTGAGCCTTTTTTTAGAAATTGGAGGTAGTTCTAAAAAGAACAGTTTTTTCTTCTTTTTGTTGTTTTATATATTTTTTTAATGTTTTTTGAACATTTTGTACTTTTTTTTGGCTTTTATGAACTAATTTGTATTTCTTTTGGTTATTTTAATGGAGAGAAACAAAAAACAGGAATTTCAAAATGGCTCAACAGGAGCAAAAAAAATCAGGAAAAAATTAGTGTTTTTTGGGGCAATTGTGGTTGTCACCAGCAAGTAGGATGAGCTTTATGCTCTGCTCACCATAGGTGATGGTTTTACCACAAAATATACACGTAACTCTGTATTCCCCAAACCGTGGTTGTATGCAAGGGATCGTCTCCCTTGTTTCTGGTCCCGATGGAGTGGGTTGCTTTCTTTTGGAGCTGGTGGTTGAAGATTGGTGAGGGTTGCTGGCCAGTTCTCTCACATCTGCAGCATAATAGTTTCTCGGATGCTTGCGCTGCATATGTCTAATCATGGTATTATTACCGAAAGAATATTTTTTGTTCGGGTACCCCCTTGAAAGTTCCATGCCACAGATTAAGCAAGCCACCTTGGGCGCATTGACTTTCTTCTTGCCCTCTGGTATAGAAAAAAACTCCCATACAATGTGCTGCCTTGGTTTGTATGTGGTATTGTCTTCTTGCAGCCATCTTCTCCCCTCTTCCTCCTCCTCTTCCTCCTCCTCCTCTTCTTGACCACCAATGTAATGTTGTGGTGGTCCTCTTGGTGGTGGTGGTGGTGGTGGTGGCTGAGATGCTCCAGCTGCTGCTGCTACTGTAGCCATTTTAAAGTACAAAATATTTTTTCACAAAGATGTTCAAACAGGTCTTCCTCAGTCAAAGGACAAAGTCAGAATAAGGAAAAAAGGTGGGGTCTTTCATCATTTGGAAAAAAAAACTGTCCTGAACCAATGAAAAGTGTTATTTTCAGGTCACAAGACCAGGGGCTTCATCATTATGAAACCAAAGCTGTTATGAACCAATGAAAAGTGTTATTTTCAGGTCACATGACCCGGCGCGCTTACGCTATGCGCCCCCGGGCCGTGTCGCGTAAGCGCGTCAGATGCTTACGTTGCGCGATCGTATTCGCTCGAGTGCTTCTGGGTGCGCTTAGGCCGTGCGTATCACGCGTACGCGGCTACGCGATACGTCGCGATCATGTTTTCGTTCGCGACATTGGCGCTAACGGGACGCTTCCCGGTTCGCGCTCCGGGGCGCTTCAAAACACTACGCTTTCCGGGGCGCTCACCGGGGCGCGCACCGGGAGCGCTCCAGGGCAAAAAAAAAACAATATACATAAAAAAAATCGTTTAACATAAATATATAATATAGGATTCATTTTAAAAAATATTACATTTCATAGCTATAGAAATTTGCTATTAAAAAACCTTTGAAATTCACTGAAAAAACCATAGGTTTCACACCAGTTTTAGTTAGGAATTAGCATTTAAAAAACCTATTAAATTCACTGAAAAAACCATAGGTTTCACACCAGTTATAGTTAGGAATTTGCATTTAAAAAACCTATTATATTCACTGAAAAAACCATAGGTTTCACGCCAGTTATAGTTAGCTGGAAATTTTACTGACATAAAACCATTGAAATTCCCACGTTATAGTTAGTTGGACTCACTATAACTTGCGCGCCTGCAATGCACTGCTGATGACGTCACATATTACATCACTCATGACATGGTCAGTGACATCACTCATGACATCAGTGAATTTAATAGGTTTTTTAAATGCTAATTCCTAACTATAACTGGTGTGAAACCTATGGGTTTTTCAGTGAATATATATATATTCATATATTATCCTATTAACCCACACCACTGAACCCTGAGAAATTCTTCTTTGCCACCCGAAAAATTCCCTTGCCACTAAAAAACCCACACCCACCCTAAACCCTACATATATATATTTAGGTCAAACTGCGTCATGTTGATGCAATTAAAACCTACATTGCTGTGTACGTATAGTTGTACTCTTGGTTTGCTCCGGTGGGAAGGGATCCGCTGTTTTGAATTAAATACATGCTGCCACTTGCAAGTTTGAGAGCACCATCCTCGAGAAAGTTCATCAGGATTGTGGCATTCTCAGCATTTCTTTCATTCAAGATATTGAACCACTGCCGAACCATCGAAAACCAAGCAAGAATGGTGTGCCTGCTGACACGGGTCAGATCATGACTACATGAGGAGTCCATGTAATTAGAACCAGCACTTACAGGCATTCACCGTGTGGAGGGTAGTACGCGGCTGGATGTAGGGTAAAGCAACATTAATTTTGACTCTGTTAATGTGACTTTGCCTTTTGCCAAAGTAAAAATATGTGCATAGCCATGGAAATATGTTTCTTGCCAGTATGCATGAAATATCGGTTAGCCCTTATCCATTGTGGATATGAGATTGGAACAATGATAAATACCTAAAAAATCCCTTAGCACCCAAAAATATATACTCATCCTAAACGCTTACATTGCCCTTGCCACTAAAAATCCTTCCCCCCACTACGCCCCTTAAATTCCCTTACCGCCTAAAAGCCATAACCAAACTAAACCCTAAAATTACCCTTGCCATCGAAAAAACCCACACCCATGCTAAACCCCAAAATTGCCTTTGCCACCCAAAATCCATATGCACTCTAAATCCTAAAATTACTCTTACCACCCAAAAGCCCATACTCAATCTAAACCCTAAAACAACACTTACCACCCAAAAACACATTTCCACCCTTAATCCTAAAAAACATCCATGCCACCATATTAATCACTGTGTATATATATATACACACACACACGCACACACACACATATATATATATCATAAATATAGGTGTATATATGTTATATGTCTAATACTTAAATGTAATACTTTCCATACATTATTTTTTTCCTATGAAAATGCCTTAAAATTTCATGCTTTAACAATGACATTCATTTTAAAAGCACCCATAGTAAAGGTATACTCATGGTAAAAATATTCATTGTAATGCTTTTGTTATAAAGGCATCTAGTTGTAAAGGCTTTTCCCCATTCTGACAGCATAAATCAGTTTTTAAAACTTCCACCACTCATCTCCTTCCCATTTTCACAAAATTTGCCTCGATTGCAGGTTCTACTGCTCTTTTATTGTTACGTCTCTTTGAAGCTATGGGGCTTATTTAAATGTAAATGCCAGCATTTGTAAAGCTCACAGCTAACTCTGGAGAGGTGTCCCGGCGCTGGGGGTCATTGGGAAGATTAAGAAAGCTATTGCCCAGAGTCATATGGTGCTGGGATAACCTGCCGCTCGAGCTGGGGAACGAACCGCGAACCCTATGGTCCAGAGTCAGGCACCCTGGCCGCTGCACCATACCTCTTCCACAAGTCCGTGGTGCCTCACTTTTTCCCATATAAAAAGTGACACATCGATGACGCAAGGAGCTTGTAAATAAGCCCCTATGCTTTCATCACTCACACTTGTTTTACTTTCTCAGTTCAGTCTTCAGAATGAATCAAACTTAGGTCCATTTATATATTTCCTACTGGCATTCGCCAGTAATTAGGTATAGTTAAGACCATGTTGCCATAGGAAAAGTGTTTTTTGACTTGCCTATATCATTGGTGAAGTTTGACAAATCTTCATGGAATTTTCAATAAGAAGTCTGCCAGTGATTCTTGTTGTGCATAGAAAGTTTCAACGTTATTTGCCAAGTGGGGGCTGAGAAAAAGGGTAGTAAAAAAATGTGTCTTTGCAATGTTAATTTCCATAGAGATTTTTAGACATGACTACAACTTGAATCGCTGGACGGAATTTTACCAAATTTGGCAGAAATGGAGTCAAAAAGAACCATTCTTGGTATTTGTTGTAAATCTAGTCAGTAATGAGCTGTTGGTAAAACAAATTTGTATATATCGGGACGCAAATCCTCCCACGATCCAACAATCCAAGTGCTCAAATCTGATCAGCTGCTACACTTCAATCAGGAAGTGTTTGCCGCCATCTTTTTACTCAGCTTCAGCTGAGTCTCACATAAAACATTTAAAAAAAAGAAAAGTGGTCCATGGGTCCCAATCAGCACTTTTTGAAAAACATCTTGATGTGGGAATGTGATGGAGCCTTCTTGGGCTTAACTGTGCCCCATGGCCATCGCTACTCTGGGGCCCTCCATCGTGATTCCAAGGGAAAAAGAGCAGACAGAGGCAAAAAAATGATCAACAACCAGCAGAAAGAGGCAAAATAAAGGTGATAAACAAGCAGAAAGAGGTCAAATAGAGGACAGCAAAAAGCAGAAAGACGCAAAATAAATGTGAGAAACGAGTATGAAGTGGCAAAATAAAGGTGAGGAACCAGCATCAAGAGAGAAAATAAAGTGGGAGAAATGAGCACAAAGAGGCAAAATAATGGTCAGCAACGAGCAGTAAGAGTCAAACTACAGGTGAAAAATGAGCAGAAAGAGGCAAAACAAAAGTGCTAAACGAGCAGAGAGAGGCAAAATAAAGCTGATAAATGAGCAGAATAAGGCAATATAAAGGACAGCAACAAGCAGAAAGATGCAAAATAAAGGTTAGAAACGAGCAGAAAGAGGCAGAATAAAGGTCAGAATCAAACAGCAAGAGGCAAAATACATGTGATAAGTGAGCAGAAAAAGGCAAAATAGAGGTCAAACACCTGCATCGAGAGGCAAATTAAAGATCAGAAATGAGCAGAAAGAGGCTGAAAAAGGCCAGCAACCAGCAATAAGAGGTAAACTACAGGCACGAAATGACCAGAAAGAGGCAAAATAAAGGTCCGTAATGAGCAGAAAGAAGCAAAATAATGGTAAGAAAAAAGCAGAAAGAGGCATAATGAAGTTCAGAAGAGAGGAGAAACAGGTAGAATAAGGCCAGAAGGAATCATAAAGAGGCAGAATAAAAGTCAGAAACAAGCAGAAAAGATCAGAAACAAGCATAAAAAGCTAAATAAAGGAACCGCAATCATCATAAAAAGGGAAAATAAAGGTGAAAAGTGTGCAGCAAGAGGCAGAATAAAGGTCAGAAAGAGGCAGAATAATGTCAGAATAGAGCAAAAAGAGGCAGAATAGAGATCGGAAACAGCAACAAGAAGCAGATAAAGGTCAGAAACAAGCAGAAAGAGGCAGAAAAAAGGTCAGGAAAGAGGCAAAATAACAGGCAGGCTGAGCAGAAGTAATGAGGGCAAAGCGAGGAGAGAAGAGGTAGAAAAATGAGCAGAGGGGGCACAACCCGTAGGCAGCAGAGAGTAGTGGACTGAAGGCAAGTTTGAGAAGAGGACTGTCACAGTGGGAGCTGGCACAAGGACCTGCTCCCTTGTGTCCTCCTGCTTATTTCACTACCCACCCACTGACAGACCCACTCATGCACCCACTCTCAGACCCACTTACACACTCCTGCACCCCCTCACAGACCCACTGAGAGACTCACATACACTCACAGACCCACTCATAGACTCACACACCCACTCATAGACACACCCAGACTCTCATAAACCGGCTCACAGATCCATTCACTCATTCACCTACTGACAGACTTACAGACCCACTGAGATACTCATGCACCCACACACAGATCAACTCAGACACTCATGCCCCTACTCACAGACTCATTCGGAGTCTCTCACGTGCTATTGTAGACCCACTCAGCCACTCACCCACCCACTCAGTGACTCAGACATCCACACACACATTCCTTCAGACACTCATGCATCCATTGACACACCCACTCAGAGACCTTCACATGCTCTCACAAACCCACTCATCCACTCATCCACCCACTCACAGACACATTCAGACAGTCATGTTCCCATTCACAGACCCACCCAGAGACTCATGCACCCAATCAAATACCTACTCAGACATTCACAAACCTACTGACTGAACCACTCAGACACTCAAATACCCACTTACAGACTTACCGAGACACTCATTCCCTCATTCAGATACTAATTTTCAAAGTGTAGTACTTACATTTAGGAAATAGAGCTTAAAAACCAAAGATTACAGGGATTTTTATAGTAAGGTAACTTCATTAAAAAAGACCTTAGACATCACTGAAAAAACCGAAGGTCACAGGAATGCTGTAGTTAGGGAAAATAATTAAAACAAACCTTAGATATTCTCTGTGAAAATCAAAGGTTACAGGGACATTACAGTAAGGCAGAAATTTCACTCATACAAAACAAGTGAAATTCAGCAGTTATAGTTAGCTGAGCTAACTATAACTTACACCCCAGCAATGCACTGCTTATGACCTCACATATTACAGCACTCATGACATGGTCAGTAACATCAATGATGGCATCTCAAATGACATCACTGTTGACATGACATCTCTGATGATATTATCCACAGACGCTCTCACATACCCATCCACACCCCTATACAACCTCTCATACATCCACTCACATGCCCACCCAACTACTCACATACCCATTCACAGACCCATACAAGTACTTTAACAACCACTCACTCATGCATAGATCCAAACACACTCACTCACTCACTCATACTACTCTCACATAACCACTCACTCATACAGCTACTCATACAACTACTCACATACACATACAGCCACTCACACAGCAACACACACCCTCATATAGCTGCTCACACACCCACTTATTAACCCATGCAGCACCTCACACACCCACCCACTCACCCAAACAGTCTTTCAACATAACCTCTCACTCACCTAAAAAAACGTTCATACATACACTCCCTCTTCAATATAGTCACTCACACACAACTCACATAGCCAAACACCTACTCAATCAGCCACTCACTCACCCATCCAGCCACTTACACACCCATTCACTCACTCATACAGCCATTCAGACACCCACTCACTCACTCACTCACCCATACAGTCACTCACACATCCACTCAGTCATCCATACAGCCCCTCACGTAGCCACTCACTCACCCATAGAGTCACTCACACACCTACTCACTCACCAAAACAGCCACTCACACAGCAACTCACTCACCCACAAAGCTACTCACACACCCATTATTTACCCATACAGCCACTTACTCACCGACTCACAGAACCATACTCTATTCATACAGCCACTCACACACAGATGCAATCAGTCACACAGCCACTCACATAATATATTTTCGAAGTAGTATCACCTATTAGTAGTGGACCTAGTATGTTAATAGAACTTTTGCAGCAGGTTAGTATATATCTTTAACATTCATACACTCTTAAAAAACACTTACACTCACTGGATGATGTCATCAGTGATGAAATTTGAGATGTCATCAGTGATGTCACTGACCACATCCACATCATCAGTGAGGTATATTTGAGGTAATAAGTAGTGCATTCCAGGGGCGTAAGTTATAGTCCTCTCAGCTAACTCTAACTGCTATATTTCACTGGTTTTGTAAGAGTGAAATCTGAGCCTAACTATAACATCCTTGTAACCTTTGTTTTTTTAGTTAAAAAAATATAATTATATATGTAACATATGTGTTTGTGTATATGTATATATATATATATATATATATATATATATATATATATATATATATATATATATATATATATATATATATATAACACTTAATACTTACATTTAATAGTTTACTTACCTTATGTTTTTTACTACAACTATGCCTTTACCATTCATGCTTCAACAACGAAATTCGTTGCAAAGGCAGCCGTGGTAAAGGCATACTCTAGGTAAAAATGTTTGCTTTAAAAGCAAGCATGGTATGTTGTAATGTCTTCATTTAAAAGGGATCTTGTTGTTCAGCGTTCGATATAAAGGATGTTTCCCAATTCTGACAGCATAAATCAGTTTTTAAAATTTCCATCTCTCTTCACCTTCCGATTTTCACAGCATTTGCCTCTTGAATGCAGGTTCCACTACTCTTTTATGGTTACGTCACTTTGAAGCTATGTTTTTATCACTCATGCTTGTTTCACTTTCTCAATACGCTTGTTAGAATTATTCAAACTTAGGTAAATTTTTTCCCAATCAACCTTCAGTTATTTTTACTTGTTAATATCTTAAACCAGCTTCTCACCTCGTCTATGCTTCTTTCTAAAGCAGCACTATAATATCAAAGGTCCAAACCACTCCCATTGGCTCGAATCACATTTGGCGGGTGGTGTGGATCATCCACTTTCTACCATAGACCGTCACGTCCACTTGATGTTTGCACTGGCTCTATGCAAGACCGCAGGAAGAGAGGGTAATTGAGGACAAGGAATTATTCACACCATTCTGCCAACTTGTGTCGATTTGGGTAGAATGGGCATGCATTGACATCCTGCCCTCACACCATTACTGCTTCCCACTGGCAGAAGACAACAGAAAGAATGTTAAGTAGTTCACCTGTGCATAGGTGTAATACGAGGGGCAATTTGCATGCTTTTAAGGCTCACTTTATCTTAGCACTTCAATGTCTGCCAGCTCCTATCATGTGCCCAGAAATCAATGGGTGCTTCAGGCATCAGAATTTGATGTAAAGGCTTAACTGTATTACTAAGTATACCCCAAATCTTGATATACTAGCCCATAAGCGGAAATAGTATCAGTGGATATATGGAATAAAGTACTTCCTGTCATACATTCAAAGGACAGAAGAGTTTCATGACCATATATAGCAATGAGAAGATTGTGTAACAAGCCCTGGGTTTTGTCCATAAAGTCTCGGCGGGGGTCTGACTTCAAAACATAGTTTGTAAGGGGGCTCAGAGCAAAATCATTTTAAGATCTCTGAGATAGGGGATATAATTGGATCCACATGAGCGCACTCCTCCTGATCATCAATGTTGGACAATTGCAACTTTTGTTAATATGTTCAGGTCCTTTGTATGTATCTAGGGATTCCATGTTTTTTAAAGTAATTTTTATCAAGTTAAGATACACAGCATTAGGCTTGCTAGAGATCCCACCAATCATGTATAAATGTTTTATGCATTGATATGGGAAGCCGAAAATGTTCTTATATGTGATTTCATTCGCAATTTCTCTTTTTTTATTGTTGTAAAGTAAATGATATGACAGAACATGCAGGAGGTGTATTTAAAGTTTATATTTGGAAACAGGGGAGCAAAATATACATGAGTGGGAACCACAGTAGTGAAATACAAAAGAAAACAATGATTGACAGCACACCACTACAAAATAAAATAGGACGACATATAGTGATTTGTGTAAAATTAATTCAGCCTTCATAATAATCTTTTATTCATTCTGGTGAGTAAGAAAAGGGGTGTCTGCAAAGGCACATTGAAGGCGGCTTTATTTCCAACAGCCAATGTAGGTGTCTTGGACTGGGATATTTACATGAGAGAGTCCTGGCATATAATTCAATCCCATCACTAACTGTGGTGTCAGTGTTGTTAGAAGGAAAGAGCAATAAAACATTGAGTACTAAAATTGGGCTGATCATAGCAATTTGAAGGTAGCATATTGTGGATGAATATATCACCGACACACATGTTTGCTGACATTTGATTATTTCAAAGGGGTTATCCTCTCCAGAAGTATAGTCCCTAAAAGGTCTAAGTGCTGCATCAAATTCATGCTCCAATTTGTGCTTCTCATTTAGTACAACAGCAATTGTTCTGAATAATGCAAAGACATTTAAACAAAGTTAAGACTGGCACTCTGCCCCAAAAAGATATAAAGCTATGTCAACTCTAACACGCTTTAGATGCCCAGTGAAATCTTTCCCTTTGTCTTTTTTTCCTCTCTTTCCAGATGGGAGTGCGGCAGCTTGGTCAGAACTTATGGGTTGAGACCAGAATATTGTAAATTTTGTCAGAGCAACTCAGTGAGAATTTTCATGTTTCCTTGCCATCCTTTCACCCAGGACTCCACCGTTGTTTGCAAGAAGAAATGCGCCCCTGAAGCCTGCAACAAGAGCACAGAGTCCTGTTGTGATGAGTGTGTCATGTATGTCCCCACCGAGGAAGTGAAAGTGTGCAAGTCTGGCAGCAAGCTGTTCAGGGTAATGTTGCAATGCTAATGTCATTTGGGGATGCTGCTGAGTTTAATCTCTTTGTACCCTGCCTGTTCACTGTTTAGAGATCAAAGGTTTGTTCACTTAATTTGCTTGCCTTTTGCGTTTTTGTTGGCTGCAGCACCACATTCAGCAAAACTTCTGATCTGCTTAACTCCAACTAGAAGAAATAAGATGGTATGTGCTAGTGAACAAATTCAACAAATCTTAGTAAATAGCATGTTGAAATACTATCTGTACTCTTTTTTGGTCTCTAAATCCTGTGCAACCCTATTGTGGTGGTGCCATAATTTAGCACTTCATTGGCACCTTACAAAATGTCAGGGGACAGGAAATTGTCTTTAATATTTCAATGGCATGAATATCTTCAGTGGCCAAACTTATGCTACACACACTGAGTTACTGTCATTGGCACATAGTATTTTCAGAGGTAATTCAAGAAATTCATCCTGAAATATGAGTGTGCTTAATATTGGGGCTGATCTTGTTTGTGGGTGATCCACATTTGAGAAAATTCAGGATAATAGGTCCTGGGTAAAAAGTAATTTGAGAATAATTTGGGCATTAAATAGACGGGGATTATTACTCTGTCTCTTGGATCTAAAGTCATCAATAACGTTAGAAGAGATCAGTTCTCCACTGATAAATTTCAAGCTTCAGATTTCTAATCAGGCAAACACTGCCCGACTTGTATTACAGAGTGAGTATTGCATGATGCAGCTAAGAGGATCAGCATGTTAATGATGATTAAAAAGCACCATCAAAAGCTCATACTCAAGCACAGCCACAACTCACTAAAGCACATCTCTTATCCTCACGCACTACAACCAACATCTTCTATGTAGTTCAAACTGTAACTCACATCTACCACACATACACTATGAAGGCCGCCTCTCAACCCAATGTTAAACAAGGAATCATGCCTTTTTTAGTTATAAGGCACTAAGAAGATTCTAAAAGAATGCAATATTATGTCACTAACCGTGTTAAATTAGCACTTTTTAACAGTTTGCAATTCTCTGGTTGATTGCATTTAAAGCCAACGAGATTTGAAAGATTTGCTGCCTTACAATCTAATTTCCACATTTATTACCTTGATTTCTATGGGTATATTCACATTTAGTCCTTACATCTTTTTAGTATTTGACTGGTTTAAAACATGGCAGACCTTCCCAGTTTTCTGCTTCAATTAAAAGGACGATGATTGTGCAGCTTGATGTTAGGGAAAATCTGGTTTAGTAAAACTCCTAATTCTTTAAATTGTAATCACAGAAACATCTTAATCTTCAATGGGGCTTTATTGGCTGGTATTCCACGCTATACATTTATTTTGAAGACGTTTGCATCCAATTTCACTCATATGTGACTGTTTTCATTTACTATTTGATACTTTTATGTATTGTTTTAAATGTACTTTGAACTAAACCTTGTGGTACATCAGAAACTTTTCAGAGAAATAGAATAGACAGAGGGGCGTACTGTGGTCCTTTCATAACACAGAAATCAAACATCATGATCATATTGACAGAAAGTCATAAATATATTAATCAATCCTTTCCTTAAGCAGGACCACTTGAATTATGTAGTTTGAGAGGGACAATTTATGGGGCAAGAAAAGGCAAATTATGCGACATAATGAGGCACATTTTCTGATAGCTTTGCCTAATTATTTTGTCAATTTCATACTTTTTAACACTGTCTGGGCATAGGTTCTACCTCAGTTTAACACCCAAAATTAGCAATAAGCAACACAAAGGTGAGAAGTCAACTTTTACAAAGGCCCTCCACTGCCGACAACACTTGTCACTGCGACTTTACTAACTTTTGAACCGTTTGAGCTAGTAAAAGTTTTTGGGGATAAAATGTGCTAATTATGCAGCAGGTGAATCATGTACCAAATGTGGCAGATCCATAATTACGTGAAAAATGCAGCAGCCGCACAATCGCATAAATTCAGTGGCCCTGCAATAACCCTGCTTGGAACACTTTTAAATCATCACAGTTATAAGGAAAGTCTGAAAAGATATGAAGTTGACTTATTTTGGGTTTCTTTACTTGCCCTTGAAACTTAACAGGGTGAGGAGATGTTCGCCTTCTTGCCCCATCCCTATTCTCCAGGGATCTGCATAAGAGTGCGATGCACAGGAGGTATCTTGTCAAGGGATTCCATAAGCTGGTAGTATTCTCCTGCTCTCAGTAGAAATATGGATGTTGGTAGACAATGATACCATGTCATTTCCCAGTGACCTACTCATCTTTCATAAAAACATACCTACCTGGTCTATGATCTTCAAAATCATTAGGCGGAGATAGGTATAACAACTGGGGTGACAGCTTGTAAACTTTCTAATTTATTGATTCCCGAAAATGTTTTATTCATGGAATCTAGCATGTTTAGAAAAGTGGCAAAACACATAACTGACAATTAAGAATAAAGTTAACAGATGATTCCATATCACCAAGACAAAAAGCTGCAGATATGATGAAGATTTCAGTTGCAAAAAGTGGTCATAAATTACCTATTGACTTTCTGTAATTGAAAACTAATTTTGTATACTGACCAGGGCGCAAATAGTTGGGTACACAAAATTCAGAATCATAGTTGGTTTCTATCAGTATCCATGAGGTAGTTTGCAAATTTCGACTTACTAAGATTGGATGCCATCAAGGGGTTGTGGACTTCTGTGGTCATCAGACTACTATGCCTGTGACTGTATCTAAATAAAGTAAACTTTAAAAAATGTAGACTACATTCCGTAAAGGAAACAGGGCTACGTTAAAAAATCTATATTTTTAAAGTTTGTTTGAAAGTTGATTGTGGTGCTCAAGCCTCTCCCTGTTCAGCGGGACTCCTTCCCATTTGCAAATGTGTTACTGCCCCAATCTCTGGAGTTGGTAACCTTTCAATGTTAATGGACCAAATCTTAGTTACAAGACATTTATACATACCACAATGAATCTCTATTTTGAAGGAAAACACTAAACATGCCCATTCCAAAAAACAAATCATTATGCCTTTATAAACCCATTTTCCTATTCAGTAACCTGTTACTTAATCACAAAATGAGTTTAGTGCATGCTAGAAAGCCATTTCGTGGTTTAACCCCTGTGCTTTGCCCATCTGCCCAGGGCTTCCATCTGACAATTTGTTGTTTTCAAGAGTGAGAGCCCAGTCAATGTATTTGATCTAAAGCAAGACTGCAACACTCAGAATGCACTGATTTGTTAATAGAAAGTTCTAGACCGGAAACAGGGAGCCTGATTCACAAAGCCAGTTTTGCAAATACGTTCAGATTACATATGCAAATGACTTCATGAAAGGTGGGTTTCAAATCATACATCCATATATGTGTTTTATGACAACATCAGGGTTTAATAGTACTCCTTCGGTATAACTTCCTACATGGATATTGAGCAGGCTTGTTCCAGGACTATGATACACTGAACACGTTGGGAGCACCGACAAACTCAATAATTTATGGGTGTTGCCAAACCTTTCACAGGCCCATGCCAACTCCAGAAATGTTTGGAGATTTACTCCTATCAAGGACAGGAACTACATGTTTTCCCCAAAAAGTAACTATGAAGGAACACTGCGAAAACTGGTGCAAGAAGAGTGGTGTAACTTTCCCAGTGAAGAAATAAAAGCGCATTACACTAATTCAATGGCTTTCCCTACGAGCAGTTGTAAACTATTCCCAATTACCCATGCAAACACATTTTGCTTGGTCTTACCTCTGACTGGCACAGGCTTCTTTCTAGGAGTACCCATGGAAACAGTTTTGAATTCCTTATATTCATCAGTTTACTCTATATCCCTGCAAGGTAGTAAACCTGCAAGTGCATATTTAAGAATATCTTTGAAAATCAGGCCAAATGTGTTCTGGTGACATTGACTCATCTGAAAATAAGGCTCACGAACAACCCTCAAAGTGGAGTATTACTCGAGTTGTACCTCTCGAAATATGCCACTACAGGAACATCACACACCTGGTCATGTCTCATGAAATATAAACTTTCATTAATCACATGGCAGGACCTAGAGATAAAGGCAGTACTGTCTGTAGATTGGTGTGGAAATGTAAAGTTTGCAAAAATGCAGATGCGTTATGAAAACCGCTGTGCTTTGCAAGAAATGTGTCTTTGAATTAGCGTGGGAAGTATATCTGTCTCCCAAGCTGCCATTTTCTGTGATTAGGTTTACAGTTCAGATCCGCTACAGCACAGTGGCAGCCAAGATTGTGTTGGGTCGAGGATAGACCATCTGGGAAGAAATTCACTGTGTCCAGAAATGATAATTATATTTTGTCATGCGGAATAATTTAAATACATTGGGATTTTAATGTGTCTAGGATATCCTGGAAATATTTATAACATGTCTTTTAACTGATAAACTAGCTTATTAGTACAGAGCAGGGAAAATGGGAAAGAGAGAGAGGTGACAGATTTTGAAAAGAGTGATGATATATAAACTCAGGATAGAGAGAGATGATGAACGAGACAATAGACAGACAATAGACAGACCAAGGACATAGTGTAGGGTGATAAAATATGAAAGACGAAGATAAAAGTATGAAAGTGAAGATAAAAAATACACTCAGAAAAGAGAAAAGAAAAATAAACTCTGGCAGAGTCATCTTTCTTTTCTCAAAAGCATCAACAAAGTAAAAGCTGTACTGCAATTGCAGGGGCTGTAGTATAGTGGACTCTTTAAATGCTTAAGGCAGCCATAAACCAGATATGACTCGATCCCAGTGCAGATTCTTTGGGCCCGATTCACAGAACTAACTTAAGACAAAATCCTACACTTACTACCATTTTAGTATTCACAGAAGGCAGTTTGGTATTCAAAGAAGGCACTTACTCATATTGGTATTCACAGGAGGCACTTACTCATTTTGGTATTCACAGAAGGCACTTACTCATCAATGAGTAAGTGCCTTCTCTGAATAACAAAATGAGTAAGTTGCTCAAAATGAGTAAGCTACTCATAATTAATAAGTGACTACTTTTGGTTTTCACAGAAGGCACTTACTCATTAATGAGTAAATGCCTTCTGTGAATACCAAATGAGTAAGTGTCTTCTGTGAATAACAAAATGGTAGTAAGTTTAGGATTTTGTCTTAAGTTAGTTCTGTGAATCGGGCCCCTAGTTTGCAGGTCGTCTGCAGTGCGATCAGGTGACATTTTGTTGCGCTATGATGGTTATATCAATCCTCAAGTTGCAAACGTTTTGGTTACAAAGATTTGCAGACATCTTACCTCACCAACATTCACGAGGCAGTCAGTAACATTTCAATGCTTTGTAACTGTGTGAGTGATTGCAAGGTATTAATGAGTTTCTTTTCACTATGGGTGGAGTTTATCCATAGTGCAACGTTTATGCATGTGCCATTTAAGAAGCCTAAAATGATCTTGTCCTCACAGCACACCACAGTGCTCCATATCATCAAAAACTGTTGAAGAGATCAGTGGAAAAACAACTGTCCCTGTGTTGTACTGACAAAGTGCTGGAAGTGTTGTATGAAGCCTCCACTCATGACAGTTTGTTTGTTGTGCTCTTGCAGGATGGAGAAATGTGGTCGTCCATTAACTGCACCATCTGCGCCTGTGTGAAAGGCAAGACAGAATGTCGCAAGAAGCAGTGCATTCCAGTCAGCAGCTGCCCTCAAGTGAGTTTCTGTTCGCATTGGCTTACTCTCTGGAGGTCAAATCTGACATGGCTAGTCAATGACTTTCAACGACTATGACCTTTTGACCAATATCGTATACTGCAAGTTTTACGGACTAGAGTTAATTACATTGAAGACGCAAATGGCCAGTTGTTTTATGAATTTCTTCTTTATAAGGATATCATCCTTTTACTTAGCAGGGTGGCATGTGCTGCACCAACTCTTACCTCCAGGAGTCACTGCCGTCTCATGAGGGGGGGGGGGGAAAGCAGATGGGGTTCATGCCTCAGCTCTAAATGTCCTGCCCCCTCCTTGGTCGCCACCACCACGGCTGTTGAATCTGCTAAGAGATGACACAGCAAATAAAACAGACATTGCACCTTGCCACACACAGTAATGCGTCCAACTACCTTTCAATGCATAGCATGTTGTTTTGCTTAAAATGTTTATATCAATCCATCTATCTGCCTATCTATCTGTCTGTCTATCTATCTATCTATCTATCTATCTATCTATCTATCTATCTATCTATCTATCTATCTATCTATCTATCTATCTATCTATCTATCTATCTATCTATCTATCTATCTATCTATCTATATGAAATAATTACATGATTTATTACAGGCCGTCCAACTGAAAGCCACTCGATTTACTGTCTCTTTGCCAATGCAACTGACCTCTTCGGAATAGTTGAAGGTTGTGCCTCTTCAAAGATATGTTCAGGGTCATGGTCCGTTTTAGCAGGTTGGTCACATATGCCAGACCAATTCCAAAAGAGTTCTTGGCCCACCAACGAGTCAAAATTGTGTTGTTTTTCCAATGCTTTCCATGTCCTACCGCCACGATCTGTCTGACCCTTGCACAATAACAAGAAATGACAGAAACAATCAGATTTAGAATTTACTTTCTGAAGAAAAAGTAAAGCAATTAGTTTATGGGTGGGGTCTTTTATTATCTTACGTTCTCTATGGTCAGCCAGGGCATCAAGCTTTGCATGCCAGTACTGCGTCAGCAGTGAAAAGTCTGCGAGAATCTATGTGCAAAATGCATATGTATGACTGAGCTAACTGGAGCACTTGCTATATGGAGTGCTACTAGTACACTGCACCACAGGCGATTAGACTGTAATCCTGCCTTTTAATGTCCAAAACTTGGCATCAGGAGACATTTGGGCACCTGGTAAATACTACACCTCAGGCAGTTGTTATTTTTATCGGGTCTGTATTGTGCATCCTTCATAGCACCAAAACTGTGATTGAGCCTTTAAAGCATCCAAAAGGCCACATTAAATAGCAGGGAAGGGAAGGGAGGGAAGAAGCATCAGGGGATAGAAAGTGAGAATGGTGCAAAGCAAATAGAAAAAAAATCAACAAAACACTTTTTACTGCACTGGCTGATGAAGTGATACCGCATTAATGGGTAGGCAAATTTAGGCAACAGCCATGACGTAGATTTTGGAAGAGAGTAGAAGTTAAAACTGAGCTGGCAGTGCCCCCATAGACATCAGGGAGAAAAACTAGCTGTCACCTACATGGGATTGAGAGAAAAAGATATAGAGAGTGACAGATTGAGAGAAAGAGGGAGAGACAGAGCAAGAGAGAGACCGAGAAAGAGAGCAAGAGAGATAGAGATTGAATTAGGGTGTGCATGCATGCATGTCTTGTTTGTCTGTCTAACGGTGCATGTCAATGGATAAAAATCAAGATGGTATTTTGGAAGAATTCTAGGTCCAGGAGAGTTCCAGAGAGTTCCAGGGGAGTACAGATACATTCTCTCTCTGTGACAGATTCTGCCCTTGGACCTCAGCCAGCTAACCCTGTCCTTGATAAATATATTAGCCTGCAGTGTTGATAAGTTTAGGAGTGAATAGGCAGGTGTTAGCACTTTGCTTTATCAAGTTGATGGGTAAAATAAATGCACATTTATTAATCCAAATATGCTTTCATTGGAGTAAATATTCATTTATTTAGACTCAATATGTTTCAGGTACTTAATGAAGTGTACTTTGTACTGGCTTTATTCAGAAATGCCCATTCCTTTCTGGCTAAGGAGTAATAAATGCTGCAGAACTTGAACCGATAGGAGTTTTTTTGTAGCACCACACGCACGTACACACACAGACACACTCACACCTGTATAATCCTAATTTAGATTTTGGTGGCTGGTCTATTGGTTCACCAAGGCAGCAGAGGGGTTTACTCTGTTGCCCTTTTGAAAGACCAACCACTATATTTAGAGATCTCCGCCAGGCAGATGTAGCTCTCCATACCTTCAGCTGAGTTTTCTTTGTGGCGGCTACGCTGTAGGCACTAAACGTTTGGTGACCATAAGGCATGTTGAATAGGTCTGCTCAGCAAACATTTATGTTTGTTAGAAAATAAAATTCGACATTTTGACAGTTTCTCACAGCATGTGGGGGTGATTATTTTGCTTCCCTGCTCTGGACCACTAGGCCTTTCCTAAAAGGGGGGGGGCAGTCTGAGGCACTTTGACCAATGACCAAATGTCAGCTGGGCCATCAGTGAAAGTTGGACATTTGGTGGTTCCCCCAATTCTAAAAAGAGTGGGCAGATCACAAGTCTAGAGTACAGTATAGTCCTCCACAATTCCGTGGTGCTCCCCGTTTCAAACTGTAAATAAAGTCTACAATAATTTAACTCTATGTGACTGTATATGTAGAGGTTTAAATGACAGGTAACTGGGTTTCATCGATCTATAATGCAGTTGTGGGGTTCTGGTGACATGATAAAACGCCCTAAATCTAACATCTTGTAAATGTTCCCATTATTACAATAACATTTGAAGTATTTTTATATTGCAATCTTTTTGGAAGAGAAAATGTTTTATAATCAGCACTACATAATCATTTTATATAGTTCAAAATACTACACTATTTTTATGCCTTCAAGTCGATTGAAATATGTAAAACACAATGATAAAGTCATTTAAATAAATCATATAAAATAAATAATCCATGAAAGTGACATCATTATTAGTAAATACGATTTGTGATCAGAGGCAGCTATTACATGTTCGGGTTTAGGTCAGAACTTTCTGCCTCAATGAAGTTCAAAATTATGCAGTACCGACTCTTTTTAGAGCCCTGATACACGAATGCTCCTTTAGAAAAGTGAGGGTTCAAATTTAACTCACAGCTGAGCATCAGTGCCAAAGCAGGCCCCCATTGCACCATGGTGCAAGGGTGCCTGTGTTGTAGGCAGGATTGGTTTTGTGCAGGAAGGTTCACCTTTCTGCACAAAAACAATCCGTAGAGGCGTTTTCTTGTTTCTATGTGTGCTGCAAAATGTAGCACACATAGAAACAGGAAAAAACAAAGAGAAATAAAGACATTTCTCTTCGCTACTTGGGGAGGTGTATCTTTTTGGTGCATTCCCAAGTTTGGCAAATCTGGGACTGCGTCAAAAACCATTGGACGTGCATGGGAACACCCACGCTCCGCCGATGAAACGCCTATCTGGGGCAGAGGAACTCCACACAGCGATTTGCTCTGAGTTGCATTACTCCATATTTATGAAGCCGTTCAAAGCCACGCAAAGCCACTTTGCATGGCTTCATAAATACAACTTGGAGCTTTGCATCATGCATGTACCACGTTGCATGATGCAAGCATAACACAAGGCCCGCCTAAATATGCCCCTAAATTCACATTTGTCATGAATCTCACTTGTATAGTAATATTTTTCACGGCCCTGGTCTGGATGTCTCCCTTTTTAGGTCTCGGTAATATCCGGTCGAAGACCGGATGTCCGAGAATTATTGTGACTTAGTAGGCTGCTTTATCCCCGCCTCTGTTTTCGTCTGTCCTTCATTGGCTGGCTTCCTAAACAGAGGCCAGCCATTGGAGGACAGAGCCGTCCCTCCAAAGAAGCCCCGTCTTTTTCGGATTCGGGGGCGTGATTTTTTGCATTCTTTAGCCCTGTGACGTCGTCTGTCACTCAGGGCGCAAAAAACACGCCCCCGAATCTGAAAATGGCGGCGCTTTTCTTTAGGCCATTTCAGAACAACAGCCGCCCCAAGCAGTCGCAGCCTCCTCCACCTGGCATTCTCTGTGTGCCCAAGAGTACACATCGCGCCTCTCGTGTTCTGCTGCCCACCGCAAATCGAAGGGGACGTCCACCGCAGCCCATCTGCGCCCCACGCACCCAGGAGCAGTGAGAGTCAGGACAAAGACCTCACCAACGTTGTGCTTTGGTGTTCTGCTTCTCGGCACACAGAGAGCGCCCCCTGCGACGCCCCCCCCTCCACTCCCCCTGAGTGGAGACAGCGGCAACACCAGCGAGGAGCAGACGGCATGTGCTGAGCGCGGGCAGCAAGGAGAGCTGGAAATCGGCCAGCGGCATTGAGGCAAGCTCACTGCTCATTTTTAGCAGGGCCGAGTAATCGAGGTAAAATACCCTTTCTTATTTAACAGACACCCCACACAAAACACGTCCCACTGCCTGGAGCGCACATTCATCTCCCGAACATTAAATGTGGCAAATTACGTGATTTTCCCCCTCTTTCCCCTGCTTCATACACACGTTTCCAGGCTTTTCTCCCCTCCCGCCGTCTTTTGTGAGTTGATAGACACGGCATTAAATTGGATTTTGTGTCCATCATTACAGCGGCGTCACTAAGGTTGGTGTCACCCAGTGCGGTAACTCATGGTGACGTCGCACCACCCTAGTGACGCCACTGCACCTCACGAGAGCCCATTCAGCCCGGAAGAGCGGCCAGTCCATACTGGTCTGAAGCATTATGTGTGTGTGTGCTGTGGAAACCGCTCGTATCCTAAAGGCAGTGATGAAAACCCCGGCTTTTGTTAGAACACGCTCGCTGCTAAAGCTTCGCAGGTTTGAGTCGGCAGCGGTTCAGCTGCTGAGCTTTAAGTACGCGTTTTATGTAGACACATAGCCAAAGCTGCTGCGAGGACACATTAAAAGTATTCTAGCAAAGAAACCTTCAGTTGTGTTTGTGTTTTGAGCCTTCATTTCTGCAGAAGCAGGCTTAGACTGGAAATGCAGGAGAAGCTTAGCTTTGCTCTGAAAGCCCGAGCCTGGGTGTAACCTAACCAGCTGGAGGATATGCAGGCTGCTGATTGACAGCAGGACTAGCATTATGCAAATGTGTAAGAGAGCCGCAGCTCGGCAACAGCGATATGGGGCTCGGCGAGGGAGCTCTGCGCGCGCCTTGCTCGCCTCTCTCCGGTTTAGCTGTTTGTTGTTTTCCTCGCAGCACTGACCTTTCAGTTTAACGGAGGATTAAATCACATTATTGTTGTTGCGTTTTGTCCCCATGAAACAGTCATTTAGTGCTGTCTGTAGCTTGTCCTCTCCGTTTGATATCACTGCACAAAAAAAGACATCCAGTCCTTCCTGAGTTGTACCATTTTTCAAATGCAATGTGCTAATCTCCAGCCTTTTTTTCACACTGTGTCTCCCTGCACCAAATGTCTGAGCCGTCGTCTTCCTGTGCCCACGTCTGAACGAGGTAGGTGTCTGCCCACGCCACCATGTAGAGTTGGTGGAAGTGGAAGCCATCGTCACTCCGCACGCCCCTGGCAATGCCTACAACACTTACCATATCCTGTGTTGAATGCCAATGGAGACAATTGCGACAATGCCAGAGTTTCCTGCCCACTTTGTTCTGTAGACATTTGTGCAACATTTCTTTGTATGAGGGTTTTTTTGGGCACTCCTGTAAAAACTGTGTCATTGTGTTAACCTGAATTCCTTAGTCTGCAGCTATGGGTGTCTGTTGACACCCATACTGCAGCTATGGGTGTCTGTTGACAATACATGGGATTCCCGAAAATTACAAGTTGGAACGTAGGGGAAGGGTGTGAGGACGAGTTTCCTTGCTGATTTTAATGTTGTATTATTGTTGTCTGCGCTGACCAATCAAGCTATCGTGCTGGCTTTAAGTAATACCCTTTTGGGCAAATGGTGTCTTTTACCCACTGAGAACAAGCATTGGCAAAGTTGATAAGTCTCGCCTTTCATTGGTGTCACTTGATCTGTTGACTCTGCCTATGCTTTTTGCCAATGATCTTCTTCCACATAGGCAAAACCAAAAAGATACATTTTTGCTGACGCTCAACATCAGCAAAAACAGCTTACACATGCGTGCTCTATGACGCTCTGGCGGCCCTACCTTTGCAAAGCAGCTTCCGGTCCGGAGAATTAATGTCCTCCAAGTCATTGAATTCGAATCTTGGCAAGGCTGGCTCTGACTTTCACCTTTCTGAGGACGGTAAATTAGGTCACATCTATTGTTTACAGTATTTAAAAACGGAAGGAGTGTGGTATGAAGCGTTATATTAAGATTAATGCATTCTGCCATGCAATTCTATTAAATATTTTTATTAATAATGATAATGGCCAAAAAAAATTATATTTGAAGATTCCGTTTTTCAGCTGATGTGTACACAGCATCCTGCTCAGACGGTGCTGTTGTGTGCTACATGGTATTGACACTCTTCACACGGTCACATCGGGTGATGAGAAATTTTTGCGCGATGAACAGCCATGTGATTTGGAACACCTTACGTGTAGCTTTCCAGGTCATGGGTGGTAGCTCTGCACTGTTGTAACTCAGTGCGGTGTTTTCAGCTTTGATGGGAGGCAGCATCGGGTACTTTTGGTGGTTCTGTTGGGGTTGTTAACTGTAGTTCCTGAGCTGCTTTGACAAAGTCAACTCTCAAAAGCCACGGCCAACCTTAATGGCTCATGGCAAAACCCTAAAGGATCACACTTTCAAAACATTACAAGTTTGCCAGGCCTTTGTAGGCCAGTGCACCTTCCTGTCTCTCTCCCACTCTGTCTCACACACTCTCTCTCTCACTCTCTCACTCACACTCTCTCACACACTCTCTCTCTCTCACACTCTCTCTCTCTCTCTCACACTCTCACACACACACACACTCTCTCACTCACACACTCTCTCACTCACACACACACTCACACACACACACACACACACTCACACACACACACACTCACACACACACACTCTCTCTCACACACACTCTCTCTCACACACACTCTCTCTCACACACACACTCTCTCTCTCACACACACTCTCTCTCACACACACTCTCTCTCACACACACTCTCTCTCACACACACACTCTCTCTCACACACACTCTCTCTCACACACACACTCTCTCTCACAAACACACTCTCTCACAAACACACACTCTCTCTCACAAACACACACTCTCTCTCACAAACACACACTCTCTCTCACAAACACACACTCTCTCTCTCCTCAACACAAACTCTCTCACACTCTCTCTCACACTCTCACACACACACTTTCTCTCTCACACACACACACACACTCTACTACTCAACATTACTCACTCATAATTAGTCACTCTATACTACTCACTCTTTACTACTGAAACTAAAAATACACTTTGTATATGTAAGGGTGTGGCTGTGCATGTAAATATGTGTGGCTCTAGGACTATTTACTACTCACTCTCACTATTTAATACTCACTCTTTCACTTTGTACTACTCGCTCTCTAATACTCGCTTTCCTAATAACTCTCTCCTACTCACTATCAACTACTCACTCTATTACTTACTTTGTGTGTGGGTACTAATGCAATAGGTCTCGCATATGCAAGCTATTGGCAATATAAATGATAAAGCCATTTATTTATGATTTAAAAAAAAAAAGAAATGTCATGAGCAATGCCAATAGCTCTACCTTTAATAATGCCGAGACCATTGCATTGTAAATGCTTGTTCCAGATTGCCAATCTTTCCATTGCCAGACATGACCTTCTTTTATTTGTCCTACCCGTTCCCCTAACACATGTTCTTGTCACCTCTGTGTCTCTCACTCGCTCACTGCCTCTCTCTCTCTCTCTCTCATTATATTTTTTTATAGTATTTCTGGTTGTAGACCTATAAATAACACTTTCCCAGCCCTTTGTTTACCCTGCCAATAATGCTGGTACATGACAGTGGTTAGTTAGTGGCTATTCAGAGCCTTTGGCAATAGATAGCTGCAGGTTTTTCTGCGACCATGAATCTTTAGAAATTCAGTTTTCTCCACCAGTAACATTAACATTCAGGGAGTTTGAACAGGCTATAAATTTACTCACATGCTTTTTCCCACTTTTAGTGTAGACAGCCTTTAATTTCGAACACATCTGTCCTTTATTACAAGTAAAAAATTGCTGTTTTTACTCGAGTGCCAAATGCGGCACAACAAACAACAGCTGTTGCTGTTGCACAACCGAAGTAAGACCTAATTAGTACTGCCTTCAAAATCCTGAGACGTAAAACTGCAAACCTCATAAAAGCATAAACTAGAAAGCAGCCTGATTAAACATATTCGCTGAGAAAAATGGAACCATCACTATTCCTTGCCCCGGGCAACAATACCCACTACTAGCTTTTGCAACACATGAGTTATAATGGCCTTCATTAGTCTGTGGGAGCAGAGAGAAATGTGCCAGCATGGAGGTCAAGCCCCCATGCTGTGGGTTGCACCCTCTTCTGACCTCTAGGTAATTATAAAGTGACGTTTGAATGCATTATACACTATATAACATTTTATACCAGTTTATGTATTATGTTACTCGAGTAGGTTTTTTGTACTCAGTAAACCATTCTGGAACACAATACATTAATTTACTTCTTAATGGCATTAGCTGACAGCCCTTTTTATAAGTGGAGAAGTGTGGCTCAATGGTTAGAGCGGCAGACCCTGATGCAGAAAACTAGCCTGGAAGCAGGGTTCTTTCTATTCCCTACCTTGGTGGGTCTTGGGCTCAAAATTCCACGGACCTGATAATTCTCGTCTCGGTGCCTATTCCAATCATGGAGTGCACCTCTGGCCAATAGCTTGCTTAATCTCCACAACGGCCCCCACAATGCTAAGGATGCCTGGCCTCCACCTTGGAGGTGCCCAGGAGTGGACCCCTCACAGGTAAAGCCAGGATGGGTTCCACAGTGGTATTCGTACAAGCGCCTTGAGACCCTTGCGGGTGAGTAGTGCGCTATACAAGTATCAATTTACATTTACATTTTTTGTACATTCAGTAGCATCAAAGGACAAGTTGCATGGATCAGAATCTAAAAGTAGCCCTGACAAGAATGTTCAAACCAACCCCACATTACAGGAGGTTTAAACTTGAATGGTCCATCAGGGCGTGTTTGAGTCGTGGCAGCTGATCCTTCTCTAAAAGCAACACCTCAGATTCTTGCCTAGTGGTAAGGAACCAGACATGGAGAATGGCCAATCCCGCCCTTGTAGTGTGTACCCCAGCAAGAGCAGTAATCTCCTTTTCTCAACCTATCGCATACGGAGAGACCAAATCACATCTGGCAGAAAGACCTCACACCAGCACTTTGCCACAGTAAACATTCCACCGAAAGTGACAACAGAGCCAAGTCCCACCAAACTTAGAGTAAGGAGATAACAGGATTTATCATGTATATCCCACATTTAATATGTAAAATATATCCTCCTCCCCAAACATGCAGTAGTGCTTATAGTAGAGGCTTTTTTTTGCAAAGGCTTGGGAGGATTTATTGTTGTCTGTCCCACTGAAATCAGATTAATCTGAAAATGAAGTGAGGATGTGTGAATGCTCTGGTCGATCTGAATCTACTTTCCCATCCATTATCTCACATAGACTTTAGCTCTTATTGGCAATGCCAGTTTGTTATGTTATGTGTAGTTAAGTGTATTTGTATAGAGCACTACTCACCTAGGTGTCTAGTCTGGCACTGAAGAAGGAGCTGTATGGCAGCTTCTTGTGGAATTCAGGGACTGGGAAGGCACCTCTGATGTGCAGGGGCAAGTCATTCCAGACCTTAGGAGCAAAGTTGGGGAAGGCAGGACCCCTGGATCTAGGTTCTGTGTGTGCAGTGGGTGTGTGCAATTAGGAGTTCAGCTGAGTGGAACTGTTTGCTAGGATTTTGTGGAGGTTTATATCATTGTTGAGGTAGATAGGGTCAATGTTGTGTAAGGCCTTATATTCGTGTGTGAGGACTTTAAAGAGTGCTAGTTTGTGGATTGGGTGCCAGTGAACCGCTTTTGGGTGCAGGGGGGGGGGGTGTCAGTGCATGGTAGGAGGCTGAGGGTGAGCCTGGATGCTGAGTTTTATAATGTCTGTAGCCTTCTTATCTCCGTTCTATAATTTCCATTCCTTGCCTCTCCTTCCAATCACCCAATCAACAAATAGCGTGCTGTATAGGGCCTTAGGCATGGACAACATTTAGGGGTCTCCAGGGGTCACAAATGTGACCCCTAGCGTGCCCCTTGTGACTTCTGGCCACAGAGGTGGTAAAAGTAGTGCAGGCACAAGGGGCAGCTTGCTCTTTTTGTTGTTGGTGCTCAGCTTTTCTTGATTACTGGCCATTTTGGTTAGCCACACTAATAGTGAAGCAGCAGGAACAAGGTTTTTGACAGAAGCTAAGGTAAAAAAGCAAGGATTTTAAATGTATGTTGTGTGTGTCTTTTTGGGTGAGAGTTTGTGCGATAAAATGTATGTGTGAGCTTGCAAGTCTGTATGCTTGAGCATGTGTGTGAGTGAAAGTGAGTGGGTGAGAGTCAGCATCATAGAGTTAGTGTGAATGAGTAAGATTGAATCTCAGAAAGGGAGTATGAGTGAGTCAGAGTGAGTGAGAGTAAGAGTGACTGCAAGTGGGTGAGAGTGGATGAAAGAGAAGGAATGAACACAAATGAGGGAGTGTTAGATAGGGAGCCAAAATGAGTGAGAGTGAGCAACAGTGAGTGAGTGTAACTGATTGAGAATAATGGAGATTAAAAGTGAGTGCATGCGATTGTAGGTGGCAGTATATGATTGAGCGAGACTTAAAGTGAATGTGATTGGCACTTATGGCAAAATACTGACATTAGATTGCTGCAGGCAATTTTTTTGGCATGGCCGGCACCTGTCACAAAATATATGCACTGGCAAAATAGAGGCATGTCTTGGCATAATCTAGACCCGTGGTAAAATGCTAGTCCTGGGATATAGAGGTAATTCTTGGCAAATTAGGCAATGAGGCAACATTTGGGCATTGGTTTGGTGGTGTAATTTGTGGCATAAAGGCATCCATGGAACATGAAGGGCACCCATGATAAGATGTTAGGCCTGGAATAATGGAGAGGATTTTGGACATATGTGGTAGCCAGAGCATATTTTTATTAAAAAAAAAAGGGAGGAGCGCCCAGGGACATTGGCTCTGCACACCATGAAAGATCTTGAATATTTAATGAGATCCTATTCAGAGCCTGTGACATTTTAGTAATTGTTAAATATTCCTGTTCTTTCTATATGTTAATGGTGAAGAACCTCTTTGAACCCTCGTAGAAGAGGTCTGGCTCATTGTTTCACTCGTTCGCTACAAATCAGGGCAATTATTACTCCACACCACTTTCAAACATGATGGTAGCATCATAATAAATGTGGTATTTAAAATAGATATTTGTGTGTATTGTGTTATTATTTTAATCCTGCAGTTATATTTGACCTTCAGCAGAGTCAGTTATTGTGGTGTTATCAGGACTAAAGTCATCTGACATCACTTTCTGGGAGCAGTTGGGTGCCACTGATCATATGATGTAACTTCATGTGATATCACCAAGTTAAAAGGGTGTGTGATGTCACTTTTGCTACTCCTGGAATGTTGGTTAATCAACGTCCATGACTTTAGGATTACCTATATGATGTCATTGAGTTCAAGGGATTCATTTGAAATGTCTTCAGTGCCTGCCATTTAGGTGCATCAATGTCCATTCCTGTTCTCCTCTCCTCAGAGGCTTGATACTTGTCAATCAATTGGAGGTGGGGCTTTATTCTTCTTTATTTGACATACTTCCTATTCTGTGATAGCTATTTTTTTATTGTTTTTACACATCCAGCCTACAATCTCTCTCAGATTTCGATTGCTCAGGGGATGCTGTTGGCCTTCTCTATGAGTTGAATACCTTCAGGAAAGCACTTCTGTGGGTGCAGTAACTACTGTGTAGGATGGTGATGAGTGTGCTGATGCTGTGCACGTTACACCTGAACTTAGATCTCTTGATTTTTAAGTTAGATTACAATGCTGCTTTATCTTTTATTCACTTGTAAAAGGTTTAGATAAACTTAGTTTCTTTGATTCATGTGGAACATCTAACTCTGCTCTGAAATATAGTGATTTATTCGAGATGTCCATTAAAAACCCTTATTGCTTAAAACAAAGAAAGGGCTTCAGTATTAAATGCATGCTTTATTTTTTCTTCCCATCAGGGGAAAATTCTGAATCGGAAAGGATGCTGTCCTATTTGCACTGAAAGTGAGTATACGTGTTGCCTTAACCCATTCTATTGCTAAGCGTTTCAAGTCCCTTTTTGAGGATTCCGGCATGGCTGCAACCTTATGTACTATGTTACAAATTCATCCACCTTAATCCTTAAATTTGTTAAGGTGAAAAACCCACACTGTACTAGGTTCTACAATCATCTCAGAAACATTGTGCATAATGTTTCTAGAACCATGGCATTAACGGCCTTGCATTTTAAAACTGCATTATGTTATAGATTTTCTGACTCTGTGCATCAATTCAGTTCTCAATGCTGCAGTTTAAAAAGTAGATATGCTGTAGTGCGAGCATGCTCCTTTTAATGCTATTAAGTCCTTTATATATAAATAGGGGAGTGACAAGTTAGCAAAGTTTTTGTCACATGTACATTCTTTTTGGGAACATTTGGGAAAATCACCATATTGCACAAAATGTACTTTATTTTGCATTGCATCAGAATGCTAGAGCATATCTTGCATACAAAAGCTGTGCTGATTCAAGAAAATGTCTCTCGGTTGCAGTAGTACTGTTTCCTCTAGACACTTTGTGGTGGAGATTTCCTCATGTGCACTAACATTGACCAGAGGTACAGGCTAGAGGGAGGCTCTTTATCAACCAGTAAAGGTAGTGGCAGAAGGGCTATATCGATAATAGAGTGTTCAATCCACTTCGTATAGCGTGTTCTAAATTAAAAATGGAGAAAGAGAATGTCAAATATTATTATTTTGGAGCATTATGCCTATAATCAACTTCCCTTGTTATTCCACAAGAACACATTGGTGGAAGTTATTAAAGATTGCACAAGTATTTATCTACAGAAGAACACTGAAATAAAAAGAATATTAGAACATTAAGAACAATTGCTCCTACTCTACTAACATTTAATGCTGGCAAAACAATATAAAGCCAATTTAATTAGATGTATTATAGGTTTATAACTGTAGTGAAAATTACATAGTTCTTTAACTTCTTGCATCTGAGTCAAATATATTACTTTTTTCAAACTATGTGAAATCAATACACTAAGTATAACAAATTATCAAAGGTTGAAAAATCATAAATCATTCAAAAGAGAAAAAAAATTGATCCAATTCACTGCTTTCTTTATAGACTCCTTCATTCAGGGCTTCAGCTATCACATCACTCAATATGTTTATGTTGCTTTTCTCTTGTTCTTAACACAATATTGATAAACTTTGCAAATTTCCATTAATTATCGGCATACTGGGATGTAGGAAGAATGATTAATGCAGCACCAGTATTGATTTACAATGGTGCTCCTATATTGCCACAAGAAGAGAGAAAATATGCTATATTGAATATGATGCCCGACCATGGGGTCTGAATATAGTCAACAATGAGTAAACTATGTTTACTAATTGCGAAGGAAAGGTGCCATCTCAGAGATACTTTTTAAACGTTGAATTCTTGCTGGAACACTGACCATGTTGTGAGGATTTCTATGAAAGAACTGTTTGTTATTTTTTGAACCAGTAGTGCTTCTCTTGTTCTATAGAACCAGTCTTGATGCCACTTTTCTTTCCTGCTTGTCTGCAGAGCCTGGAGTTTGCACTGTTTTTGGAGACCCACACTACAACACTTTTGACGGAAGGACTTTTAACTTTCAGGGAACATGTCAGTATGTTTTGACAAAAGACTGCTCCTCCTCTACCTCAACCTTTCAGGTCCTGGTTAAGAACGATGCCCGAAGGACCCGCTCCTTTTCCTGGACTAAGTCGGTGGATCTTGTGATGGGGGAGAGCAGCATCAGCCTCCACCAGCATCTTACTGTGAAGCTGAATGGAACACGCATTGCTCTGCCATATGAAACTCCCATGTTTCAGGTCGACTTGGATGGCTATCTGATCAAAGTGATAACTAAAGCTGGTAAGGCACAACAGTTTGTTAACGAGTCAAAGCTGTTTTGTAACATTTGCTTATTCTGATAATTTCCATAGATTATCTCTCATATGCTATTGTTCTTTTTCCCTATTTGTTGCTGATCTGGCACTCTTAAAATGTTAATTTCTTAAATGTTCAGCTGTAGCACAAACACTCAACTGCCAGTTCTATAGTCATTCTACACATAAATAATGTTCATTCCAGTTTTAATTTAAAAACAGACACATGATCTCACTAATGTGTGAAACTGAGAATTAATTCAACAGTTTCTCTTGGCAGTAAATATAATGTAATTCCACCTCAGATTTCCTGAAGTTTAAAGACGTGGTGGCTTATGAACCATACCTCGACATGATTTCCATTCCCTTTGACCAATCGTCCTCCAAGTTGTCTCCCTACTGTGCCCTTTGTTCTAAACGGGTTGAGACAGTAGCACATATCCTTTTTGAATGCCCAGACTATTCTGCCCCCAGGAGGCAATGGCTTAAACCACTGTGCAGACTCCTAGGAACTGGCCAGCACTCTGTGGCCCTATGGATTTTATTGTCTGACACATCCGCCTTGGTGGTTTGCGGCGTGTCTAAATTTTTAAAGTGGTCCTGGTTGATTCGTGCAAAAAAGCTTTCTCTTTCAATTTAATCTTAATTTTAATTGTATATATTGGTTCTCAATTATGTCACTGTTTTTAGTCCTTTTCATTCTAAGGTGTTGTACATGTTGTAAATATTGTGACTATTTTATCTGCTGTACCGCTTTTAAGATATTGCATATATCGAAATAAAGCTAATCAACCAATTAGAAAGTAGATTTTGTGAGACCCAATTGGCCAATCCACAAACATTTTGCTGTGAGTAGGTGTGACTTACTCTTCTAGCATTCCTGATTTATTCCTGAATTCTACATGTAAGGGAGGCGTACGCTTCGCATACTTTTAGAATTCAGTAGTAGGATTCTAGTACTACGAGAGTAAGTCAGAGAAAAATTTTTGTTAACTGGGCCCAACGTGTCTAAGCTTCTCACAAGCATCTATAACTTACTTCACTTAAGAATTTTTTTTTTTAATTCAACTTAACTCTCTCCTGATGTCAGCTTATGTGAAGTTCGCTGTCCATGGCATAGACATGTCAATCTGGCAAGATACATTAGGATACTTTGAGATTGTCCCCAACGAAACAATCATCATGCTCAGGTTATGTGAAATTCCTTTGAACATCACAACTAAAACTAGAATTGTCTAAAGCCTTTTGTGCGACGTTTCTCAAATGGTGTTGACCATGTTAAAAATTTCCTATGTCCATTACGTTTTCATATTGGCCACCCAATCGTATTACTCAGTGCTTAGTTCCATTTGATTAACAGTGATAATAATAGCAATATTCATAAAAATGACGATGATGATAATAATAATCTTAATAGCAATGTTTAAAATATATATATAGTGCACTGCACAATATAAGCTTAAAGTCCTACAGATACTAAGAAAGACATCGGCTATAAACAGCTTCTCAACACCACAGACTGAATGAAATGTTGATAAAACTGTGCAAGATTTTGACCATTGCCTTCTAAGATGTCCAACATATTTTTACAATAAGTTGCCTGATAACCTGTGCTGCCTTCTCAGAATTGCCTATAAATAATTGTGATAAATCTGGAAAGTTAATAAGAAAAATGGATATGTTGCTGGGTGCACTGATTGGCCAGTGGTCTGGGAAACATTTCCCTTCGTTTCAGTACTTTTTAAGTAACACACTTTAAAGTACTTGTAGTGCTTTTTCTCACAGCCTTATATGTAATATGCCAGGCCACCAACAGTGTCAGGTATTCTTTACTGTTAAACAAAGAGAAAATTGATGCCACAGTTACAAACCTTATAAACCAATATCATTATGAGAGCCTCCAGAACAATTGTGGCATACGTTAACTCTATCTACCACAAAGCATACCCACACTTCTGCCAATCGGAATGGTGCCCCAGTTGTGTGGCTGGAACTATTACCTGAGACAAGAATGGATCAAACCAGAAACCATACGAAGACCACATTGACTTAATATGGCCCATTTTTCATCTGCTGTGGGTGACAGGTCCAGCCACGTAATTGTGGCATTATTATTATTATTGTGAGAAGTGTAGGGACATTGGGCGATTGTACTTTTGTCAATCCCCAAAGATTTCAAAATTTCTCATCTCAGAAATATTTGCTAATGTTGAGGTTTGCAAAGCATTCTGCATAACAAAACAGTGTGGCATTTATAGTCACACCAACCTGTACTCTCCTGGTTTATTCGATCTCCCTGTGAGGTGACGAGCCATGTACCACAACTACCTATGTCATCAAAATAGCCTATTTTCATGCAGAAAATTTGATGTTTCCACTTTGTGTTTTAGAGCCTGTAATGTCCGAGGCAATAAGCCCAGCCATATGGTGAACTTCTGTTTTTATCAGAGGAAGTGTGGAAATGCTTGGTGGTAGGAGCTTTGTGGATCCCTTCAAATTCCAGATTATTCTCTCACAGAAATGTGAGGACAATGAATGATTTTGGAAAAGGTTTGAGGTCATCAGGGCATTTTGCATAACAAAATAAAGTGGGATCCATTCAATTCACGCCACTGTGACCCTTTCTGAATGTATAGTTCTTAGAAATGTCTTTGTCTAGTAGGTTTCTCATGTTGGCAGCTGAGCCCAGGCACCCAAATATTGCAGTTATCCGCATCACCAAAATGTGTTATTACACAAGGCAAAAATGTTTATGTATCAGTATTGCATTCTGGGGCATTTCCTGCTGCAGGGCTAGGTCTATCCACACAATTGTGGTACTGTTTTTATCAGGATTAGTTTGGGAACACATATTAGTAGCATGTTTGCTATTATTATTGATTTCTCTCCATCTTTGGCATCTAAATGTGAGCCAGTGTGCAAGAAAGCACACATTTTAAAAAAGTATCTCTGTGTCACAAGATAGTATGAGTGACCACAAATTGTGAGCTGTACAAATAACCATTATTCGTAAACGTAATCATATTTAAAACATGTATTGGTTTTATTTATGCTCATTATTTATTCATTTAATTTCACCATTGGAAGTGCCAAATTGTCCGGACACTATGAAATATCATTATGAGCTGCAGTCCATTTGTTATCGGTGGGTATTGTATGTTTTTTGACAACCAACAAACATATATTCGTGCAATCAGATTGGTCTGATGGACGTAATGATGCATTACCTTGGAATTTGGGAATTCTTCCTAATCATTTTTATTCTTTTTGTATAGTAATGATTAATTTCTTTGTGAAAATAGTGAGGTATCTATCCAAATGATCCCTTGCTGAATTCAGAATTTCCCTAATTTTTAGAAATGTGTAGCTTACCAGGTTCACCAAGGGATTTTACACCTTTTTTAATCACAAGCTGGAAGTAGGTATAAACCACAATCATAGAAAAAATTTGCTACGGCTTACAAAAATGCAAAAACTGTGTAAAAAACGATCTTTCTTTTTTTTACAACACTGCATGTTCCTTAGAGCTGGGAAGATGGTGATCTCGGCACATCAAAAATATGCAGGATGTGGTAATTACAAGATGCAAATTTGGCCTTAAAATATTTTCTAGAAAAAAGTTATGAAGGCTTAAGCGTGAAGTGCCACAAACATTAAAAAAAGGACAAAGCACTTGGGGGTGGTGGGTGTGGAGGCAAAATGAGCATGTAGCAGCATAGGTACATTCAGTACCATCCTGGAAGTATCTATCTGCAGCAGAGTACCTTTGGCTTGTTTTGGAAGTGAACCACTCAATCTGTGAGTGCCCACTATTGAGACGTCATCTGAGATACTGTTGAATGTCTTTGTCTTTGTCTCAAACCCTCATTGCTTTAGGAGCTGAAACCGTAGACCACTGGCTGAAATGTCAAAGTGCAGTCAAAGTGCATGAATATGATATTAGGCTATGAGCTGGTTCATGACATCTGTGCGCCTCTTGTAACGAGCCATGATATATTCATTATATGATATATAATTTTCAAAGTTATATAAAATCATCAAATCAATTCTCTGTGATGGTACTGTAATGTTACACTCATGGTGAGTACTCTGGGAGTTTAAGCCTTTACTTGCTGTTGTTTGGACGACTTTTTCTTAACCCCTTCGAGGCTAATGACGAGCTGGCCTCGTCATGGCGCTTACCTGCCCTGCGCGGATGACAAGGCCAGCTCGTCACAAAACAAAGGAATAAAGCGATTCCCAGCGCAGGACGGGAAAACGCCTAGCAGCCAAGTGGTTAATTTAGTTGGAACGTATTCTAGTGAAGGCCTCCCTGATACATGGAGCTAAGCTAAAGAGCTACTCTATAACAAACTTGGCGTCTTTAAAGCATGGTCGGCCCGATTAAGGCACATCTTGAACCACACTACCAGTTGTGCCAACAATGCGGCATTGGCAGGCCTCATTTTCAAGTTCCATGCTGAGAACATCTGGAAATGTTCTTTGAGCAGCTCAGGAGTGAACAAGCACATAGGTTTTCTGTATCCGGCTGAAAAATACTTTAATTATTCAAGTGTTAACCCTCTGGCTTGCACTTGTTTTGATAAACTGATTTGGGACCAGAAACTCCTGCTTGTATGTAAACACCCAGTGAAAGCTGAGAAGTGTCCCAAAAGGAAATATCAAATGCATTGTGAGCCAGGGAGATCCCTGTTGTCTCGTGGTGTAATGTTTCCATGAAAATAATATTTACTGTTGGAGTAATTAAAGAGCGTATAAAAGTGACGAGCCACATTTCTCAATCTCAACTCGCTCGGATTACAGGCACAAGGAAAACCCGTTTTCAAGCATTGAATCCCACACAAGCAAGTCGACAGTGGGCGCTGGACCGGTAAACGAAGGGATACTAACAAGAGAATAAAAAACAAAGTTCTAATTTCATACTCTATCCTACAAATAATTCAAGCGACTGATGTTTTTTATGGATGCTGAACTAATTGTTACCAAACTAGAATATTCAGAAAAAAAATAAAAGACAAGGGCAAAAAGTGTGTTCAAAACTCATTTGAGAAGTAAGCAATGGAATTACTTTGAGGAGAAAATGCCTCTTGTGACACTCCAGCCTGGCTCCTGCTAAATATTTTCAGGACAAAATAGTCCCTTGCAACAAAAAAAGTGTGAGAAATTTCATGCTGGCCTAATTTTTGATATTTTGTGTAATTTACGTAATGGAGGATTGAGCAAGTTGCTTTAGCAGAACAGACAACTTTGCACTGGCCTACAGAAAAAGATGAAAGGGGAAATGTGGGAGGAAGCTTGCAGTGAGGACCTATGAAAGGGAAAAGATATCATCTCATAGTGGGGGCGGGCTTCTGAGCATAACAGTCCGGCCACCACAAACATTGAGTAATACTACGGCCGTTCAGAGAGGTAGATGTGAACAGGTAAATGATATAGTAAGTGTCCACTGATCATAGGTGGGTTGAACCTGTGGTATAATGCACAAGGAGAACACTGGTACACTGGGTGACAGAACGCAGTAGACTGCATGCAGGAGTGGATAGGATTTGAGATCCTGAGCCCTTTCAGATCAAGAGCTGCCATTTTTCATAGGCATATGCGATTTCTTGTTTGATGTCGTATTGCAGAATTTTTATAGCACTTACTACCCCTATGCTGGGTGCCTGTAGCGTTTGCCCACATAGAATGAAAACAAAGACAACATCCTTCCAACTACACACCCAACAGGATTTAGCTTGCTTACATCATGTAGGGGATGTGGTTGGAAGGATGTTGCGTTTGGTTTGATTCTATGTGAGAAGTGTTTCCATTTCATGTGAAAAGGGGGCACAACACGTAGCAGTGATGTGGATGAAAAAGTGTTAGGGGACGCAAGATGTAGCAGTGTGTTGGATGATGAAGGGTCACAGTCAGACGCACAGTTATATGGGTTTCAGTTAGCTGGTAGCTTTTGAACAGCTCTGCAGGTCCCTTTATGGTATTTCTTATTATATACTCTGCTTATCTTGCTGCAGAGGAGTTGGGTACTGCTCCTGATAATGGGCTGTTGGTATTTGTGATGAGTATTATTTCACAGCTCTCATTACTTTTAGTCTCTTTTATTTGATATATGTTAGACTAAAATAAGTTGGTTGGCCCCATTTTGAAAAGCAAATTCAAAGGAGAGCCCAGCAACTCTTTTAGGCATGTTGAGGAGGTTCTGCTCTTGGTGCAATATAGAGCTTGCATTAAAACATTTTAACCCCCTTTCCACTAAAGGCAGATGAATAGCTGAGGTTTTGTATCACAACCCTGAATCTCATTTATTGGTGCTTTGCATCCGCGTGAAACTTAAATTAAAATAGCTGATATCACTGGAAAAAAATGGCTTGCACGTGTTCATGGGCTTCCAAGTACGCTGTTACATTTATCAAAAGTAGACAACCCCAAATGAAGGCAGACTAGTTTTGGAAGCACATCGTCTGTAAATGAAACTCTAGCACACCATGGAAGAGCGACTCCTTTTGGAATCAGACAGAAGCACAGGTTTCATACTGTGAGATGGCTTTTCAAAGTTCCACTGGCAGTCCTTCCTCTCACACCCCCTACACGGAAGTGCCCGATTGAGTCCTTTATTTTTTGACACGTTGCCTTTTTAGCGCTGAACTTCGCCCATTTCCCTTAATATACCCTTCGAAACAAGAAGGGACCTACTATAGGATGATTGGCATACTTTTGTGGGAGGAGCATATACATTGGAATACTGACTTTGATCTAGAGGGAGGTACCTGCAAGCACCTGCCTTCCAACAGGATTGAAGGAGGCAAAGTGAACAATACAATTGAATACATTTGAAAAATACACAGATCCATATTTGCAGTGTAATAATGAATAGAGTTATGGAGACTTGCTAATGTTGATGGAATTGCAATATTGAGGGACAGATTAGAAGGCCTCGATGGTCTTTATTTATTTATCAAGTTGCCACACATCTGTCCCACTGACATATACTGTATACAAAATAACCAATAAATGACGTGGAATCTAAGGGAAAAGTGAGAGACACACCTGACCAATTTGCACATTGAAAGTACAAACCACATCGAAAGCAGCGCCTTCTTGTCTACCTACCTGACATTTTGCTCAGCTCACTTTCCCCCATCTGAGTTGACATTTAAAGCATTATAACAAACTGTAAACCTATTTACCCACCCTTATACACCAAATGTGCTGCTTTGACCTTTTCCAAACCTTTGTGCTAGTTGCGAGAATGTGTTTTAAGAATAGTGGTAGGAATCATCCCTAGTCTTTCAATGAACGCAGAGGATGACTTAGAGAAAGACAAAGTAGAAGTAGCTGATATTGGACTGCTGCGTCATTCGAACAAATGCCCTTTGTCAAGCTTCAATGTGGAAGCAACTTTCTTTATGATTCTATTTTACCTACAAAAAACATATCTTGAATTCATTGTCCCTCAATTAGAGTGTGTAAAATATCATTTAAAAGCAAGTATTGCAATTTTCGATAAAACCTGCTGGGTTCTTATATTTGCAAAAAATTATCCCTATTCTAATTTTGCAAGCTTTTATCTTTTGGGACCGAAAAGCCCTCTGCATGATAAAGATGTGTACCCCTTCCCTTAGTGCCCAACTGTACTGTTGCCTGGATCCCTAATTCAGATTTGTTGTCATGGGCAACCCCAGATCATGCATGTGTGCTGTGGCACAGGCCTGTCTCACAGATTGCAGACTTATTGGACCACGAGGGGTGCAAAAGCACTACCCTCATAGTGAGCTCCCGTTCCCCTAACGGGAGCCCGATACGAGTGAAGACCGACTGCTGATGAAGGACGACATACAGCGACCGCATCACACGAAAGGGGACCAATATTTAATACCGGCATATGAGTAATCACAGGTATGCCATCGTACACCCTCATGAAGATTTAACCACTGGAAGAATCCAGAAATGTGTGGCAAAGGAAACCTCCAGCCCTGAAGAAGTTGCCGACCAAGATAGACAGGCAACGAAACATGTTGGCTTCATATACATTAAAACAAAGCTCAACTGTAGAGTGTAGGTTTTAATAGGAGTAGATACCCAGCACAGAATAAAGAGTATCACACAGCTAGGGATATCTAACCCATTTTTAGCGTTGATAGAGTGCCGAATAGCGGTTCTTGTACCCTAGGGGGTTAGATGCACATGAATGTAACTAGGTAGAATCAACTTTTGAGTTGTTTATTATTATTTTCCTTTTACATAATTTTTTGCAATTCATTTCATTTATGGTTGGAAGGAGCCAATGATGATAAGAGCAACAAACTGATGAGTACCAGTCAGTAGTTCTCTGGTGGTTGCTCCTGTGAGGTTCCTTCCTTCCTCACACACATTTTTCTATTGACACCTAGTAGATTGCCTGAATGACAGTTAAGCAGGCACATATAGACACATAGTTGGTTTTAGAAGATATTAAGAAGGCACACTCTGTCGTTAGAAATATAATCAGTGTTAGATTTAAGTAAATCCACACACGTGATTAGACAGTTGATGTTAGAAAATATTGCCTATAATGATTAGGACCAGGTTTTTTTGTTGAGTATATTGTGAGTGGACGGCAACCTGGGTCCTATGTTCTTCCCTCTAAGCTCCAATTTATGAGGAACGTCTTGAACTAGGGCCTGTAGGCCTCCGGGAATTCACTGACCACAGTGCCGCAACATCATAGACATTTTTGACTAATATCCTGAAGCGTCAAAAGGAACTCTTGAGTACGGCCTAATCACTGCTGGTGGGGCGATGAGGTCCCTTTGCATCCTGAGGGTCTCAAGTCTAAAATGGACTTCATCCCCCAAGCAGCAATGCGCCAGGAGGCGTGTTTGCAGAGTGGAGGTGAAAGGGGGCATGGCCTCTGATCACCTCTCACCAATCCAACTATGTGGGGCTTAATGGAGGTAACAGGAGGGCTAGTTTGCACCCAGGGACCCTCAAGAGGCAAGGGGACTTCATCCCCAACCAAGAGCATACCAGAGGTGCATTTGCAGAGTGATGGAAAAAGGGGGCATGGCCTGCCACCACTTCTCAGCAATCCTAATGTGTGGGGCTTACTGGAGGTAATAGGTTGGCTAGTTCGTCTCTAAGGACCCCGAGCAGCGAAGGGGACGTTATAGTTAGAAATTAATAAAAGCATTAGAAATTCATGGAAAAAAACACAGGTTACAGTAATATTATAGTTGTGCTGACATTTCATGCGCACAAAACATGCAAAAATCTGCCGTAATTGTTAGCTGTGCTAACTATAACTCCCACCCCTGCAATGCACTGCTGATGACGTCACATATTTAACCACTCATGACATGGTCAGTAACTCTATGGGTGAGTGGCGGTGTGTGAGTATCTGTACAGGTGTATGAGTGCATATTTCAGTGGCTATATTGGTGAGTGTCTGCTTGTATGAGTGACTGTATAGGTGAGTAGATGTGTGTGTAGACCTATGAATCAGCGAGTGGGTGTGTACTAACTGGTATTGGTATGTCTATGGGTTTGAGAATGGTAGTCTGCATTTTAGAGGGGCTGTATCAAAGGTTATATTAGGATGTGAGGAGGTGCATCAGATAATCACATGGATGATGTCATCAGGGATGTCATTTGAGATGTCATCAGTGATGTCACTGATCATGTCACGAGTGATGTAATATGTGACATCATCAGAAGTGCATTTCTCAGTCATGTGAGAATGAAGTCTGACATTCTCTGTAAAACATGTACATCAGTTGATTCCAGTTAGGGGTATTTGGAAAATAAAGGCAAGGGGACACACGCCCCCAATTGGGGCTTAAAAATGCACTGAGGACCACCAGCTACCCGGGACAAATGCCTTGTTAAATGAAGTGGGCCCGGGGGACCACCACCCTCCCGGGCCACATTCAAAAATAAATCATTGGGGCCTTATGGATCCCTAATGCCCCAGGGATCACCACCTTCCTGGGGCTATTTTATTTGTATTGGAGGGCACAGGGACCCCGGTGGGCCCCAGGGACCACCAAGTTCCTGTGGCCGATTTTTAAAAATGTTTAAATGCTAATCTGCAGCTCTAGCTCTATAAAAGCAATTGTGTGCTGCTTTCAGCAAGTGCCAGCATTTCCAATGCTCTTGCTTGCTGAAAGCGAGCACAGTTTGCTTTGGCTTGGTGGGAGCAGTAAAGCTCTTGCTAAGCCATAGCAAACCGCTATGTCCCAGGTTGGCACCCCGGGACACAGCAGGAGCTGGCCCTGGGAGGTGTTTGTCCCTAGGGCCATCTATGGCTCCAGGAGGAGGGCCGGAAGGCCCCCCTCCTTTTTTGATTTTGCACCTGGTCTTTGGTGGGGCTGTGGGGCCCCCCACACTCAATTTAAGAAAAGCGCTGGGAGGGGTTGTGGTCCTTTGGGATGTGGAGGGTCCACTTTGCCCCCACATTTTTTTCAAATTAAAGCCCCAGGGGGTGGAAAACCCCAGGACTGAGGTGGGCATGTGGCCCCCACATTGTTTTGTTATAAAGCCCTGGGGAGTGGCAGTCCCCGGGGCTGGTGTGTTTGATGAGCCCCCCCCCATTTAAAAAGTAATAAGCCCCAGTGAGGGGCGGCCCCTGCGCCCCTCCATTATTTGGATAATCTCCTTGTGACCTGGCCCACTCGGAAAAAGAACAGAAAAAGCACTTCTTCAAAGAACATAACACAGAACATCTCCAGAGTCAGCCATGCTCCTAATGCCCACTCACTCCCCACTGTGCTAACCAGATTGCTTCCTGTATCATCTCTCCATTGTGTTATACATCAATCCATTACTCTCCATCTTGTTTTACATTCTATCAATAACAATACAAGAACGGGTACTATGGTGACCAGAATGTTAAAACCAAAAACATGGACATTTAACAAAAATAGAAGAAGGACTAAAATGTTACTTCAAGGGAGCTCACAGAATGAAAGTGCTCCTAGGCAGAGAAATACAGAACAGGCAGTAAGTACATACGTAAAATGCAATTTTTAAGCCCAGTAGCTTGCTTGTTAATTAAATTGCTTTCTTGAAACAACTGCTAACTATCCCTGCTTTTGCAAAACATAAAAAACACCTCCCACAGTGTTCATTCGACTCAGTCAAACCAAGACATGAGCAAAATTTCTTGAAATCTTCAGGGACAGCTGGTGAAAATGCAGTACCATCCTGGCAAATCCGGGCCGCCTTGCCGCCCTAACAGGGACTCACTTTTGGGGTCTGACCCCAAAGGCCCCATTTACGAGCTCCCCAAATGGAAATTGTGGCATAACATGTTGAATTTACTGAAGTCTGTAAATATTGGTATTTACCTAGCATTTTCCTCTAGTAAATCTCGGTGGATTTAAAATTGCAAGGGGTGGGAAATGACCTCGAATATAAGAATTCTGTGTGGTAACAACACTTACCACACATGTAATAATTTAACAGCACACGTATAATTGGGGTCACGGTATAAGGCTCTCTGTGATAGACAACTTATTGGCGGCAGCATCTCTTTGTATTAGGGAATGTAGTCTGCTTCTTGGTGGACAATGAACATGTATTTTTGCCCTAAAGCATTAGAAATAATGTCTAGATCCATTGGGCACATTCGGTTGCCAAGACTATAATTGTGAAAATATGTCCCTCTAAAATTGATGGGTGGAAGAGGGTAACAAGATCCTGTGCCGTTTTAGAGGTGAATATTCAAGCACCATTTGTCTCAGCGGGAACACACTTCATAAAAGGCGGACGTCTGCTTATTGAACGGAATGAGTCAGTTGGCTGCACGCCCCCTGGTGCTTTACACCTGTAATTGATTTATATTATTGCCCGGGTGTGTTCTGCTACAAGTTAGTCTTGTTCATTCAGTGCCATTTCCTCCTAGATTTTTGTGCTGCAACGCCAAACAAATCCGAGAGCCGTTTATAGTGCCCAACAAAACAATATTCTTTGGCCACGGAAAATAAAAAAAACAGTATTTTTCTGGAAGGCTTGCTTTGCCTTGTGGTCGCTGCATGCTTTTAAAATTATGTTGTACAGCAGTAGATCAACAATGCAAGACCACAAAGTGTTTTCGTTGAACCGCTCGGCATTTATCGTTACGAGGAAGAAATGTCTCAGAACCTGCTTCGTGGTTAATTTCTTACCTGGGAAAACTTTCTGCTCAGGATGTGCAGGTGATCCGTGGGATAGTGTTTTTTTCTTAACTGAAGTGCATTTGTTGGTATAATGTCGCGGATGAATATGGCATTTATTGTATTTGGAAGCGAAACAGTCATTCAGAGCCAACATTCAAATGGGCAGTAAGGTACCATGAGGAATCCTATCAGCAATTGAAACAGACACAAACAATGGGCAAAGGGAAAATCACATGCTGATTCCATGCATCATCTGAAAAAAAAATACATATATTAACTAATTTACCTGTGGGGTGTTATCTGTATGCATAGGTCTCTACTGAAGCATGTGCCTCAAGTACAAAACCCATGAAAAATACAGCTCGCTTGTTGTTGCTCTGTGACACAAACCTTTCAAGGATATCTAAGTTAGGGCATGATATGGCATTACTTGAGGCCTTCAAAAGATTATTGACTCCTTGTTTTTCTGGTCCATCTCTTAAGTCTGCAAATCTTCCTCTAGATTTCTCATTCTGACAGAAACATCTTTTACCATCAGCCAAGTCATCTATTTTCTTTGAAAAAAAGAGAAGAAAATAGTTCCTAGGTTACCACTTATTTTCATAACAAACGTGCCTCAGACATGTGTAAAGCCAGTTTTTTTTAACAAAGTTGCTTCTACCCATCTTATTTTATTTATATCCTATTGATTCTCCTGATCTGAAAGAATATTTTGCGTAAAAAGTAAAGTTGATAACCAGTAAAACTTCAGCAATTATACACAAAAAAAGGCCAAAAATAAAATATATATAATAGATAAGATTTTAATGAAATCTATTAATTACACAAAACTAATCATGGCCTCCAAATCTCAATTTATCGATCTTATTTACAAAACAACCTGTTACATAGATGGTAGCATTTGAAGATATAGATATATCTGGTAAAATTATTTTATCTAAGCAAAGGCATAATATGCTTAATTCGAGGCAGTTTATAGAACTTATAAAAGACATACATTTGCATCATGATTTGAGCAGAACTGTTATATTATGGGCATCCCCATTACCTGCGAGACGTTAGTTAAACACACCTTGGCAAACTATGGCCATCACACATTAGGAGATATCTTTCCTGACAGGCATATCATCTCACATTGTACTGATGTTCCTTTTGCTGCTGCTCCCATTATGTATCACCTTGTGATGCACTGCATGTTCACCCAGTGCGCTACGGTCACAGATCCCAACATATCCATTAGCGCCAGATGAGTTCATACCGTTTACACTTGTGATCAGTGACGACATCAGCATCCGGCTAGTGTCAAAATTATGCCACACATGTGTCGCTTTGCTGCCCACCCTAAACATGAAACTTAGTGGTTACTGGGAACTTGATCTGGGTTGCCAGTTAACAGATAAGATGTGGGCTCCCTTTTGTATGTGAACATGTTCCATTTCTCCCAGTCATCACCACAAACTCATACAATTCAAATTCCTGCACAGAGCATATATCACTCCTGATGGCCAACATATATTTGACCACAAGAGATCTCCTGAGTGCTCTAAATGCCATATCAAGGGACAGACTTTGTGCATATGACTTGGACCTGTAGACACATCGCATTCTTCTCCCGACTGGCCCAAATGATGGAGATGAATCCCGACCCTGGTCCTATTGCTCACCAAATGGGAAGTCGTACTACATTGGGGGAGGAGACACTCACCCACTGACAAAGACTGGCTTTCTAGCTTAGCTTATTGCGACACCACCAGCAAGCTATCTACCTCGCTCCAACTCCCATCTTCTAGAGCAAAGGACATATGGCTGCCCCTCTGAACCTACATGCTATCAGTGAGCAATGCTTCCCAGAACTCCCAGAATGTGAATACCACAACACCTTCCCTGACTCCACACATCACACCCTCCTGCCCACCATCGGGTCAATCTCCCCCTCAGGTGCCCCCTACCCCTCAACACAGTCATTACACAGTATCCTCTATGCGTGGTTCCTCACCCTCCTTCGATAGATCCATGGCTCCTGTCACACAGAGTTTACGAGTTAGCACAGCTTTGGGGTCAGCGTGTAACCCTCTACTCCCCAACTGGGCGACAAAGTATTTCCACAGTAAAAACAGTTGTTTCACGTGTTTTACTGTCAGGACATGTAAAGTATATGTCCTACCTTTGTTAAATGTTACATCCTGACCTTGGGGATTGGTAGGCTTGCTTGAGGGGTGACTTACACACAGGTCATGGGGAGGTGGTGGCTTTGCCATTGATGTCAATGGAAAAGTCGGGCTAGCAGTGCATGATTGCTCTACTAATGTTGGACTGGGGGGACTTGATATTCAGAGGTTCTGCCATGAATACCTGAATGGGAATCATGTATTCTTATGACAAGCAGATCAAAATGTTCTTCCTGTGGATCATAGCATCAGGCTGTGTGTTGAATCATGATAAATCCTGATTATATGTGCAAGAGAGGAGAGTATGGTAAGTACACAACTGACAAGGAAATGGGCTGGCTAATAGTTGTAATTATTTATCACCCAGATCAATATGTCTAATTGTCATCACATTTAATGTTTTGCCTGACCAAAACGTTCAAATTCCATTCCACTCTGTTTTGGTTTAACTCAACATAATTCATGATCCATTTAGATTATCTTTTGCCTAGAGTTTATGATTGAACAATATTTTCCAAAGCAGAAAATACTCTAAAGAACAAATTCTACCCTTTGTCTAGTTTGGAGAGAGATGTTTTTCTTGCTCTGAAGGAAAAAGTCAATTTAGCTTTTGGAATAGATGAATAACTTTATATTTTGAACATCTGTCTATTCTGGGCAAGCAGCCATCTTGTATAATCTCTGTGATGGAATAACTACATTCTGAAAAAGTGAGTGAAAAAAGCCAAGCATTGGCAACGCTATATATTGAGTCCCGCTGGGTTTCCTTCACTTTTCTTGTCTATAAGACTTATAAAGTTAGTATTTTAATATATTGACTCATGCTTTTCCTTATCTGTGTTCTCTTTCTTGGCAGCAACGAGTTTCAAAATCATAAATTATTGAATCTTTAGTGAGAAAGTAAGCATCTTCTCCTATACTGGAATTGCAAATGACATTCAGTTAGATATGGACTTTTTCTGTTGTTCTCTACACGCTGGGGCTACATCAAAGTACTAAAACCTATGAAATGCAAACAGAATTAATTAACTAAATGCAGATTCTAATTAAAATGGAGTTAAAATGCAACTGTCGGATCTTTTGCATCTAGAGAATGTCATTGTTTGGCTCAAAGTTTAAACAGAGTAAATAGTTTATAGAGTGCAACAAAAATACTTCTTAAAGCTAATATAACATTTAGATTAATCATTCACTTGATGGGTGTGCCTATTTAATACTTGCACCGGTGAGCTGTGCACTATGTGACTTATTGCCACTGCTGAGTAATCCAGTGGCCTTGTGGCAAGCCTTGGGGAACACCACTCAGTGGCCAATGACATTGAAAAGCAGGCAAGAGAAACCTTTGGCTCCATGTTTTCTTTGCTTTGGTAAGAATGTCAGCATGGCATAGACGTTTGGCGAGAACATGCGTGTACGGCTTCTGTCCTCCCAAATGTCAACAAGTTTCCGGAGCACTGTTTTCAATGTGTGAAAAATAATGTGAGATTTGTTTCTCATTTATACTTGGCCTATACTCTTGAGTTGTTCCGAAAAAAATATTGCTAAATGTTTATCATTAAATAACTACTTCCATTCACCAGTTACATAAAGTCATTTTAACTGTATCAGAGTGTTTCATTTGTTCTCAGATGCAAATATTGAAAACAGGAAATAATAACATATTAATTGCTTTTCTTAAGTTTCTAGTATGTAAATGAGACATCGAGGAACACATTTAACTCTTGGACAGTTATATATGGAGTTTATTGCCAAGTTTTGCAGCTCATAATGCTGCAAAAGGCAGTCGCTGAAATATGTCATCGTGGATTGTCAGCATGTCTGTGCTTTCTGATGCAGCAGGGATGCGAATATGGGTGCGTTGCACCATGTGACATCATGCATGCCCTCCCACCTTACGTGTCTGAGTCAGTTTCTTTTATGATAATCATAGGAGAGACAGCATTGTAGATGAAGCCTCCATGGGGATAGGTGACTTCCACTTCAGGACTTACTACTGCTGATCTCAACCAGGGCTGGGCTGACATTTCAACTACAAGGCATTTTACCCTAGGCTGGAACAATTGAGGTGCGTTTTTGAAATGCCATGGCTGCATTTATGCCTTCAAAACGGCTTTCCAGCAGTCTGGGGTTGATGGCAGCAGACAGTACTGGAGCTTAAGGAAAGATGGAGAGGGACAGCGAAAGAGAGAGAAAAAAAAGAAAGTAGGCAGGTGCAAGTCTCGTTTGTACATGCTTTTTGTTACCTGTCTGGTTCTGATCTTAACTCTCTTCACCTTCGCAATGTAATTTGAGCAGTTTAAAAGATTGGTTAATTTTTCGATGTTAAATCCATCATTGTTGTAATATGAAGAAGTAAATGTTTCTCGAGAAATTCCAGTTACTACAACTAAATCTTTACACTGGGGTAAATTTATAACACAATCCCAAGCTTTCCTGGTGGAATGAGTGATGGTGGCAAGAACCAGTTTTACTGCGTTGAAAACCATGAACCTACGAGAACAGTAACTTTGAAAAACTCTGGCTCAGAAAATCAAATGCTAATTCTATTTGCCTCCAATAGAAGACGTTTCTGTTGCAAATTATCTCAATATTATGGCCCTCACACATTTTCCCTTTGCATTGTTATACCACAAATCTGTACAAAGGCGTGGATTTTCGATAATTGCTGAGCCTTTCATCAGAGATTGGGTTCCCTGCCAGATCCTTCACCAACAATTCCAGGATGCATCTTGCTTTCTGCTTTACTTCCTGGTTTAACCCCATGATGGTGAAACATCAGGATATTTCATGTTCCTTTGGGTCTCTATTCTCATCTTGTCACTATAAAAATAACTAAGTTTAGGGGCAAAACGTGTCTGCTTCTCCTTATGCACAACAGCTAGGTGATCTGTGTTCTAGAGAAGACCCCTTGACAGCTCTCCACACATTGTCATGGCCATATGTGCTGTTGGATCCCTTCCTTCTAGATAAAGTAACTTTTGTGGACTGCTGTATAGCATCTCCCTTCACAGCAGGGGGGAGCCTAGTGAGGTTCCCACAGAAGTTCCAAAAGGATTCTTCACCATCAATTTGTCCTCGTCTGGTGAGGACTCAATTAGGGAGACTGTGTCAATAGAACTGTGTCCTTCCCAACTGTACTGGTGTGGAGCTCCATTCTTGGTAGTTAGTGATTCTAGTACAACTTTAAGGTCAAGCGGAACAACATTTAAATTAAGATCAATCAGCTGTCTTACACAGTTGCACTTGAAGATTTCTTGGTCACTGGTGAGAACTTCATGTATGTGCCATGAACAAGTGAGCTGCTTCCTACCAGCCCACTTAAAGATGTTTATTGGGCACTGACAGAAGGCCACATCTCTTGCAGATGCAGATCACTGAGGAAGATGAGAGACTGTTCAATCAGAGGCCCTGCTGCAGGTGTCCCTTCCACATTATTACTCTCCAAGCATGTACATGCTGGCTCCAAGGCCAGCAAAGGCTTATGTATCTGTGCACAAAGCATGACACCATTCTTGGTTGCCATGCTCTCTCAGATAAACCACATTGCATTTACTTGTGCTTTGACGTTCATGCATACAGCCTACGCATGTATCACAAAATGTACACATAATATCCGCATGCATCCCACATGCCTGCAAGCGAAAGACCAGGATAATGGAGAATGGCAGAAATGTTTACAGTGCAGAGGCTAGTAAGAATCACCTTTGAAGGATCCAAGGGAAAAGTCCTATTCCTTCATGATAGATCAAAGCACGCTGCCATCACTGCCAGCCCCACAAACTCATTTGGAGAAGAAAGAAGACACACTCTCAAACCACGGTGCACTCTGGGTGCCACTCAAGCCTCAGAGCACTGCACTGGGGCATCAGTCCATTTTAATAGAGTGGGTGGGGCCTCAGTGAGCGTAAATGATAATTGGGTCCACTGTGAGATAAATGAAAAACCACAGAGGCTGTAAGAGAATCAAATAAGGACTGAATCTTCGAAGGGCACACAAAAGTGCATTTTTTTTCAGTAGGAACTCATTTCTGACCTATGGAGTAGTTTTTGGCTTCTAAAGGTCACAGGACGATCCTTCCCCTTCTCAGTGAACTTGGCAAGAAATTCTCCAACTCCCCTTTTAGGAGTATATATCTGAATCAGAGGTATATATCGAAATCTTTCAACTACCCATCTGATGCCCAAGGTAGGCAGGGGAGGACTGATCAAACTTGCACTTAGCTGCCTTGTTGATCAGTCCCCCTCCCCTCCCCCATCACTGCATCTCCTCCATGCCAGCCATGTGGTCTTCCCTTGCCATCGAGGATGGCTGGTATTTATGTTTTTATGGAAAGGAAGTGACAGGATTGTCTGGGCACACAGAGATGATAAAGAAAGCCATGTTGTGTATGGCTCACAGATGACTCCTCTCCCCTGCACTGCCTGTACTTGTGATCATCCTACAGGATGTCTATTGTGTCATTTTAAACTCTTGGCTGGTAAACAGCTACAGGCATCTACCCATCTATACTTCTCTATATTTCAATCAAAGTAGATCGTATTGAACACTTAGTTGCTTTACTTTGCAGTGCATTGACTTCGCACCCCTCATACATTACTCTTCAACCATGCTGACCAGACTCTTCCACCTGTTCTCTGTATGTATGAATATTCAAACACGTGATTTGGACTTATTGTGAAACTTTCTTATTCTAATTATTTGTCATGACATACATTTTTTCACATTAGGAAAGCTAGCTTCTACGTCTTTCTTCACTGTACATTAGCTGTTGTGCATTCTGGTCATTACCATAGCAGCAGCAATGCCCAGATGCTGTCATCACTTCCTGTGCTAATGAAACAGCCTCTGAAAAATAATATCCTTCATATGTTGGTGAATGGCTAATTAGTCTTCACTTTCAATGGCAAACACATCTGTTTATGATTCTTCATTACTCTTTGATTGATTGCCTAGATTTATGAGTATCTCTCATCTTCTTTCTAATGCTAATTTCATTCATACTTCTTAAGCAAAACACACAACAGCTGCTTCGCATATAGAGATCTATTGCAATGTGTGTCACTCTTCTAGTAAAACAATTCCTTTAAAACCTCACTTACAACTTTATTGCGATCACACAGATCCTAAAAAGTATGCAGCAAAAAGTCCCAAGAAAAGTATACACCGAAATATATAGATAAAATATGTATAGAATAAAAATTGATAAAAACATTTGTACTAATCCAAAATGACAGGTCCCCTAGAACAGTTTTAAAATACAAATCTTCAAAGCAGCAAAATGTATGGCACAGAATAAGGTGCTTTAGGTTCCCACAAGTACCAAACGGAAAACATTCTGATCTGGCAAAAGCATTCCAAAACACAATGACTCAGTTACATAATTTTTTTCACCTAATCCAAAGAGCATGCCAGAATCTAGAAAGACCAAATACAATAGGTTGTCTGGTATCAGTACACAAGAGTCTTAAGACCTCTAGATAGTGCCCTCAACCCACCAAGAAGCATAACAGAATAATCAACTTTTTTCTCATCGACTGGTAAGTCGGGCAAAAAAAGAGTAAGTGAATTCTGAGCTAACTTGGCAAGTGGGGCACAAATCATCCAAATCGTTATTGCTGGACCATTTTGAGTAGAACAGTTTGGTGGGAAGTGATTTATAACGAAACTGCAGAAAATGTTTCCGTTCCATCGGTTGCTCTATTTCATCAATAGTTGGCTCAAAAGAAGGAGAGCATTTCGATTTGAGAAAGACTTCGGTCACGCTGGAAACTGGAGCTGATAGAACTTCTTTTGAAACCGAATCCCAAAACACTTTTTTCATTTTTTCTCTGGAAATGTGCCTCATAGTTTCTGGATTTGACCGTTAGGTGTCCAAGTCCAATTTTGCCACAGATTTCCGTAGAGTGGAAAACCATTTTATTGCCAAGGCCTTTGGAAATCTCAAGAGATCTAACAGAGTCTCTCGGTAGGTCTGCAGCTCATCTACAGTCCATAGCCTAAACCAAAACATTATCAATCGGTACATTGCCTTGTGACTCAGCTGTTTATGTGCCAGATCCATATATAAGAGTGTCAGAGGGGTACTAGCCGGGAGATCCACCAGAGATCTCAAAAACTGATTTGCCACAGCTATTAAAGATGATATATTTCCTCTCCCCCACAGCTCTATTCCATACATTATGCCCCCCATTACTTTAGTATTGTAGATTTCTAGTGCAGGTTCAATCTGCCGTGACATAGTTTTCCAGTGTATTTTACTAATGTGATTACATTGGAATACTTGATGGAGCTTAGCCTTCTCCCTTTGTGCGTCCCAATTTACAGATGAGGATACACATATTCCTAAGTAATAAAAAATGTCAACTTGTTCAAGTAAGGTGCTACCTGCCCAAAAAGATCTACCAGAGAGTTTTGACCCACTTTTGTTAGAAATCATGTATTTGGGTATTCCCTAATTTAAGAACAACCCCCTATTATTACAAAACTGTATAAAATCATTTAAAAGTTGTGGAGGCCCGGGAGGATTTAGAAATTAAAAGGGTGTCATCCGCAAATAACACATCGGGGACTCTTCTATTGTTTACTTTCGGTGCATCACAACCATCCCTCTCCAAAAAGTCAATAACCCCATTGATAAAGAGGGTAAAAAGAGTGGGTGCCAGCACACAACCCTGCCTGACTCCACATTTTACAGGACATTTTTCTGTGACTTCACTTCTTAGGCCCCACCTGACCAGGGCTGAGTTTGAGGTGTGTAATCTAATTAGAATATCTAAAAGGTTTACCGGTATGCCCAGTTCTCTCAGTGCTCCCCACAGCTTCGCACCGGGCACAGAGTTGAAAGCTGTGCGCAGGGCAACAAATGCCACATATAGTTTACCCCCTTTGAGATCCACTTCCTTCCAGTACCTACAAATAAAACGGAAGACCTGGTCTAGGGTGCTAACTTTTGAGTGAAAGCCCGCCTGTAGGTCACTTAAAATATGAAATTCCATCATCCATTCTTGGAGCCTCCCTAAAACTTGTTTACAAAAAATCTTTTGGAGAGAATCTATTATCCTTATCGGCCTATAGTTAGATGGCTTGGATTTGTCTCCTTTCTTATAAATAGGCACAATCTCTGCAACCTGCCACGATTTCGGAATAGGTGCTCCATGGAGAATCAAGTTAGATAAAATATTTATATACCGACCCCAAAAGCATTTATCTTCTTTATACAGATCATTGGGGATTCTGTCTTGGCCTGGAGCATGCGCTGGCTCACATGAGGAGATTGCTGCATAAGTTTGTACTAGGGAAAAAACAGGGGCTCAAAGTCCTCACTCAACACCTCCTCAGACAACTCACCCATCTCGCCCCTACCATCACTCTCAATGGCATAAATAGGCTGTCCAGTCATCGGGCTGTATGTTAAATTCTAACTCTGGTTTTTCCCCCTTAAGCCAGTGAGTTGCCTCTCTCCAGAATGACTTTTGATCTTTACCATTTAGTGCTATGTGTAGAGCTAGCCATAGTGAACGTTCCCACTCCTTTTTAGCACTATCAATGGCCCGCCTGCACCTGGCTCTAGCTGTCACAATTTCAGGATGGATCTTACGCTTTATAGCACAAATAAGCTCCCTCTTTGACCTTCTACAGTCCTGGTTAAACCACGTGTCTTTAGGCTTATGCTTTGTACCAGTGGAGTGGGTAGGACTTCCCATATTATTTGCAGGCCGGCTCAGCAGTTCCCTGGCCTTTCTAAAGAGGTGCTCATTGCCTGGGTTTAGACTCTTAACAGCCTCTTCACTAGGGGTATTAGTTAAGGACTCTATTAGGTTTAAGGTTTTCTGTTTGAGAAGATCCAGCACCCTTGGATGCTTCTCAACCCAACCCAACTTAGCTGTTCACTGGTTATTTAAAAGTGAGAACACTCCCAAGTCCCATTGTCCGTTTGAAGTTGGCTTTGCGGTACCAGAGATGCTTAATGAAAGTGCAAGTGGGTTGTTATCACTATTGTATCTATTTACCACAACCATATCATCTAGTACAGGCCATAGGTTGGAGGTGATTAACCAGTAATCAATACAGCTTGTATGGTTGGGTCTATTAAAAGTGTGAGCCCCGTTAGGATCTGATCTAGATCTCCCATTGGTTGCTTTAAGGTCATGCTGGAGTGTTAGTGCAAGCAGCTGACCACCCCTCTTCATCCATTTGACCTTTGGTAGACTTAATGGAGGAATAGACCAATCTTTGTCCCACTCTTCTGTCAAATCAGGGGCGATAAAACATTAACCATGTTCATTTAGGACAAAAATGTGATGTGTCATTCGCCGCCATTCGCTGCAAAGTACTATGAAGTCCGTGTGGTGCAACGCTGATCCAAATAACGAAAGCGAAATCGGGCGTAGATGTACACCTACATACTAGAATGCTCATTCTAGCAGTATAGGTGTACATGTACTCTCTTCACCGATTTTGCATTTTTAGTCATTCACAAGTGTCACAATTATATTACAGGGAAAATTGTGTTTTTTTTTAAATTTCCCTCTGGCTCACATTTGCCAGCGCTAATTTTACTACTGTGGATGGTTTGAAGAACAGGAAATCCACTATTAAGGAGTTAGAATAGATGTCCGACTGACATTTAGTTTTTCCCTCATTTTCTTCACACAGAAAAAAGTTTCCATTCTCCAAGTGCTCCCCCAAAGTTGGAGGATTTGAGGGTCTTTGTCATACTCATTGATCCGCTTATTTCTATATGAAGAAGGTGCATTATTAGAATTGCACCCAGTTTGGAAGCAGGAATTGAAATTTTTATATACACTCGGGGTTGCAGCTTTTGGAGGACATTCACCAAATTTACAATGCCAACTGCAATTAACCTGCCCCTAAATTACACCTGTGACTGTGGAAAATCCACACATCTGACAGGCTTTCCTAGGTTAACCTAGTTCAAGTGCCATAGTTAGCTATGTTTGACCTTGAAATCAGACAAACTCATGGTATGGCGTTGTACCTGCTGGATGACGTATGATGCTTCTCTGAGTAATCTAATTTTGATTACTCAAAGAATCCTTATCAGTCAATTAAAACGTTTAGGGAGACACAACATCATGTAGCTGATGGATTCTGATATTTCTTCTTATTATGAGCCAGTGCATTTCATTCCTAGCTTGCATAGTGTTATTCAAGCTGACATTCACATTCTATTGTTACTTGCTATTTGCTTTAAATGCTATTTGTGCTGATGCTGAAAAACACCCTGGTTTCATTCATGTATCAAAATTGAAATGTACCTCAAGAACACTACCTGTTTTTGTTCTTATTGAGCTGCAACTGCTAATGTCTTTAGTTGATAAAACCCAATAAAATTGTTTAATCATCAGTCAATCTAAACGTTTGAAACCACATACGGACACTTGGGAACGTATACCATAAAATATCCTAGATGAAAGTAAGGCTTGCAAAAAAACTATCAGAAAGCAGAAACCATAGCTCCATATGGGTCATAGAATGTGCTGATTTCCATCAAAGGTTTAGCACAGGTACCTAAGCTTTTAATGCATGGATGTCTACAATAACCGGGTAAACCCTGCCTCTAGACTATTTGTAATATGGCTACTCACAGTAATGCAGTGTTCTTTTTAATCCTAACTACAGATTGGTTTTTAATGTCGCTACTGGTATTTTATATTTTTGTAAAGATTTTAATTAATCATGTACAAATAAAATATTACTTACTTACTTACTCACCTCTACTAAGAAACTGGCAAATCCAATCTACTGTAATTCCTTTTAAAAATCGTGCGGTTATATCAAAAGTGTTTATGCCAAAGTCACCAGACAATGTGAAGGGCAGGGCACAGAGCAGGTTTCTAACTGCAATTTAAACAATTTAATGAAGTAACAGACTTTTTTATGTTATGATATGTTATGTGTATTTGGAAAGTGTACCAGCATCCACAAAGGTATCTTGGCACAGAGTAGATGTGTACCTAGCCCATACCTATGGTAGGCTGGTTGATTGGAAAACCAGGTCTTCAGCTTCTTGCAGAATTCAAGAAGAGAGGAGGAGGCTCTGATGTGGAGAGAGAGGTTGTTCCATGTTTTAGGAGGGATGTAAGACAACGCTCATCCTCCTGATCTGGTTCTGTGTATGAGTGGGATGTTTGTGAGTAGGAGTCCCTTGGAGTGGAGATTTCTGGATGGTTGGTGGAAGGGGATGTAACTGTTCAGGTAGGTGGGCCCTGAGTTGTTGAGTGCCTTGAATATGTGTGTGAGATGAGTTTGTAGTGAGTACACTCGTGTGTTGGAAGCCAGTGTAGTTTCCTGATGTGTGGTGTAATGTGAGTACTGAGTGGGAGGTTGAAATCTCTTTGTTCATAGTTTCCCCTTGGAATTCACTCAACAAAGAGCCATTTATGGTAGTGCCAGGACTGCCTACAGAAACTTTGCCTACAGCCTTGTTCCTCTATGTGGTGACAGAACTCTTTGACTTTCAACTTCCTTAGGATGTGCGGTAGGGAATGACAGTGATTTGTGATAAATCAATTTCAAAAGGAAAACCAACGAGGACAAATACATTTGTAGAATAAATAATTAGATCAGACATGTAATAGCAACAAGTGAGAACTGAGTGTATAAAATGGGGTAAGTATAGAAAAGGCAATGTATGTTTTGTGTTTCATTTATAAGAACAGTAGAAAGAGGTACATGCTATTCTCAGTGGCAGAAGCGCCCTAGTGTACAATTAACAGCACAAATTGGGAAAGAAATAAAATATGATGGTACACAAATACTATTTATTCACGGGAAATCAGAGAGATAGAACATAATTAACCCATTTGGTATAACAAAGGATCTGCTTTGCCTGATAGTACCTGTTCTCAGACAAGGCAGGCCTAAGAGGCTGTCTGTGGCACAACCAACATCATGGGAGTGCCAGACTGTCCATGCAACCTACAGGGAAGGCACTGTTTTTGGTTGACTGGCCTGTTAGATGTGAATTGAGGGACACTGACTCTGTTTAGAATTTCCCTGTGGGACAGTACATTTTGCCCATTTAAACGCGGATTGGCAGAAAGTAGTTGATCTCATCATGAAAGTTTCAGCAGGATCCTGCATTTACGGCAGGAAAAAACAAGAAACTGAAATCTTATTAAAAAACCCACCAATTACTGTAGGGAGTGACAAGTCTATTTAAAACCACAATAGCAAATTAGCTTCCAAGTAGGGGCACCTCGAGTGAGCACATCGAACACTGGCTATGCAGGAAATGGAATTCCATTGTCAATTAATAAAATGTATAATATAACTTAGTGAAAGGGAAGAAACTAGCAATATGAAGTGCGCCTTAGGGTGCACCAGCCTCCCCCAGAAGGCTCTCCTGACATATAAGATGGTCTTCACTATTTAAAGAAGTACCTTGAATAAAAGGAAACATTACTAACATTAGTCATGAAGTGTGTCAGGTTATAAGAAACTGTCACCTGTCTGTCACTGGGAATATAGACTTACAATAATAACACATCAATTTCCTAAATGGATTATTTTCAACTCTCTTCTCTTAGAAAAATGTGGATATTTATTTCTGTTAAAACATGCATTTTTGTGAAAATTGTGACTGACATGTCAATGCAATTTTACAACTGAATAGAAAGTGTACAAACACGATAATTCGGTAAGAAATTGAAAAACTCTCTACTAATGTTTTTTTTAATTATTATATTTATTATTTTTATTAGTTTATAGAATACGTTTCACATTAAAGATCCTGAAGTTGTGTGTGCTCCAGTCAATCAAATAATGGCAGGATGATTAATTCATTTGAATGTATCTATAAAACCCACTGAGAATGATGTACTCACTTCTCTTTATAGGGCTGGAGATATCTTGGGATGGAGACAGTTTTGTGGAAGTTATGGCGGCACCACACTTGAAGGGCAACCTGTGTGGCCTGTGTGGCAACTATAATGGGCACAAGAGAGACGATCTGATTGGTGGAGATGGAAATTTTAAATTTGATGTTGATGATTTTGCTGAGTCCTGGCGTGTAGAATCAAATGAGTTTTGCAATCGATTGCAGAGGAAGCCAGCCCTAGAATTATGCCAAGGAACAGTGAGGGTGAAACTCCGGGCACACAGGGAGTGCCAGAAACTGAAGACATGGGACTTTCAGAGCTGTCACTCTACTGTGGATTATGCCATATTCTATCGGTAAGTGTAGCCTTGCTGTTAAAACTTTGAAAGTAGATACTTTGGGGCACAAAATGTGAACAGGTAATTGGTAAGATTATAAATGTTGTACTATATATGTATGTATATAGTTTGGTTGTGCAGACAATCTCCACTGATTAAAATATTTATGTTCATGCCCTATGAATCTCGGGAAATGGCATCTTTCTAAACATATTAAGCTTACATTTTAGTGTTCTCTGTTTTAGGAGAAAGCCGGTATTACATTTAAACCATAGTCATCATTGGGACTGAAAAGCACCAATCAGCATGCTCTTCATGCACCCCTTCAGCTGACGCACTTCCTAAACTTCAAAAAGCCACTGAGCCATTTTGTGGTGGGATTGACCTTTTTTGTGATTCTTAATATAGATTTAAACAGCAAGAGTTAACTAAAATTTGTATGTGCTGGGAAAATAATTGAGTTTGAGAGGAGACCATAATATCTATAAAATTATTAGGGATTCTTCAGTGTTCTTAATAAAGGTTACTTGTGTCAATGCCAATAATACTGGTTAACACGTTTGCTGGAGTACCTCTATGTGATATATATAGCAATTATATCTTGTTAGCAATGGAGATACCATTACTGAGGCATCTGTATTTAGTTTTTTCATTTAATTTCAAAGTGTTCTCAGGTATACAGTCAGATATGAGCTCAGTTTTTAAGACATTGAGGGCCATATTAATGGGAGGGTTGCATCGCACCATGCAATGCATGTGCAGCACAATCCTTAAATGTGGTTTTTCAAGCTATGCAAGATGACCTTGCATGGCCCTGGGTGGCTTGATAAGTCCAGAGTAATGCAACTGAATGCAAATCGCTGTGTTGCGTTATACTTCCCCATGGGAGTGTTCCATGGGTGGTGCGTGGGTGTTCCCATGTAAAAACTCATGGATTTTGATGCGTTCTCACAATTACTATAATGTGCCGAAACTGCTAGACCTTCCCAGGTGAGGGGTAACCAGGAGAAATATGTTTATTTCTTCTAGTTTTTTCTTCTTTCTGTATGTGCTGCATTCTGCAGCACACATAGAGAGAGGAAAATGCCTTAGCGGATTGTTTTTGTGCAGAAAGGTGCCCCTTCCTTCACAAAAACAATCTTGCTTCCAACGCAGGCACCCTTGCAACATGGTGCAAGAATGCCTGCGTTAGCTCTATGCAGTAAATCGTACACCTGCATTGGGAAAAGGAGGATATGCACTGCATTATATTAAATATTTCACGCAGTGCAGCATAGCAAGGGGATGCACTGCGCTGTGCTATGTGAGATATTAGTATCTATAGCTTCAGGTATTGGAAATCTATGAAAACACCTTCATTGCTCTACATATAGAAGCCTTAAAAAAATTCCAAAATTGAATAAGATGGCTGTTCGCTTCAAATTGTACTCGAATGACTACCTAGAAGTATATTTATGGATCAATCATGCTACTCGATTTCTAAGTTGAGCAAATATATATAGTATGCCCTAAACAAGCTTGCCTCGTACCGAATGAGAAGCTAGCCTCAACTGCATGAAATGTGCTTCTTTCTGGTATATAGAAGGCACGAGAGGCAGGCTATGTATCTGAGCCTTTTCACCTCCTCTATGTTTAGTGACACATAGATGCACTGCTAATTTACTTGGTTGAGTGCGTCCTCCTTATATGTCACGTGATTGCGGTATGTCAATATGTTCAGAAAAATGTATAGCAAAATCTCATCTCCATTATCCATACCCAAATCCCCCAAACTAGTCAGATACAAGGTATTAAGTTGGTTTTTCAAAAAACGAGACGCCATGTTGAAGAGATACTCTCTTTCTCTCTTTAGCCTTAAAACTCCATTCAGTGAGGCTATTACTGGTTTGGGGGTAAAAATGGGGCCAGAAATTATACAAAATTGGGTCAGAGTGGGGTTCACTTCACTATTGAATTTTGTGGAAAATGATGCTTGGTTAACTCCTAACGAGATGTTCTCTCTTATAGGGGAACATTTTCTTCTTAGGGGTTCATATAATCTTTTATATAAAGTTTTGGTTCAAAATGACCTAGTTCAGATTAGTCGAGCCTCAGATTTATCTAATGATATTTTTTGGTCTTCATTATTTATAAAACCAGGAAAATGGAGAGGAAAACTAGCACAGAGTAGAGAGGAGGATTTGAGTACTAAAGCATCTAAAAAATGGCAGAAACATGAAAGTCTCAACTTAACAGTGAATATGTGGAAAACGTTAAATAAGTTTAATTTCTCTGTACTGAGAGGCGCCAACTGGAGGCGAATGTTGTTTTTTAGTAAATGGCTGTTATATTACACTCCTGCAGTTCTTGCTAAAATGTTCTGTAATACACCTTCTATCTGTTTTAGGTGTTCTCGACCAGATTTGGCTAATTGGTCGCATATAGTAGCTTTATGCCCCAGAATAGAGGCCTTCTGGGAGGGCATCTTTTCTTTGCTTTCACTTCATATGCACTTTACGATTATTAATTATGAAAGATTGATCATATTTGGGATTGATCCAGAGCTTAATCTGGTCGAGTCACAGGCAAAACTGATGTATATTATAATAGCGGTTGGCAGATCACTGATTCTCAAGTATTGGAAAACAGATGTGGTACCATCTTTGGATGAATGGTATGGGAAAATGAAGAGAGTAAGGAAAAGCGAATATATATATGCACAAAGGATTGGGGGACTGCGTAAAATTGAAAAAATTTGGGGGACATTTTTTGATTAAATTTATATGTTCGTTTTTGGATACGAAATTTCTTTTTTTTTAGGTCTATCTCCTTGTTCAGAGAGAATGTAATATTTGTTCTTCAGCAGATCATTGTGTTTTTTTTTCGACTTTGTATCTTTTTGAAATTTATGTGACGAATGAATTGTCAAGTCCTGAATAAAAACATAATAAAAAAAAAAAAGAAAAATGTATAGCAAACAGAAGACGTTGGGCTTGAATAGCAATAGCAGGGGCGGCCTTAGGCATGTGCAAGCTGTGCACCTGCACAGGGCCACCAAACCCCAGGGGCCACCCCACTAATATATATCCTTAATATAATAATCCTCTGAGGATGGATACATATTTGCGTGGCGGCCCCTGGGAGGGATTTGGCGGCCTCCGGCTCTGTTCCACTTCCAAACACCCTGACCCCCCCACCCCGCCCACTTTGCTGGCCTCCGCGCTCCGCCCCGCCCAGACCCCCTCTTCCGGGGCCCCCTACCTACGCTCCCTGCCCACCAGGGCCGCCATGAGCCTAGAGCCACCCCTGGCAATAGTCTATACAAATTCAATCAGCTGATTCTGAACATATTGTACAACCATAACCTTTGATCGTCTTGATTTCACAAGTAATAATAGCCTCCCAGCACTCATTCCAATACACCGGCGCCCAATCATTGCCGACGCACTGCAGCCATCTATCTGCAAAGGGTGACAAAGTGTTCCAAATGTGTCGGGACAGTCCCGGGTTTCCCCAGCTGCCCCTGCAGAGTTTGGGAAATGAAAACGGTGGGAGTTGCCTTTTTATGTTTTCCAATTCAGGCATAATTATCAGCTGTTATAAAGAAAGCTATTTGATTAACAGACATGCTACAGACTTAAAAAATTGCCTTTTATTCATGTTCTTACTGACTATTCTTTAATTCTCTGCTGAGGAGCACTGTCATTTTGTGCACTCAGTTGAAGTACAATTGTAGTCTGTAGTCCTTCTATTTTTGTGAAATGTCCTGGGTTTTGGCTTCAATATTCTGGTGACCCTAGCCCAGAGAGGCTTTAAGAAAGACGAATCCTACAATGAAGATTGAATGTTAACATGCAATATGCATTGCATTCGAGAGATTACATTCTCTCTGCTTATTATCATGCATCTAATAACCCCTTCCTTGCGCCCGCCGGCCAACAGCCAGCACAAGCACTACCTCCATAGTGCTGCGCATGTCAGTTAGTCGACGTGGCCCCGCCCACTCAATGGAGACCAAAATAATAAGACAGCCATTGGGCGAGAGGTGTGGCGCAGCATCCAGAGCAGCTGATTCCGGAGCGCTGAGCTCACGGTTTGATCCCTGGAGCTGGCGGCAGCTCAGCATCATGTGACTCTGGGCAATAGCTCTCTTAATCTCCCCAACGTCCAGCCCCTAAGCACCTCGATACCCTTAGGAGTGATAAGTTTGCGCTTTACAAGTGGATGATGCATGTAGGGCAACGCAGGGGAGCCAGCCACTGCATTTTAATTAAAAAATATATATTTATATGGCACAGACAACCATCCAACATCTTGTTTCTAAGAGATAAAGTACGCACTAAATGTAGAGGAAGGGGGCAAATGAGGCAGAAATCCATCAACAATTTAGGAAAATGTTGAGCCCATTTCTTAAGGGGAGGTAATTCTGGTTGAAGTGCGTGCTTAAAGGCAGCTCATTAAAAAATTTCCCTTCACCTCAACGATAGCGATTGATCGAGGACCATACAATCTCAATATATGTATGTTTACTGGAGAATGCAAAAGTCTGTAAAAGTGATTACATGAGGAAAGACATTATACTGCTTTTCAGAAGGGCTTTATAAGATTTATATTCACTAGAATCCTGGGTCTTCTGACTTAGCCAAGTTCTAATCCCGCTGACCACCACAAGACTTTTCTTAATATGAATCATTTATATGGAACAGTGTGAAGGTGTTGCAGAAAATTCAAGTAGGCATCACCTGTTTGGCAACTTATTCAGGTTTGTCTGCACAGGCTTTGCCCAATTAAGACTACACTGAGAAGCCGAAGTGATTTCTGTAAACGTATGTCTGAGATGTTATTTCAAACTTTCATTCTTATAAACTTCCATAAAAAATTACATACACATCGCCTCTTGCTAGACAAGAGAAGTGGCATGTTTATACTGAGGCCCCTTAAAATGGTAAGAGAAACTAGAAACAGAAGATGTGAAGGCCATGCTGGAATAAAGGGCTCAACTGTCAGGAAACTGTGGGAGAAGAACAAATGTTCTGAAGATATCTTTTCAGAGTAAAGTTCTCGAAAGCAGAAGCCCATCAAAGGCAGGCATGATGATGCCTTGAAAACCTAAGAGTTAACTTGAGGAAGGCATGTGGTGAAGAGCTAGCTACAGCACCACCAGCTAGGAGCAGGTGGTGCTGTAGGCTGAAAGAGGATGCAAGGTCATTGGATTGAAGTGAAGGACTTCTTCCAAAAAAATTCTTAGTAAAAAAAAAGAAATGGAGGTCAAGTGTGTCTCAGAGTGGTTTGAGGTGCTGGGGAACCGAGTGAGATCAAAACTTGATCAGTTTCTCTCAGTCCAACACAGTCTTTCGAAGAATGTTTATCTTTGCTTTCTATAGACAATGATGACAACTGCATATGGCCCACACATGTGTACTCTCGTCAAAGCTGCTGGAATCAACACAAAGCCCATTTTATTTTCTGGCACTTCACCCTGAAGAAAACATCTCATAGAATATTGGGGGCACTGCATCGAATCTCTCACAGAGTTCACACACCTGGTAACCAGAGGAAGTGTGGAACAACAGAATTGTTAAGCGCTGCTTCTCAAGGGTTGGCACTCGGTTTTCTAGATGACCATGGGTTTATGTTGCAGCAAGGGGGACACGTACCAAAATCAGGGAAGTGCACAGCCCTCTCTTATGAGTTCATCTAGTTTTTACGGGGGTTCATTAGCAAGACTACTGTTGTCTGGGGGTTTGGGTAACCAAAGAAAGTTGAAGAATTGTGACACACAGTTGCCTTTATTATAGGGGATCGCTAGCTAACTGACTTCAAGACACTCAAGGGGTCATTCATGCCCACAACAATTTACCCTTGTGATCTACATACTTTTCTGGTGGGAGTAAGTTAGGTACTGCAAAACCCACATCTTTCAAAGTCTCTAATTGTGCCTATGAAAATGCAAATGGATCTGACACAGTGGAGTTTAATGGGTCATATTTGTTAAAGAAAAAGGTGTTTTAATGTTTGTGAGACAGTATTTTTATCTAGGAAAGTAATGTTTATTAAAATTATTAAAATGTATTTCTTCACATGCCTATATAACTCAAATGTGAAGTGAAAGTTGAAAGCACCCCGAACAATTGATAGTTATGTGAGCAGAAAGAGTCTAATATTTACCATGGGTGGGCAGAGATGGCAGTCACCTATGTGCCATGTTATGACATTTTATGCAGAGGGCAAAAATGGGTCCAATCCATTTTGCACCAAGGTTCTTGCTTGTGTTGTACATGATGGAGAAAACGATTTTTCTCCTTTCCATTTTGCCTAGAGCTTTATGAAACAGAGTACAGACAGAGAAAATAGGCTGGAAACACGTTAGAACAAGTGCAAGAGTCTATACATGATGACTACGTTTGCTTTTATATTATGTTTTCTTAGCAAAATCGGATTAGAAAAACTTTTGTAAATATGTGGAGCGAATTTGCACCATGGAGCAAAGTGATTGTGCCTAAAATAACTACTGTCATTCCCACAATGTTATCATTTATTTCCTTTGGAGTTAAACGCAAAATCAGAGCAAAGTCAATTTGCTCTACTATTGCCATCGCACATCAGTTCATTTAACTAAGTTAACAGCAAGAAATATGTATCCCCTTTCCTTTTACAAAACGGGTAAAAGTGGTACAATGGGGATTTATTCTGGGTTTGCACTGTTACACAGCAATAATAATAGCCCTCACTATCTAGTAATACGTTTAGAAGGTGAAAACAGCCATTCATGGACCTTCCTCCACCACAGAGAAAGCATTATAAAGTAAATTCCAAATGTGGATTCTCTTATCAATTTTCTTTACCGAAGTTGGAGGATTTTCCAACCAGGCGCGTCCGGCACAGGTAAGAGTGGTGGGCAGTGCAGGGTGAGGTCAGGGGAGATGAGAGATGACGGGATAGGTAAAATTAAATAAAAAAATTAATAAAATAACTTACCATGTGCTCGCTGCATCGCCGCGTCGGGGATGCGGTGAGCTCAAGGTAAGTGTTTTTATTATATTTTTTTATTAAATTTTACTTATCCCATCGTCTGTCGAATTCCACCCGCCCGCTCCCGCCCCGCCCATCTCTCTTTCCTATGCCAGCCGCACCTGTTTCCAAACCCAGTCTCATGGTGGCTTGAATCAGTCCTTAGGCTGCACCCTACATCGGGGCAGATGCTACGGGCAGGTGCTATAGGCACACTCAATTCTGTGTTTACTTTGTGAAACTGGAAGTCATATAACTGGCTCGTGGAAGCTGAAATCTCTCAGACCATTGCATTCAGAGGATTCATTTCATCTGACTCTTACAGGCTAAGCTATTTTATAATGGAAATAAATTATCTTCAGAGGACAGGTTAGCATATTGTGTTACCATCTTCCTCCCCGGCCGCCCATTACATCATCATTCAAATGGAAATTTCATCTCATAAACATTAATCTTCCCGAGTAAATTGTGTCTACAGTATCACCACCAGCTCATTTCGTGGATGTGTTCTTTCAGAGCAAGAGTACTCATGGGTAACTGGATATTCTTGTTTTCCTAGAAATGAACATCTTAGTGAAGTGTAAAAATTCATTTTTTTCAACTAAAAAAATGGAAGAGATCATTGTGGCAAAGATTACTTTATCAGTGTGCTATTGATTATGTGGTGGGATTCATGTTTCAGTTAATTACTTTAGGACAGGGCTAAGCCTCTCATCCTGCACTGCTGCTTTGCATCACTGTAGCCAAACTTGAGAACTTTATGCCTGCCAGAATTAGACCTAATATGCCACCTCATAGGCCACCCTTACTAATTGTCTCATGTACCCACTCTATCGGGGATATGGCTCAGGTGGCCGAACTTAAGATCATATTAAAGTATTTCTGCCTTACTGTTAGAAATGGGGGTCTCTAGTTGGCAATGGTTTGCACCTTTGTCCTAGTAGGGACCCTTCTTCCTAGTCAGGGTAAGGGAGTTACACTCCTAAAAAAATCCCTGCTCACTCCCTTGGTAACTTGGCACGAGCAGTCAGACTTATCTCAGAGGCAGTGTGTAAAGCATTTGCACATAACTAACAGTAATACAGTGAAAACACTACAAACAGACACCACACCAGTTTAGAAAATTATCCAATAATTTATACTTTTTAAAACAAGACCAGAATGATACAAATCCTACATACAGTTACTTAAAAATATGCACTTTGCAAGAATACTTTAAAAATACAGTTCCATGAAGTGGTTGTCTCCGTCTGGTGCTGCTGCGGTACTGAAAGCAACAGAATCCAACAGTTCCGTCTGACTGCGTCAGTCGGGGATGTCAGCAGACTCGTAAACAGTACCTTTTGTGTTGTGGCTGACACATTGGTGCGGGCTGGTCGTGGCAACTATTGCGATGTGAAACGTAGCAGTGCTGTGCCCTCAAGTAACGGTGCAGGAAAACGGCTCGGTGAAGGTCATCCAGCGGCGTCGGTGGGACAAGGCCTGCAGTACCGAGTGAAGGCGGTGCTTGTTGCAGTGATGGCACATTGCGATGCAGACAGATTGCGGTGCAGGCGACAGAGCCAGTTGTGGGGGTTTGGTGTTGGTCCATCCAGACTTCGGTGTGGGACGGGGCAGTGCATCTTGAGACTTACGAGCAGTACCCCCAAGCCATAATGTGGTCACAGAAGTCACTGTCAGCATGCAGCGGCGGTGTCAGTGAGACTAGAGCACTGAAGTGAAGGAGGCGGTGAGGAGTGTGGTGGCCACAGGTCACGGTGCAAATAGAGCCTCAGTAGCTACAGTAGTCGGTGAGTGAGACCAGGGTTGCAGCGTGAGAGGACTCGGAGCCGGCGACGGACTCGGTGACGGAGTCGGCTGCTTCCCCTTCTCTGGGCCAACTGAAACTGTGGTTCCAGAAGTGGTACCCAGAGGTCGGTGAAATCTTTGCAGTCTCTGATACTTCAGAACAGGAACCAAGCTCAGTTTCAACCCAGTGGAGATACTCAGCATAAGTAAAGAAAGTTCAGTTAAGTCCTTTCACTGCCCAAGGCAGAAGCAGCAACAGCAGGCTAACCCAACAAAGCAAGAACACAGCAAAGGGTGAGTACTCCTCGGCATTTCTTCCAGCTCTTCTTCTTGGCAGGTTCCTTGATTCCAGAGAGTTCTAAAGTTCTGGGGGTTGGGCACCAATGTTTACACTCAGTTTCCTTTTGTTCTCTCAGACAGAGAGGTTCTGGGCTCAGTCAAAACCATTTCTGGATCCGAAATTCATACATTACTACCCCCCACCCTGCCCCTCGCTACGTCACCACCCGGCAGGTACTCCCACCACCGCCCGCGACTGGACACAAAGGGCCTGATTTAGAGTTTGCAGGACAGGCTACTCCGTCACAAACATGATGGATATGCCGTTTGCCTAATTACAGGTGCATTCGAATATAATGCACTTGTTATTATGTGGACAAGATATCCATCATACTTATGACAGAGTAACCCGTCTGCCAAACTCCAAATCAGATCCAAAATGGAACACAGCATGAAAAATGATTAGTTGTGTGAATAGAAAAGGTCTAATATTTATCAAGGGTGGGAAGAGATGGCAGCCACCTGGGTGCCGTGCTATGAAATGTTTGTACCGGGGCAAACATGTGTCTAAACCATTTCACACCATTGCTCCTGCTTCTGTTATAAAGGACGGAGAAAAAAGATCTTTCTCCCTTCCACTTTACACAGAGCTTTATGCAACAGATTATAAACTGAGAAAATAGAATTGCATTCTTTTTTCAGTGGCATAAAGCATTGCTTCGATTTAATTAAACATTATGGAAACCTTTGGGTACAATGCAAAACTGTCCAGGTCCATGTGTGTGCCCCCTCCGCCCTTAGGGAATCTAGGCCCAAGTTTCTTAACTTTCTCAGGAGACATCTCCTGACACTGTAGTTCTCCAGTGGTAATATGGAAACATTTATACACCACCCCTTTCACTCTGGAACCTGCATGGCGCACATGGTCTCACGGCATTTTGTGGAACAATAACTGACATCATGGGCATTATCTGGGTGCCCCTAAAGGTTGCAGCTGTAGCCCGGATGCTTCCCATTGTCACTCTTATGCCTACCCCACCAACGAAATTTTGTAGGATTTCTTAAACCTGTTGCAGACTTTTCTTGTGATTTCCAGGGAGCAAAGTTGATCAATCGACCCCGCGTAAGATGTCCCCTCTTGCTGCTTCACTTCTAATGATATCACCAGGGAGTTGGGTTGGTTATTCAATTTCACTTCCACCACCGAATCTTTTTTGTGTCATGACACCTTTTCAGGCAGACCCTGGAGGATCATCTTGTGCTGTTCTTGATCTTTTGAGGATGCAAGTCGGACCTTGAGTAAGTACTGCTTCTATTACTTACCGGTAATTGCATTCCTCTGTGTCCTCCTCTTGCTTATCTCCATTACGGCCCTCCCTCCCGTTTGTCAGGCCAACTGCGTCTACGGCAGCTTGGTACGTACAGGGGCTGTGGAGGGGGCGGGCCTTTTTATATTGGTGGTGGGGTGTCTCCGAGGCAAATGGGCCTCATTATGTAATTGAGATAAGCGAGAGAGACGAGGAGGTAATGATGGCTATAGACACTATGCATATGTTTTGGGCTAAAACACAATGGGCTCTGAACGTGGTTGTCAATTCACCAGGAAGCCAGAGCTAGTAGTTCACAGCAAAATATTTCACAGATCTCACGTAGAGTTCAATTTTAGTATGCTGTTGATATAAAATAACATTTTTAAAGCAGACTTGAGCCCTTGCTCAACGTGGTCCAGAAAGAGGTGTAAAAGTATATCCATACACTACAAGTCAAGCGTCAAACAATGGAGTAATTCAACCTCCAAGTAATGTGTATTTAAACCATCTTCTCTCCTCTCGGAAATGCAAGGATTGGAGCTTGTTAAATTTGGCATGAATCCTCTTTAGGTTTAGTTTTTGACCATTGGGATTGTTGTGGTTTGTAGAGAGGTTCTTTCTGAACCCGGAATGAACTCTTAGCCATGGACTGTTTCCATCAAGTGCAGAATGAGCCATTGTCTCCAACACCAACAACCCACATAGTTCAGCCTTTTTATCAAGGCACCTCTCGCACCTGCCTGCTAATATCAGTGGTTATTACAGCTGTTATAAGCTGACGCCCCGCCAGAAGATCCACAGATGTCTCTTTTTACCCATGGAGGGAGATTCAAGCAGGAAGAATGGGCGGGCGCGTCTGCAAGGAGGAATTTTATAGGACTTTGACCGCGTGGAGCTTTAGTTTACGTCCGGCTAACCGTGGGTCGTTCCTCCAGCTAGAAAAATGCTTATTTTTCCTAATGACTGACGTTGAGCTCTGCTGCATGGAAAGGAAAGGATTCTTGGAGAAGTTTGATAGCAAAACCATATGATGTGATGGGACGGTCCGCTCTGCAGTCACCATCACACCCGCGCTTCTTGATGCAAAGCTGGGTATGTTTGGAATGCGCTCCTTTCTGCTTCCGCTCTCTTATTCCCAGTTTAAATGACATACTGCGGATTACTTTTAATTCCTCAATCCTAAATCACTGCAGCTATTTAGCTAAGACTTCCAAATGGGTTCTGCAGCTACTGAACGGCTCAGCTAACAAAATAAATCCAAAAAGCCCCTGTCCATATGCTTTAGGCACCTCCATTTCCTTTATTTTTCAGGCACCCACTCAAGTGCAAGTCAGGTGTTTCCCGAAAACTCTATTGCATGCTTTCAGCAACAAAAAAAAACACATGAACCTGGTTAGAGAGGAAGCTTTCAAGCGGATGACTCATTTAAAACACGTCCTCAATGTATAAAACACACAGCAGATTCTTTGCCTTTTAGAGCTATGGTAATTCTCATGCCATTTGGGTGGTAACTAGTCGCTGAACTGTGGGTTCGAGGATGAGTTATTAAAAGGAGGGACATTGACTATCTGCAAGTTAGGGGGTGGGGGTACTGCACCAGTTACTATTTATTTTAAAGAGAGTTGTGCACAAATTCCTTGTGCTGCACAGCAGCGTCAGCTAGCTCCAGCTACAAAAGGCAGTCCTGCTTCTGAGCTGCCAGTGATCTTGAGTGGTGCTCCAAAGAGCACAGCTTGTTCTTCTCAAAACTGGATTCTGATTCGACAGCACGCCGGGGCCAGAGTTTCTGATATCCCCAATTATACGTAGACATACCAACATTAAGGGCAGGGGCAAAACTTTATTTTTTATGTCTTACATTACATCACAGGGAGTGCTCACTATACAGTTAATACCATCAATGTCTTCCTAGCAGATGCGAGCGTTATGTGGATGTGCTCACCAGCGTCCCATATATTTTTTCTCCTCACCTGGACCTTTGAGGTTGAGACAGGAGGTCTGAAGAGTACTGGCGGTGATGGATGACATGTGTCTTTCCCCAAAAAGATGGTTCCTTTGAAAAAAAATACAATATCTGAATTGATTAGTGAAAAGAAAATCACACCAAAAGAAAAGTCCATTAACTAATGCAAGATCCACCTTTTTACATTTTGTTATAGTGGCACTTCCACACAAGCAGCAAAAACACGTGGAGGTAGCACCTTCCAAAGATTTGGCTACAATAGGATGATTCCATTGATTTACTTCGCCAAAATGGTGATCAACGTTACCCACTGCGGTAAGCAAGGCTGTCCGATCTTGCTATATTCGAATCCAGCGTAAACTGGAAGTAACATTGCAGCCTTGTTGTTAATGGAGTATAAGCTGCACACGTCACAAGTGTGTCACCTTCTGTGGTCATTTCTACTGCCCCCTCTCACTACTCCTGAGTTCCACATCTCCTCACCAGGCTTCTTTCTCAGTCACTGCCGCAAAGCATCCCTTGTATGGCCAAGACTTAGGCTAAGCACTGTGAGTCCCACTTGGTTGTACCCTCTCCTGCCACCGCGACTTGGGACCTGCACCATTGTCCTGGGTGGTGAGCGTGATGCAAAAGTCTCACCTCTCAAGTGAAGCTATCTAGCAGTACACTGTTACAACCTTTGCAGTTTCTGCATGTGGATTCGTTCTGGTTAAGACAGGGCTCTGCTGCAGCCACCTGTGCTATACCTCTCTGGTCTTTTGTGTTTATTTTGAGGGGGGCTGTTGGTGCACATATGTGTACGTGTGTTAGTGTGTGTTGTAGTGTATGTGTGCATCTTGCATTGCTGCTGCCCATGCCTTTTGAATGTTTTTGATGAAAGCTTTCGCTGCTGATACCCACGTGTGCTATGTTCTTGGTGCCTTACAGAAGCTAAAGAAAACCTAGTCACTCTGCAAAAGCCAAAACAGTTCGCATTGCCATTGTTTATTTACTGAGATGCAGGAATGAATGCATGACGCCATTCCAAAGGAGGGATGCACTTTGGAAAGTAAACCAACAATACTGTGTATGAAACACAAGATTATATTTCGAACGAGGAAGGCGCAATGTCACTAATTCTTCATGGTGTTTCACTTCTCTCTCTAGAATAAATAACTTTTGAATGGAAAATGTGTTTTTATAAAGCGCTTTTTGAAACGCCATTTGGATGGTTCTTTGTCCTTCTCTGCTCTGTGTATCTGTGTCCGCACAGCAATTCATATTCATGCAAGATTTGTGACCTCGGTAATTTTTTTTTTTTTTGTATTTTAAAAGACAGATTATATGAGCCGCCTGCATCATTTATAATCGGAGCTGAAGCTCAGTAGGGCATCCTACAGTCACATCACACTCTACAGCCACATTGCGTTACTAAGTGAAGTAGTGTGCTTGTTGTGTTTCAGAACACAGCAGGTGGCAAACCATGGTCCACAGATCTTCTACTGATTAATGTGAAACACAACACCTCCGCAGATCTGAAACAAATCCACCATGAATACTGAACCGACAATTGGTTATGTCCTAGACAGCATTTTTTTTAAACAGAGCACTTTTTTCATTAAGGAAAGTTAACATGATTATCCTGGACCACCAGCACAGGACCACCTTCAGACTCCTTGATTGAATCTGAAAATAAATGTGCCGTTCAGTGTTCTCAGCAGGGACCTGTAATGGAGCGATGCAGAAAGTGCTGCTAGTCCTGACTCTGGTGGATACTTAGGTTTATGTGTTTTGACTAGAATTTCATTTTGAAGCACTTGTGAGGCCTTCTGAAGGATTGACGTGTTTCATAATCAGAACGTACAATCCAGTAAGTGGCAAGACAGGCCATGCTTTGGAAATTTGCTGACGTGTCATTTAATTAACATCTCCACTGATTAAACATCATTATCTTTGTTGGAATGCACCAGGAACAATTTGCCCAACTAAGATGATTTCGCTAAAGTTGTTTGCTAAAATTCTGTTTCCGCTGCAGCTAACTTGTCAAATGTACACACATTTAAGACCCTATTTTAACGAGATTAAATGAAAACTAAGAGCCCATTTCACAAACCTTTTTCTGTGAATAGTTGCACCTGGCTCAAGGTTCGGAAGTGAATAATTTATGAATTTACAGAGTAACCAATACATACTGAAAAAACTATGTAAATTACAAAACTTTTTTTCAGTGAGTAAACACGACTTACTCTTGTTAATATTTGAGTCACACATTTGCAGAACATCGAGGAATTTGTGTTTTTTTGGTTAGCATATAAAGTTCCTAGAAATCTGGACCTCTGGGAAAAAACTGAGTTTTTTACCAAAGTCTACATGAAAATCTCAAACAGTAACAAAATAAAATTGGTTCAGACATGCTTTTATTGACCCTGTACTGCACAGGGCCAGTATAAGGAGGGTGGATATGCATTGCATGGCCTATGACCACACAACAAGCATCCTGTAGTGACGTAGCACACCACTCAAAACCCTATGCAATCAGCACAGCCAGGAGGAAAACAAATGCTGGGACTCAGCTTATGTGTTAATGCTCTGGTCTTCTTTGGCAGTCTTTTTCCTGAGCCCTGCAACAACCTTGTGGCACCCCTTCTTCTGCCCCTATCCCTCGGTGGAACTGGTGGCCCTACCATTTCTCCTTTCTGTAACACCCATTATTTTATTTTATTTGCAATTTTATATGACAGTAACTCTACCCTAAGGTATTGGAGCGCTTTACATGAGCATCTGTTACATTACACAAGGACACATTAGTTTATGGTAGGCACAGGGTGATTAAGTGATTTGCCCAAAACCATAGGATGTTGACCCGACGCCGAGACTCGAATCTGGTTCCCCAGCACCAAAGTTGTTAGCTCTGGTACACCGCACCCACTAATCTGCCTCCTCTCCCCTGTCCCATCACACCAGCCCCCACACCCACCATTGACACCAATACTCCTGCCTCTTTACTCCACTCTCTGGCACCGATTCTCCAGTCCCTTCCTCTGGCTCCTGTCCCTACCTCCTTCGTGACAACCGTTCTCATCCCCTGCCCCGGAGGCACCTGCTCAGACATCATTACCAAGTGAAATACATGCTGCTGGAGAGCTGCAGCCCCCTCCAAACTCTCGCCACCATAAATTAAATATAGCAGAATGGTGGCGGGAACTATAGTAACAACTCCCTCCAGCACTGTGCATTGTAGTCTGGGGCTCGGAGGCTAGGAAGCAACATGTCCTGGTGCCAGAGAGAGCAGAGCTTTTAATGAAAATCTGAACTCTCTTTGGCACCAAGCATCCCTCTTTGCCCCTCTCTCCTGCTGTGAGAGGAGGCGCTGTTTCGGTGGCTCTGCATCTGGGCCCAGGTATTATTGTGTGTGTGTCATACAAATAGGGAAGACTTTCTTCTTTTGGGCCACAGGTGTTATGTTTTAAGATCGCAAAAATGGGCAAACCGACCATCATATCCTGGTAGGTGTGCCTGCGTCTGAAGTGAGCTAAAACTACTCTCAGAAAACTCACAGTTGTGAATCAGGCCTGGATATTCAGGTGTAATGACAGGAATAAGGCACATCTACATACCGGAGATGCTGTGTGAATCAGACCCTATGATTGGATGTCACTCCTTCTTTGACTTTGCTGAGGACCACTGGAAACTATCAGCTAGATTCATGAAAGGAAATTGCGCTCGCAAAGGGGCAGATTCTGAGAATCTGGCCCTTTGCGAGCGCAATTTTTGCATTTGGGATTCATCATCCCAAATGCAAAAATCGCTATTTGCGAAATCCCATATTTGCGAGGAATTGCATTTAAGGGATCTCTATTAGAGATTCCTTAAATGCAATTCATTAACCAATTTTAAATTGCGAATTCGCAATATTTGGCCGCTATTTACCACGAAGTCTGACTTCGTGGTAAATAGCAAAAAAATAGAAAAATGCACTTTAGTGCATTTTTCTCTGTTGCATGTTACACACACACATGTCCTTTGGACATGTGTGTGCGCAACACCTGTGTAAATTTTCATTTCAGGGGTGCTACAGGGTGTCCTAGGGACACCCCTGGCACCCATGAAATCGCTATCTTATTTGCGATTAGCAAAATCCTAATCGCAAATAAGGGAATACTCCCCATTCATTCCTATGGGCCTTTAGGCCCATAGGAATGAATGGGGAGTTAGTCCTTATTTGCGATTAGCAATTTGCTAATCGCAAATAAGGAATGTGTAGGAATCGCAATTTATTTAGCGATTCCTACATGAATCCCGTTTTGCAAGTCCTTAATAGCGATTCCTTAATAATCGCTATTAAGGACTCGCAAAACTGCTCTTTGATGAATCTAGCTGTATGTAACTAAATGGATCTCACCTGTGCACAATTGATGTCCCTGGGCACTCAAACATAAACAAACAAAACAAAACTCTAAGTGCAATTCTGTAAGCTAGAGGCCAATTCGGGCCTGTTGCATTTAAAGAAACCTCTACATATTATTGCTGTGTTATTGGCATTAGCCGTGTTTTTGTTGTAAACTTTATTTTCGTGTCCTCACTGCCAACACTTCAGTCTCTACTGATGTGCTCAATACTGCAGCATGAAAACCCCAAAAAACCACTGGAGGGAGTTTAAAACTTATCTGAAGAGAGGTTTCTGTTTCACCAGTTTCTTCTATGTCCCTTAGTAACTGGCACCTTCCCACTTATTCAAGTGCACTTCCCTTTTGCCTGCGGTATTTCAGTAGCAACACTGGTTCTGGATTTCCTCAATGGGGAATTTCTTCTGTCAACTTCAATGTACCCGTTAATCTTCTCCTCTGAAGAAGATAAGTGCAGTGCTGGAATGAAGGGGGACTCACCGGAGCCAGTGTTTCTGCCACGTTTTTCCTCGGTGCCAATATATATTTGACAGAGTTTTAAAAAAAGCACAACAAAAAAAAACAAGCACTGGCGTTGCCAATAGGTCTCGCATTAGGAAAGTTTGAGCTATTGGTTTTGTAAATGACTATGCCCTTTATGTTTTAAAAATGATAAAAAAATAAAAGGCATTGTTATTTGCAATAGTAATGGCTCCAACTTTCCTACTGCGATACCTATTGGGAACGTGAGTGGTGTAGCGTGTGTGAGTGGCGTTGCGTGTGTAATTGGCGTTGCATGTGTGATTGGCGTTGCGTGTGTGAGTGGCGTTGCCTGTGTGTGTGGCGTTGCCTGTGTGAGTGGCGTTGCATTTGTTATTGTTGTTGCATGTGTGAGTTCCGTGTCATGTGTGAGTGGCGTTGCATGTGTGTGTTGCGTGCGTGTGCGAGTGGCGTTGCATGTGTGAGTGGCGTTGCATGTGTGAGTGGCGTTGCATGTGTGAGTGGCGTTGCATGTGTGAGTGGCGTTGCATGGGTGAGTGGCGTTGCGTGGGTGAGTGGCGTTGCGTGGTTGAGTGGCGTTGCGTAGTTGAGTGGCGTTGCGTGGTTGACTGGTGTTGCGTTGTTGAGTGTCGTTGCATGTGTGAGTGGCTTTGCATGTGTGAGTGGCGTTGCATGTGTGAGTGGCGTTGCATGTGTGAGTGTTGTTGCATGTGTGAGTGGTGTTGCATGGTTGAGTGGCGTTGCATGTGTGATTTGCGTTGCGTGGTTGAGTGGCGTTGCGTGTTAGAGTGGCGTTGCGTGTTAGAGTGGCGTTGCGTGTTAGAGTGGCGTTGCGTGTTAGAGTGGCGTTGCGTGTTAGAGTGGCGTTGCGTGTTAGAGTGGCGTTGCGTTTTAGAGTGTTGTTGCGTGTTAGAGTGGCATTGCGTGTTAGAGTGGTGTTGCGTGTTAGAGTGGCGTTGCGTGGTTGAGTGGCGTTGCGTGGTTGAGTGGTGTTGCGTGGTTGAGTGGCGTTGTGTGGTTGAGTGGCGTTGGGTTGTTGAGTGGCGTTGCATGGTTGAGTGGCGTTGCATGGTGGAGTTGCGTTGCATGGTGGAGTGGCGTTGCATGGTGGAGTGGCGTTGCATGTGTGAGTGGCGTTGCATGTGTGAGTGGCATTGCATGTGTGACTGGCGTTACATGTGCGAGTGGCGTTGCATGTGTGTGTGGCGTTGTGTTGTTGAGTGGCGTATAATTAAAAAAAACGGAGGGAGAAATGAAGGGAAAAAAATAAAAAAGGCTAATGGAAATTAAGGATATACATTAAAAAGCGTGGTATCCATTTGAAATCAGATGAAAGGTTTAGTGTCTGATAAATATTAGTCTTCAGGCGCATAGAGAAAGACCACACGAATGTTAATATTAATACCACACGAATGAAATCTGTAAAGATGAACAAACTGGTTGTCTGCAGCATTGAGCGTGCCCGACAGCGCTTTAAGACCCTTTAAAAGATATCCAGGCACAGTGCAGTGATTTTTTAATCTGCTCGACCCCGGCACGTGGTGAATCTGGCTGTCACGATTTGCCGGGATGCCAGTCCAGTCTATGAAGCGTTTCCAGGAACCACGAGAGAGGAGGGAGATTCTGGAAGCTGAGGGCAAGCAGCAGAGAGCAGTCACCAGGAAGAGGCGTGAGGTGGGCCGAGGGGAGCATGGAGTGGAGGGGGTGAGAATACTGGGTAAGTTGAGGGCGAGAGAGGAGAGAAGTGAATGCGGGAGTCGGCTTGATAGAGGGCAGAAGGGGACTGAAGAGGATGAAGGGAAAAAAGGAAATAGGTTTGGCAGGACAGAGGAGAGTAAGACATTAAAAAACAAGGCAGAGAAGGGGAGGGGGGGGGGGGGGAGGAGAAATCCGACACGGCGGGCATGGGAGGGGGCCAACGGCAATGAGAGTGTGAAGCAGCAGGGGCCTGGGGGAAGCTGGCTGGGGAGGGGGAGGAGAAGTTAACAGATGTCCGTGAGGTGTGGGAGGAGTGCCTGATGCCGGATGGGGGTGGGAGAGCCTGGGAATGCGAGAGGCTGGGCTTGCATGCGATGCCTGGGGGAAGACGTCAATAATTCAATCGCAATATTGAATGTTGTAACAAAAACAGACCAGGGTAGAATTACAGAAGGGATTAACACCCCCTCTGAAAATGGTAGGTGAGAAGGGGATGCTGCTTAATGAACATGACTGTACGATCTTGCATTAAGGTCAGAGCTTGGTGGAACTGACTGTAAAGTGAGCACACACACCAGAAATCACTACGGATGCAGATATGAAACAGATCAAGCTTAACAGGAAACGGCCAACACTGTGGAGGAATAATGAAAGAGTGCTTTTGTTGCACTGGCTCAAGGCGGTGCTGACATTCTGTAACACATGCAACAGAATCAAAACACGCTTCTGAGATAAAAGAAATAATACAGGAAGATGCAAACGTGTAAGGAATGACGAGGTGCCTGAATATTTAGATACAGCGCACTCAAACTTACCACATCACATGATGGACATGATTTAGCAGTTTGGATCGATAACATCGGCCATGATGAGCAGATATGAGCATGTTATAAAGAGCACCACCCTGAAAGACGACCAAGTACCGAAACAGGCCTGCACAACATGCTGAGGCCAAGTAAAATATAAACTAGAGTGGAAGGGTTGAGGAGAGCGAAAGTGAGCAAAGCAGAAGCCATGTGACGGAGCTGGGTTGTGTTGTTGGGACAGGCTCGGCAGTGCGGCAAGGCTGTGATTGCGTGGAGAGAGAGGGGAGGTGCTGGTGTGAGAGGGGGGAGGTGCTGGTGTGGGAGGGGGAGGCTGTGATTGCGTGGAGAGAGAGGGGAGGTGCTGGTGTGGGAGGGGGGAGGTGCTGGTGTGGGAGGGGGAGGCTGTGATTGCGTGGAGAGAGAGGGGAGGTGAGGGTGTGGGAGGGGGGAGTTGCTGGTGTGGGAGGAGTGCTGCTAGGGGAGGAGAAGCCTGATGCCGGATGGGGGCGGGAGAGGCTGGGCTTGCATGCGATGCGCGTGCATGTTCACGTGAACTTCATGAAAACCGCGGGGCTGAAAGCCCTTTGGTTTGAAGATGTTTTCGCCACATGAATTCTCGCTCCGCTCGATGCGCTTGCGCACATCGATAGGTCGCGAGACCTAAAAAAAAAATATATATATATATATCCACACAAAACAGGTTACCCCATGTGAGGAGGCCACCGCAGAGGATAATCTTCTGCAAACGAGGGCTCCACTGGATGCACCCTGTCGCCATCCATCAAAGTACGTGGCTCAACATGTTTTGGGTTTCCCCTTGTTCACGAGCCTGCCAGCATAAAAACACATTTCACCGTTGATTGGAAACACCTGCTTTTAATAAATCCTTGCCGCCCTAGTGGGCGTCTCTTAACGCTACATTTGGCATATGCATAGAGATGCATTATGGTCTTAGCAGTCCAAACAATGTGTTTTGCCGTAGTAGTGGTGTCAGTGTTTTATTTTGCACAATATTAAAATCCACAGTGGGTTGATGTCTGGTTAAGGACACTACCAGGGCAATCAGCAACCCCTTTGTGTTTAAGACCTCTGCCTCACTCTGCCGCTCGGTATTCCGGTGCCTGGATCGGCAGACATGCGGCGGGCCTCCTCGCGAGTATCCTCTGCGGTGGCCTTCTCACATGGGGTAACCTGTTTTGTGTGGATGAATAGCGGCCCTGTCCCAGTCGCGAGGAGGCCCGCCTATAAATATATATATATATATATATATATATATATATATATATATATATATATATATATATATATATATATATATATATATATATATATATATATATATATATATATATATATATAAATATATATATATACATACATACATATATATATATATATATATATATATATAAATATATATATATATATATATATACATATATATATACATATATATATATATATATATTATGACTGTCAGACTGCGCTTTATGACTGCCTCTTGTGACTGCACCCCCCCCCCCCTTTGTTGCCCATTTTGATCCCTAATTTATGGGTTCCCAGTGCAATATGTTGAATTGGTCCCGGTGTAATTTGTCAATTCGGGGCGCAATTCAGCAGTGCCTACACGCTGTCTGCTTTCTGTTCTCTTTCAGCTTGTACCCAAAACAAATGAGTTTAAAGGACCATCAGCTCTCTTTTTTTTCTAGTATAATTCTGGCTAGAAGATACCTGCAGCCTAACACCTAGATGAAGATTCAATGGGGAAACAAAGGCTTGTTATCACTTCATGAGTACTTTCGGAGGCAGATTTTTTACTTTGTGCAAACCCTATATCTAAGAGACATGCATGCATTGTAAGAATGTCAGATGTATCAGTAATTATGAGAATTTGCACGGATAACAATTTAAATAGCACCTGCAATTTATTTTTTTACTTAGTTTCTTTATAGCGCTACTCATTGCACTGTAAGGTGCCACAGCCTTTTATATCATACGCACTCATTAAACATTAAGAATTAATCACAAAAGTGTGCAGCGTTAATCAATGTACAAGGTATTACATAAAGTAAAGTGTATTTCAAGTGATATGAATCACACATTGGTTTTACTCATAGGGATTATATGTTAAAATTGCATACATGGATTCAACAAAAACTCATAATTTAAAACAAAAACACAGTGCTTCGGGTTATCCTTTATTACCAGCCAAAACAAAACTTTTTAGCAGCCTTAAAATAAATTGAGGAAAAAAAGCTTCTAACGCTGTGTCTTGCAATTTGCATGAAGGTCCATGATGCCAAATTCATAGTTCACTTGCAGTATTAGAAAGATTGCAATTTACGAATTGCAATTAATAAAAGGATCTCTGAGTCAAAACAATGACCCACTTACCTTTCTACATGGCATAGTAATCTGTCATTTGCATGTTACTGAATGTGCTTTGCAGGAGACACATTAACCATCAATGCTACTTTATGAGTCAGAACTGTGATAAAGAAAACATAGATCTCTGCAGCAACTGTGATAACTACTAGTTATTTTACCATAATTAGTGTTCCCTTAATGTACTGGGCACATAAATCTCTTTGCAGCAGATGCTTTAACCCCATCAATTAATTTAAAATGCAGACTCTGCAACCAATTAAGCCAGAACAGAGTTTCTGCCGCGTTTTTACTTGGTGCCAATTTATTTGTGACAGAGTTTTAAAAAAAAACAATATATATATAGTTGACTGTTTGACTGAGCTTTATGACTGCCCCTTGTTGCCCATCTTGACCCCTAATGTATGGGTTCCCAGAGAAACTTTTCCAATTCTAGCATTTCTAGCATTAGCGGTGTGCCGTATTTCTTTACAAGTCCACCTGTGCGGATCTGGATCATGATGCCAGATAATGCTGTAAATGATGCACTAATGTTCCAAAATGTAGTAACATGTTATCACCAAAATATACACTTCAGGAAAAGAGTAGTCCACCTTTAGAATCTCTCCCCCCTTTTTTTTTTTTAGCTTTTTCTGTATCTCTGCTGTGAGACAGTATCCTAAGTGTTCCAGTAGAGGAGAAGCATTCTGTGCTTCTTGGGCTCCAGGTTTTGGAATAAGCACTTAGGTCAGTGGTTCCCAAACATTTTTGACCCGTGGCTGCCTTGATCTAATTGGCAGTTGGCCGTGGCTCCCCCCATTTTTTTACCGGTGGACGGGTGGGTGGGGATGTAAGCCCGACCTCGGGAGTACTTCCTGTTGTTTTGCCTGCTTCCGTTGTGCCCTCAGACTACCCTTCTGTCCGTGCCTGCCCCCATACCCCTGACTGCCCCCTCTGTCCATGCCAGCCCCCGTGCCCTCAGACTGCCCCTTCTGTGCATGCCTCCTTTCTTTGTGCATTCAGTCTGCTCCTTGTGTCCATGACTGCTCCATTTGTACCCCTGATTGACCCGTCTGGCAATGCCTGCTCCCACTGTGCTTTCAGACTTCCCCTTCTGTCCATCCAAGCCCCCTTCGTGCTCTCAGACCTCGTATGTCCATCCATGCCTTTCATCCATGCCTTCTCCCTTCGTGCGCGGAGACTGCCCCTTTCCTCCATGCCTGCTCCCTTCGTGTCCTAAGACTGCCCCTTTCCTCAATGCCTGCTTCCTTTTTGCCCTGAGACTGGCCCTTTCCTCCATGCCTGCTCCCTTTATGCCCTGAGACTGCCCCTTTCCTCCATGCCTGCTCCCTTTGCGCCCTGAGACTGCCCCTTCCCTCCATGTCTGCTCCCTTCGTTCCCTGAGACTGCCCCTTTCCTCCATGCCTGCTTCCTTTGTGCCCTGAGACTGGCCCTTTCCTCCATGCCTGCTCCCTTCGTGCCCTGAGACTGCCCTTTTCCTTCATGCCTGCTCCCTTTGTGCCCTGAGACTGCCCCTTTCCGCCATGCCTGCTCCCTTCGTGCCCTGAGACTGCCCCTTTCCGCCATGCCTGCTCCCTTCGTGCCCTGAGACTGCCCCTTTCCTCCATGTCTGCTCCCTTCGTGTTTGTGCCCTCTATCCATTATTCCATGACTGTTGTCTTTGTGCCCTCAGACTCAGGCGCGCAACACCCATTGGACTCAAAGGGCTTCAGCCCCCGACATCGACACCCCCCCCCCTTCCCCGGGTGTCAATCTGTGAAGCTGGCAGCTTAGAAACTGGATATGGACTGTGCCAAGTTTTTCATGGGGCTGGGATCCATTTGGGTGGGAAGAGGAGGGAGCTATGACAGAAGGCATTTAGTGTCAAGGCTGTGTTTTACAGATTCGGCGTGTTTGAATGGGGTTGACATCATGTCTGCTATTCAGCAGGAAGGGATGCGATCGGTCAAACCCCAGGACACGATGTCCTTTTCGAATTTGATCCCCGAAATAGGTGTGATTCAGTTCAGCGAGGGTGTACGGTGCCTCCTGCACCCCTGCAGTCCAGTCCGTCCACTCCAAGTATATTTCAATGTCACTGCTTTAACAGTGTTAGAGGGCACCCCGCTGTGGTCTGTGCTTCTGATATAGGAACAGACAGGTGAGAGGCACCAGTTAAGCTAATATAGAGGTTGTGGAGAACGGAGGCCTACCAGCACAGGGGGTAAATGACCCTGGGATGAGAGGAGCAAATGCAGTGTCAGATGGGGTGGGAAGGGTAACTGCGATGCCAAGGAAAGAGGCACCTGGCAGGTGTACCCAGAAGGTACTTCAACGCTGGCCTCACAAAGGAGAGAGGGACGTGTTGGAGGTTTTAAAAGCTGAGTTACGTTAATACTGGGGTGGGATGAAAGCCTCAAACCTGGTGTGAAATACGCATTAAAAAAATCAGATGAGGGGCTTTAAGATGACCCGGGAAAAGAAACAGGAAGGATAACTTGGACTAAAACCCGCATGTTGTCGCTGAGCTCGTTGGCGGTGGGGTTGGCATGCTGGTTTGTGTGCTGTTGCACAAGTAAGGAACAATCACTGTGACATTGGCGAGGAGCAACAAGGCCCCTTGCTCCCCCCCCCCCCCCTCCGCCTCCCCTTCGTGTGTGGCAGCCCAGGATGGGACAGCATCCCGGGTGCACACACAGCCGCACCCGAACGCTTCACAGGTCTTTAAAAGACCATTTAAGTGCTAATGAGGCCTTGCTGTTTTTTCACCCTGTCTAAGAGCCCCTGCAGCTCCACTCTGCATGTTGCCCACATCGTGCCGCGGCGCCCCTGGCAAGTCATAACGGCGCACCAGGGCGCCGCGGCGCACAGTTTGGGAACCACGGACTTAGATATAGTGTCCTCTTGGTGGGTCTTTATTTCTTGGTTCTTCCTTATAGGATCCTATTTCCTTAAATGGTGCTGCCAGGAAGCCATACCTTTAGAGTACAGTGTGACGGTGCGAGTATTTACAACATGACACCCGAAAGAGAAAAAAAAAAAAAATTCTTGGTTTCCTATCAGAAATATAATTGTTCCTAAAAGCCATCTTTCCACTTTAGTCTGGTAAAAAAAATAATTGAAGATACTCTATTGAGCTGATGGACACATAAACTGGAGAACTGTTTCTGAGAGAAGTTTTATATTATTAAAGCTGAGGATAGTAAATACGAATTTTCTGAAGCTGTGCTATTGTAGCCGTATTTCGTCTATTAAATCTATTATGTCTGTTTTACAGGCTTTACCTGAAACAATGTTTGACTGACTGACTACTACAATCTTACTTGTTTTTTAAATGCACCTCTTCTTTGGCATTTCTTGCTGACGTGAGTTTGTCTGAAACGCTGGGCAGTTCTCTGACCTAGCCTGGTTTTCTCTGCATTCCCAGCTCTTATCGTACACCTTCTACGTGCTTAGCTAGTCATCTCTTGTGGACTATTTAAAGACCCAAGGTACCATTTTTCCAGCCGCGGCCCGTGGAGGGAGTTCCGTGGGGCAGGCAGGCGGAGAGGGGTACATACCGGAATATGGATGATTGCAGGTAAGTAAACAATTAAATTTAAAAATCGAATTTCGTTGCGTGCCCTGCATCGCAAAATGCGATGCAGGGCATGCTATGAAATTTGTTTTATTAGTTTAATTGTTTACTTACCTCCAATCATACATATTCCAGTGTTTACCACCCCCACCCTGCCCCTCCTCCGCCCCGCCTGCCTGCCCCATGGAACTCCCTCCACGGGCCGCGGCTGCATTTTTCTTGTGTCTAGTGTTCCTTACGTGCGATGGGTGCTTTCAGTCTCCCTCTGGCCAAGGTTATCCCTTTACTACCGTCTATGCTTCCTCCAGATCTGGTTTCCGTGTAGAACTCCACTACAATGTACGCCCAGACATCAGACATTCTGCAGAAGCATGTGCTTAATTTGTGCCGGTGGTTTCCGGTGCTCGGCACCAGATCTTATTTGTCAACACCAGAGCTTGTATTAGTCTCCCAGAAGGTGCAGCTGTCTGGCTAATTTACAGATGACCACAAAAAAAGTTCAATTCGATATAAAAATGACTATTAACTGCCTCCCAAGCCAATGTATAGCTTTAGAGGCCTGAAATTGTCTGAATCACACCTGTTGGACTGTGGCGGTTGGTAGCTGTGTTACTGTGACTGGCAGCATGGCAGTGGCAATGTGTGGTGCAAGCTCTAATAGCCTCCTGGCGGGGCCCTGGCACCTTTTGTTTGACAAATTAAGCACTGGCAGAAACAGCTCATTGCCACCACCTTCGGGCAGAGGAGGTGGTCTTCCTATACCACCACGCCCTGCTTCCCAGGGCGCATCAACAAGAGGATGTCGAGGACGAACCCTCACCTGACTCCGTTCGTGGGAGATATTTTGCAATGGAAGTGCCCTACTCAGCGGCAGGTGCATTTGATCGTTTGCCAGGCTAGAATAGTGTGTGCCACCTGGAAATGAAAAAAGGGATGCAAAGTAAACATTCTCCGAAGCAAGATAGTGTAACCACACGGCTACATGTCAATGGGTGTGTGTGTATGTGACAACAAAGCATTGCTGTATAATAAGTTTTATCAAAAAAAGTACACATAGTGGGAAATATTGTAAAGCAAAGAACAAATGACTGGCAAGAATATCAAGAAAAGGCGCTAAAGACGGAATGAGCCACATTAAACAAATAATAACCGTCAACACTGGTTTGCTGCCAATATTTCACTTTGCTGATACTTCACTGCCCTCCAATGGCCGCATCTGTGACTGCAGCTTCTGCAGTTGCAATCTTCCACGGATGCCGAGCCCACTTACAAAATGATTGGTCGCACCTTGTGTGGAGCCGTTTTGCTAAGCTGCAGAAGGTAACAGCGGCGATCCATCGTTTCGCTAAAAGCTCGTAGGCAGCGGGTACTTTCTGCAGCTATTGCATTGGCAAACAGGACCTTCTGCAAACTCCGTATTTACATCCGTATTTACACTATGTCCACAAAACAAAATAATGTCTGGCTGTTCTTGCAATAGACCGCGATCAGCTTGCTTGTGGTAGCAACCTTAAACAGTCGTATCACTCTGAAGCCTCTGTGCTGGTTATGTGCAATGCAGTGCTTAATTTGAGCCGGTCGTTACCTGTGGGGTCCCCCAACACTCATTTTATGGACAGACCCAAATCGGATATTTTCTGAGAGCATGACGAGGACAAAAAAAATGTAAAGGGGAAAGGAGAAGTAAGAGAAAGGTGGAAAACCGTCGCAAAGGGAGAAAGCAGGAACCCGCAAGAGCGAGATTAAGGACTCTGTCTGGTAGTGCGTTACAATAAGGGGGTTGAACCCATGCAGTCGCGGGGACCTGGGCGGTATATGGTATATGATAGCCCCTTTTCCTCCTTTCCTTATCTGGGGCTATATAATGTTTGAATGTGAAACTACCCAGCGGGATTGATAATAAATTACAGTACCCTGATTTTCCGTGCATCCCTTGTTCTGTTAGTTCTAAAATACAGTTTATGTGTGCTAGATATAACACGTCTCTCTTGCGGGGACCCCTCTTTTATGTACCATCTGTCTGGTAGTGGACTAAAGAGGCTTGAGATGGATTGAGGCTGCACAGCCTTGGTATTTGGCATGACATTTAATAGTGCATGTTGTGGTCTTCTGAGCTGAGCTTTGAGCACCGTCACTCTTTGTTTTACAAATTAGGCACTGGTGCAATGGATGTATGATGTCACGACGCGGTCTTTACACCGCACTACCATTACAACGCAAGTCGTTACCATGACTTGCGCTGTAGGGTGCTGGATTTAGAAATGGTATAATTTACTAATCCAACTCCAACCTACGTACAGTAGGGAAGGTGTTGAATTAGTAAATCTACTATTCCTTAGCCTAGAGCGCCCTCCGGCGCAAGTCAGGGTAACAACTTGCATTGTAAAAGCAGCGTTGTAATGGTAGTGCAGTGTAAAGACCGCGTCGTAATGGATGTTGCCCCGAGCAATGCATGTCTGCCCGACTTTTGGTTTGCCTGCCTCATTTAGAAGCTACAAAAGACTGTGTTCCCAAGCACAGAGCCATTACTACTGACATAAAATGTACTCTATATAGGGAAGACCCTCTGATGCTATGTAATAGTTGTGTACCTTTATGGCATAGCCTGGGAGCAGAAAGAAAGAAACACATGTCCCACACAACACAGGGAAGCAATGTACTGTGCATCAGGAACTTTGTTTTTACTTTGCCCAGAACAAAAACCTCCTTTAGAAAACAAAATTATGCAGATTGTTGTACCATGGCAAGGCGAAATGGCTATATTGAATGTTTTTAAAATAGAGGCCTTGCTTTGTCACTGTGGTCACTTTTAGCTGTTCTCAGCTCCTGATTTTGAGGGCGGGCTGTGTGGCTGGGATGTCAGAGCCATGGCGCACCTGTCAAACTTTAAATCAGGTATTTACTCTTAAACACCAGGGGGCAGATTTATGAGGCCGTTGCGCCTCTTTACGCCGCAATTGCGTCACTTTATTTGATGCAACTGCGGCGCAAACAATGCGCCCTATTTACAACGTGACGCATCTAGGAGATGCGTCACGTTGTAAAGCACTGTGCCATAAGGAGGCGTTCCTGCGCAGGGGTGGCGTTCCTGCGCAGGAACGCCTCCTGAAAGTGGCTGAGTGAAATCTATGAGATTTCACTCAGTCACTTTCAGGGCAATGCTGCGTCAAAACCCTGCGCCCGCTTGAAGCAGGCGTAGGTCTTGATGCAGCATTCTGTAGATGGGGCACCCCGAGCCTTGCTGGGGCTGCGTCGCGCTTGCGACGCAACTCCAGCAATGCGCCACATTTCCGGCACAGATGCGTCACGCATCTGTGCCGTTTTTGCACCATGGTGCGCCGCATTATAAATGCGGCGCACCATGTGTGGCGGAGCTGTGGCGCACTGTGGCGCACGTTAACTGTCGCATCCCTGGGCATGCGCCAGTTAACATACATCTGACCCCAGATGTCAGCAGAGATTCGCAATACTGTGTATCGAGCCGTCTCTTTTTTGCAACATTTATTTCCTCCTCTGCTCCCTTTTTAAAAAGAAGCTGGCTTGAAAAAACTCAGCTATGTATCCACGGGAAATTACTTTTATAGCAAAGGCACAAATAAACATTTGTCAAGATGTGTAACAACATACACTCGACTGAGTAAACAGATAAAAAAAACTCATCACCATGATCTAGAAATGAGTGTACACATGTGATAATGTACCACAAATCAATCCTTTTCACTCAAATCCTAGCTAACACCAGCATCAAAGTATTGTCACCAATCTCCTGTATCTGCAGCCATGCACATTGACCATCTTGAAGCCCTCGTTCCTTCTAAGAAATCTTAATATGTAGGCAGCTATTTCATGCATTTACATAAGCAGTGAATTAATTGCATGGAAAATGCTGCCTTTTCTCAATTGTTCGTCCATCTTCCCCTCAAAACAGGTAGGAAACGTTTTGCTTCAAGCTCTGAACCTAGCCATTATGGCCTATCTCTTGCGATCATGATCCAACAATGTCCTCGTTAATTTTCATCCTGGATAAGTTCTCCTCAAGAAGGTCCAGGCAACATGCAATCCAGAAGCCTCTAGGTCAAGAAACATTAGCAATGTCAATACGGTCACCTTTCTGTAAGATCAGCTTGACACAGCTCCACCTAATGTTTGCTTTGCATTAATAACGCTGGCCCTCAGGGGTGTAACAAAGGCCCCCTCAGCCCCTGCGGTGTGGGGGGCCCCATGATCCAGGGGGCCCTCGCAGCACAGCACTCAGGCCGGAGAGCTCCTGATTGAGCCCAGACGGGGCCCCTCCACAAACCTTGGAGGCAGGCCCCGCAAGTTTTGTTATGCCAATGCTTAACCTATTCGAAACCAGCTTGCGGATCATGATGGAGCCACTGTCACCATGCACCAAATGCAATTCCATTCATGGAAAGTTACTAAAATGCTAATTATTATTTCAATCAAAATCAGTGGAATGGCCACATCCATGCCTCATGATTTATACTGTTTGTGATTTTCCAAAGCGGACAACTTGGCAAAAGAACATTTTTGGCCATAAAACAAACTCCTAGCCTTTCCACCCCATTAAAGTTGATACTCACACTACAATTCTGCTTTAATCTAAGATCACAGTTTTGAGTTAAATTATATACACCCTGGGCCAACATAACTCTCACTAACACCCCACAGCCTTCTCTCACCATTGCCAGAGAGCCCTCTCCCTGAAATATTCTGTTCAAGACTCTGGGGTATTCAAGATTTTTGGAGTACTAAAGACCATTCCCAACCCAACAGAATCCAGCAATTGTGAGGTCATAAATGTACATCAACCAGCCTCAATGCCTCTGACCACGCTAAAAACTCCATGACTGATGATGCCCCATGCTGATCCTGAATCTGTAACCAGCTACAATCCAATCTACAGTTTGTCATCTTTATCCTCAGCACAGTGCTTAATTTGAGTCGGTGGTTTCCAGTGGGCGCTCGGCAACGGCTTTAAATTGTCAACTTATGGCAATCGTCACAGTTTGCCACACGGTGGCACTGCTCATCTAGTTTAGAGATGAGCAGAACAATGGTTGTTTATGAATACAATATACATAAAAATAAATATTTACCTCCCCAACAATTCCTTTAGCATTGGGGACCTGGAATAATCTGAGCTGTCGCTTGCAGGTGAGAAAGATGGTTAGTAGTTGTTTTGGGACCGTCTTTAGTAGCAATGACAGGGGCGATGGGTGGTGGAAGCTGCAGTGGCCTCCTGGTCAGTACCCTAGCACTTATTATTTTTCAAATTAAGCACGGCCTCGGTCCGAACTGGTTGCAAACATGGGTAATACGGAGCCCTCCAATTGCTTTCCATTATTATTCTGCCCACATTGAGGTTATGAGACAACCATTTTTGAAGATTTGCTCACTGACACTCACAGTCGTCCAGGTTTATACAATTGGAACACTTGGGCTTGTATCCCTGTTTTCTATTAATCTTCCTCAATTTAGCATTGGTTGAGCTGGATATACAGATGGCAGTGGTGGCTGGTATTTAACAGTGGTTGGGGGTGAGTTGGGGGTGAGTCACAGGTGGTAGGGGGAGGGAATGGAAAAAAAATGGAACACTTATCGGTGTGCCGCTGCCTCTCAGTCCTCTTCACCTGCTTAGAGGACTCTAGGGCAGGAAGCACCTGGCTCCCCATACCCAATCACAACACTGCAATACAGCGTTCGGAGTGGTGTGAGCACCATGGTTCGGTGCTCAGCGAGGTAATGGGAGCCTGGGCATGTTCCCCACCCAAGCTGCATTGCAGCCTCATGCAAATAGAGCCTGAGGGTTTGGCCAGCCCGAGAAGGCCGGCCAAAGCGTCATGCACACTTGGAGCGGGCAAACCACTCCTTCCCAGCCCTTCTCTCTGAGCCGAGCAGCCCCGCCTCTACCCAGCTGAGCGAGGACGGAGAAGCAAAATGATAATAACAATGAGTTAATATAATTTTATTTTTTCCTTTTTGACTTACCTCAGTGGGGCGACGCTCCCACACCTTTGTGAGGAACTGCCCCTGCTGTGTGGTGCTGTGATCAAAGCTAATGCATGAAGACATGGATGATATCACCTATATCGTCCATGTCTTCATGCATCAACAGTGGCCCCCTGCTTCTTGGTAGCAGCTGCTTGAACTACCCCTAGCTTGTCACGCTTGGGAAGAGCTTTTCTCCAACGTTTGTGCAGGGTGGGGGCTCGAATGTAATCATATTTTACATTTCAGTAGCTTTTTTAGATATTTATAGGACTCTGGAAAGAGAGTTTCAGTGATATTGAACTCTCCTTCGTCTGTAATCTTGCATTGGTGGTTGCTGGAGAGAGGTGCCATGGTGAAATGTGTCCTTGGAGCACAGAAACAACAGAGTCCACTTCTCAATTGCATGGTACACTGTGTACATTATTTTGCTTTAGCAAATGGCTGGGTACAATTAGCAAGAGTAATATTAATTTCCAAGCATTTTGCTGTTTTTCGGCAAGGGACTTATACATGTATGAAAGTCATTGGTTTAACACCACAGGAAATCATGAAAATCTCAAGTTTAAATTCGAATTATTGAACAAAGAAGAGAGGTTCATTGTGAGCCGAGCTGATAATGGAGTCCTAACAAAGATAAGTAGATATTGACATCAACCTTTTGCTGAGAATCATTGAATCATCTGTTTGGGAAATGCTTGTTTTTTGGTTATCAGTAACGCATATGGTCCTCTGTCTTCCCTCTTTGCCATTGCACTGTGTCATCCATGCGCGCCTCCGTTTGGGTGTGTCTGGTGGGGATTGCGTGCCATTAGGCAGCGCTCCACGAATTTGCCTCCCCTTAATCTTTAATCTAACTTCTGCTATTACACGCACATCTAATACATGTTGATTTGAATGGTATATAAAAGTTGTCAGATAGCTAGAATAGCGTAAGAAAATGTTTTTTACATTATAAACTAATCAATCATTAATTTCAAACAGGTCTAGGCGCTGTTTGGTATCACTTCAGGGATGATGTCAAATTACCTCTTTGCTCTTTTTAACTTGCCCTTTTTCCATCTCATCTCACTCCTTCTCGTGTTACCCTCTATCTCCCATTGGTCCTAATCCCTGTCTTTACAGGCCATCTTGACATTGACATTAGCTAACCTCACGGCTCTACCTCTTGCTTCACCCCACTTGATAACGGGCTGCTGTGAAGCATCTGCTTTTATTTACACCATCTTTTATTGTTTCTTTGATTCAGGGAAAACGAAGGAGCGCTAGTGTCTTGAGGCGGATGGGCTCTTTGCTATGGAATGCGTTGTAAACTCAGCACCTCTAGGACTGCAATTATTTCCCTTAATGGAGGTTAAATGTGATGCTATGAACCAGTGGCGAAACACAAAATGATGCCCCCCCCTTGCAGAATGGGCTCAAAGGGGGCCCGCCTGCCAACTTGAAGAACAATCTCACTGTTCGAGGAGGGGGCAGAGCCTTGAAGGGGGCAGGGCCTCGTGCAGAGAAGTACCTGCAAGGGAATTTTGACCCCTGCCCCAAAGCCGCCTCCTCCACTGCAAGCAAAAGAAAAGCATGCTGAGGCTGGTGCCGATGTCCTGGAGTGCTTTCACACCCCTTAATGGACTTCGCAATTCAAAGCCTCGGAAAACGAGCTGAAAAACCACTGTTTACAGTAGTTTTCAGCTCATTCTCCCTGCCACCATGTGATATCCAGGGCACAAGTCGTAAAAAAAGAAGTGGGGGAACGCTGTCACTGGAAGTGACGTCACAACAGGAAGTGACGTCACGAAAGGTGCTGAGCTCCTCGTCCCAGAGAGGCCAAAGAGTGAAGTCCAGCTGTTTGGCAGGGGGGACGGCGTCCCCCCGGTAAAATAAGTGGGGGAACCCCGTCCACCCGCGTGGTACCCCGACTCGAGCCCTGGTGATATCAGCTCTTCACGGGTGATTTTGCGATGGGAGCCCATATCGCTTGTCACGCGGTGCCACCGTGTGAGTTGGTAGGTATGCCTCCAAATGGTTGGTCTCCACTACACTTCAGGGTCCTTCTTGGTAAAGCAGAGTGACTTTCCCAAGCCTTTAACTGACCGCATTGGCACCATTCAGCACAAGCATTTGTTTGTAGCTCCTCAGCATCGCTCCCTTTGTATCCAGCATACATGTAGTCCAACTTAAAATCCGTGTATATTGTAAACGCTGACTAGCAGGCTCCCGCCAACAGCTTGCTGGCGCTGCAAGTGCGTTAAAATCGCCACTGGGTCTGCTGGAAGACGCTGTACTTCTGGGAGCCATTCATAAAGTGACTCATTAGCTTGACTGTAAAACTAAATATTAGTCCGCGAGCGGGTCCTTCCAAAGTTCAGAGTACCCAGACGGCCTCTACTAAGAAGGAGGACTGCAGCTGTTCTCAGATTGAAAAGTGTCAGATGCAGGTGTTTGTTGTGCATTGAGCATGATTTGTGTTCCTAACGGGACCCACAAAAATGATGGTCATGTGTTTAACCGCAGGGTGCTGATGTTAAATCTTCACTTCCTTAAACCGTTCTGCAACATTGTCTTTGATAAGCATGAACTGGGATGCTCTTGAGACGAACAATCAAACTCTGAATATTCTGTCTGTCAGGTTCACAGAAATTCTTTTGTATTTTGGGGGTAATTTCTCAAAAAATAGGAGGAGTGAAGAGTTGTGCTGTGCTTGTCGGTGAGCTGTGCACACTGTTCTTCTGCACCATATTCCCTAAAAGAGCCTACATGTTGTAAGGTTAGCTATATAATAAGACATTTTGGAGCAGTCAGTCTACTACTGAATATTCAGGAGCGGGCTCAGTGGTCCCCTCATGCATAAATATATTCATTGGCTCCCCACACAGCTGCAAGCAGAAGGCCCTCCACTGCAGAGCAAGGTGCTGAGATTCTGGTGACGGCCAGCATTTGGTGTTACCCATTTCTACAAGATCAAACAAAAGGTTGTACATTAATGTTAATGTTTGGCAATTGTGATGCTGGACAAGGGTGCATGTTACTGCCTGGACTTCAGGAAGGCCACCAATGCCATATGCATTTTAAAGTTGGTGACGGGGAGGATGAGAGCAATGACAGCACATTTTTTCATGACTGGGGGATAGTAGAAAGGTGGGTGCTCCACCATTGTGGTGCAATCACCCAACAAGCATGTCCTTTTTTTTTTGCAAATGCAAAAATGTATTTTTTTCGCTTATTTGTGGATGCATGTGCTGCAATAGGGATTTGAAAATTGCTTTGCGAATATGATGCCCTTTCTGCGTTTTAAGAACAGATGTAGAAAATGAATATATGAAATCAAAGTCACATTTGACCAAAACTGAAATAATACAATTGTTTCTTGTAGCTAAAATGCATATGAAAAGACCACGTTTATTTACAACAGTACGTGGCACTTTGATTGCTAAATGCTTTGTCCCATTGTGTGGAAATAGAAACGCTATATGTTATAAACATCTTGCTGTTTAACTTCCTCCAAAACAATCCAACATCCTCTTTAAATAGTAATATTATTTAAAAACTCATCACAGCAGCATCAGGGCTTTAAGTGGGATGAAAAAACTGGGGGTCTCTCAAGGGGGCAAGGTCAATGTAATTAAGGGCGTGGCTTAAAACATGTAAGCTAAAAGTTTGTCTTAGCATAGTGTGCCCCCCGACTGGTATTTTTTTGTTTCTGTCATTGCATCCAGATATATGATACAACAAGTAACATCATACTTACAAGTCAGGGCTATTGGCTCTTTCAATGGTTGTTAGTTGCATAAGATAAATAAGCAACAACCGTGGCTTGTATGTAATATTGAATAAGCTTCCACATTAAGCCCTGGTGACACCACAACAATGTTGCTGCTCCTTAGTTCCGAAAAGAGAAGAGAAATTCAGAGAGAAAATGACTCTCTTCAAAGGATTTCCCTTCCTCTATAAAGCTCGAAAAAAACAAACCTCCTGTGCCACTGCCATGGCACAAATCAGAGCCCGATAGGGACCTGTTTTTAAGCCTCCTTAAAAAATCTGCCGGTGCTCAGACCCGGTGAGACCCGGCCCACTTAAAGCCTTGAGCAGCATAAATCAAATAAAATGCTAAGGAGCCCCTGGCCTATCACCTAACAATGTTTGCAGTGAGGGGCTGAGCGCTGTCCGACTCCAGGAGGGTGGGGCTTCAGTCGCATGTGGGTACCTCCTATGCAAATGATGTTCTACCCTTTGGCTCTACCACCCTAAATTGCAAATCAGCATCATGGAGTCAGGAAACTTGATAAGAAATTGTAGGGATTAGTTCTGCTTCTTGCTGGTAAAATTCCTGTTGTTTTCCCATCACTTTACCGCGGATTCCACACTGCCCCTGGTGAGGGTACACAATGTGCACCTTCTCAAATGAGACATGGTATAGTCCCTTCTAATGAGCAGATCTCTTTCAGTTCAGACCTTCCTTTTCACGGCCACAGGAAGTGGCGCACTTGGCCGAAATACCGCGCTTCTGAGGTCCTTTAAATGCTCATGTAATTGGTTTGGAATTCACCTTTTCCACTTATTCTGTTAGCTTTTATTGCCCTGTCGAAAATATACAGCCTCTCTAGCTACTGGTAAATTGTATAAGATATATGCATGCAGTATGAGTGAAAAAGTTTATCTATAACCAGAGAGAATTTCTACAGTCTAAAAACTGGGCAGTTCACGGAGTCAATACAAATATAGCTCAACTCTATATAGAGAATTTGGTGATGTTAAGACCATGTTTCGATTCTAATGTTAGTATTTGCTGATTTTCATCTTTAGTGCTTTATAATAAATTTTGCAGCACACATTTAAGACTCACTGGTATTTTCTTTGACAAACCAAGGATACTTCCATTCCCCGAGCCATTTACTTTTAATTTTAAAACTGGCAGGACAATTTGTTGTAGGACGGTAGCCATTTTGTATTGAGAGAGGCTTATTATATATAACCTGTCTCAAGGCCTTTGCTTCTTCTTGGGCAGAGGACTAATTAGAGGTTGGGTTTGGTGGTGATACTGCTTGTTCCATGTCCCCAGCCATGAATCTAACCAAACTACTTATATTACCACAAAATGTGTGACATCATTTGTTCTCAATTTCTTTTCTAAACACTCTGGCTTGCATTTCCTCAGAGTAGAGTTGAAAATTCCTGCCAAACCTTGCGTGCTCGCTGCAGATGGCAGTCCCCTCAGCGCTGACACTAAGCTAAGACAACAGTTCAAAACTATTTCATGTGTTACGTAATTTGGATTTCAAAGTGGGGCTTTTGGAAGTGAAACAGAAACATAATCTCAACCCAGGTGTCTTTCAAACTGTTTGTTTAATTTTATAGACATCCTCCATCCCCCCCACCTCTCCCGACGCCCCCTCTGTATTGTACTGGCCCTACTCACTACGGGGCTTATTCAAAAAGGTAGACATACACATGAGTAAATCTGCCCCTGTACGTTTAATCTGAAACTATGTACTAAATTTAGTACTTTTGGCAATTAACCATTGACAAGTGTAAATGTATCACAAAGTGTGTTAAATGTCTCCATCCTCTTAATCCAAGGGGTTGAACCTAATTTATGAGCGTAAAGTTGCTACTTGTAACTTTTCACACATAGACAGAGATCTCTGCCACCGGGGCGGAGATCTCCCTATTGTAAACTATAGGGAACTATTTTAAAAAGTAAAAGATTTTATTAAATTAAAAAACAATTAATAAAAATATTTTATCTTAAATATGAATGTGAGTATATTTATTAGATGTAGTTTTTATGTAGAACAAAATTAAAAAGCTACAGCACTATGAACTTAATTTTAATTGAATATTTTAAATGTATTGAGTTGAAATACAATTTTTTTGTAAAGATTTATTTAAAAATACATAAAGTAAAATGGCTGTAATTCTTGATTTTTTAGCAACAATTATTAATATGTATGCATAGAATCAATTTGAATTATTTAAAAATATAAAGTTAATTTTATTTTTAAATTCAAGTAGTTGATCATAATATTTTAGGATAAAAAAAGAATAGATATTTGTTATGATTTTTTAATTCTATATCTATATATATGTATATTTAGAAGGCCATATCACTGTCAGTCCTTACTCCCATCACCCATCCTCAGTCCAATTTACATCATTGTGTGTCACTAATGTCGGCGGTCAAGGTGGATATCCACTGGTACAAGTCCATTGGCCCCCAAGTCCATGCTCCGACTCCTGCCACCCGCTCCTGCTTCCACTTTGAGGAGAGTTCACAGGACACCGAGAGTCTTCCGACTAACTGCTCGCAAGTATGGCCTCACCTTGCCACGTCAGCGTATGGATGCTCAACATTGTAACTTGGACTGAGGATGGCTGCTGGGAGTAAGGACTGGCTGTGTTGTGGCCTTCGGTATTGACTCAATTTGGAGGTACATAGCTGCAGTGAATCACTAGATGGTAACTGACTGGTAGCCATGGTAGCTTTGAAAGAGAAAGTATCCATTACAGAACTGCACATTATTTTCAGTGTTTTCTGTCTGGTCTTAGTTTACTTGCCAGTCACCCATGGGCCGTTAGGTATAATAATGAGTATTTGGTGCATTTGAGTCACATAAAAGGATTGTTAATGTATTTTATTGCACATAAAACATGTGACAGTCTGCTGTGTAACCTTTATTCCCACCTGCAGGTAAGCCAATCATGTACATGATGTGCCCACTTGGGGTATTTTACTTAAATAAATCGTCTTGGGATGTATTTGGCTGCCCTGCAGGGGATGAGTGCAGCCTTAATCTGTTTTAGCTTTATAAAATGTTATGATTTTTTCTTAATGGGCCCGACGTCTTTGAAGCACTAAAGCTTGTTACAATCACTTCAAAATGGTAGAATACTGGAATGTATTGATAAGCTCTTTGTTCATGCTTATGCTCAATGTGAATAATAATTGGTCTAAAATTATTTAAATGTAGACCCACGTGAGGAGGTCCGTATTGTGAACAAGGCAGTGTGCCGAAATGAGTAGATGGCCTCAGTCATTAAATATTATGGCTACTACTAAGGCTGGTGTGCTGTCCTCTTAATTTTTTTTTGAGGGATGACTTGAATATATATATAGAGATAGATAGATAGATAGATAGATAGATAGATAGATAGATAGATAGATAGATAGATAGATAGATAGATAGATAGATAGATAGATAGATAGATAGATAGATAGATAGATAGATAGATAGATAGATAGATAGATAGATAGATAGACAGACATAGTCCTTTCAATCTTCGCTGAGGGGCCGCAAAGAAGAATTGCACTCCTGGGGACTTGAAGCGGATTAATTTAATAATAAAAATATGGAGAGCATACCACTTAACGAGTTTCAGTTCCCCTGGACCTTGATCAAGGGATAAAAGGGCTTAGTCCATCACCACTGTTTATGTGATCCATAGTTATTTCATCAGTTTCACCTTGTTTCTAATTTCTTTCTTGAAAATGGCGTTTGTTTGATTACAATGGGTCATTTTCAATGAGTGTCCATTGTGCCTAGTGCAAATTGCTGAAAGAGTGCTGAATGAATAAAAGTTCAAGTGCTTGTCCAAACTTGTGACAACATTTGTTCCCAACTGTTCATAATGTTCAACGTACAAGGTACTGTCATACGTTATTATTTCATTGTTTCACAGTAGTTTTGCCTACAATAAAAATCTGGGCCCCCATTATCTGGTCTTGAATTTGTTTTTGACAATACTTCGATAACATTTTATGCTGTTAATACTACTCCGATGCTCTGCTCCATTTAATCGTAATGAAGTGCAACAGCAAAGCTTTCTGGTGGTTGTTGTTTTAAAATCATGCGCTTTTCTCATTGCTCTTTTTTCTCTTTTAATGAGTTTAATCCACATTATGTTTTTTTACTTTGTACCCCAACACCAAGAGGTATAAATCAAGACAAGGAACTTTATGTGCACTTATAAATAATTGACATAAGGGGTACTGCAATCAAAGAGAAGCATTTGAAGAATATTTGAACAAAAGAACAGAAAGGTATAAGGAGGAGAACGAACTTAATTGAAAATAATATATATATATATATAACGCGTAAATCTTCTTACATCAAGGTCGGCCACATCCATCAGTCCGCCACATCCATCAGACAGCGTGCCGATTTTCATGGAATCTTTTAATGGCTTTTTTTCGGTTTTCAGGGAATTTTTAATGGCAGCGCGTTTCAACCCTGCTGGGTCTTCCTCACTGCCTCATTACAAAAACATTGTGCTCAATCTCCCTTAAATAGTATATCCTCTGCTTCACTTAGAAAAAATTCTAAACATGAACGGTGGGAGAGAAAGCATCATATGCACCAGCTCTGTCAATGTTAACCTTTACATTCAGATACATAGGCAAATGCAAATCAGTAAATAAAATACATATTTACAATTCATTGAAATTTTTTGTCATGATTATTCTTGCTAGAGCATAAAATTATATGTCATGCACAGACTACAAATTTTGTAGAAAGTAGCAGGCAAGCGGATAAATATGCAGAGTACTTTGCTCTTATTGGCCCATGTTTAGTCACATGTCATGCAATATTAGCCCAGTGCCTAAAGACAGAGAAAATTCCCCCACTTAACAAATTAATAACACCAAATTTTGCTAATGCATTAGACTAAGTGATATCCCTCGTGACATTTAAAAACAAACAAACACATATTTTCTCTAATGCATCTGTCGTCAGGTACCAATGCAACCACAGTATATGTGTACGCGACCATTCAACAGAAAGTGCTAAAAAAAGAATATGTGCTTGTAAACAGTGGAAAACAACTGAAACAAAATATATAGTGAAATCTAAAAACAACATAATTTCTCACAGTACTGGAAAAGAATGTAACCTGCATTGTACAACAATATAGCAATTTCAATAGTCCTTTAGAGATCATTATTACATCATTATTGCATAAAGTGTTCTGCCCCAATGGGCTTTTGAACAATTGTGGACTATTCTTGTACTCTCATATGTACATAATAGTGATTTTAACCTCCAATATCTCTCTGATATTGGATAACTCAGTACTGGGATTTATAAATTACCTTATGTGAATTTTCTACAAAGTTTAAATTATCCTGTGTGCTCCGAATAACGAATTAACTCGCTGTGAAAAATTGATTTCAATCAAAAGTATTAATACTGTAATATTTTACCAGTATCTTTACCACAAAGTCTCAGAGGAGTGGGATATATGATTTGCATGGATCAAATTATTAGTAAAATTACAGATGAGATTACAGATGCAGGGCTGGTCTTTTGTATATTGGGTTACAAGTGCATGCTTAACGCTTCGTCAGAGTTTAAGCCGTTAGGAGTCTTGGTGTCGAGAAGAATAATATATCTCGACTCCAATCTCCTAAGTGCTAGGAGTCTATTTCCTCCTCTTATATTCTTGCTGATACTATCAATAACAAAGTATTGCAGATCTTCTATTCTCCCTCCATGAAAAGCGTTTATGTGGCGTGCCACTGGGTAACTTTGATCGTCGTTGGCCACAGCTCTTAAATGCTGTAAGATCCTTACATGTACCGGATGTAGGGTACTTCCAACGTAGCGCTTTTTGCAAGTACATTGTAAAACATAGATGGCATAATCTGTTTTACAATTGTAATTCCCTCTTAACTCCAATGGTGTCTTTCTGAGTGGGAGGTGTACTTTGCTGAGGTTAATGCCATGCTGACAAGCTTTGCACTTCGTGCACTTGAAAAATCCCTTCTTAGTCTGAAGCCAATTAGTATTGCTTGCTTGGCTCGGAATGTTAGATACCAATTCCTGCTTCATTGACTTAGCCCTTCTGTATGTGATCTGCGGCAACTTGGCACATGATGTTCCTAATGTGGGGTCACTGCGTACTAAGGGCCAGTGCCTGTACAGAATTTTACGTACATGGGTGTGATAGGCATTGTACCCTGTGATGATTCGTGGTGTCTCAGTCTTTTTGTTCGATGTTACTGTTGTGGTATTTTTGAACAACAGATTCTCTCTACTCTTGGTCAAGCATTTATTTTCTGCGGTTTTTAGAATTTTCTCAGAGTAGCCTCGGGAACGCAATCTTTTGAACAACTGGTTTTTTGATGTTTCAAAACTATCTTGCGTACTACAGTTGCGCTTCATTCTGAGGCACTCAGCATAGGGGATACTGGTGATCAGGCTGTGAGGGTGAAAACCTCCGGCATGCAAGATGGTATTGCCGGAAGTTGGTTTTCTGTATATATATATATATATATATATATATATATATATATATATATATATATATATATATATATATATATATATATATATATATATATATATATATATACATACATACATACATACATACATACATACATACATACATACATACATACATACATATATATATATATATATATATATATATATATATATATATATATATCCGTAAATTTGCAACAATCCAGTACGCTCTCAGTGAAAAATCCACAGACCAGCTCAAATTCCAAGGGTTTTTAATCCACAAAACAACATGTTTCGGCTTCCCAGAAGCCTTGATCACGTTAAATGGAAAAGTGCCCACAATCGTGTTAATAAAGCATTCGGCATTCAACAATTCACGTCTAAAGTATAAACATTGACAAAGGACTGCCTTGCACTGAAAATGAGCCGCCATGATTGAATGGGACAATTTGCACATAGTTAACGTTCTAGTACCGTGAAATGCATAAAGTACATGAAAAACGTCAAATGTATGAAATAGTATCTTGTTCTCAATTAAATAAAACTTCAAATAAGCTTATATTACACGCATTTCAATTTAATGTCAAGTCTGTTCATGTCTGTCATGTGCTGACTGGGCAAACAGACACTCGAATGTATTCATGTAAATTACACAAACGAGTAGGAAACCTAATATTCTTGTTAAATACATTGCGTCCTACTCTCATAAAGTGTGTGGTGTTTTACATACTGTCCGTTCAACCAACGTGTGTGAGAATTGTAACACTGTGTACGGAAACTGTGCAAACAAAAACTGTACCAATGTAAAATACATGTCTGAATTGATCACTGTCCAAGAGCGGCATTAGTTCAACATCCTGTCAGGAATACCTGCACTTGGTTGGCCAGAATGCTGATCATACAACAAAGTGCTCATGTGGTGAGGAAAAAGACGATGGTGTAACCCGTGCTCAAAAAATGCATTGCTCAATCAAACAGTTTCCTGTTGAGAAAAAAGGAATATAATGATAATAGTAAATGCATTCCCATGAGCATCAACGAATAAAATCACACATTTTCTCTCGTATGCACTGCACAATGAGGATACGTTTGATGTTCTTAGAAAGAAGGCGGAATGTGTCATATATTAACATGGATACACAAATTACAGGTACAGAATTGTATTGTCAACTCATCATGTTTGTAGTAAGAGATACTAGCAGATGTACCCATATGTTGGTCCCTGGTGTAACCCTGAGTAATGCACTGCGCCTGCATATTAAGATCTATTCTCTCAGGTGTATTGCCAGTTCTTCATCCTGGTTGAGCCCACCAGGTTCTTTGGTCTGAAAATCAATTATATACTTAGATTCTCTTTGCTTTAACTTCAACATTCTGTTACCCCCCTCTTGGATTATGTTGGATCTGCTCTAAAATGAAGAATCTCACTTTTGAGGTGTCAGAGAAGTGTTTGTCTCTGTAGTGGCGGGCAACTGGATATTTTTCATCATTATTTTTGATTGCCCGTAGATGTTCTAAGACACGTTTTTTAGCAGCGCAGGTTGTACTGCCTATGTACCATCTTTCACACAGGCATACTATGACATAAACAACGTGTGTGGTGCCCACATGTCAGAAATTGTTGGACCTCCATGTGGTTCCTGTTGTAATGAATCTCCTTTGTAAAAACACTATTTTTACAGGCCTTGCAATGGCCGCAAGGAAAGAATCCCTTGAGGCCATGCTCAGAGCCTACCGCATAGGTAGTTACGTCACTGTGGACAAGAAGATCTCTTAAACTTTTGCCCTTTCTGTAGGTGACACTAGGTCTGTTAGGCAATTCATCACCTATAACGCTGTCACTCTTGAGGATGTTCCAATTTTTGGCCACAATCCTCTGTATGTTATGTGATTCAGCATTGTAAGTGAGAATCAATCTTGTCTCATTGGCCACTTGCTCATCTTTCTCTTTGGCCTTGTCACTAAGGGTATCAGGTCTAGTTATAGTGTCAGCCCTTTCTTTGGCTTTACGAAGCACCCATTTAGGGTAACCTCTAGCAGAGAACCTGGCTAACATGTTCTTACACTCCTCTTTGTGTGTTTCTTCAGTATTACAGTTTCTTTTGGCCCTCAGCAGCTCCCCATAGGGGATGCTCCACTTAAGAGTATCCGGGTGGCTGCTGAGGGCATGAAGAATACTGTTCCCGGCAGTACTTTTTCTAAAAAGGGTAGTCTGTAGTGTATTCTGTACGATGTTGATTTTGACATCTAAATACTCAGCTGTTTTATTGCTAATATGGCTGGTCAGTACTATGTTTTTGTCATTCCTGTTGAGAGTGTCAATGAAAGCAACAGCATCTTGTTCGTTGCCATCCCAGATGACAAAAAGATCATCAATGTACCTCCACCATGTAATTACATGCTGGAGGTACTGAGCATGTATCGCATCGCATTTGGTGATGCAGTGCATGTAACGAAATTCATTTTATTTATTTATATGTTTACTCACCTGTTAAAAATCCGTAAACCATACATTACTCCCCCCACCCTGCCCCTCCCCTGCCCCACGTCACCGCCTGGCAGGTACTCCCACCACCGGCCGCTGCTGACTTCTGAGAGAAGCAATGCATGCTTCAAAGAGGGCAAATGTTTGTTTCAGCAGTCTTCCTCACCTCAGTAAAGTAACCAGGTCGATATAACCTATTTACATGTAATGAATTAGGTGTTTCAGACTTACAGCCTGGTCTGTATTGAAAACATCATCGAACAACGTCAAAGGCTTCCTTTTCATCACTAGAGTGCAGTGAAATAAAATGTATGCAAATATTTCAGATGGATGGTCAAAGGATATGTTTATGTTTCCGATGTACCCCATTAGCTTTTCCTTCACAATTCATAATTTTAGGAAGAGGTATTATCTTGAATTTCTTGCATTGAAGGTCAAGTTTCACTTTCATTTTGGTGATAGATGGAAAAAGTTGAGAACAGGAATATGTTCTCCTGAATTCTTTCTTAGCACAGATTCAGTAAGTCTTACATTACACGCTTCCTGTTGGCCAGCATTGTTTTTTATTATGGACCTCTGAGATACATGTACTCTCCCAGAACTACATTTATGAGGACATTTGTGCTAACTCTTTTAGAATCAAGCTCTCCAGATTGGTGGTTGTTGGAGATAGCGAGGACACATTATTGATTCTAAAACATCAGAAGGAAAGTAAATATAGATTTCAATACCTCACTGCACATTTGTGTACCTTGACGATATATATATGTAAGGCACATTGATGTTGAGTTACAAATAGCAAATGTATATTTTCTTTATATTCACTTACCTTTTACTACTTTAGTCTTTGGTATTTTGTCCGCGATATTTTTGTATCACAATATTCATAGCCTAGATATTCAGTAGAACAATCATTAGTGATTGTCATTCCAACGTGGTGGTGTTTATATTTTTTTTACAGTACCTCTTTGAGCTCCATTCATTCTTGTGAATTAGTGATTTGATTTTTTCCAATTATATTGTATTGTAGCATTCCTGTAGCGCTTTCAATCCCAATATGTTTTGAAGAACAGTGGCCAGTGGTTCTGATGTGAAATGATGAGAGCATGGTGTTGCCAGCATTGTCATCTATTATTCGTTTCTGATACCCAGAGAGTGAGCTCCACACTCGTCACAGCGCCTTATGAGCACATTTGCGGATGAAAGTGAAGCAATGTGAGAAGAGACGCTCATGCAGCATACACAAACTAGTCGTGTTTGTACCCTTAGATGTCCTTGAGTTTTGGTTTATACTGAAATATACACGAGAAAAAATTATTTACATGGGCAACTACTCTAAATCTCTAATGTCTTCATTCGTATGCATGTTTAAGCTACACTGGCTTCTTCTAGAGCACAGAGCATTTTATGTAGACTCTTTCTTCATGTGAAATATCAGAGACTGAGATGTGGGAAGAGACATTGGCAGTGTGTACTGGACCTCACGAACCTCGCTGACAAAGCCTGCATTGTCTTCGGGTATTAGTTCAAGCGCACAGGTCGTCTAGTTTTACAGCCATTTTCTTATGGCATAAATACATGAAGCTTATAAAATCTCCCAAGTTCATTTTAATTACATTTCCTAGAGCAAGAAGAAAATACTAGTGGTAATTCACTGTTAAATGCGTATCATTTTAGGCTTGGATGTGTCTATTCAGTCTGTGAATATATTACCCTGATTTTTAGGTCTCGCCTGTCAATGCGCATGCGCATTGAGCTTGCGAGACTATGGGGGCTTAAACAGACTTTAACCAACTTGCAAGTCGATGGCGATTCCTTGCAGTGCCCGTGAAATTCAAGCTCAATGCGCATACGCATTGACATTAAAAGCGCGTGCACATGCCCCCAGCCGCCTGCCTTGCATGTCTTTTCCCTCAGCCGCACTCCTCCCACACCCCCGCTCCGCCCCCTCCCCTGCCTGCCGTGTCGCATTTCTTCAGGGCACCTCCCCTCATCAGTTCCCCAGCAGCATCTGTTCCCCAGCCTGCCGAGAGCAGCTCTTCCTGCTCCGCCCTCTCCCCACTCTCTCTCCCCTCACGACGCCCCTCCCGCTCCGCCCCCTCCCCACTCTCTCTCCCAGCACTCTAGCACTGCTTGTCTTCCTACCCATCTGTTGGCGGAAGCCTCTGCTCTCCACACCGATTCCTCTCACAGAACGGGGCATGTTTCCGAGGGCGCCCATAACAAGGATGCTCCGCCAGCAGCTCTTCCCCTCCCCACTCTCTCTCCCAGCACATCTCCCCCTCGCTCCGCCCCTTGCTCTCCACCCCCTGCCTCCCCAGCCGCCAGCATTCCACACTGACGCAGCCTGCCGAGAGCAGCTCTTCCTGCTCCGCCCTCTCCCCACTCTCTCTCCCCTCACGACGCTCTTCCCGCTCCGCCCCCTCCCCCCCAGCACTCTAGCATACAGCACGGAATTCAGTCATCAGCTGGGCATGCGGAAAATTGTCCAGATTCTTATAGCGCAACTTGTAGGGATTGCATAAACTGCTCGGTAAAGAAAGAAAGTTACACACTATTTTGTTCTGCTGCTCTTCCCGCTCCGCCCCTTGCTCTCCGCCACCTGCCTCCCCAGCCGCCAGCAACTCCCCTCATCCGTTCCCCAGCAGCATCTGTTCCCCAGCCTATAATCCACTTTACAGCAACACATCGCCCATAACAAGGATGCTCCGCCAGCAGCTCTTCCCCTCCCCACTCTCTCTCCCAGCACACCTCCCCCTCGCTCCGCCCCTTGTTTAAAGTTTGAAAATACATCCCGCCTCTCCTCCCCCTTCCTTTCCACCCCCCGGCTTCTTCCCACCCTCCTCCCTTTGCCTGAGGACATCACGAGAGCCGCTAACCCTCCTCCAGGAGCCGGATGATGAGGGAGGAGACGCACAACTGCGGACCTCTCCTGCTGGCACACGAACAACGTCACCTTCTTCACTCTTCAGCACACCAGCCATATTTTTGGGGGACTAGCCAGAGTTGTTAAAGTTGAGCTATATGTACTGTGAAGCCAATGCAGACAGCGGCAAAGTGGCTTTGAACAAAACTCAAAACAAGTCACTCTCACTAGGGTACGCAAGGCTTTAATGTCGAGAAAGAGTGCACGCTCTAAGAGCAGAAAAAATGGGACAACGTTCGCGTTCACTCAAATTCTGTGATGCTTCTATCCACAGCTCGAAAAGTTATTTATAAAGAAAGACACATCTCTCACTTTCCTCTCGTTCCTGCCAGCTGTCACCTCCACATTCCATATCCTCCGTACTTTTAATTTTGAATCATTATGTTGCCCTCCTTCTCCGTAACTCATTCTTTCTCCCGACTTTTCTTCCCTTTACTCCTTTGTTATCTACTCCCAACGTACTTCTCTCTTCTAATTTCATTTAATAGGTCGAGCCTGGTCAGCCCATGCACTGCTATGCAAGGTGTGCTGTATTGGAGTATGGACTTGAAGCCCTGCCCACTCTCTCCCCACCACCACATCCACCACCGCCACATCCACCACATCCACCACCACCACATCCACCACCGCCACATCCACCACCACCACATCCACCACCATCACATCCACCACCACATCCACCACCACATCCACCATCACCACCACATCCACCACCGCATCCACCACCACCACATCCACCATCACATCCACATCCACCATAATATCCACCGCCACATCCACCACCGCATCCACCACCACATCCACCACCACCGCATCCACCACCACCACATCCACCACCACCACATCCACCACCACCACATCCACCACCGCCACATCCACCACCACATCCACCACCGCCACATCCACCACCACATCCACCACCACCACATCCACCACCTCCACCACATCCACCGCATCCACAACCACCACCACATCCACCACCGCATCCACCACCGCATCCACCACCACCACCACATCCACCACCACCACATCCACCAGCATATCCGCCACTTCATCCACCACTGCATCCACCACCACCACATCCACCGCATCCACATCCACCGCATCCACCACCGCATCCACCACCACCACCACATCCACCACCACATCCACCAGCACATCCGCCACCTCATCCACCACCGTCACACCACCACCACATCCACCACACCCACCACCAGCACTTCCACCACCACATCCACCACCACTTTCACCACATCCACAACCACCACATCCACCACATCACCACCACATCCACCACCACCACCACATCCACCACCACATCCACCACCACATCCACCACCACATCCACCCCCACATCCACCACCATCACCACCACCACCACATCCACCACCACCATATCCCCCAGATCCACCACCACCACATCTATATGTGTGTGGCTCTGTGTGTGTGTAGGTGCAAATGCAATGTTCTTGGATTTTTGTCACAATAAAATACACTGAACATAATCTTCACAAAAGTTATTTACAAACGTTTAAGCTATTGCCATTATAAATTAAATAAATTATTTAAGTATTAATTATTTACAAAAATTAAAAGCCATTGTTATTTGTAATATCAATACATCTAAGTCACGTAAATACAAAACATGTTGCATTACAAATGCTATAGGTGTCACATTTGCAAAAGTTATAACTATTGGCATTGTAAATGACAAAGCTATTAATTTAGCTATTTTCAAAAACACATAAATTAAAAAAAACATTTACAAGACCAATAGCTCCAACTTTTCTAATGCGAGACCTATTGCATTTCCAATGCTTGTTCTTATTTCCCTGTCCCTTCAAATTCCACAGGCATCTAGCCTGAACTAACTACCGACAATATACTGAGTCATATGTGGAAACAAGTCCACATGTCCCTTTTCGCATAAGTTTTCTGAATCAATTAGCCGAAGGCTATATTTAATCATGTGAACTAAAGGGAAAACAAAGAGTCATCAGTCTCTATGGATGAACGAAGAGATGAGCTCTATTGCGGCATTGCATAACATATATGTTAGAGCGCATCCTTGAACCTCTTTCTCCCTGAGATATTCATTCCAGTGCTCTCTATTTTTTAATCCATCAGTGTTTTGCATTTATTAACATCTCATTCATTTTCTATCATCACTGGAACAATAATTTCTCTGTAAGCCTAGAGTTGAGGGAAGACACAACACATTCCCAGTGGCCTTTAATGACATCATACAAACGTTGACCATGATGATGTGGCATTGTACGTTTTTTAACTGATCTGCATTATCATGAGGTTGGTTTATGTTCCTAAGCAGTGATTGATGAAAGACGTAAAAAAAAGCCCCTATGACCAGCAACAGCTAAAACCATACACGTTTTGTCTACTATATCCCAGCTTTCAAAAGATAGAATGCTTTATCAGTTTAATAACAGGAGTTGCAAAATAATCTATATGTTTTGCCAACAATCCAGCTGATCTTCAGGAATACGAGCTAACCTTGGGACTCCACCTGATAGCCTCCCAAACTCTGACTCACACCCACCCCAACAGACCACACTGGGAACCTAGAGCTCATCTTGTACACCAGCCTCACCAGGAAGTCCCTCCACATGCTTCCACACCCTGCGCAGGTTACATAAAATCTTCAAGTGACTCCCACTGGACACCAGACGTACCATTACACAGGCCCTAATCACAAACAGATTGGACTACTATGGTAATGCTCTCTATGCCAGCATCCCAACCAATCTTCTGCACAGACTTCAAACCACCCAAAACGCCCCAGGCAGACTTGTCCTTGACCTCCCACACTGATCCCATATCACACCGCTCCTCAGAGAACTCCACTGGCTCCCCATTCAAAAGTGCTACCAGTTCAAACTTCTCACATGCGCATTCATGTCACTACACAACACAGGACCCGCATACCTCAATCACCTGCTTCACTTCCACCAACCCACTAGACAACTTTGCTCAGCATCACTCTCACTCACACACACATCCACAAATGCAGAACTGGGAGTCGATCATTCTCCTACCAAGGTGCCAAATCCTGGAATGGCCTGCCCCAACATGTCAGGGCCTCCTCCTCACTTGAATTCTGCAAGAAGCTAAAGACCTGGCTTTTCAATTAGTCTTCTTGCTGGACCTTTGAGATTTGCTGTACTCACGCCCAGCCTCGCCACACTCCTACTCTAAGCTACTCAGCACCTGGATGCCCTCATGGGGGTCAAACAGCATTCTACAAATTCACCTTACATTACATTACATTACAACAATTCAAGGAAAGAAGTTGAAATCCATAGTTATCCCTTAATGACATACAAGTGACAATTGACAAAGACAAATGACAAAGACCCGACCCGAATTGGGCTGTACCCAAAATACTGCCATGTTTCCATTAGTTATCCAAGATATGGTACCAGTCCCTCTACAGCTCGCAACTTAGGCTGTCATTAGGAGTATCCTGGGGACAGGGTGTTCTAGAGTACTGCAATACCCAATTCGAAGGTGCCTGGTATTGCAATACCCGGATCACTAGGTATGAAAAATTGGACATGATTCTAGTAGGACTGAGGGAGGCAGGGAGTGGAGGCTCAGCGTGGCCCCCGCCTGTCTCACTTCTACAGCATAGAGGGAGCATACAGTACTCCCCCAAGCCAAATCAGAACCTATACTTCCCATCATAAATAAAACTATAATTGTACTGTGATCTTTATAGTTTTCTTGAATATTATATAAATGTGTGGATTATTTCCCACATTTTATATTTGTAGCCATGAAAATGGTCTCTCTGCCTCCCCCCTTTCGAGCCAGATGATGCCATACCCTGCTGTATATCTACAATTTTATTCGAGAACAATAGAAGAGTCCCATTGTTGTGATTATTAGATAGTTGATCAACTGGATCTCAGCATAGTCACCTTTCTTCCTGGCACACTCCGTCAGAGACGGCCCTACTTGTACTGGGCCCTCACCTTAGCAGTACTGTTGGGAAACCACCTTTTGCTAATAGGATAACTGTCAGAGCAGCACTTAAACTCTAATCCATAGCTGTAAGGTGGGAAGTTGTACACAAGATATGAGATGAAGTAATCTTCTTTACAAAACTGTGGAGTTGCTCTCTTTTCAAGCTGCAGCCGAAGGTACATTGTTACTCACAGATTGGGTTCATGCTAATACTTCATTTCACACGTCGATTACTTTACATGCACCATACCGGGTACTAAAAATTTCTCGAACTTTTTGATAATATTCTTACGGATTGTTGAACCAACAGAGTGCTCATTAGCAGACACCTTATTTTGTTTCTATCACAGAAAACATATTTCTCCTTGCATTTTGTTTTTCAGTTTTATAAAGCACATACTCAACACGTAGGTATTCCCACACTTTACATGAGCACTAGTTACATTACACAAGGACACATTCACTTAATGTTTCATGCTTACAAACGCATGCTATATGTAAGCTGAACGTCTCTTAAATTGTTGTATCAAAAAACCCACCCTCTGCTTAAGCATCCACCACTGTTGATTGACGTATCTCTCAGATCTGCTCAGTTATTGGCCACTTACGCGAATGGAAACATTCTCATGCTGTGTTGTGACCTTTCCATGAGATGGTAAACTGTGACCCAGGGGTGTAGCTTCCACTGGGCAGCAGGTGCAGTAGCACTTTGGCCCAGAGGCCTGAGGGTCCCACTGACCCCTGATTATTGCTGCATTTCATAGTTCAAACAGCGGCAGAGGGGGCAATTTCTTTCCTTGCACTAAGGGCACATGACACACTTGCTTCGCCACGGCTGTGAACATAAACTCTACACATACGACATCATCAAGCTGCTGTCAGTTAAGACGGTTTACTCGACAAGCACTAGATCTTGACTGCAACCTGAAAGTGAAGCAAAAACATTTCATACTATCGCCCCGCTATGTTAGCCTTTAGGGCCCCCATGGAAAATTACAAGAAAACAAGAACCATAATGTTATTGGTATATGGATCTGGCCCAGTGTCAGGCAACATGGAGCTGTCCTCTATGGTACTTCCGGCCGAGAGAAGCAAAATGGCCTTGTTAAAGCAAACATGACACAACTGCTAAGGAACGAGGCTGCAAAATTCTACTTTGAGTGAGGGGATCAAAATGCTTGCCCCTGCTGGCGTAATGGTGCAAAATGACAATTCCCCCACAAACAAAATATCATGAGGGTTCCCTAAAGTTTAACTTAAGCTGTCTACCCTAATGCTATACGAAGGCTATTGGAAAATCCGGCCCAATAAGGGGCGAGTGGGCTTGCGTTATTCTTTCGTCTACCATGCTAGTCTGACTGGCCTATTTTGCCCTTTGCCTATACCCTCCACAAACCTCCATCTTTATTTTTCCTTCTGCCCTCTTGCTGTTATTATATATTGCGGGTGGCTAGTTTTGCTTCCACAAGTCTGAGCCAGGCAAGCAGAGAATATCCTTCCCAGCATGCTCCATGCTACCTGCCTTGTGTAATAGGTGGTGGATGATCAGACCACCATGTCAGCATAGTTTGAATGCTATCCAAAAAACATCTTCCAGAACAATTGTGCACACTGCATACAGGAAGCATAATTCTGATTTGCGGAACCACCACTGGGGCTGAACCTAGACAGCGGCTGCCATGTGAGAGCAAGAATGCGAGACTTCCACCAGCCTCCATGTTTATTATTCCATCACCAGACCTCCGAGGAGGCGCATGCAGCTAAACCGCATCAGAAGTGAGTGATAGCTTCGGCCATGTTTACTCTGCCTAAGCGCTTTCAGATTTGCGCTCCTTCATTGTTTTTGATGGAGAGGGATGCTATATTTTTCTGAGGGCTTCCAAGAGCATGTCCTTTGAACTCTTACATGGGGCTCGGGGTGGATGTGGATGTGGAGCTTCCTGGTTCCTGTGGTGCGCTTCTTCATATGCCAGTGATTCCCGCTCGACCTTGACATTCAGCTGCATTGCATCTCCGTTTCTCTGGGGCTCTATAATTGCAAAGAAGAAAGACACACAATTCGTCTTTCTTCTGTATTCTGTAGCAAAATACGTTCAATTTCTTAAAACGTACGTCACTGTGCTTGAAGTGGCACCTAGCACTGAAATCTGGATATTCTGCGACCCCACCCTGCTCCCACGCAAACATGGTGGACACTGACGTCCGGTTAAATTTGCTCTAATGAAAGAAAAGTACAAAAAATGTCACATGATGTAGTAATTTGGTGCATGCAGGGAGCTGTAGAAGGAATGTTTGCTTTCAGGTTAGCATACTCTGTGTCCCTAAATTCCAGTTGTCAGTCAGCGTAATGAATCTTCTTTATATGAGTGCTCTTGATAGATGCAAAAAAATAGGTTATTAAATAAATATTTACAACATTTGCATACCGTCTAAGTAGGATAGCCTCATTATGGAACCAGGTGCATGCAAAAATAAATACAAATGTTTGAGCTACAATGGATGGCTCTTCTTTTAATGGGCAGGACGGAATAGGGACACCACTCTTTTAATAAAACTGTACCAGCACCTCTTTGCAGACTCCCATCCTTTTACTGAATCAGTTACAGCACTTTGCAGGACTGTGAAACTGTGGATGGTGGTGAAGTGCCAACACATCTATACTGGAAGCAGATATGTTGTAGCTTATTGATTTCCGCCCATTTTTATCACTCATAATGACCAAATATGTGCAATTGTGATATCTCGTTAAGCATTTCATGTCAAAATATGAAAGCAGAAGAAATGGATTGATGGTAGCCTCATTTTTTCGCCACCAAACTGCTTCTGTTTATATGTTGTATTTGTTCCATGAACGTTTAAAATATAGAAACTCAGAGCCCCACCCCTTCATTTCTCACTCACGCGGAATACTTTAATGTAATACAGCCCATCAAAAGTGCTCCAGACTTTAAACTGATCATTGTTTCTTACTCAGAAACATCATATAGATATGGTCACATCCAGGTCTTAATAGAGACGATTAATCTTTCTTCAGGACGATGGCTCTGGGTGCTTCAGAGTGGCCCACAGTCATGTGCGCAGATTGTGCTATCTTTCTGTGTCCCATCTTCCCTCATTATGCACAGGCACACTGTTGGAACACCACGATTTCCCTAAGCAGTGATCCGGATAGAGGACTGTTGTCATAATAATGATATAGCCACCCAGCCCAATGTCATTCCTATTGTTTGTACTGTGGGCACCTTACACGGAAAAGCACAGATCTCTCTATGAGAGGCAGCGGAGTGCTGTTTAAATATATTTGCTGAAGTAGAACCTTTGATGCTATACTTAGTACAGTATATCTCATGGGATACAGTTTAGACCAGATTAGAGGAACCAGGAAAAGAGGGTTTAGTGGTCCCATATGATTGGGACAGTAAAATACAGCATTGAGGGCCAGATGTACGACAGTTTTTGCACCCGCACACGGGTCTGCGAACCAGTTTGCGCATGCAAAAAACAATAGGTGTATGTACCATACCAAAATAGCGCCTCACAAAGTGCGAGTCTCAAAAGACTCTCTGCGAGGCGCTATTTTGAGTGTTGTAAATCTGGCTCTCCGCAAAGTTTTTGTTTACATATTTTCTTTACTGTTTACAGGCTGAAATATATTGACATGTTTACTACAGCAAACCACATGGGCCTCAACATATGACCCTGTTGAGATGCTAGCACCGAGCAGCATAAACTTGTTTACTGTTTTGCTAAATTAAAGACTTTGCATGGGCTTCTATGGAAATTCTCAACAGCATATTATCAAGCCCATTATCGCCGCTTTAGCTGCAGTTTCCTGCCGCTATAGCGGCGATAATTTTAACTACTTTCTTGTTAATATGCCCCTTCATTTCTGAAGTAAGTAGTTCACATGGCGCACTTACCCTATGATGAGACACAAATGAGATGGATTCTCTACTGATGCATATTCCTGATCTCTTTTAGGGGGCTTTGCTATGAATTTTCAGTCTTGCAGGTCATAAATTTAAGCAATCTTACTCGCCTGAGTTCCCCTGGGGAAAAGGGGCGCACTATGCTGTGTTTATAAGAGACCATCTTCAAAGGCTTTTCGTTTCCAGGTATCACATCACATTCGGTGATGTTTTTGTTTTCCATGGAACCCATGCCTTATTCTTAAATATTTCCATTTGATTAATGCGCACCACCGCTCTCGGGAAGCCATAAAAGTAGGGTGATAAACATGAGCTTTTCTTTATTTCAGTGTGTTTATGGACCGCCTCGGCTTCTAAGTAAAAGAAAGCACAGATGACATGTGGAAGCTGTGAAACATCTGCACCTCGAGCTACTCAGACTCGCACGAGGGCAGCGGGCTCTCTTTTACCACACACAGGGGCATAGTAGCAGGAACCTGTTAAAATTATCGCAGTTTTAGCAGCGGGAAACTGCAGCTAAAACGGCGATAATGGGAATCTAACCTGGGCTTCTATTGGAATTCTATAACTCATATTAGCAAGACCATTATCACAGTTTTAGTGGAAGTTTCCTGCCGCTAAAACTGCGATAATTTTGACGAGGTTCTTGCTAATATGCCCCGCTGTCTTTGTTTTCTTCCGGTGTGTGGACACTGTTCACGCTTTAATGCGAGAAAGGTTCACAGCTTCGGAAGTGCTCCCCTGAGGAACGTCTGCTGCTGGCTCACAAACACGTGGAGGCCACGATGGCCAGACAGACCTGTGCTGCTGAGGGATCTCAGCTTTTTCAGAGAGCCTTAATTATCACGACAGAACTCCCTGTAAAATATACACAACCCCAGCGCTGTTCAGCATATACTGTAGCATATGAAACAGCGTACATTTTCACGGCGGCCAGCCTCTCCTCCCCGTTTATTGACCATTCCAGTCAATTTAGCAATGATGCTTGGCACTATTGCTCTATAAATTGCATCGAATAACCAGTGCAAAATGTTGTTGTAAAATCGCGTCGCATTGCAACAGAATTCTCAGTGGTGTAGTTTGCTCTCTCTTCCACATGCCTCAATGGGAAGAGCTGCCCTATTCGTGCATCCTGAACTCAGGGGACCCATATAGCAACACTTTTTTCAGTCCTTATGGTCATTGCATATGGCAAAACGCCACTCATAAAATTCTTGGATATATACAGCCTGATTCATCAAAGACCCGTTTTGCGAGTCTATAATAGCGATTCATAAGGAATCGCTATTACAGACTCGCAAAACGGGATTCATGTAGGAATTGCAAAAAGAATTGCGATTCCTACACATTCCTTATTTGCGATTAGCAAATTGCTGATCGCAAGTAAGGAAGGCCCATAGGAATGAATGAGGAGTATTCCTTATTTGCGATTAGCAATTAACTAATCGCAAATAAGATAGCGATTTAAAGGGTGCCAGGGGTGTCCAAAGGACACCCTGTAGCGCCCCTTAAATGCTAATTTAAACAGTTGTTGCGCACACACATGTCCAAAGGACATGTGTGTGTGCAACATGCAACTTAGAAAAATGCTTTTAAAAGCATTTTACTAAGTTTTCGCTATTTACCACGAGGTTTGACCTCGCGGTAAATAGCGGGCCGAAATTGCGAATTCGCAATTTTTAAATGGATGATGTATTGCATTTAAGGAATCTCAAATAGAGATTCCTTAAATGTAATTCCTCGCAAAATAGCGAAATCGCTATTACCAATTTTTGCATTTGGGATGATGAATCCCAAATGCAAAAATAGCGCTCGCAAAGGGCCAGATTCTCAGAATCTGGCCCTTTGCGAGCCGATTCCGGCTTGATGAATCAGGCTGTATGTTTTTTAAGTTGTGAAATCTGGCTGACTGGTATACTGTAGAAGAATCTGACCCGTGGATCAGTTAATGACCTTATAACTGGAATGTTTCTAAAAACATATTTAAAAGTAACAGCAACTATCCAAACTAATTGTTATTAAGTATCAATTCAGCTTTTGGCTTTGTCTTTAACTACTTACCCTGCCTGCACTTATTGAAGGTTTTATTTGAACTCATCTAGCGTCTGCTACAGAATATTAAACCTCATTGCAACTACTGATTTGTCTGCAATATTAGCATAACGTTGTGCTTTTATATTTTGCGTATCCGACCTAATTTTTTTCATTTATTTTTTATGTATGTCAGAGATGTTAATATCACCCAATTTAATGATACTCGTTAGTAGAATGAAAGCTTGAATTAGGGCTGTACGGAATTTAAACTGGTGACCTGCTAGTTAGAAACAGATACCAATGTTATCCGTATTTCATCTTATGGTGGGTATCAGACCAGGGAAGAGGTTTGCATGAGTATCGCTGCTCTTGCAGAGGCCGCCGCACCCACCCGCAGGGTGGGGGAGGCTCGAGGGCCGGCGCCATAACCCACGCGGTGCCAACAGGGGGAGATGGAACTGGTCCTGGGCGCCCCGAAGCGGCCAGGACCAGCGGAAACGGGGTGCGCACCAGCCACCCCGACAGCAAGTGACCTTGTGACCTTGGCGCCCATGGGGGGCGGCCAATGGCCAACCTTGCTACCTTTGAACCCCCCAATCAAAGGGGGTTCACCTGAAGCCCGTAGGGGGCTCAAGGGGATTTAAACACCGCCGCTCCCCAACCAGAAGCACAACGTCTTCGAAGGAGCTGGGAGAGCGGCGCGACAACGACATCGTTTGAAGAAGACCGACTGCGGCAGGAGGCGGCGAAGGACGGCCGAAGCAGAAGAACGACCACACAGAGCGGCGCGCCGGTCAAGTTCTCCACCCAGCTCCCCGGGAACCCGAAGCGACGGAGGAAGACGACGAGCTCGGCGGCCTGGCCAAGCTCCAGCTCGGTAAGCAACTGTCCGGTTTGGAGCGCGCAGCGAGCCGCTTTCATCGGACGGACAGCATACACGGGTAAGGAAGTTCAAAGGCGGGTCCGGAATTCCTTCCGACCCAGCGGCGCAGACCAGCCCGCAGAAAACAGACCTAGGCCTTGGGGACAACATGGCGGAAGATCAGCCTGGAGACATGGCGGAAGTGCTGAAGAAAATCCGCGAGATATCGGCAGTACACGGCGACGAATGGCTCCAGCCCCATTTGGCCAAAGGGAAGGAGAATAGGCCGGACGGCCAGGCAGAGGAGGAAGCAGGCCCGTCAGCACCCAAGAAGCCTAAGACCACGCCGAGGAAGAAGACGCACAAGAGGAATCCCCCAAGGAAAGTGCGCCAGAAGCTCCCGCCGCTGAGGTTGGACGACAGCAAGAAGGGGGAGACGAACGGCGGAACGGTTAATGGTGAGCATATTAGTACCATTGTAAAAGAATGTTTGAAATCGCTCGCTCCGACGTTACTGAACAGCTCAGGGCAGGGGGCGGCGGGGCCCAGGGAACAACGCACTGACGAGACAGGGGCCTTAACGTGGCACATGATGGATCCGGGGTGGGCCCGGCAGTCAAGGGTGCAGGAGCAGGTGGGCCTATCCCCGCAGGGGGATCAGGTTTCCCCATTACCCGGGTGGGGGTACAATACTGGGTCCGGGAGCCCGGGGTCGGGGGGGCTAGGCAGTGACCTGTACGCCAGACCATCCCCCGGCCCTGCCTCCTTGACGACGAAAGCCACGGGGCTGGCGTGCCTTATTCCTCTCGCAGTAAAAGAGAGGATATGGCGCAAGGAGTTCATCGATATATTCTCGCTCCTAGAAATACAGCTAGAGGGCCTCGACCTGACCACATGTGACAGGAGAGAGGATGAAAAAAGGGAGAGGCGAGGGGCTAGAAAGGAGCCGAACTTCGAGAATTGGCTAGACGCTTTCAGGATCATGGCGTGCATCATAGTAGAGAGGTTCCCCCATTGCGCAGCTGACCTATGGCTGTATGAGGCTAACATACATTCTGCGCAGAGGCAATTCCCCGGGGATGCATGGTTGGAATATGATAAGGGTTTCAGGTTAAAGATGCAGAGGCACCCAGAGATGGAGTGGAACGAGGAGGACGTTTCAGGTTTTATTCATAAAATGCTCGCTGCCAAAGAAGTGAGAGCCTGGACGGGGAAATACGACCAGTCCTTTCGGAGTTCGTCCCACAAGGGGAAGAACAGAAATTACCAGAAGCATTCCTCCGGGCGGTCCAGCTCCCCCCCTGCGACCAAGGCCATATGCTGGAGATACGATGCGGGGGACTGTTCATGGGGCTCCTCGTGCAAATTCCAACATGCATGCTCAAGCTGCGGGGGAAAACACGCTGCAGCGACATGCAAAGGCTCCAAGCGGGAAGCAAAGAGCGAAAAGAAAGAGAAACACAAGAAGCACTAGCCCGAAGGCCAGTGGGGGCAGGACACTAGTAAACGTTCAACAGTGCCAGCTGGCTAGGTCCCCCATTAATACACAACAGCTGCGCATTTTGGCAAACAGGTACCCAAACAAAACAGACGCCAGGACGCTAGTAGAGGGTTTTGAAAAAGGCTTCATTATCCCGTTTCAAGGCCCACTGCCATTAACGGGAGCGAATAACTTACAATCAGCGAGGCAGCATCCCCGGGTGGTGAGCGCGAAGATAGAAAAGGAGAAGAGCCTGGGTAGAATCGAGGGCCCCCTCCCTCAGGAATTGTGCGAAGGAATAGTCATCTCCCCACTAGGAGTAGTTCCAAAAAAGGAAAAGGGCCAATTCAGGCTGATACACCACTTGTCATACCCTGAGGGGGGGTCTGTAAATGATGGCATCGACCAGGAAGCATGCTCTGTGGGTTACGCGTCGGTGGACGACACGATCGCACTAGTCAAAGCGGCAGGGAAGGGGGCCCTCATGGCCAAGGCGGACATCGAATCTGCCTTTCGCTTACTACCGGTACATCCGACCAGCTTCCACCTACTCGGTTTCCAATGGGATGGGGGCGTGTACGCCGACAAAGCCATGCCCATGGGATGTGCCATATCTTGCGCCTATTTTGAACAATTCGCTACCTTTCTGGAATGGGCCCTCCACGACAGGCATCAGGGGGGCGGGAAGCTGCACTACCTGGATGATTTCCTGTTCACAGGACCGGCGGGAGCCCCGACGTGCGCCAGTACATTGGCGGCGTTCGAGGACCTGACCGAAACACTCGGAGTCCCATTAGCGAAGGAGAAGACGACAGGCCCAACGACTAGACTGACGTTCTTGGGCATTGAGCTGGACTCCACGGCGGGGACCGCCAGGCTCCCCCCGGAGAAAGTGCAGGTTTTCAGGGAAGAAATAGCCAAACTGCGGGGCCGGCGCAAAGCCACCCTCAGGGATATCCAGGGGGTGATAGGCAGGCTGAACTTTGCGGCGAGGGTCATCCCGCCCGCCAGGGTCTTTTCAAGGCGCCTCACTGCGCTAACGGCTGGCGTCACCCACAAGCACCACCACATCCGGCTGAGCTCGGGTGTAAGGCAGGACCTACAGGTATGGGACGAATTCCTGCAGGATTTCAATGGCGTGCTGATATGGAAAGAGGGTTGGGTAACAGCGGATCAGCTATCCCTATACACAGACGCAGCCGGGAGCCTGGGATTTGGGGCAGTCCTGGGGACCAGATGGTGTGCCAGCCAGTGGCCAGACAGGTGGCATGCGCAGGGGCTCACAAAAAACATCACGCTCCTCGAACTATTCCCAATAGTAGTGGCTCTGACGGTATGGAAAAAAGAGATAAGGAACCTAAAGCTCACCCTGTGGTCGGATAACTTGGGGGTAGTGCAGGCCATTAACAGAGGCGCAGCAAGATGCCCGGGCATGTTGAGGCTAATGCGAGAGTTGGTTAAATTGCAGCTCGAGGGGAACCTGGAGCTGAAGGCTCGACACGTGCCGGGGACAGAGAACACGGTCGCCGATGCGCTATCCCGGTCCCAGATGACACGGTTCAAACAACTGCTGCCCGGTGCGGATGAGGTGATGACCCCCTTTCTTTCCACCATACCTGTGGGACCTGGGGGTTTTGACTTGTCCAGATTAATAGGGCACTCGCTCACCTCTGAGGCACACAGGAGATACAGGAAATACGCGGCCACAGTAATAAGAATCGGGGGCATAGAGTCACTGGAAGACAAAGCGAAAGTGCGCACAGCGGTGGAGAAATTCGTACAATGGGCATTCGACGCTAAGAAAACAAGGTCCTGGGCACAGGCGCACCTGGCCGCCATAGCATACTTTGCCAGGCTCCACACAGGCGAGGACCCCACGGCAACTGTCTACCTGAAAGCAGCCATGAAAGGCTGGCGGAAAATTGAGGGGACCAAGAAGGACGCCAGACGCCCCATTGATTATGACAAGCTGGGTCACTTACTTAGCGCCCTAACCAGCATCATTGCAGACAGGTATGAGCGGCTACTCTTTGGGGCCGCGTTCACCACGGCTTTCTTTGGGGCATTTCGGGTAAGCGAAATAGTGGCCCCCAACAGGTCAGGCCCGGCGCAGCGCTGCTTGCAGGCAAGGGACATCAAGCCGATGGTAAAAGCTGTGGAGCTCACGCTCAGGCAATCCAAAACGGATAGGGCCGGGAAAGGGGCGACGATTCGCCTACATTGTATTCCAGAGGTGGGGCGCTGCGCAGTGTGCTGGCTGTATCAATACATGGCGGTTCGCCCGGCGGGGGATGGCCCCCTCTTTGTACACCAAGACGGAAGGAACTTGAGCAGGTTCCAGTTCACGGCCGTAATGCGCCAGGGCCTCAATAAGGCGGGGCTCCAGGCAACATCATTTGCCCCGCACTCCTTCAGGATCGGGGCGGCGACCTCGGCATCGCAGTATGGCATGCCAGAGGACAGGATACAGGCCGTGGGCAGATGGCGGTCCAGGGCCTACAAGTCCTACATACGCCCGCATCTCATATAAAAAAAAACAAAAAAAAAAAAAAAAAGAGAAGGAGAAGCAGAAAGGGGAGAGGGGTAGTGGGGGGGGGGGAGCAGCCACCTTGGGATGCCGTACGGCAGGGTTCCTTGCCCCTTCCCCGTCCACACCCGGTGCGCAGAAAGCCACCTTAACGGAGCATTTTCTCTCGGCAGGAGGACGCCCACAACTGGTGTGGGTCGTAGGACACTCATTCGTATCCAGAATGGAGTCCTGGTGGAGCCGAGTGGGGCACAAGGAAAGCAGACCCAAGGCGACATACATCCGCTGGATCGGACGGCCCGGCATGAGATGGGAGCAGCTGCTACCGACCCTGGACGGCCTCATGGCAGACTCAGCGTGGCTGCCGGATGTGCTGATCATACATCTAGGAGGGAACGACCTAACGCGGTTGGGCCGCAAGGCGGTGGGCCAAGCCATCCAGAAGGACATCGCCAAAGCGGCGGCATGGCTGGGGACCACGACAGTGGTGTGGTCGGAGATGATCAGCAGGAGGCACTGGAGGGGTGCCGACTCCAACAAAGCGGTGGATAACGCGAGGCGCAAGTTAAATATCGCCATGCACAAGTTTTGCTCGACCAACGGCCTGGAATCAATCCGGCACGGCCTCATCCACCCAGGCCGCCCAGAGCTATATGGACAAGATGGGGTGCAATTGTCCGACAAGGGAATGGAGGTGTTCTGGGGCAACTTGTGGGGCGCAATGACGCTCGCGGGTTGTTGTTAAAAAAAAAAAAAAAGGAACAAAAGAAGGGGGAAGGTAGGTAGCCACGAACCAAGGGGCAGAGGGGGGAGCCGCAGAAAGACGTGAGCCTCCCTGCGGCGTGGCGGAAATCCTACAATCGTTGGCTAACCAAACACAACGGTGGGCGGTGTGTAGGAGGAGGGCCACTCACTTTTCAATGCCGCACGGCAGGGTGACGTGGCCGCACAAAGGAGGGGAGGAAAAGACGGAGACGGCACTCGCGGCCCAGACCCGGCCGGACGGCAGGGCGCAAATGGTAGCGAGCTGGGGACCTAACTCCACGCAAAGAAGCTCCCCTCCATGACACCCAAAAAGGGGGTGTGGCCAACCAACTACCGGAACACCAAGCAACTGATTAAGAACTGGTTGTACACAAGTGCCATTTACGAACTGAGGGGTGCACGAGAGACAGACACCTGTACCAGGGGAAGGTGTCATAAACTGTAATGTGATGTGCATGATTTATGGTTAAAGTTCGCAAATGAAGATTGTACAACCAGTATGTTATTAATATGTTATTAATATTGTTATTAATAATCATTATTGATATTAATAAATCTGCGGCCAACAATGACCATCACCAAGAACTGAGATTGTTGGCTGACATTATTTGTTAAGAGTGTTTGAGGACAGGGAGGATGTATGCAGATGCCGACCGGCAAGTAAGTATAGACGGTTGACCCACTGAGTAGGCACATGCGAGGGTTATTGCAGAGGCCGCCGCACCCACCCGCAGGGTGGGGGAGGCTCGAGGGCCGGCGCCATAACCCACGCGGTGCCAACAGGGGGAGATGGAACTGGTCCTGGGCGCCCCGAAGCGGCCAGGACCAGCGGAAACGGGGTGCGCACCAGCCACCCCGACAGGAAGTGACCTTGTGACCTTGGCGCCCATGGGGGGCGGCCAATGGCCAACCTTGCTACCTTTGAACCCCCCAATCAAAGGGGGTTCACCTGAAGCCCGTAGGGGGCTCAAGGGGATTTAAACACCGCCGCTCCCCAACCAGAAGCACAACGTCTTCGAAGGAGCTGGGAGAGCGGCGCGACAACGACATCGTTTGAAGCCCACCCACCCACACCTGAGGAACAGCAGAGTCGCAGTGCTGGACAGTGGGGAAGGCGTTGGCGGAAATCCTACAATCGTTGGCTAACCAAACACACCGGTGGGCGGTGTGTAGGAGGAGGGCCACTCACTTTTCAATGCCGCACGGCAGGGTGACGTGGCCGCACAAAGGAGGGGAGGAAAAGACGGAGACGGCACTCGCGGCCCAGACCCGGCCGGACGGCAGGGCGCAAATGGTAGCGAGCTGGGGACCTAACTCCACGCAAAGAAGCTCCCCTCCATGACACCCAAAAAGGGGGTGTGGCCAACCAACTACCGGAACACCAAGCAACTGATTAAGAACTGGTTGTACACAAGTGCCATTTACGAACTGAGGGGTGCACGAGAGACAGACACCTGTACCAGGGGAAGGTGTCATAAACTGTAATGTGATGTGCATGATTTATGGTTAAAGTTCGCAAATGAAGATTGTACAACCAGTATGTTATTAATATGTTATTAATATTGTTATTAATAATCATTATTGATATTAATAAATCTGCGGCCAACAATGACCATCACCAAGAACTGAGATTGTTGGCTGACATTATTTGTTAAGAGTGTTTGAGGACAGGGAGGATGTATGCAGATGCCGACCGGCAAGTAAGTATAGACGGTTGACCCACTGAGTAGGCACATGCGAGGGTTATGTACTGACAAACCCCAGTCTATGGCTTACTGACATTCTAAACATTGTACTGTACATCACCAGCAGAAAGTAGTCATGCCGTTGGAAAATCCAGTTTTTAAGCATTTGAGCATGCTTATATTGTTGTGGGTTTGACAGTACACTATGGGGCAAATGTACGAGTTTGGTGGTACAGGGCTGCGCCGCCCTGTGTCACAGGGAAAGGGCAGGGATGCTCCAGATGTATCCAAAAGGGCGCATTCCTGTTCTTTGTCCCTGCACTGGTGCTGATTTGGCAGCCTAGCGTCAACACAGGCACCCTTGTACCACGGTGCAAGGTTGCCTGTGTTGTAGACAAGACTGTTTTTTGTGCAGGAAGGGATACCTTCCAGCACAAAAAATATTCAGCAGCACACTTAGAAAGCGGAAACAATGAGGAGAAAGAAAGATATTTCTCCTCGTTACACTTCTCCTGGGGAAGAGTATGTTTTTGGCACATCCCCATGTTTACAGGTTCTTGTAAATCTGGAGATGCATCAAAATCCATGGATTTTTCACGGGAACACCCACGCAACACCCATGGAAATGCCTCCCTGGTGCAGAGTAATGCAGTACAGTGATTTGTGCTGCGTTACTTTATTTGAGATTTATAAAGCCACGGAGGGCCATGCAATGTGGCCTTGCATGGCTTGATAAAAGTTTTCATTTGCGTCACTCTTGCACCACATTGCATGGTGTGAGAGCAACAAACAGCGGCTCGTAAATAGGCCCCTATGTTCCCAGACTTGGTATTCTATTCTATTCTATACTGGGTGTCTTATATAGTGCACAGCTGCCCCAGAAGGTCTCCCGGTGCTGACTTCTTTTTCTGTAGATTTGTTTCTTACTTTTGAAGCTGAGTGTCCATCATAGGGAAGAGACACTACGAAATAACTTCCTGTCTGACATTTGTTTACTGCAAAGCACTGCCATTTGACACCTTTTGGTGTGGATCCATAAAATGGGAACTGGAAAGGAAAGCAACACATTAATGTGACCCAGTATGACTGGGGTGTAGTGGCATCGCAAGGGTGCTGTAGGCCCTAATGCAGGCAAGGACAGTGAGCACCTTTGCAACAGTAGCGGCTCCTCGAGGGAGTGGTGCGGGTGGTGGGGCAGGGAGGGGCTCAGGGTAGGGTGGGGGTAGTAAACTGCAGCATATGGCTGCATGGAGATAAGTAACTAAATAAATAAAACAAATTACATTGCGTGCGCTGCATCGCCATCAACTTGAATCCAATGGCAAAGTGAGCAAGGGACCCATGTCTGGGCATACCGTCCCAATTTAGGGGGAACAAAGCAAACACAAGGAAATGATGGACGGAGCGCTGAAACCTTTCAGACACTCACCCCAGTCATAGATCTGGGTTGAATCCATCATCGTTCTTTAGCTCACTTCGCCAGAGAAGAGCATGGAGCATCAGATCGGGTTTGTGCCTTCCCACAAGATACCGACTCAAGAGGTAGGGGTGGATAGGTGCCTGGTAGACTGCAAAACACACAGATAATCAGATATCCTAGGGACAGGAAAACAATGGAGTGCAAATTCACCCTCCTAGACCCAGTCTTATCAACTGTTTGAGGAGAGATTATATGAAATGCTCCCCTTGTGTAGACTAACAGTTCCCACATGTGAGTGTGTAAGATTATAATGTGTGTCGTGCTGATCCTGGGATTATCAATGCTGTCCTTCCAATTTTCAATTAATTATGTCTTCTGTCGGTTTCTGTCGATGGAATGGTTTGGTGTTTATGGTAATACCTTACTGTATCCTGAGGGTTGGTGGCCACAGTGTACAGCGGTGTGATATGCTATGATTGATAATGAGGTTTGATGTGTTATGGTTTGTTTAGTTTTGTGTGATGTGATTGGAAGTTGAGTAGTATAGGTAGATATGGTGTTGTCCTCTGTAGTGTTAACATAGTACAACATGGTTATTTGTAGAGCACAATGTTCAGTCCTTCAGATGTCTCTTGCAGATATTTACAAATGTTCGTTGTCACCCAACTCGATCTAACTCATACCATTGACTTTAGAAGGATGATAAGCTGAGTTGACCCTCTCGGGTTCAGAGTTTCTGCCCTTTGACCGTGGGTCAAAGCAGGTAAAAGAAGTGGATGTATTAGACCGTCGAGCCACCCGGTGCTCGTGGTACTGTCTTCCAAACTCACCCTTATTAACATTCAGCTATTCCTGGCTTCTCTCTGCTTGAATGTGTGCTTCAATTATGTTTTAAATAATTATTTCCTGAGCGGTTTGCCAAGCGTCTCACCGGTTTCTCCCCAAAAGTAATTTTTTGATATTCTAATAGTTCTACAGTTTTCCTACTGCTTTTCCATGCTGCTCCGAATTTACTTTAATTGGTTAAGGGATTATTTCAGTCTGTATTGGGAGTCCATTCTGACCCTTAAACACATTTCAGGTCTTGTTTTTTCGTAATATGATCAGGCTTGAGCAGTTTGTCTCAAGCTTCCCAAACCACTTTTCAGATTAATGTCAAAAATACAAACCTCAGCATTTCCTTCGGGCTTCTCCTAAGGCATGTTAATGCAGTTATGTGTCATTGAGTTTCACCTTCTAATTGAATGTAACCCTTGCGTTCTATTAATATATGCGTGATCACGGCCATATTACTGAAAAGTTGCAGAGCAAAATGTCATAGCCTGCGGTACATTCACGCTTCAGGAAGCAGATGAAACCTGCCCAGACATTGTCTATTTTTACTTCATTCCTCATTAGACCTGCCTCCATAGAATAAGCCACGTTTATTGCTGAGCTATTTTAAAACCCACTTTAAAAATAGATCGTTGACAATTATACTCACTGTCACAGCTGTAAGATATTCAAACAATTAGCAAATGAAGAATAGGGCTCCAAGGCCCTTGAAATCATCAGCACAAACCTTCAATCCCTTTGTAGCAAGGAAATCAAAACCCAGGCCAAAAATAGCAGCTGTAATCAACCCTATGATCAGCACACCAAAGAGGCAGCTTTGCCCATTCAGAGTTGTTATCCCCAAAGAAATTATGGATATGTCCAAAGCAATAAAAAGCAGATCTAAATTCCAGGTAGGCCATCAATTAGATACATTTACTTCCTTACTTACAACACCCCTGAAAAAAATAATTAACATTCGTTTCTCCAACATGTGCTACTGTTGGTCCTCATCAGGCCCAGCTGGTTCAAAACACTTTGAAACTGTGGCTTCTGTTGGTTGAATTGATTGAGAATCTTTTTGACCTTGTAAAACCCACTGGATGATGTGTGAGAGTGGGTGAGACATAAGCACTGAGGGAAAAAGTAAGAGGTAGCGTGATTGATGGACATGCACATGTATAATCCTCTTTATGCCTCTCTACATAGACAAAATCCTTAAAACCCATCCCTTCGCTGCCTTCGTTCACCTGTGATTTACTGTGAATGTATGTGCCAACACACCTTTGGTTAAACAGTGAGCTGTGGAAGGTTACAGTTAATTAATTATGTCATTCATTCATTCATTTTCACATAGTCTTCATACCAATCATACCCTTTCTTTAACTCTCTAGAAGCCTACCCATGCCTCCCTATGTCTGATGCAACTAACCTCGGCGAGGAGGAGGTGCCAGGAGAGCCCCAGGTCTTTTATAACCAGCATCCGAGGGCTCCAGGTGGTGGATTAAGAGGCCTGTCGTGCCCTCGGACTGGTCCTACTGGATCTTGGTCTTCTTCCTGGTGGGCTGGCAGGGTGGAGCCAGTTTTGTTTTTTGAAGCCGTGCCAACCATATTTCCTGCCTGTAGCACTTCACAACATAACAGAACAACAAAGCAAAGCAAACGGTTTTCAATGCATGCAAGTGCTTCAAAACTATTTGTTTTTACATTTGATTGGTTCCTATCTTCCGCAGGGTCATCCAGAGCACCGCCGACCTTCAGGGATTTAGACAAGGGTGAGGGTTCTGCTGTTGGCTGGCTCAGAGAGAAAAGGAGGCACTGTGATAAAAATAACTTGTCATGATCATAAAATGTGGTCACGTGGAAGCCGCAATTGACTCAAGGTTACCTGTTTTCACACTTTGCAATTCGGTCACTCCATGGTTGTCTCATTCTCTTTCCCATTTTAGATCAAACCTTAATGCTTTGTTTTAAATCCTTGAGGTGCCGCATTAGACCTGTGATGAATACATCCAGATTATTCATGTTTCACATGGATTGATGGTGGTAATGTTTGGGGAGTGCAATGTTTTAATGCAGAGTCTAAAATTAAATCTAGAGCACCCACCCTTGGCAAATGCATTACGGTCATATGCTCGATGTAGCTAGAAGTCTTTATTCATTTTCATGCATTCTTGAATTGATTCATCCACCAACTTCTTCCCCGCCCAGCTATCCATTAATTCATTGAGCAGGGTCTCCAATCTCCATCCCTCAATGCCATGCTTAGGCAAGGTTCTATACTAAAAATGTGTTCTAAAATGGACCTTATTTTCATTTTCTCAAAGCTTTTTTGGGAGAGAACAAACCCCATCCAATCACTCCACCCCCCTCCCAACCCCTAGCCCTTGCTATGATCAGGCCTCTATGTGCAGCAGGGGTGGTTCCTCCATGTGGGCGGAGGAGCATGGCCCCACTGCTTTCTCGCAGTGGAGTACCATAAAATGGAATATATACAGTTTTAAGTTACTGTTTCTTGCACTGTGAGAAACAGAAGGGTTTAGTTGTGGGTGGCCAGGCCTGCAACACAGCAGGGGAGGAGTGGCTTGCCCAGTGTTGCGGGCCCTGACTGTTTGATCTGCCCTTTGGGGCTGACCAAACCAGTGATGCGCACTGTGCCATTTTCTCCATGTACGCTGCATGAAGACTACATGGAGAAAGAGGCCTCCCCATAGGCGCCGGGCTGGGCACCATCCTCACCAATCACAACGCTGCCAATGCAGCGTTGTGATTGGCTTAGGAGAGGGGAGGGAGGCTGCCTGCTTCCTCCTTCCTGCGAGGAGTAGAAACGACGCGGGACCGGATCGGGTCGGCTAAGGAAAGATCTTTTTTTATAATTAAAATTAAAACTCCCCATGCGCGACCCCCTACCCAAGCAACCCCCGCCCCCACCCGCGAGTGATGCCGGCCACAACTGATGTGCAGTATGAGAACCAATCTGTCAAAATTTGCCAGGGCTTCTTTTGGTTCGTAGTCAAGCCGTGTCATTGAGCTCTCTTTTCATCTGTTCTCAATGCATTTGTTCATTTCGCAATATTGACTCATTAACTTCAGTGAACGACAAAATGCATTTCCAGACTGTACAAAAAGACTCCCTGGCTCTTCAAATATGACTTATGAGGTGGTCTGCTAATAGGTCATTTCATTTATCCATACGTTCTTCAGCATGTTCTTGTATGCTAGTACTCATTCACCAACACCCAATGATCATATTTGGTACATCAGTTGTTAAATGGTGAATAATATACCCAGGCACACTGGAATTATGCATGTTCCACATAATTATGAATTTGTGACATTTAACACATAATCCATCATCTTCTGTGTACTCTGCAGATTTCACCAAAATAAATTATTTCCAACTCAAGTGGACCAAAAATTACTAAAAAAGCAGCAGCTTGTGTTGTAGCGCAGAGGAAGGCCCTTTGAAAATGTAGTCTGGTCAACTTTCTGTTGCTTATTTGGGTGACTAATACGTGCTCATTTACTGTTTTTTCAGCAACAGGCCAATATTTCACAACCTGAGACACTTGCTCTATTTTCTCCGTTACCAGAACATTCGTACAGTCGGTTGAAATTGTTTTACCATTACTTCCCAATCTGTATCCACGTGGAGTTTTAGGTACACATCGAATTCATGAAAAGGAGACAAACTCGTTCACTTTAAGATTTCGTGGCTAGGCGCTGCAAAAATCATTAACCACTGATTTACGGAATTAAGAAACGCAATACTTGTCAAAACGCCATAACAGTCACTCCTTGATAAATCTCATCGGAAAAGATTAATGATACCTATTATCTCTGATTCAACACTATCCACATTAGCGCAGGTGTTCCCACAGATAAATTCGAGTGTTCATGGCGGTGATGGGTGTGCTGCATTCTTAATTTGCTTTATTTTTTGTCCTTGAGTAAGGTACATGTTTTCCTGGAGTAGTTCAGTCGCAATATATCGGTTTTCGTTCACCCATGTGCATCCATCCTAATGATGTAACAATGTTGGTTTTGATGAACTGCCTGCATTTATAAAGCGACCTGCAGTTCTCAATTTCGGCCACAAGAGAGAAGCATGCTTCTACTCAGAAACACCACTCCACGAGTCCGCAAAATTAAATACGGTGTAATAGCGCAATTGAACGACTTGGTTTGAAAGTTGTAATGCGGCCATAAACAGGACCTATTCTCCATCCACACCTGGGGTTCTCTGCTCCTCAAAATGTATTTTTAAACTTTGATTTAAGGGCGAAGACTAGCTAGTATTATGAATACTTCACACACCGCCCCTCAAAACATGAAATTGGTTGGTTAAAGTTCCTACGGTCAGTGTTTGAAATGGAAATAGTCAAGTGCTAGTGGTACTCGTTATTGCAGAGTACTATTTTTCTCCTAAGAAGTACTGGTACTCTCCCGTTAAAAGAGGGCCACCCTTGCTGAGAAGTGCTGGTACTCTTTCACCGAACACCGGGGCATATTAACTACAAACGGCGATAAACATCGCAAATCGCGCTTAGCGCTATCACATTTGTAGCCATCTATTGCTGGAATTTATCGCCCGGATAGCGCGTTATTAACAACGCATTTTCCAAGGCGATAAATATTCCAGCAATAGCGGCGCAATGCAGGAATATCACTGAAAATCCAGCGATATTCCTGCAGCGATAGGGAAAACCTTGATGATAGGGAGATGTGGATTCAGCCATAGAATCCACCTTCCATTATATATATATCTAAGTCTGGATTTTTGCCGACGTTAGTTTACGGTGATATCCACGGTTAGCGCAGTTTTTCATGTCGGTATTGGTATCCTGGGCCAGTTTGATAATAGGGAGAAGGGCAATTGGCGAGGATTCCCGTGTTGTTTTGTGGTAACGCTTGAGCGTTCTAGTGCTCCGCTAGGCGGAACAGGAAGGGGAGTAGCGGAAACGGAAGGCGGCCATCTTAGGGCATTGGCGCCGACCGTTCCAAAGCAAGCGGTTGTGTTTCCCGGCGCTCCGTCCTAATAAAGAAAGTTAAACTTATCCTGCGTAGTCCATATCTTTTCACCTCATTACAATGGCGACGAGGCTTCAGGCGTGACGCCGACCCACAGACAGCGTGCTACGCTAGGAGAGCTGGATCACCGGTGCCTGCATTATTCAGCAAAAAGTATAACGCATAGATTGCAAGGAATACAACGGAGCGTGGCAGAGGACCCCACCGAGCGCAGCACAGCGCGTCCCTCAGGCAACGGAGCACAGAAGAAGCTCTGAGAGTGGAGGTAGGCCTGCAGGCGCCCCAATCACCGTGTATCACGGAGTCAGTAACCCCAGTCACCAGCCCACTGAACGCCACACCGGCGAGCATAGCGATTGTGCCCGTGCAGTGGGGGGCAGGCCAGGGGCAGGAGGGAACATCGGCGAGGAATAGCCTAGCTAGGCAAGCTGGCGGAACTGAGTGAGGGCGGAAGGGTGCCAACCAACACTCGCCCTGAAGCGGTGGCAGACGCGCAGGCAGAAGGAGAGGAAGACACACAGACACTGCCTGTTCCTGAGCACGCGATGCAAGAAGAAGACAGTGACAGTGACCTTGAGGCAAGGGACCCAGCCGGGCAAAACGCACCAGGTAGCCCCCTGGGGAAAGCCGTCCCCATCCAGCCCACCAGACGTAGAGCTGACAACATGGCGGTACAGTCGTCGTCCCTCACACAGCTCGTGCCTTTCCTAACCAACTCAGGGGAACCAGAGAGGCTATGGGAGGACTGGAAGAGATATTTCCTCAACTACCTCGACGCGTTGGAGGAGGAGGCAGGCGCGCCATACTCCAGCAAAAGAAGAAAAAAAATCTTGCTACATAATCTGGGCCCGGAAGGGATTAGAGTCTACGACACCATCGTAAAAGTAGAAAGGGATGCCACAGACACTGATGTATTCGGCCACGCCATTGCCGACCTAGACGCACACTTCAGGCCTGTCGTATGTGTTGCCATTGACCGTTACAATTTTTTCCAAAGGAAACAAAAGAGTAATGAGACAGTAGATGAATACGTGGTAGCCCTGCAAAAACTGGCACTCACATGCAAGTTTGGAACGCTACACGACGACCTAATCAGGGACCAGATTATCATGCACACATCAAGCACCCATGTCCAGGAGAAACTATGGGTAAATGGAGATGCCCCTCTCAAAGAAATTTGGGCGATGGTAAAGAAAGTAGAACTATCCAAACGCTGCGCCCAAGCCGCCAAAAAGGAAACAGGAGGTACGCAGACAGTGTGCAAGATAATGACGCAAGCAAGAGGAGAGCGTCCCAAGCAAAGAGAGGCGCAGAGAAATCAGGACAGCAGACGCCTTGAATCCATTAATTCAGCAGATCTGAGAGCGAACAAAGGAGGACGTCAAAGCTGCTATAGGTGTGGAAGTGCTACGCACCTAGGGAACGATAAGGTGTGCCCAGCGTTCCGGGCGAAATGTTCATATTGTGGAATATTTGGTCACTACGAAAAAGTGTGCCGCCGAAAACCAAAGGGAACAACCGTCAAGTACGTGGACCAAGAACAGCAGGGTGAAACCACTGAATCGGAGGAGACAGAAGAATTGGAAGAAATCCTGTACATAGACGTCCAGGTACTGGAGATGGAAGGGTCAGGAACAGACAAGCCCCGATTGGACATGCACATCGGAGGAATACCATTGGAAATGATAGCGGACAGCGGTGCTCCCATCTCCATAATCCAAAGGAAGGTGTGGGAGGACAAGTTTGTGTCATAGCACGGAGAGAATCTACACCCCATGGACTTGCGACCAGTCACATACATTGGACAGAAAATCCCAATGTTGGGGTATTGCCCTCTATCGTTTGAGTTCAGAGGCCGCCAAGCCACATGCAAACTATACATAGCGGAGAAAGGCCCCTCGGTGTTAAGTTGGAGAGACCAGGGTGCCTTAGGGATCCAACTCAACCCGGGAGGAATCGAGAAAATCCTCCTTATGGACATGGACAAAAGAGATGACATCGACTCGTGGAAACGGGCATACCCAAGAGTATTCAACGGCCAAATAGGGGAGCGGACGAGATACAAGCACCTGATCAAGTTGAAGGAAGGAGCGACTCCGGTGGTGCACAAAGTGAGGAATATCCCATTCCGGAGCAGAGAAGCAGTACAACAGGAGCTGGACAGACTCGAAAGGGAAGGAGTGATCAGAGCCATAGAAAGTGCGGAGTGGCTTTCGCCGTTGGTGGTGGCTCAGAAGCCGAACGGCAAGGTCCGGTTGTGCGTGGACCTGAGGGAATTAAACATGAATATAATCATCGACAAGTTTCCCCTACCACGCATAAACAAAATGTTGTCAAAGACAAAGAACATCAAATGGTTCTCAACAGTGGACCTATCATCGGCCTATCACCAAGTAAAATTACACCCCTCATGCACCCATCTCACGTCGTTCATCACACCGTTCGGCTGTTATGAATTCGTACGGATGCCGTTTGGCCTAGCATCTGCGGCCGCGGTCTTCCAGAAGATGATGCACAAGTTGATGACAGGCGTAGACGACGTCCAGTTCTTTCAAGATGATATCTTGGTGATGGGAAAGTCCATGCACGACCACAATGAAAAACTTCACAAGGTACTCAAAATCTTGCAGGACAACGGATTGACAGCAGAATGGTTGAAGTGCAAGTTGGGAGTGCAGTCAGTCACGTATCTGGGTCACGAAGTAAGTGAAGAAGGGATCAAACCCAAAACTGCGAACATGAAGGCCATTCAAGATGCCCCCACCCCGAGCAAGAAGGAAGATGTTCGGTCATTCTTTGGAATGGCCGAATACTACAGTAAGTTTGTACCCCACTTTGCATCCAAGACGCATCACTTACGCCAGTTTCTCAAGGAGAAGAACAAATTCCTATGGGGCCAGGAGGAACAAGCGGAGTTCGAGTCACTGAAGAAAGAGATGAGTGCCACCATCCCTCTTAAAGGATTCGACCCCAGCGCAGAGTCCATACTCACTACGGACGCCAGTGACCGGGGTCTAGGAGCAGTCTTAATGCAGCGGTCAGAGACGGGCGAGATGCAAACTGTCAGCTTCGCATCCAGATCCCTAGCCCCCAATGGAGAAAAGTTTAGCGTGATCGAGAAGGAGATGCTGGCAGTTGTGTGGGCCATGGAGAGGTTCCGCCAATACTTGTGGGGAGCAAGATTCCTAGTAAAGACGGACCACAAGCCCTTGGTCCGAGTGTTAACCTCAAGTGGCCACGCGCACGCCACACCCAGGATAGCAAAAATGACTCTGCGCCTGTTGGACTTCGTGTATGATGTGGAACACATCCCAGGACCACAGAACAATGCGGCAGATTTTCTCAGCAGAGCGGCAGCTATGGAAGACACGAGCGACCAAGAAGAACAGAAGTGGGAAGGCTATGTCGTTGCCACGATCCAAGAAGCTGAAAAGGTGATAAGTATGCAAGAGTGGGAAGAAGCATACAAGGAGGATGTTGATCTAGAAGCCATCAAGGGATATGTCATCCATGGATGGCAAGAGAAGAGACACCTAAAGGAGGAACTCAGGAGATACTGGGAAGTGAGAGAGGAACTATCGCTGGCCGAGAATCCCATCTTCCTGTTGAGAGGGGACAAAGTGGTACCACCCCAAGGCATACTGGAACATTTAATGGTTTTACTACACGAAGGGCACCAGGGCATCACCAAGACCAAGGCCCTTGCCAGGCAAGCTTACTGGTGGCCGGCCATCGACATGCAGGTCAAAAGACATGTGAGGCAGTGCGAATCATGTGCCAAAGCAGATAAATCGCAAAGCCTAATCAGACACCCTTTGGGCAAATTCCCAATACCAGATGGACCTTGGGAGATGCTATCAGTGGACATATTCGGACCGGTCCTAAACAAAGCATGGACACAGAAGTATGTGGTAGTCCTCATCGACAAATTCTCCAAATGGCCTGAAATTGAAATAAGAGAAGGCATGGACACAGAAGCGGTGGTGAACTTCCTGCAAATCACCTTCATAAGAGAAGGAATCTCGAAGGTCATCATCAGCGACAATGGGCCTCAGTTCACCTCGGCCAAGTGGATGGCCTTCACAGAGAGAAATGGGATAGAAGTGAAGCACACGCCAATCTATCATCCCTCGGGAAACAGCCAAGTGGAGCGATTTAATCGCGTGATTATGGGAACCATCCAAGCAGCCATCAACGATGGTTTAGACTGGGAGAAAGAACTGGAAAAGATGATCTGGGCATATAGGATCACACCGGGGAGCACCGAATACAGCCCCTTTAAGATCTTGAGAGGGAGAGACGCATTCACCAAGGATAACATGGCGTGGAGGAAGCTGGTGATACAGAGCAAGTGGTCTCCGGCAGTGGTGAAAAGAAACTTGGAGAGAGCACAGGAGGTGTACACGACACATTTCAACAGAAATCATAATGTGAAAAGAGCGGAGCTGGAGAAAGGGGACTGGGTGAGAGTCAAACTAGCGGTCCTCAAGAAGAAAGGCGAAAGCAAGTTCTCACCGCCTTTGCAAGTTCTAGAGCCATATGCCCGGTCGGCCTTGCTGAGTGATGGGAAGGTATGGTCACAGGACAGGATGGCCAAATGCAGCAAGATCATCAAATGGGAAGGTGAAGTTGAAGAAGGATCTGAGAATGTCGTGGAAGATGGAGAAGAAGGAAGTAGCAGAAGGAGAAGTGAGAACGTAGAAGAAGGAATGCAGAAAGTAGAAGAGGATGAAGTTGAAGCAGGCGAGAGAGAAGGGCAGAGGATTAGATGCAACGAAGAGAAGAGTGAGGAGGTGACAGACAAAGATGGTGAAAGAGGCGGAGAGCATACAGCAAGAAGGGAACAGGAAAGCAATGAGAGAGCGGTGAAGGTGAAGACCAGAGTTGGGAGAGAGGTGAAGGCGCCCAAAAGATTTAAGGACTTTAACATGGACTGGAAGTAAGAACTTTATTGTTTGAATCACAATGATTAAAGGGGGGAGATATGTGGTAACGCTTGAGCGCTCTAGTGTTCCGCTAGGCGGAACAGGAAGGGGAGTAGCGGAAACGGAAGGCGGCCATCTTAGGGCATTGGCGCCGACTGTTCCAAAGCAAGCGGTTGTGTTTCCCGGCGCTCCGTCCTAATAAAGAAAGTTAAACTTATCCTGCGTAGTCCATATCTTTTCACCTCATTACATGTTTTAGGAGGAAACACTTTCTTTGCACTCCTCAATCGAGATGTGAAGCGAGGCGTCTGGAAAACGGCTACTAGCATGCACTAAAGCATGTTAGCCCTGCCTTGTAAACAGGGCGAACATTTTATCTCTGCTTTTTTGGCTTTTAAAGCCAAAAAAGTGGGGATAACGCCCTAGATGATATGCCCCACCATGCTCTCCAGTACCGCCGATTTAAACTACAGCCAGCTTTTAAATAACGCTCAATGTAACGTGGACCCAATTCGCTAAGCTTCGTTTCACACGCTTTATGTTCCTGAAGCTGAAGGCTGAATTTTAACGACCTAGTAGAGCAGCTATATGTTTGGGAAATTTGCATTTATTTCTTTTCAAAACCTGTACAAAACTGACTGGGAAACACACCTTTCTGCTGGGAATCGAATTAATCCCTTCTTGACATATTGTGATAGGGCCGGTTCTAAGATTTTTGGGGCCATGGGTGAAAGGGAATGTGCGAGGCCTCTCTAATATACATAAGTGACACCTTCAGGGCTCCAGAAGCTGGTTCATTCAGACTTCTCCTGGGCCACATCGCCCCTCTCTGCCACCTACAAGTACCTCTTACACAGCTCCTATCCCGCTGAAGGTTTGAGAATAGCTTGTGGGCTGAGAGTTAAAACTGTGCAGACTGCAAAGTGCTGATAATGGGTGTCCCGCAGTGTCTCTCAATGGGAAACCTGGCCCGTCCCTTGGCTACTGGCACAAGAAGAAGTGTCCCCCTCTCCTAGGCCTCCCCACATCATCCCAAAGAGGCCCAGGGAGGGGACGCCCTCCTGTAAGCCCAATTCCAAACAGAAACAGCTTTCTTCAATGGGATCGGCAGGCACACAAGAGGTTTGGTGGTGTGTTGCACTGGTGCGTGGCCCCATGCTGGTGGACTGAGAGCAAGGCCCTGGGCAGCTGCCCACACTGCCCATGCCAAGCGCCGGTTCTGTAGTGTGAGACAAAGAAAGACTTCGCCTCTCATGTGAGGATGTCTTTAGCAGGAATAGAAGTGTCAACGGTGGAAAAACAACCCTGTGGTACAAAAGGTGAGGCTCTAGGTCTTGAAAGTGGTGGTCAGTGATCTCTTTTTCCTGGTTTCACTTCACACCGACACTCTCTGATATGGCTACATCACATGCTCTCCATCTTGTTTAATTTCCAGTCTCCAGGAGTTGCAACTTCTTCTCAATAGCACATGCACTTACATGACGATTTATGGAACAGGCAGGGGCTGGGGAATGTAACAGGACTCGACTTGCCAAGGTACCATATTATGTGAAACACGTACACACAGCAGCTGCTGCTCCCCAGAACTAAGAGAGAGTTTTTGCACAACTAGTATTCTGAGCCCAAACATTTGAAAGTGATTTCATGCGGGATAATAAAGAAAAAATGAGTTTTGGTGAAATTAGGTATTTGAATAAGCTGGGTCTGGAGGGTTAGAGGACTAATGCTTTTGCTGTAGGGGCCTGTGTTTGACCTCATGGTCACAGGTTCAAATCCCAGTGGGTCCACTTAGCCTATTATCCTTCTGAGGGCGATAAAATGTGAACCATTGAGTTGGGTAACAATAAACATGTTGTTTAGCCCCAAAATGCCCTTGAGTGAAAATGCACTTTACAAATACACATTATGTTAAGATCACACATTTTCACTGGGAAAGACACGATTTATCCAGGTTTTCTCATTTAATTTTGTACAATGCGGGCATTAGTTTTCTGTTTTCATTTAGTGCAATCAAGCCAATTAATAGGAATCTATGTGTCATTCTTTTTATGTTAACATTTTGTTTTAACCTCTTTGTGCATTTGTTTTGTTGCTGTTTTTGAATGGGGCAAACACACCCGAAGATATTGGTATGCTTTAGGTGAGGACTAGTTACATTACAACTAGGACACATTAATTCTTTATAGGCATGGGAGATTAGGTGATTTATTCAGAATCCCAGGATGCTATGCTGACTCCAAGATTCAAAGTTGGTTCCTCAGTTCCAAAGTCTGTATCTCTGGCCCTAACACCGAATCCTGGGCTCGAACTTTCAGTGGCTCGCCCACCTCTACAAATAACTCATAATAACATAAGAAAAACTAAAATGCACTGAACTCATTTGGCGCCTGAATCTCCATATTAAAAGATTTTTTTTTACTTGTTTTACACCAATGTTTCAAATGAATTCACATTTTTCGGGAAATTCATGGATGGTTTCTTGTCTTCTCCTTTGATACTTTAGAAGTCGTAGTTGCAGGAGTAGTTTTGCGAATTCTGGAGTATATTTCTCCCATGCAAAGGCTTTTTCAAATGTATTAACAGATGTTTCTTCACACATGCATACCAATCTCTCAATAGTATGATGTTACTTTAAGTGTTGCGTTTTCCTCCACAAGGAATCTATTTTCCTTTAGGCGAAACCTTGCTTTCCATTTCCCCCAATGCAGTGAGTGTTCCCTCTTCATTCTCTGGGACAGGCCTACACCTGTTCTTTGCAGGAGTACATCTACAATAGCATTCACGGGAGGAATGTGCCTTGCAAAGTTTGTGAAAACCCACTGACTCTCAGGCTCATGGGTGTTCCATGCCCTGGAGCACTACAAGACTGATTTGCTCTCACATTATATTACAACGTGCAGTGATATTAAGTGGAAGCAAATTGCTTTGCGAGTATACCTGTTCTTTTTATGAACATTTTGTACCAAAACCTTGCATTTTACATTTAGAATCGGTATTTTAACGCTGACTACCTTTACTTTCAATTGATACAATCCACTCCCTCAAAGGAACTACTGTCTTTGTTGCATGAAATGTACTGAAGACAAGACATATTTTTGTTTTGTTTTGCATCACTTGCTCCTCTGAGGCGAAAGTTATTGTCGCCACTTCTTGGAGACCCAGGCATTGGCAATCTGAAGGCAGCCGAGAGCTGCTGAAGACCTCAGCGTCAAGTGCAATGTTTACCACATGGCTTATTGTGAGCTGGAGCGGGTATTTGTTGTGCTGCCTGTTATTTTTAAATTGGCATGCCACTTTCATTTATTGGACAGGATTGCATCCTTTGTGTTTTATGCGTTGTAACCCAAAAAACGAAATTGACTGATTGACTATTTATTTTGTAAATTCTATGTGGTTTTCAGAAAGCAATATTTGCGACTTTGTTTGAAACTGGAAAATATACTTATTACTAACCCTGGGTGTAGTTCGTGTAGTAGCGTTACGCGTAGCTACGCGGAGTGCACTTTGCACTGCGTGAGCTACGCGAACTGCGTAGTGTACTATGCAAAATGCTGTTCGCACTGATTGCACAGTGCCGGATGCTTGTCAACACTGCAATCAGCTTGCACAGTGCAAGCGGTCGTTTTCTGTCGCTTGAGTAGATTTGTCGAGCATACGCGACCACTCGCAATGAGAAAACTGACCTCCCCGCGTTCAGAATCTCGCCGGAAGGTTTATTTTCCACGCTCGCGATCGGCAACTTGATGTTGCTGATCGCGGACGAGGAAAAAGTCTTGCCGAGATGTCATTGTGCTCACTCGTGGTCGCCAACTTGATGTTGAGGACCGCGAGCAAGCAAAAAATGACCACTGCACTACTCTACGCGTGTTTGCACTGTGCTATGTGCAATTCGCGTAGTGTGAAGTAGAGCAAACTTCGCAAACTACGCGAGCATAGGTTAGTACTTTGCCCAGGGTTATTTATTACCAGGAAGCTTTTAAGTATATTTGTGTGTCAGATAACGTGGATACATTCTCCTCAGTCTCCACCTTTATTGTATCTGTCATCTTTAGATGGAAATGTCTTTCACATTTGGAAATACTAACATATGAGGCCGGGCAATGAATAGCACTGTGTTATGAAATGAGATATCCTAGAAGTGATTTTACTGCCACCTTTTAAGATTTTATGCATAGTCCATTAATATGTTTATCTTTTTTACATCTATCTTGATATATTGTGAAATAGAGTGAAATGTATTTGAATGTATTAAATTTTGCTGCTTATGCCGCAAATAATAATGTATTAAATTTTGCTGCTTATGCTGCAAATACTAACATAGGAGATTGGGTGATGAATAGTACTGTGCAATGAAATGAGACATACTACTTACCCTACAAGTAGCATAAGATGTGATTTTTTAGACACTTAAGATTCTTATGTACAATTTATCAATATTTATTCTGTTTAAACCTGCCTTGGCATATTGTGTAATAGAGTGAATTGTATTTTAGTGTAATCTTTCCTGTTTTTGTGATTCTTTTATGGATACTAATATATCCATATAAAGAGATACTGGAAGACTGAATTTACACCAAGCCATTTGCAACACATACATTTCACTTGGGTGGGCAAATAGCTTTGCTCACCTACACTGAATATTTACTTGACGTGTTTGTTTATCAAATGTTACCTGCGCATCAATGGAAAAATCAAAAAGGTACTCTGGAAGACGCAAGCATGCAAGAGGCTCTCTCGCTTCTCACAGTTCTACAGCATGGCTGATGGTCTGTGGTGTGTTTTTGCAGGTCGTGCGTCACAGATATGTGTGAGTGTCCGGTACATAAAAACTGCTACTGCGAATCCTTCATCGCCTACGCCAGAGCCTGCCAGCGAGAGGGCATCCGGGTCCAATGGAAGCCAGAACAGAACTGTGCAGGTAAGACCAAAGAGTGAATAGCTGATGTGTGGTACTGTCTGTTTATTGTCTCCTAAATGCTTCAGGTGCCAGCAGGCAGAAGTTGTTCTACCTTTCCTGTCTGTGCTGTCACCTTGACCTCAATATCTAACAAGTGCCAGGTTTATACACTCTGTACTGCTCACTGCGTTTGCCGTCTCTTTTAAATCTCTCAGCTAGTAATTGAACCCTTGTATTTGTGTTTTTACATTTATTGGAAAATGTTAGCGCCTAGTGACACCTTTCAGAAATATTAGAGCACTACAAGGACTGAACATTAGGTAGTGCAATCAAATAGTTAAAGGGAACAACACACCGTGACAGTACGAGTTATAGGAATCATAGTCTCCTATTTATATTTAAGTGCATACTCTCTATTTTATGGTACACGTTACCAATTAGTACTTCATAGTTTTCAACATAGGCTCCACATGTGCAAGTCTTTTGAAGTGGACATACTGTTCACATGCTTCACGTTTTGATGTAGGTTGTTGTACAGGCCTGCCCCAGGGGCATGTAGCCGGTGACAATAACTAACTCCCTGTTTTTAGCCCCTTGGGAGCTTAGTTACAAGCTCAGTGCTCTGCCGGAATGTCACTTTTATTGACGTTCCGGCGGCACACTGGGCTTACAAACAACACGTTTAATATAGTGTTGAATGTTAGTAATCTACCTATTTCCAAATGCCCTCAGATATCTACAGGCCAGAGCACTGGAGCACATGGAGATAAAGGGATTTTCTCAGTTTCATTTGTCAAAGTTGAAAAATCAGGACTAGACCTCAGGTCTGTTGACAACACCTGACACTTTGGCTACTTAACCCACTTAGTTGCGACTCTCTTCTCTGTTCTTACATGAGTTTTCTAGTGGTTTCTAAATTAAAAAAAAAAGGTAGGGGGTCAGAACTGAGGGTGCTTAACGATTTAAAACTGAGGGAGATTGGTCTCGGGCACAAAAAGCTTTTTCTGTGCTTAGTTGAGTCCTTCTCCAAGAATAGGCATCAGCCACACCTTAATTTCCAGGTGCGAAATCCACAGAATTTTCTCAGAGCAATTGTTTTTTTAATCGAGGAGTATATGGAACTTACTCATCTATTCACTCTCTCATCCGTCCATACCGCCAGTCATCCATTCATTTGAAATGGCCACCTAGTCATTCATCCAAATATCCATCCACCCAAACATACCCTCATGCTTCCTTTTGCTCATCCACTTATCCATCAATCTAGTAACCCACCTAGTTACCCACCCTCTTAACCATTGATTATCTCACCCATCCACCCTCTTGGAACCTCAGCTCACCCATCCAAATTATATCATCCATCTGTCCATCTATCTGTCTATCCTTATAACAATGTAGCCATTAACCTGTATTCAATGTCATCTAACCATCCACTCACTCACATGTAAACTCACCATCCAGCCACCTGCTCACCCACACACAAATGTGTCTATCTGGTCACCCACTCATCCACATATAAAGGGGTCAACTCACCCACCCAGTAATTCACACAGAAACTGTGTGTCTTCCCACCTTTCCTTAGCATCATAACTCTTGCATCTACCCACCTCTTGATCCACGCATACAAATGCACTAGTTCTCCACCCACTCATTTACAAATGCAAATATTCAAATCTTTCCTCCCACACATTCACTGCCCCTTTTTTATTCACTCATCCATATACGCACCACCCATTTGTCCAGGCACTTAACTATACACGTGTCTGCTGATTAATTCATCCACTCATCCACCTATTTACCCACCCATGCAGATGCCAGTGCATCTAAACCCAACAACCCACATTTTCATCCATTTTGTCACTCACAAACTTGCCTACCCAAGTATCTAATTACTTATCCATCAATGTACAGACCCTTCCAACTACACTTTTTCACTAATCATTATAATTACTTATCCACAAACTCACCAGTTATTCATGTTTCCATAAACCACACTCGCCCCTGCACATCTGTGCTACCACACAAGTACCTTTCCAACTATCCAAACTCACACACACCCACACTCACACTCATCCATCCATTCATGTGCTCACGGATCATTGCAACCAGTTGCATACACAAACTCATACACCAATGAAAGAACTCTTCCACTTGTAAAGAAATAGGAATTCAGGATGAAGGGGACACTGTAAGAGAGGAAGTCTGTGCCACTGTCAGTTATCGCCATTCACAAGAAGCAATTCATGCTGAAATCCACCTAGTTAAAAGTACTCAACGTTAAACACAGTGATCATCTTAGTATAAGTGGTACTAAAACAGCATTATGATGTACTGTAGTGATATGTGATAAGATCAAAGTTTTTAAAAGTACCGTGCATTTGTAAAGTGCACGTTCACCCCTAGGTATCTTAGCACTTATTAATAGATGTTTATTGTTACCCAACGGTATTCATTTTATCAACTTCAGATGGATGAAAGGTTGAGTGGATCTGCTGGGATTTGAACCTAAGACCATGAGGCCAAAAGAGGACTAGGCAGTGGAGGCATTAGTCCACGGAGCCACCAGACCCACCACAACCACGTTCCCCAGGTTTAATGTCAATGTGGAGTGTTATCTCAAAGGAACTTGCAGTGGAAGTCTCGTTAGTAAAAAGAGGTCAGGCAGTTGCAAAGTTTTAGTTCAGACCTTGCTGGGGCACCTAATACCATTATCTCACCCCAATGTTGATGGGTACAGCCATTTTCCAACCATTTCAAGTGGAGTGATGGTCCTCCGCTCCAACAGAACTGGCCCCAACAGGACACAGGAATTCTTGCACTGGCCTTGACCAAACTGGACTACAATGGCATGCATAATACAGGCATCACCGGCGTGCATTATACAGACGTGCTTTATTATCTCGTAGATCACCTATAAAAGCTCCCCAGTAGAGTGGCCCTCTCAAAGCTTTGGTTCCTGTGCCGGCATCAGATGTCACAAACAGTGAGGATCTTCACCTGACCCCCATTGAGTTAGACGGCCTCAGGTACATGACTTTGTCTTGTACGCCGCACTATCCAAAGCAAGAGGTCTAGATATCTAAGCAACAAACTAACGTTGAATCACAGTCTCAGGACATAGACAGTCTGGAATTGAAACATTCCCAATGGAGGCAACAAAAGCTACACTGCTAGTTACTTATACTCGTCAAACTGGAGTGACATTGGTAAGCCAGCAGTGGCTCCCTTGGCTATCCCTGTTAATTCAACAGCACATTTAAATTATTAAACTAATTTTACATTTAATAATGTAACCTTCTCACAGGTGGGTATTCATTTCTTTGATTAATGTGCTGTATGGTGCCATTACAACACTAACACCTCAATAGCTTTGATCGGATGGGTGCAGGACCCTTGCTTTTCCGGATATTTATGGAAAATCATGAACATAAGGTTTATAATAATTGTATTTACATCGCTGATGTTTTAACTTATAAAACGAACGGGAACGTTTTAACTTTAACTTTGACATTTTAATAAACTATTTCTGGAAATGTGTTGGTAAGATATAACTGCATCTGTCTCACTCCGTCCCTGAATCACTCAGCCTGTGACCCACTGACTCTAATTCATACTTAGTCACTCTAACTTAGTCCCACTCATTTTCATTCATTCTCAATCAATCTTACTGTGATTCATCCAATCTCCCTGAATCGCCTAGTCTCATTCATTCTCACTAATTCCTACTTATTTCCACCCATTCAGACATAGTAAGTCTCACTAATTCCTACTCTGTCTCACTCATTCTGCCTCACTCACACTGTGACTCACTAGGTCTTACACACAGCAACACTCACTGTCATTCTCCCTCACAGTAACCCTCTTTGTCATTTTCCCTCAAAGTAAAACTCACATTCTCCCTCCCAGTTACACTCATCATTATTGTCCCTCACAGTAGCACCCCCTGTCATTCTGCCTCATAGTTACATTCACTGTCCTCACAGTTATACTCAGTCATTCTCCCTCACAGGTACACTCAGTGTCATTCGCCCTCACAGTAACACTGTCATTCTCCCTCGCACTTACACTCACAGTCCTCACAGTTATGCCTAGTCATTCTATCTCACAATTTCACTCAGTCAGTCTCTTTCACAGTTACCTCACTGACACTCTCCCTCACAGTAACACTCGCTATCATTCTTCCTCATAGTTACACTCACTGTCATTTTCCAGCACAGTAACACTCACTGTCATTGTACCTCAGTGTTACACTTACTGTCATTCTCCCTCACAGTATCTCACTGCCATTCTCCCTCACAGTAAAACTCAGTCATTCTCCCTAACAGTAACACTCATCATCATTCTCCATCAAAGGAGCACTCACTGTCATTCTCCCTCACAGATACACTCACTGTCCTCACAGTTACACTCAGTCATTCTCCCTTCATAGTTACACTCAGTCATTCTCCCTCACAGTAGAGCTCACTGTCATTCTCCCTCACAGTTACACTCAAAGTAATTCTTCTTCACAGTAACACTGTCATTCATTCTCCCTCACAGTTAAATTTACTGTCATTTTCCCTCACAGTTACACTCACAGTCATCACAGTTACACTCTCCCTCAGTCAGTCTCCCTCACAGTAAACTCACTGCCATTCTACCTCACAGTTACACCTAGTCATTCTCCCTCACAGTGACATGACACTTACTATCAATTTTCCTCATAGTTACACTCACTGTCATTTTCCCGTACAGTAACATTCACTGTCTTTGTCCCTCACAGTTACACTTGCTGTCATTCTCCCTCATAGTATCTCAATATCATTCTCCCTCACAGTAACACTCACTGTCATTCGCCCTCACAGTTACACTCACTGTCCTCATAACTATACTCAGTCATTCTCCCTCATAGTTATACAGTCAATCTCCCTCACAGTAACACTCACTGTCATTGTCCCTCACTATCAATCATTCACACTCATACTTACTCTTCCTATCACTTATTGTCACTCACTGGTTTCCTTAATTGATTCTCTCACTTTCACACAGACACACACCCATACAATAACCTATTATTATGAGGACTGGCGATTGACCGTAATGAAGTGTGTAATTACTATTCTAACTCTACACGCTCTTTGATAGTAGGGTAGGTTAAAACGTACTGAGGCAAATCTACCTGTGCATCTACTTTTTTGATACACTCACCCAAAACTACCTAAACACACTATGGGGACAGGTCCTCACAACGCACCAATTCTCACAAAGATAGTGTTTGTCTGGTTCTGACAAGGTTAACCAACGCTATGAGGACAGAGTCAGTCCCCACAGCATGGGTTATACATGCCCACACACACACTCACACACACATTCACATGCTGTCTCTCACAGACACTCTCACCCAAAAACTCACACATACACACTTACCCACATGCACAGCACACAACATTTAAAAGATTAAAGCTTTTTTTTTATACTTACCATGCTCCTTTCAACTTCCAGTGCTGGGGCATGAAACTGAAATCTCAAATCTGCACAGTTGGAAATTTTAGTTTTTAGTCTCTACTCTTTCACTCCACCCTTTCCCAACTCTGCGATGAGTTGGGGAAGGGTGGGTGAGCGCTGATAGATGTAAAGCTACGGGGACTGCAGGCCTCAAGCCTGCAGTGCCAATGTCTACCTTTAGCTGTGTCGCTTAGCCCATCTCAAATGAGGGAGGCCCCAGGAACGGCTCGTGCAGGGCGTTATACCAGGGCGGTGACGTCAGGCGGGGGAGGGTCAGGGTGGGGGGTTGTAAAATGCGGGATATGGACCATTACAGGTAAGTACCAAAAAAATAAAATAAAACAAATTTCGTTGCCCGCTCTGCATCGCCAAATGTGATGCAGCGAGGGCAACGAAATTCGTACCTTGGTGATCCTGTGCCAGCCACCAGACAGAGACTGTTGCCAGAATTTTAATGATACCAACAGTAAATAATAGATTATTATTAACTCTTGGTAGAATAAATCAAATGGACCAGAACACAGGGGGGAAGTGGGCCCACTAAGAGGAGCCGCCACTGGACTGTGTTGCCAGTCTTTGCTTCTTTATCTACAACAAACAATATTTGCTTGACTGGGAAACCCACCCTAAATTAAAGATTAAATCAAACACAGTGCAGCACTGGACAGCAAAGAATATCAAGACATCCGGATTTATAAGCGCAAAACATTAATGTAAGTGCATTCATATTGTCCTATCGCTCACAATCAGCAGTGGCACGAAAAAAGGTGTTCACATTATATTGAGCTTAACACTCACATCTTCTCCATCTCGCATGCCTAACCTATTAACATCTCGAGGGCTTGTCAGTTTCCTCTTGCATCCGTCTTCTGATTCCCTTCTCTTTCCTCGCCCACCCCTCCAAGACAACATATTCTCGCACCCTTCATTGGCTTTGTTCCTTGTACAGTAAGGAGGGAAATACCGCGCAGGACTAATTACCTCCTTTCTTGCGATGCGCAAATCGTGACGATAGAACGCTTTTGCCTCCTACGCACATATATGTCCGGCCAACACTTAATAGGATGAATGGGTGTAATACTATTTCAAGAACTAAGTGGTTGATACAAAATGGCCGGAAAGTCCTAAGTGCAATAACGCACCGAGTTTCGTAGGCATTGTTTTTATAAGTGACACTCTGCGGTAGGTTGTTATTAAACGCGTGTAGTTAAAGGCCTGCAAGAGGACCATTTGACCAAAGCACATCTCCAACTAATGCGAGCCATTGCCGTGGTCTAGCAAATGGGCAAATGCCTTCTGTGTGTTTAGCGTCATAGCTATCAAAGTAAAGTGTTAGTAAGTGAATTCATGCTGAGAAAATGGACCTTTAATGGAGGCCCACAAGAGAAAATGAATGCGTATTGACTGGCTGTCATGTCTTGATTGGTATCTCGAGTGAGTTGGATTCAAGGAACCTGTAGCATGTGCCTTGTTAATTGAGCCAAATGCTGGGTTTGCCTTTTCGTCATGGGAAGATGAGCTGTGTACTTCATGCCGTGTTCCACTCCAAACCGGAAAGAGAACTCACTTTCCGCTCCGGTGCCAAGCGTTGAGATTCTCAGACTGTAAATGCAGCCATGCCTTGTGCCAAGCTATTAACCTGCTGCTGTTCGCCATTATTTGGTCTGCAGGTACACTGCTTACACTGACATAACAAATTAACTGTGGGTGAGATTTATCAACACTTTGCTCTGTTGCACCACAAGTGACACACATAGTGGCGAGCTGTTGATTTCTTATTTAATTTTCATTGCAAAACGTCAATTGCTCTGGAAAGCTGCCTAAAAGTAATATCCAAAGTAGCGCTATGCACTATTTTGTACTACTTTGCCTCGAGTGGACGTCTCATGGGGAGGGGGGGGGGGGGGAGTACATGCATGTTCCCATGCTAACTAACACACATGAGTTTTGAGGGACAGCCCTCTCTACTTAGGCTTGTACATAAGGGAATGCTCCAAAAAAATGCCTCCTTACCTTAAGATTCTCCGAACTTGTCAAACTATGCTTGTGTGCTGGAATGTACAACACATACACAAAATAGGAAACCTTTTAATGTAAGTATGACCATACCTTTTTTCTACTAGAAAGATACATATCCAGTATGAAAGCAATGCTAGACATCATCGTAATTGTGCACCAGAGCTGGGGAGGAGAATTACAGTGCCATATTTAAATAGATACGGGGGCATATTACCAAGCAATAGCGATAATTATCGACCTTGAAGAGGAGACTTCTACGCTGCTGGTCGTCCCAGACTCGACCTTTCTTCCTGCTTTGCTGTGCCCGGTCTCCCTCCCGCCGCCGCTGTTGTCACCTTAGCGGCCGCCGAGAGGAGGGAGACTACAACTCCCAGCCTGCCCAGCGACCCGGATCCACTCCAGCGGGGTCATCGCGCCCTGAGGCGCTAGAAAAACGCTGCTCCCTCGGCAGAGCGGGTGTCCTGACCTTGAAGAGGAGACTTCTACGCTGCTGGTCGTCCCAGACTCGACCTTTCTTCCTGCTTTGCTGTGCCCGGTCTCCCTCCCGCCGCCGCTGTTGTCACCTTAGCGGCCGCCGAGAGGAGGGAGACTACAACTCCCAGCCTGCCCAGCGACCCGGATCCACTCCAGCGGGGTCATCGCGCCCTGAGGCGCTAGAAAAACGCTGCTCCCTCGGCAGAGCGGGTGTCCTGACCTTGAAGAGGAGACTTTTACACTGCTGGTCGTCCCAGACTCGACCTTTCTTCCTGCTTTGCTGTGCCCGGTCTCCCTCCCGCCGCCGCTGTTGTCACCTTAGCGGCCGCCGAGAGGAGGGAGACTACAACTCCCAGCCTGCCCAGCGACCCGGATCCACTCCAGCGGGGTCATCGCGCCCTGAGGCGCTAGAAAAACGCTGCTCCCTCGGCAGAGCGGGTGTCCTGACCTTGAAGAGGAGACTTCTACGCTGCTGGTCGTCCCAGACTCGACCTTTCTTCCTGCTTTGCTGTGCCCGGTCTCCCTCCCGCCGCCGCTGTTGTCACCTTAGCGGCCGCCGAGAGGAGGGAGACTACAACTCCCAGCCTGCCCAGCGACCCGGATCCACTCCAGCGGGGTCATCGCGCCCTGAGGCGCTAGAAAAACGCTGCTCCCTCGGCAGAGCGGGTGTCCTGACCTTGAAGAGGAGACTTCTACGCTGCTGGTCGTCCCAGACTCGACCTTTCTTCCTGCTTTGCTGTGCCCGGTCTCCCTCCCGCCGCCGCTGTTGTCACCTTAGCGGCCGCCGAGAGGAGGGAGACTACAACTCCCAGCCTGCCCAGCGACCCGGATCCACTCCAGCGGGGTCATCGCGCCCTGAGGCGCTAGAAAAACGCTGCTCCCTCGGCAGAGCGGGTGTCCTGACCTTGAAGAGGAGACTTTTACACTGCTGGTCGTCCCAGACTCGACCTTTCTTCCTGCTTTGCTGTGCCCGGTCTCCCTCCCGCCGCCGCTGTTGTCACCTTAGCGGCCGCCGAGAGGAGGGAGACTACAACTCCCAGCCTGCCCAGCGACCCGGATCCACTCCAGCGGGGTCATCGCGCCCTGAGGCGCTAGAAAAACGCTGCTCCCTCGGCAGAGCGGGTGTCCTGACCTTGAAGAGGAGACTTCTACGCTGCTGGTCGTCCCAGACTCGACCTTTCTTCCTGCTTTGCTGTGCCCGGTCTCCCTCCCGCCGCCGCTGTTGTCACCTTAGCGGCCGCCGAGAGGAGGGAGACTACAACTCCCAGCCTGCCCAGCGACCCGGATCCACTCCAGCGGGGTCATCGCGCCCTGAGGCGCTAGAAAAACGCTGCTCCCTCGGCAGAGCGGGTGTCCTGACCTTGAAGAGGAGACTTCTACGCTGCTGGTCGTCCCAGACTCGACCTTTCTTCCTGCTTTGCTGTGCCCGGTCTCCCTCCCGCCGCCGCTGTTGTCACCTTAGCGGCCGCCGAGAGGAGGGAGACTACAACTCCCAGCCTGCCCAGCGACCCGGATCCACTCCAGCGGGGTCATCGCGCCCTGAGGCGCTAGAAAAACGCTGCTCCCTCGGCAGAGCGGGTGTCCTGACCTTGAAGAGGAGACTTTTACACTGCTGGTCGTCCCAGACTCGACCTTTCTTCCTGCTTTGCTGTGCCCGGTCTCCCTCCCGCCGCCGCTGTTGTCACCTTAGCGGCCGCCGAGAGGAGGGAGACTACAACTCCCAGCCTGCCCAGCGACCCGGATCCACTCCAGCGGGGTCATCGCGCCCTGAGGCGCTAGAAAAACGCTGCTCCCTCGGCAGAGCGGGTGTCCTGACCTTGAAGAGGAGACTTCTACGCTGCTGGTCGTCCCAGACTCGACCTTTCTTCCTGCTTTGCTGTGCCCGGTCTCCCTCCCGCCGCCACTGTTGTCACCTTAGCGGCCGCCGAGAGGAGGGAGACTACAACTCCCAGCCGGCCCAGCGACCCGGATCCACTCCAGCGGGGTCATCGCGCCCTGAGGCGCTAGAAAAACGCTGCTCCCTCGGCAGAGCGGGTGTCCTGACCTTGAAGAGGAGACTTCTACGCTGCTGGTCGTCCCAGACTCGACCTTTCTTCCTGCTTTGCTGTGCCCGGTCTCCCTCCCGCCGCCGCTGTTGTCACCTTAGCGGCCGCCGAGAGGAGGGAGACTACAACTCCCAGCCTGCCCAGCGACCCGGATCCACTCCAGCGGGGTCATCGCGCCCTGAGGCGCTATAAAAACGCTGCTCCCTCGGCAGAGCGGGTGTCCTGACCTTGAAGAGGAGACTTCTACGCTGCTGGTCGTCCCAGACTCGACCTTTCTTCCTGCTTTGCTGTGCCCGGTCTCCCTCCCGCCGCCGCTGTTGTCACCTTAGCGGCCGCCGAGAGGAGGGAGACTACAACTCCCAGCCTGCCCAGCGACCCGGATCCACTCCAGCGGGGTCATCGCGCCCTGAGGCGCTAGAAAAACGCTGCTCCCTCGGCAGAGCGGGTGTCCTGACCTTGAAGAGGAGACTTCTACGCTGCTGGTCGTCCCAGACTCGACCTTTCTTCCTGCTTTGCTGTGCCCGGTCTCCCTCCCGCCGCCGCTGTTGTCACCTTAGCGGCCGCCGAGAGGAGGGAGACTACAACTCCCAGCCTGCCCAGCGACCCGGATCCACTCCAGCGGGGTCATCGCGCCCTGAGGCGCTAGAAAAACGCTGCTCCCTCGGCAGAGCGGGTGTCCTGACCTTGAAGAGGAGACTTCTACGCTGCTGGTCGTCCCAGACTCGACCTTTCTTCCTGCTTTGCTGTGCCCGGTCTCCCTCCCGCCGCCGCTGTTGTCACCTTAGCGGCCGCCGAGAGGAGGGAGACTACAACTCCCAGCCTGCCCAGCGACCCGGATCCACTCCAGCGGGGTCATCGCGCCCTGAGGCGCTATAAAAACGCTGCTCCCTCGGCAGAGCGGGTGTCCTGACCTTGAAGAGGAGACTTCTACGCTGCTGGTCGTCCCAGACTCGACCTTTCTTCCTGCTTTGCTGTGCCCGGTCTCCCTCCCGCCGCCGCTGTTGTCACCTTAGCGGCCGCCGAGAGGAGGGAGACTACAACTCCCAGCCTGCCCAGCGACCCGGATCCACTCCAGCGGGGTCATCGCGCCCTGAGGCGCTAGAAAAACGCTGCTCCCTCGGCAGAGCGGGTGTCCTGACCTTGAAGAGGAGACTTCTACGCTGCTGGTCGTCCCAGACTCGACCTTTCTTCCTGCTTTGCTGTGCCCGGTCTCCCTCCCGCCGCCGCTGTTGTCACCTTAGCGGCCGCCGAGAGGAGGGAGACTACAACTCCCAGCCTGCCCAGCGACCCCGATCCACTCCAGCGGGGTCATCGCGCCCTGAGGCGCTAGAAAAACGCTGCTCCCTCCGCGTCGCGGGACGCCCGGACGAAGCCCGGACAAAGGGCGGGCCGTCTGAGGCCATCCGAGGCTGGACAAGGTTGGGTTGGGCCCGTTACTCTGCTAAAAACCTGAATCAAGGAGGTGAGCCTTTGTTATAGCTGGGGGTTATTTATTGAATTGTTGCCTCTTGGAGCACCTGTTTACCCCGTGCTTATGAAAAGCATTGTTCGTTAGTGAATTATGCCCGGCAAAAAGTTATCCCCTGCAAAAAACACTATGGACAACTATATCTTTCAGGTAGTTGCCAAAATTAATAGTGACAGGAGATCTTCGCTTGGCCTGAGTTCACCGTCTGCCCTGGGTTCACCAACTTCGCCGGCTTCAGCTTTTGCCGAATCCACGGAGCAACCTACCTCCTGCTGTCCACCTGTAAGTGAATCTGACCAAGCTGATATCGCTGTAATGAACCGGTCGGTTCTGATTGAGTTAGACAGCGAGAGTGAGGTGGAGACTGAGCAACAACTACCCGAGGACAAAGCCCCCACTCCGGTGCCCGCTCCACGATCCACCAGAGGGGCTAAAAAGCCACAGCCACAGCCGAAACGATTTGGGCTCAGATCAAGCCGCAAAAAGATTGCATCGCCCCCTAGCAAATCAGCAAGGGAAGAAGATGTCACTCTGGATGACGTTTCTATGTCTCTTACTAGTGGTCAATTTAAGAACTTACTGAGTATGTTAGACACTAAGATAAAGGACATTGTCAATCCGCTGTTAGGTAGAATTGATAAACTCACTAAGGAAGTGAATCGCCTTGGGGGTTTGCTGAATCAAACCTTATCTGAAGTAGGCAAACTACCAGATGCTGTTTCTAGTAGGGTTGAGTCCAGTAAGGTCTCTTCTTCTTTGGTGGGTGGCGGGGCTTCCTCACTACCAGTTCCTCCGGTGGCTCCCTTGATATCCATTTTAGATAGTGCAGAGAATAAAGATGTTCCCTCGGATGCATCCTCCGCCCCAGAATCTGCAAATGGCTCGGTAGAGTTGATAGTTGAGGCCTCTCCATTGGTCTTGGTTTTAGCCAATGTCCCTCTTTTGCAGTCTGGTCAGGAAGAATCTACCTCATCCCTATTGTCTAAAGCACTTTATTGGTTAACAAATAACATGGTAATAACTCCTAGGGGTAGGCACCAATTGGCTGACGAAATAGTAAAGGCTAGAAGGGTGAGGTGGATAGGTAATAGTACAAAGAAGTTTATGGGTGACTGCGTCATCCTACATTTTTCTGACCCAGAGGTTTTGGCCAATATTCTACCCAACCTTCTACCTCCGCAGCGGAGATCGACTGAAATCATTCCACTCACTTTAGACTTTTTCTATCAGTGTAGTGGGAGGGTCTCTAATAAAACAATGCTAAAAACTAAGTGGAACGTTGTCCCAACAAAAGGGCGGAGGGAAGTGAAGCAACCAGAGAGGAGTCTAAATCTAGAGAATAGATTTTCAGCACTTTCCAATCTTGATGCCTGTGATTGACTCTCTTTAAATCTAAGTCAAGTACCACTAGCAAATGGGGATCAAAATTCGGATAGCTTATCTACCCAGAATGTTAATTGCCTTACTAATGATTTGTCGAATAACTTGGTTGTCCAACCAGAGGGTGAGGCCTGTGTACTAAATTCTTTTTCTGGATTACGCCAGGGTCGTTTGTCTGGAGTTGCTAACCTACTCTGCTGGAATATAGCTGGCCTGACATCCAAGCTCGATTGTGGGGACTGGCTTGGCTTTGTTACCCAATTTGATATTTGTATATTCCAGGAAACTTGGGCCTGCGACCCTGTCTTTGTATTAAGCTATCTGAATTTTTATGTGTCAGCTGTCAAGGGTCCGAAAGGTAGACCTATGGGGGGGCTTACTATCTGGATTCGACAAGCAATAAATTTCTCAGTTAAAAATATAGCTACTGGACACAATGATATCCAGCTTATTAGGATTTCTAATGACAGTACAGGGTCACTTGATATATACAATATTTATATTAGGAGTTCCAAAGGTCGGTCTGAAACATTACTAACCTTGGCCGACCTCATCGAGGAGCACTCCGTTAAAAATAATATTGTTATAGCAGGAGACCTTAATAGGACGTTTGAGCCATTGGTTGTGGGTGATGCTTTCACTGGTGCTGATGAGGATTCCTTCTGGGGCATCCCTGAATTACAACTGAAACCAGTCTCCCGTTGGACAGAGGACATTATAGCTATTAATGCACTGTGTCTTGAAAAAGGCTGGAGAGCTATGAACGGGAGAACAGCTGGGGATAGAATTGGCTCACCAACATTCGACAATGGGAGGCACAAAAGTCGAATCGACTATGTGATCTGCAGTTTGCATTTGTGGCCTGCCCTTTGTGATATGGAAGTCATCATAAGATCTGAGAGTGACCATAATCCCCTAAGTGTGACTCACAAATGGTGGCCTGCTGAATCAAACTCTAGCTGTATGATTGAATTCGTCCCTCCGCCCATTATCCCCGAGAACAATATGCGTAGGCTACGTTGGGACACTGTAGCGAGAAATCATCAGGCTATTGATATTATTAATAGTGAAACTGATCAAGCCATTCAAGCTATGGAACTGGCTAATGCCTCTCCTAAGGATCTGGGTGAAGTGGTCAAAATACATGATACCCTCTTTGGTAAGATCAAGGCGCATTTTCTAAGATCTGATAAACATAAGGGGGTTACTACCAGAAAAGATGCTAGATGGTATAACTCTGATTGTAGGAAGGCAAGACTAGACCTTGGCCGGGCAATCAAGAAGCGAGACTGTGTGTCTGTTTCTCTAGCCAGGAAAGAATATAAAGTATGCATTGCTAAAGCTAAGAAGGATTGGGACGAGCAACACTGGTGCAAACTGAAAATGGCCAGTGACAGGAAGGACTCCAGAGTATTCTGGAATATTGTAAAATGGGGTTCTGAGAGAGCTGAAGAGTCACCAAGTAATAATGTCTCACAGGAGGCATGGGTTGAATTCTTTAGTTTGCAATACACTCTTAATACCCGGGTCTCAGTTGATGACAGTATAGCTATGAAGTTTTTTGAAGATGACAATTTTACTTTTAAAGAGATTATGTCTGCAATCTGTACAGTAAAGCGCGGGCGAGCTCCAGGACAAGATGGAGTACCCGCTGATATATTCTTAAATGATAGTGAATGCTGGAGCAAATATATACATTTGCTTATAAATTCAATTGCCCAAGGAGCAGATGTCCCTGATTCATGGAGGGGTGCAGTTATTATCCCGTGTATAAGAAGGGGGACCGAGCTCAGCCCTGTAACTATAGGCCTATTAGCCTTATTGACACTGTGCAAAAAATCGTGGGTCGCGTGGTGGTCAATAGGCTTCTCGACTGGGCTGAGGATTTTAATATTCTATCTCCATTCCAAGCAGGTTTTAGAAGGGCAACAAGCACGATCGATCAAGTGTTCCGGTTCCAATTATTGCAGTGGAAAACCGTGGTTCTGGGGGGGTGTAGCCTGTTTGCGGCATTTGTCGACTTGCGGGCTGCATTCGACCTGGTCCCACGTGCAAAACTGTGGCAGGTCTTGCATAGCTTGGGGGTTTCGGATGAGTTGCTAACCCTGATACTGCGCCTCCACGAGTCTAACTATGCAAAAATCCAGTGGGGCGGTCACGGGATGGTCACTCCTGATTTCCGTGTTGAAAAAGGGGTCAGACAAGGGTGCTCAATGGCTCCAACTCTATTTACATTGTTTATAAACGGGGTAGTTTCTCGATTGGTAACTGCGAATGTTGATGCTCCTTCTCTTGCTGGACTAAAAATCCCCATACTAATGTTTGCGGATGACACGCTAATTTTATCAAAAACCCCTAGTGGACTACAGCGTGCTCTGACAATTTTTGAGAATTTTTGTGGGGAACATGGACTGGAGGTGAATACTATGAAAACTAAACTAATGAGCTTCAAGCCGCAGCGTAGCTTTAAGTCCAAAATTATGATGAGTGGAGGGCCTTTAGAGTTAGTTAAATCATTCACATACCTAGGTATCCAAATAACTGATGACCATAGGTGGAGCCAGCATATAAATATTGCTATTTTGCGACACAAACAAATAGCTGGCACAATTAATTCTGAACACAGGAAATCGCTAACCAAACCTGTTAAACCAGCCTTATTGGTATATGAAGCAAAGGCTATTGGGTCTGCACTTTACGGCGCTGAAATGTGGGGCTTTGAAAATCTTAATTCTCTGCAAGTCTCTGAAAATAAATTCTTAAGAACTCTTACCGGTACACCTAAAAGTACTCCGTTGTTGCCTCTCCGATACGATCTAGGAAGGAAACAAATCAAGGACTTGGCCAGATTACGCCCGATCTTGTATTGGCGCAGACTCTGGACCACTCCTGAGCTCTCACATTATGCCGCGGGTTTTGTGGATGTGATCAAAGCTGATGGCTTTCACAAGATAAGCTGGCTTAAATCATTGAAATCTATATTGTTTGAGCTGGGGTTGAGTTCTTTATGGCAGGACCTGCTGGGACATCTTTCCCTTCTAAGCGTGTCTTAAAAGATATTTTTTGGGAATGGATTGTTACTAAAACTCTAAATGCTTCAAGCTCTGGGTCTATGTCCTCGCATTTTCTTGAAGCTAAAATGTATCCAGTCTTGGAACCATATTGGGATACCATCTCCAAACCAGGTGACAGGAAGCTCCTATTCCAACTGAGAGCTGGTGCACTGCCTATAAAAATATTGACAGCTAGATGGGGTTCAGGTGGAAGTAGCACCTGCCCAGCTTGTGGGTTGGGGGATGAGTCTCTGGGTCACTTTCTGTTTTCATGCGGATCATATGCTATTCCAAGACGAGTATGGTTAGCTCCTATGTGCAGGAACCTTGGGACATCAAGTAGTTCAGTAGCTATGCGAATTATTTGTACGACCCAAGTTTCTTGGATCCTGATAGCTACAGCAAAATATCTGGGTTGGGCATGGATGCTACGGCAGAGACTGCTAGTTAAATAACTATTCTCTGCCCGATAATTTAGACAGAGACTGCTAGTTAAATAACTATTCTCTGTGTGACAAATTAGCCCTCATGAATTTGATATCACTGCTTTTTATCTATCATGGACCATGTATCAAGATAGAGACTGCTAGTTAATCAACTATTCTCTGTCTTGATAATTGTTTTTTTGCATTTGTATAATTGCTTTTAGACTCCAGCGTTTCTCATCTTGGAAAGTATTTTTATCAAATGTTTTAACTCTTCTTTTAACTGAATGAATTTTTATATGTAATCTATAGTGTTGCGTCATTGTGCTGGATTGTAAATTTAATTTGTTTTTAAATTCTTGTGTATAATATGCTTTTATGAGTAACAACTCGAATAAAGCACTTTTTTGCAGAGGCCGCCGCATCCACCCGCAGGGTGGGGGAGGCTCAAAGGCCGGCGCCATAACCCACGCTGTGCCAACAGGGGGATGGAACTGGTCCTGGGCGCCCCGAAGCGGCCTGGACCAGCGGAAGCGGGGTGCGCACCAGCCACCCCGACAGGAAGTGACCTTGTGACGTTGGCGCCCATGGGGGGCGACCAATGGCCACCTTGCTACCTTTGAACCCCCCAATCAAAGGGGGTTCACCTGAAGCCCATAGGGGGCTCAGGGGGGCCGGAAACGGGGTGCGCACCAGCCACCCCGACAGGAAGTGACCTTGTGACCTCGGCGCCCATGGGGGGCGACCAATGGCTAACCTTGCTACCTTTGAACCCCCCAATGAATGGGGGTCTCACCTGGAGCCCATAGGGGGCTCAAGGGGATTTAAGCACCGCCGCTCCCCAGCCAGAATCACAACGTCTTCGAAGGAGCTGGGAGAGCGGCGCGACAACAACATCGTTTGAAGAAGACCGACTGCAACAGGAGGCGGCGAAGGACGGACGAAGCAGAAGGACGACATCACGGAGCAGCGCGCCAGTCAAGTTCTCCACCCAGCTCCCCGGGAACCCGAAGCGTCGGAGAGAGAAGACGAGCTCGGCGACCTCTCCGAGTTCCAGCGCGGTAAGCATTGTCTAGCTTGAAGCGCGCATCGAGCCGCTTCTTCAGACACACAGCACGCACGTGCAAAGAAGTTCAAAGGCGGGTCCGGAATTCCTTCCGACCCAGCGGCGCAGGCTAGCCCGCTGAAACCAGACCTAGGCCTTGGGGACAACATGGCGGAAGATCAGCCAGGCGACATGGCGGAAGTGCTGAGGAAGATCCGCGAGATATCGGCGGTACACGGCGACGAATGGCTCCAGCCCCATTTGGCCAAAGGGAAGGAGAATAGGCCAGACGGCCAGGCGGAGGAGGAAGCAGGCCCGTCAGCACCCAAGAAGCCTAAGACCTCGCCGAGGAAGAGGACGGCCAAGAGGAATCCCCCAAAGAAAGTGCGCCAGAAGCTCCCGCCGCTGAAGTCAGTCGACAGCAAGAAAAAGGAGACGAACGACAGAACGGTTAATGGTGAGCATATTAGTACCATTGTGAAAGAATGCTTGAAATCGCTCGCTCCGTCGTTACTGAACAGCTCAGGGCAGGGGGCGGCGGGGCCCAGGGAACAACGCACCGACGAGTCGGGGGGCTTAACTTGGCATATGATGGATCCGGGGTGGGCCCGACAGTCAAGGGTGCAGGATCAGGTGGGCCTGTCCCCACAGGGGGATCAGGTTTCCCCATTACCCGGTTGGGGGTATAATACTGGGTCTGGGAGCCCGGGATCGGGGGGGCTAGGCAGTGACCTGTACGCCAGACCATCCCCCGGCCCTGCCTCCTTGACGACGAAAGCCACGGGGCTCGCGTGCCTTATTCCTCTCGCAGTGAAAGAGAGGATATGGCGCAAGGAGTTCATCGATATATTCTCGCTCCTAGAAATACAGCTAGAGGGCCTCGACCTGACCACATGTGACAGGAGGGAGGACGAAAAAAGGGAGAGGCGAGGGGCTAGAAAGGAGCGGAACTTTGAGAATTGGCTAGACGCTTTTAGGATCATGGCGTGTATCATAGTAGAGAGGTTCCCGCATTGCGCGGCTGACCTATGGCTGTATGAGGCTAACATACATTCTGCGCAGAGGCAATTCCCCGGGGATGCATGGTTGGAATACGATAAGGGTTTTAGGTTAAAGATGCAGAGGCACCCAGAAATGGAGTGGAACGAGGAGGACGTTTCAGGTTTTATTCATAAGATGCTCGCGGCCAAAGAAGTTAGAGCCTGGACGGGGAAATACGACCAGTCCTTTCGGAGCTCGTCCCACAGGGGGAAGAACAAAAGTCACCAGAAACATTTCCCTAGGCGGTCCAACTCCCCCCCCGCGACCAAGGCCATATGCTGGCGGTATGATGCGGGGGACTGTTCATGGGGCTCCTCATGCAAATTCCAACATGCGTGCTCAAGCTGCGGAGGGAAACACGCGGCTGCTACATGCAAAGGCTCCAAGCGGGAAGCAAAGAGCGAAAAGAAGGAGAAACACAAGAAGCACTAGCCCGAAGGCCAGTGGGGGCATGACACTAGTAGACATTAAGCAGTGCCAGCTGGCTAGGTCCCCCATTAATACACAACAGCTGCGCAGTTTAGCAAACAGGTATCCAAACAAAACAGACGCAAAGACGCTGGTTGAGGGTTTTGAAGAAGGCTTCATTATCCCGTTTCAAGGCTCACCGCCATTAACAGGAGCGAATAACTTACAGTCAGCCAGGCAGCATCCCCGGGTGGTGAGCGCGAAGATAGAAAAGGAGAGGAACTTGGGCAGAATCGAGGGCCCCCTCCCTCAAGAAGTGTGCGAAGGAATAGTCATCTCCCCACTAGGGGTGGTTCCGAAGAAAGAAAAGGGCCAATTCAGGCTGATACACCACTTGTCATACCCCGAGGGGGGGTCCGTAAACGATGGCATCGACCAGGAAGCATGCTCGGTGGGTTACGCGTCAGTGGATGACGCTATCGCGCTAGTCAAAGCGTCAGGGAAGGGGGCACTCATGGCCAAGGCGGACATCGAATCTGCCTTTCGTTTATTACCGGTACATCCGACCAGCTTTCACCTGCTGGGCTTCCAATGGGAAGGGGACACGTACATCGACAAAGCCATGCCCATGGGATGTGCCATATCTTGTGCCTATTTTGAACAATTCGCCACTTTCCTGGAATGGGCCCTCCACGACAGACATCAAGGGGGCGGGAAGCTGCACTACCTGGACGATTTCCTGTTCACAGGACCGGCGGGATCGCCGACGTGCGCCAGTACATTGGCGGCGTTCGAGGACCTGACCGAAACACTCGGAGTCCCCTTAGCAAAAGAGAAGATGACAGGCCCAACGACTAGACTGACGTTCTTGGGCATTGAGCTTGACTCCACGGCGGGGACCGCCAGGCTCCCCCCGGAGAAGGTACAAGAGTTCAGGGAAGAAATAGCCAAACTAAGAGGCCGGCGCAAAGCCACCCTCAGGGACATACAAGGGGTGATAGGCAGGCTGAATTTTGCGGCGAGGGTCATCCCGCCCGCCAGGGTCTTTTCCAGGCGCCTCACCGCGCTTACGGCCGGTGTTACCCACAAGCACCACCACATCCGACTGAGCACGGGTGTAAGGCAGGACCTACAAGTATGGGACGAATTCCTGCAGGATTTCAATGGTGTGCTGATTTGGAAAAAGGGTTGGGTGTCAGCCGATCAGCTATCACTATACACAGACTCAGCCGGGAGCCTGGGATTTGGGGCGGTCCTGGGGAACAAATGGTGTGCCAGCCAGTGGCCAGACAGGTGGCATGCGCAGGGGCTCACAAAAAACATCACGTTCCTCGAACTATTCCCAATAGTAGTGGCTCTGACGGTATGGAAAAAAGAGATAAAGAATCTAAAGCTCACTTTGTGGTCGGATAATTTGGGGGTAGTGCAGGCCATTAACAGAGGCGCAGCAAAATGCCCGGGCATGTTGAGGCTAATGCGAGAGTTGGTTAAATTGCAGCTCGAGGGGAACCTGGAGCTGAAGGCTCGGCACGTGCCGGGGACGGAGAACACGGTCGCCGATGCGCTATCCCGGTCCCAGATGACACGGTTCAAACAACTTCTACCCGGTGCGGACGAGGTGATGACCCCCTTTCCAACATACCTGTGGGACCTGGGGGGGTTGACTTGTCCAGATTAATAGGGCACTCGCTCACCTCTGAGGCGCACAAGAGATACAAGAAATACGCGGCCACAGTAATGAGAATCGGGGGCATAGTGTCGCTGGAAGACAAATCAACGGTCCGCACAGCGGCGGAGAAATTCGTGCAATGGGCATTCGACGCCAAGAAAACAAGGTCTTGGGCACAGGCGCACCTGGCCGCCATTGCATACTTTGCCAGGCTCCACACAGGCGAGGACCCCACGGCAACGGTTTACCTGAAGGCAGCCCTGAAAGGCTGGCGAAAACTTGAGGGGACCAAAAAGGACACCAGACGCCCCATTGATTACGACAAGCTGGGTCAGTTACTTAGCGCCCTAACCAGCATCATTGCAGACAGGTATGAACGGCTACTCTTCGGGGCCGCGTTCACCACGGCCTTCTTTGGGGCTTTTCGGGTAAGCGAAATAGTGGCCCCCAACAGGTCAGGCCCGGCGCAGCGCTGCTTACAGGCAAGGGACGTCAAGCCGATGGTAAAAACGGTGGAGCTCACGCTTAGACAATCCAAAACGGATAAGGCTCGAAAAGGGGCGACGATTCGTCTACATTGTATCCCGGAGGTGGGGCGCTGCGCAGTGTGCTGGCTGCTGCAATACATGGCGGTTCGGCCGGCGGGGGATGGCCCCCTCTTTATGCACCAAGATGGAAGGAACTTGAGCAGGTTCCAGTTCACGGCCATAATGCGCCAACTCTTCTTTTAACTGAATGAATTTTTATATGTAATCTATAGTGTTGCGTCATTGTGCTGGATTGTAAATTTAATTTGTTTTTAAATTCTTGTGTATAATATGCTTTTATGAGTAACAACTCGAATAAAGCACTTTTTGACTTTGACTTTGACTTTGATAATTATCGCTATTGCTTGGTTAGAGACAAAAATTTATCGCCGACCTGCGGCGATTTTTATCGCAGATAAACCTTGGTATTACCAAGGTTTATCGCAAATGCGATAAAAATCGGCCGCAATGCATGAATATCGCTGAAAAGTCAGCGATATTCATGCATTACCGAGCTAATGCTCTTAGCCATGTTGTCCACCTCCCATTGGATAACATGGCTAAGAACTGCTCAGGGCAGGTGTTAGCTTTCGGAGATATTCGCGCTTAGCGCGAATATCTCCAAAAGTTGGTAATAGGAGATAGCGATGTTAGCGACTGTTTCCAGTCGCTAACATCTTGGCACGCCCACTTTGCATGTCATTAGTGATAAATATCACTGACATGCAAAGTGGGGCCCAAGATGGTTGCTATCTCCTACTAGCTGTCGCTAACTGGTGTTAGCGACAGCTAGGTAATAGAGAGATAATTTTATCTCTGCTTTCTTGGCTTTTAAAGCCAAAAAAGCGGAGATAAACCCCCTTGATAATATGCCCCACAGTGCTTTCCTGTTCTCTCTCTCTCTCAAACAGTGAAAACGTTTAAAGCACAGTTATCGATGTATTACAGGTCAGTTATACCACACTTTCCCATTTTAATAGTCAGCGAGATGAGTGCAATCAACCACAACAGAGTAAAATAGATAAAAGTACTTCCCCAAACATCGAATACATCACAATAAATAATACATTATTATTATTTATTTGCTGAATGGTACTGCTAACATAACTGGTCTCCTGATGCTAAAAGAAAATAGAAAAAAGAAACCCAAGATAAAAAAAATAGGAAAGAATACAGAAAAAGAGAAATAATGAAAAACATATCGGAGGCATAACTGTCCACTCAAGTAGAAAGAGATTTGTACAAGAGAAATGTTTTGAGGTAATTTCAACATAGGATGCGGCTTTATAAATGTTGTATGTAGTCAAGTAACTGGTTCCAGTTTTGTGGGGTCAAGTAACCAAAGGAGCATCCTCTAAAAGTGCTCTTTGTACATTCGGGAAACTTCAAAACTAGGGCAAGCTGGAGAGAGCAGATTGAACAAAGGGACATATGAAGAAATATAGAAAGCTCTGTTTTTTCAGTGCCAAAGAAATATCTGTGGGATATACCTAGATACTTGAACACTTGAACTGGATAAGCTGTTCAATAACCAGTCAAGAAGGGTCCTAGGAACTTCTGATCATACTCTCACAGCAAAAATAAGATACTTGAATAAAATATTTTTGAGTAGGAGACATTTAGAATGAGCTAGAACTGAATGATGGCTATAATAGTCTTTTTTAAAGGAACCAAAAGTACAATAGATCGAAAAGGCAATTCAATGCAAGTTTTAGGCTTAAGTACTTGAAAAAACCTTTCCTCAAACCTGTATTTTCTTGCACCATGGGGGTCTTTAGGATAAGGGGTGTGCTATAGGGATTTTTCTGCCCCCCCCGTACCCCCTGGAAAACCTAGTGGAGATCTGAGCAGTTCTTAATATGCAAAAACGATTGTTGGTATTTCACAGCACCAAAGTCGACTTTGTAGTGGATTTCCTATACTGGAGAAATTAAAATGTGCAGCTTTTACCCACCAGGGTTTTCAAACATCTTTTATAGGGACCCTGCTTATAGTTACATTACCCCCACCCATGAATCACATAGGGGAGATCTTGAGGGTACCCATAAGGTTAAAATAAGGTAGATTATCACTTTGTAATGCTCCTACCACCAAAGTCGAGTTTGCAGTGAACTTTACTTTTAAAGCAGTGCTGCAACACAGGGCTGCTTTTAAAATGACCACAGGCTCTCGGCAGTGCCCACATGCAAGTGCAACAAAGGCTGGGCCTGACTAGAAGAATCCAGGGCACAGTCAAAGTCAGTTGCCAGCAGTGTCACTCAGCACAAACAAATGGGGGTGATCAGGCCAAAAAGTTAGACTTTTGAACACAAGGGCCTCACATAACTCCAAGAAACTGGAAGGTATTCAACCAACCCTCTGAGGCAGACAAATCTGTTCTGTTGGCTAAGTCCAAACCCTCCTCCCACCTAGCAGACCCCCTTCCAGCCTCTCTGACAAAAAAACTCAAACACATACTAACCCCCTCCCCCTCTGGACCAAAATCATAAACATCTCGCTGATGACTGGAGTGATGCCCGACTGTCAAACTCGGGCAAGTTACACAGATGCTCAAAAATAGGGAGAAGACCTGAATGACATGAATAACTTCAGACCTTTCGCAAATCTCCCCTTCCTAGCCAAAACACTAGAGAGATGTGTTCTCTCACAACATAAGCAGCATATAGAAAACAATAATCTTCTGGACCCTCACCAATCAGGCTTCAGAAAAGGATGCAGCACTGAAACAGCTATTTTGAATATAGTAGATGACCTACACAAATCCCTGGACCCAGACATATGCTGCCTGATCATACTCCTAGATCAATCAGCAGTATTTGACACAGTCCACCACAAGCTTCTCCTGGATGTCCTGTGAAAATGTATTGTGCACAAGGGATGGTTCACAATCTTTCTACAAAACTGTTCTCAACAAATGAAAACATGCAATCAGACTTCTGCTATATCATCATCTTCCTGGGGTATCCGTCAAGGCTCTGTTCTCTCCCCACACTGTTCAATACCCATGTGGAACCCTTCAAAGTCATCCTTGACCAAGCAAACATTCCCTCTCATCTATATGCTGATGACACCCAGCTCTACATGGAAATCTCCACTAGACAAGATTCACCAATTAAATGCCACCATCAAAGAAGTCCAGCACTAGCTTTCTCATAACCATCTAAAACTCAATCAAGATAAGACAGAAATTCTCCTCATATCAAAGACTGAGCAGTTCCCCCAGATGCAAGTATGGATTAACTGCATAGACACTCTTAACTGCAACCTAACCCTAACTGATTCTGCCAAATCTCTAAGAATCACACTGGACCCCAAACTGGCAATGAAAAATCATATAAAGAATAGCGCAACGTGTTCCGTTCTACAACCTTAATCTACTGAACAAATCCAAATCCTACCAGGCAAGCACTAGTGTTGTCTAGATTGTCAACCTCACAGGTTCTACCAAATACCACCTTGCACCCATCAGAACCACGCTCAATGAGGCAGCTAGAATGGTCACAGGAATCAAAAAATATGACCACATCTCCCCTGCCCTAAAAGAAGTGAATTTGCTCCCGAATGAAGTTAGCTACAGCTTTTCAACAACCTGTATTACTCATAAAGTCCTTCCCACTGGAAACCTCCTTGCCTGGCCTCAAAACTCAAGAAGGCAACTCAGTCAAGAAACCTAAGAAGCGCAAACACCCTGTTTGAAATGGGAGTCTCTAGTTGGCAGAGGTAGGTACTTTTGTCCAAATAGGAACTCTTGCTTCTAGTCAGGGTAATGGGAATACACACTTTAGATAACCACTGCTCACCCACTGGGTAGCTGTTCACGGGCAGACAGGCTTATCCCAAAGGCAATGTGTAAAGTATTTGTACCCAAAACACGCAGTAATACAGTGATAACACCACAAATGGACACCACACCAGTTTGGGTAAAATAAAGTATCTCTATCTAAACTCAACAAGACCAAAATGACAAAAATCCAACATACAGGTAATAAGATATGACTTTAGAACAGTTATTGCAAAAATAAAGCTTGTAGAGAACAAAGAGCTCCATCTGGTGCTATTGTGATGTTGTGACAGCAATAAATCCAAAGTACGGCGATGACTGCAAAGAGCGCGGTGTTGGGCATGGAGTCACATGGACCGCCAAACAAACAGTACCTTGGAAGCGAAGTCTATGATGATGCATGGCATCGTGGTGGTGGGCATCGGTACTGAGGTTGAGGCCGTCTTCCTGGCTGCCCCAGCAGAGACGAGTGTGTAGAGTCTTTCTTGAGGAACAGTCCTAAAATCTGGACCTCCTTTCCAGTCCATATCAGGACAGACCCCTTCTTCTTGAGCTACACAAGACAGTTAAATGATCTCCTCCTCAACCCACACCTCACTTAGAGGTTCCTCAACTGCCAAATGTGACAGGCTTTCGACCCCCACCCTCCCTATACCCCAACCCTGCTATTCCTCCTCCCTCATTATAAATCAGTGACTTGATCTGATTAATCTCAGATGTCCTGTTTATACTTTTTTTTGTGTGACATTAACCTGTACCAATGTACAGCGCTCTGATACCCTTGGGTCTAGCCAGCGCTATATCAAAATTCTTAAATAAATAATAATAATATTAGATAAATTATGTCACATTAGCTCAGATGTACTAAACTATAGCGTGCGCCCTCAAGTGAATCAAAAGGGTCCTATTTGTTGCAAAGTAGCACAAATAACAGCATTAATAACATTTTGTGTATATAAGGATTTTTGCATCAATAATTGAAGTGAATGCAGCAGTGGCGGCTCCTCGAGGGAGTGCTGCGGGGCAGGGCGGGGAGGGACAGGGTGAGGGTAGTAAACTTTGGCAATGTGGCCGAATGGAGTTAAGTAAACAAATAAATAAATAAAACAAATTACATTGTGCACGCTGCATCACCAAATGGCAATGCAACGTCCAAAATAACAAAACTCTACCTGGCTTTGCATAGAATCCTAGCTCTGGATGCAAAAAATGGGCAAAATATAAATTGTTTAACATTCCCACACATATGTGCATTGTTTGCAAAATTACGCATATTATGTGGCTTACCCTTGGGCAGTTGTCAGGTCATATAAATTTGTACTGAAGGGAGAGCATTTTGTCAAAATTCACAAAGAAAGACACTCGCTCACGTTTGCGCCATAGCACAATGCTAATCATGCTTAGTGTTGCCTAAACAAGGCATTGTTGTACAAGCGCGATTGACAACATATATAGCGCACAACACGTTGCGAACACAGCACTGATTTTTTTAAGGCTATTTATGCAAAACAGCGTTGCAGATTTCTACATTGCTTTGCATTAATTATGAAAATCTTGATTTTTGTTTGTTGACTTACGCTCTTGCTCTTTCCACTAAGTCAGTCAGATGCGTATCACGTTAGCTAAAGCCATTTAGGGGCATATTAAGAAGGCCAGGTGATAATTATCGCTAAGCGCACTTAGCGCTAGGATAATTATCTCTGGCCAACTCTGAATTTTATCGCCGAAATAGCGTGCTATCAGCAACGCTTATCTCCAAAGCGATAAAATTCAGAGCGCAAGCTGCCAATTATGAGATTATCGCTGAAAATACAGCGATAATCCTACAAGGTTTGGCAATAGCTTGCTGATAGGGATAGACATACTTAGCCATGATATCCACCTTACATACAATATCATGGCTAAGTCAGAAAAATACCAGATGTAAAAAAGCAGCGCTAACCACGGTTAGTGCTGCTTTTTTCTTTTTTGCTAACAGAGTTAGCGATATCCTTGATAATAGGAGAAATGTAGCTTAGTGACATTTCTCCTATTATTTTACTCTGGACGCCCCCTTTGCATCTCATTAGAGATGCAAGGGGAAGCGTAGAGTAAAAGGGTGCTAACATGCGAATTTGCATGTTAGCACCCTGTTGCTGATAGGGAACTAGTTTTATCTCTGCTTTTTTGGCTTGTAAAGCCAAAAATGCAGAAATAAAGCCCTTGTTAATACGCCCCTTACTTTTCGAAAATAATGACTGTAATCTCCTGAGGAGATGGATTCTTTTTCAGTATGTCTCCTTATTAAACTGAAGGGACTCGCGACTTCACGGAGCTCAGCGAATCTGCAGTAATTGAAACAATGAGGTGAACTTAGCTGCGGTGTCATGTTGTCACATATATCCTGACGGTACAAGTGGAAAAGCATTGCATATGGGTGAAATGCATGGATTCCTGATTGCATACTTTCATATCAAAAGTGAACACTCATTAAATGGAACCTTTTGCCAGAAAAATGAAATTAAGGCCACATTTTTCTACGCGAAATATATTGTTTCCACCCTAACTGCATTCGTTAAGACCTCCAGCCCTCCAGCAGGCGACACCTACGTTTTTGATACTGAATTATAATAGGAATAAGAACGAAACCGCTCCAACCTGCTACCACAAAAAGCAGGCAAGTGTCAGCTTATTGTTAGATATTAGTGTTGGCGGCTAGAAAGTAGCATTCGTAATTGCATTTCTAACACACAGCATTGTATGTGTGAAAAACGTTTGACATTGAAAACAGTGCACTGAGGTTAAGATTCAAGGTTGACTGTAGACAAAGGAAATTGAAACTATGGTTAAGGTATGTTGACAACGTGTGAAATTCAGGTCTTGTTTTTCTTTTTGCGCTGCAGCCAGCATGACACTACCCACCGCTTACCATTAACCTTATTTTTTCTCCAAGAATGAATATTGTAAACATATTGAAGGGGCTTATTACGACTACGGTGGTCTTATGGACCGCTGTAGCCGTGGTGGAGGTGCGGCCACCACCGCAGTGGCGGAAATTACTGCCCTATTACGAGTTTGGTGGTCGTACCGCCAAAGGACTGCAGCAACTGCCATGGATCTGTTATCCCTCAGCGGTGTTGCAGCGGTGTGAGCCCACAATATGCTGGTGGTGCCGCTGCAACACCACCAAGCATATTACAAGTTTCTGCACCACCATTCTTTTCATGTCCTCGTTTTAACCCTACTCCCTTGGACCTACTGAGCTTGGTCATGCACAATCATTGCAGGCCATATGTATCATTCTTTCACGCAACACAGCAAGACAAGTGGTTCAAGGGTGCCTGGTGCCTGCGTTGCAGGCAGGATTGTTTTTGTGTAGAAAACAGCACTTTCCTGCACATTAATAATCCTTTATGGCCTTTTCGTCTATCTCTGCAGCAAACATAGAATGAGTAAAAAATGAGGTGAAATAAAGATATTTCTCCTCGTTACGCCTCCCCTCGGAAAACTGAGCATTTTGAAACATTGCCAGGTATAACACTCATGGTAAATCAGGGAATGCACCAAAATACATGGGTGGCTGTTACTCCTCATTTGCCAAGTCATGCAGGGCCACACAAAGGTGGCATCAGTGGCCTGGTAAATCTCATTCTAGGTTTTGTGTCCCCTTATATCACCTCGCATGGCGCAAGGGCGAGGCAGAACTGGCGATAAACCTGTCCCTCAGTGTTTTGCTCTTGCCAACCTAGGGGCTTATTTACGAGCCCTTTGCACCACCGGTGCTTCATTTGACGCAACGTGCGTACAAGAAGGTTTTGGGTCCAAAAACCTGACCAGCCAGGACCTCAACAATTGCAAAAACAGAAAAACATCTGGCCAGCCAAATGTTTTTCATTTGACGCAACGGCAGCGCAATGGGCTTCCCCATATTTACATGGCCATTTAAAGTCACCCTGTGTGACTTTTCATGGCCTTATAAATATGTTTCCCTTTCACGCATATTTCAGCATGAAAGGGGCATTCCATGGGTGTTGCTGTGGGTGTTCCCATGCAACGTCCATGGAACTTGACGCATTCCCCGATTTACAACATTTTGTAAACCTGGGAATATGTCAGAATCCTGCACCTCCCCCGGGGATGCATAAGGAGGTGCAACAAGGAGAAATACTTGTATTTCTCCTTGTTTGTTCCTCTGCCTATGTGTGCTGCATTCTGCAGAATGCATGGAAAGAGGAATCTCATCCCCTCAGCGCAGGCACCTTTGCAAAATGTTGCCAGGGGTTCTGTGCTGGCGCACGGTTGCTGATTGTGTGCTAGTGCAGGGGAGAAGGACATGAATGCTACATATCTTCTATATATGGCACACTCCTGCCCTTTTATTTTGATGAAAGGCAGCGTAGCAGGAAGGCTTTCTGCTTTGTCTTGCGTAAAAATATTGTAAATAAGGCCCCTACGTAGCGAAAAACACGTTTGTGCGCTTAGTTAAGCAACGCTGCCATTTGTGCCAGTTTGAGTTGCCTTGTGACGATTTGTGCGTTGTATCTATACATTATTTTAGTTGCTGAAATGCCCTTCTAAACAGTTGATAGATTTATATTCGGCTTCTTTTGGATGAATATTTATTTGCCAACTTTTACAGTCTTTTGCATATTTTGATGAACGTTTTTTGAGAGGCTGTTAATATCAGTGCACAAGCTTTCAAGCCAGGGAATCTCCAACATTGGTGACTCTATTGCAGAGTAAGACCTTCCAAAGCAACCATAATGACTTCATTAACAGATAAGAAACCCTGATAGACATTGACTGCAAAACAGGGACTGCAATAAAGTGTATTTCATTATTAGGAAACAAAAACCTCAGATGTATTAACCCCTCCCATGCTCGTGACGGAACTGTTCCATCACGAGCCTCGGGTGGGCTGTGCTGGTGACGGAACGGTTCCATCACGGCCCGCTCGCCGCGCCTGCGCGGTGCGAATTCCGCGCCTGCGCTGGATGTTCTGAAGGGCGGGTGGGGCCGTGACGGAACCGTTCCGTCACAAGCACAGCTCACCCGCGGGCCGTGATGGAGCGGTTCCGTCACGAGCACGGGACCGCCGCGCGGCCCCGCCTCCCCCTTAGCGCTGCGGTGGAATAGCCGCCGCAGCAAAGGGGTTAATATATGTATCCGAACAACCTATGCCTTGTTGAAAAACCAAACAGCAATAACCAGAAAGTCTCAATAACATGTAGTAAACTCCCTATTCTTTATTTATTTCTTTTCAGCAACTCAGTGCAAACATGGCGCCGTGTACGACACCTGTGGTCCGGGTTGCCTGAAGACATGTGACAACTGGAACGAGATTGGTCCGTGCGTCAAGGCGTGCGTGGCCGGCTGCCACTGCCCTGCAAATTTAGTTCTACACAAAGGAAGGTGTATCAAGCCCGCGCTTTGCCCACAGCGGTGACATTAGTCTTACCGGAATGGACTTCGAAACTTAAAACTCTTCTTACTGGGTTCTTTGAAGCCCACAGCCAATGAAGGACAACACTGTTTGTATGCAGGCTCTGTAACATACTTAGCTACTCACAGAAAGGGACCTATAGATACTGTATATACACCATATTTAAGTTTATGTATGTATATAGATATGCATTTAACATAGATTGAGCATATGTTCACTGCATTGATGACTGTTTCAGATTCTATATATATATATCTATATTTATCTTGACAATAGAAAGAGGATGTACACAGTTTGAACACATGCACAAACATCAAAAACTTCAACAGAAAGATGACTCCTCTCAAAGGTGTGAAGAGCCGCCCACCAGTTTGTTGATCTGTCAGATGAAACAACTTGCTTGTCGAAGAATGTACATACTTTCAAATTAAGCCACTGTGACACACTGCACACCCACCGGTGACCAGCCCACTACACAAAGTTTCAAATAATATATGTAAGTCTTCTAATCGGGTATTATTTATATACATATATGTGTGTATATATCAGCAGTATATATACATATAGTCATGTATATATATTGCATATGTATATATGTATATTTATATAAATAGTAACACTTTTACAGCATTTATAGAAGAAAGAAGGAATACTATTTTATGTATATTTTTTGCTATAATGTTTATGTATTGTTTGTAGGACTCTAATTTGTAAGCTATTTCAACAACTGTATAAATAAACCAGATGTTTATAATTTAAAAGTGAAGCTTGGCCGAATAGTGAATGTTACAGAAGGAGTATAAATGCTTGTGATAAAGGAACTTTTTGCCTTTGACCCTGCACAAGCTTTACTGTCCTTTGGCTCCGTCTGCACAATTCACAAACGACATACATTCATGTCTCCAGGCATGCATACCTCGTCTGGTAATGAAATAGCCCAGTGGACTATTTTGTGTATAAAAATCCAAAGCATTCATGGTTCTCTAATGTGGAGTCGTTTAGGACAGAGCCAAACCAAGAAGAGATGGCGCTATTGGTCTCGTGGATAACCGATGCTTGGCGTTGGTCTACAGCTAACCAGAGAAAGCAGAACACGTGCCTGCTCTACTGATTCACCTCTTGGAACTGCACCAGGACAGGCTCGAAGACGGTGACAAGCCGGACCCCTACTACTGGACGGAATCAATAACTACCCAAGATCATACTGATCCAGAGCTATGCTGAAAAGAAGAATGCAATGACAGCAAATAGCATAACTACACCATAATCGAGACACCACACTACCTTTGTTTTCAGTTTGCGTTTACCATAAGGAAGAGCCAATAATAAAGGATGTTGTAATAATGGAAATAAGTCATTAGACCTGAGCACGACTGTAATCCTAAACCGAATCCTAACCTTAATTTAACCCTTGCTCTAATCTTGACTATGGTGACCACCTCCTTTCAGGACAATGCTTGCACACCTGTCGTGTTATACCCTAATGCATTCAGGAAGTTGTTGGCTTGTTTTGTTTGCAATGAACTAGACTAATAAATCTGAAGTCAATGATTTGTAGGAGAAAAAGTATGGACTGGTGACAGCGTCACTAATAACCTGGAGTGAGGTGGCCACCTAATCCATCCCTAAACCTGAGTGTTATCCTCAGGATCTCATTACAAGATGCCAGGTAAATAGACGGTGACATATTGAGGCCTGATTTAATGATTCCAGCCTGTGTTTCCTTCACCTTCCCAGTTATCTGGCAACAGAAGATTTCAGCCCCATGCCAGGGAAACATGCTAGACTCACCATTTCTGGGTCCAATCCCACATGCTTTCATTCAGTGGGCCCGATTCACAGAATGTACTTAAGACTCAATCCTAAACTTACTACTGTTTTGGTATTCACAGATTGCACTTACTACTTTTGGTATTCACAGAATGAACTTAGGCCCACATGCATCATTCATTTTTGGAGTCGCAAACGGTGCGATTCCTTAAAATCGGCCGTTTGCGATTCCAAAAATGCTTTTTGGAATGCATGAAGCATTTTTTGAAATCGCAACATTTTTGCGATTTCCAAAAATGCGATTGCTTTTAGAAAATCGCAAATTTGCGATTTCCTAAAAGCAATGCATGATTAATTTTGAAATTGCGAATTCGCAATTAGAGGGACAAATTTACCGAGTAGTTGAACTACTCGGTACATTTGCAAAAAGTGTAATTAACACTTTTAACGCAAGTGCCACTCGCAATTTGCATTGACTCCTATGGGCCTTTTGGCCCATAGGAATCAATGGGAATTGCGAAAATTAACTTAAGAATTCGGTATTTCTTTGGGATTCGGTAAAAATTGCGATTTTTACCGAATCACAAGGAAATACCGAAAAAAATGATGCATAGCATTTTGCACTTCCTAATTTGCGATTCCTTATTTTTCGCAAATTAGGAAGTGCAAAATGTCACAATGATGCATGTGGGCCTTACTACTTTTGGCATTCACAGAATGCACTTACTACTTTTGGTATTCACAGAATGAACTTACTACTTTTGGCATTCACAGAATGCACTTACTACTTTTGGTATTCACAGAATGAACTTACTCATTTCGGTATTCACAGAAGTTAGGACTCTTAACTTTAGGACTCCTAAATGCCTTCTGTGAATACCGAAAGTCTTAAAATTAGGATTTTTCTCAATTTAGTAGTAGTAAAGTCCTAACTTTACTACTACTAAATTGAGAAAAATCCTAATTTTAAGACTTTCGGTATTCACAGAAGGCATTTGGGAGTCCTAAAGTTAGTAGTCCTAACTTTACTATTAGTAAATTGAGAAAAATCGTAATTTTAGGACTTTCGGTATTCACAGAAGGCATTTAGGAGTCCTAAAGTTAGGAGTCCTAACTATACTACTACTAAATTGAGACAAATCGTAATTTTAAGACTTTCGGTATTCACAGAAGGTATTTAGGAGTCCTAAAGTTAGGAGTCCTAACTTTACTACTACTAAATTGAGAAAAATCCTAATTTTAAGACTTTTGGTATTCACAGAAGGCATTTAGGAGTCCTAAAGTTAAGAGTCCTAACTTCTGTGAATACCGAAATGAGTAAGTTCATTCTGTGAATGCCAAAAGTAGTAAGTTCATTCTGTGAATACCAAAAGTAGTAAGTGCATCTGTGAATACCAAAACAGTAGTAAGTTTAGGATTGAGTCTTAAGTACATTCTGTGAATCGGGCTCACTGTGTGGCCCTTTTAGGGATGATTTTTCCCATGCTTGCAGCATGAGGTAAATATGCATAGAAACATGTCAGGATTAGCTGGATGTGTTCTGCAACTTTAACATTTTTTAATTAGCACTGCAGTTTCACACAAGGTTAGATCTCCTGAACAAGACAACTTAGGTTATTGGCAAAGATGTAATAGTCATCATGTACAATTTGCTTGAGAGAGATGGCGAAGAAAAAGTAGTATGCAGAGCTCAGCATGAGGGAACTGTTGATGGTCTTTGAAAATTAACATTTTCAGTTCCCTTTTAGGGGCCCGATTTAGAATTTGGTGGATGGTTTACTCTGCACAAATGTGATGGATATCCTGTCCACCTTATTACAAGTGCCATAGATATAATGCACTTGTAGAAAGGTAGATGGGTAGCCTGTCTGCCAAACTCTAAATCAAACCCTAAATATCTAGGGACATATTACCAAGGGCCTTATCGCCGCTTTAGCGGGACTTCATCCCGCTAAAGCGGCGTTAATTTTATCGCCCAATTACCAAGCTGTTGCTAACACCAGTTAGCGACAGCTTGTAGGCGATAGCGGGCATTTTGGTGCCCGCTTTGCATGTCAGCAATAATTATCGCTAATGACATGCAAAGTAGGCATGCCAAAATGTTAGCCACTGAAAACAGTCGCTAACATCGCTATCGCCTATTACCTACAAAGGCGAAGGGATGGAAATATTTGCGCTAAGCGCGAATATCTCCAAAAGCTAACGCCTGCTGATACCAGTTCTTAGCCATGTTATCCAATGGGAGGTGGATAACATGGCTAAGAGCTGTTTCACGCTATTGCGTGAATATCGCTGTATTGTCAGCGATATTCACGCATTTCGCCTGATTTTTATCGTTTTTGAGATAAACCTTGCTAATAGCAAGTAATCTCAGCGATAAAAATCGGTGAAGCGCGGCGATAATAATTTGGCCGCTATCCCTACTTAGCGATAAATATCGCTGTTTGTAGGTAATATGCCCTCTAGTGATAGGGGATCAGTCTGACGTTTGGAGCGATGGAGTTATGCATTCTAGGTGCACATCGGTAGGAGGGTTGGGTCAGCATTCTTGAGATTTTAAGTGGGGGTTTCCAGTAGTAGAGTGTCTGCGCTTCCCACACTTCTCATTTGGGAATGCACTCCAGAGATACATATATGGTGGCTGAGGTAGTTAGGGTTGTTTCCATGTGTTGCATTATGTGTGATGCAGGCAAGTTTGAGAAAAGTCCCTAGCACCAAAGGTAGCCACCCGAGGGAGGTGAGAATGGGACAGATGTGTTCCAATTTGTCTGAACCTCTGACCAGTCTGGCTGCTGAGTGTAATACATCTCTGAGAGGTGTGAGGTGACTTTTGGGGATTCCGACAAGCTGTAAGTTTCCATAATCAAGTCTTAATAGCACTAACACCTGTATGACTAATCTGAAGTCTTGGGCTTTGATTAATCCTTTGATCCTCCCAGCAGTTTGAGATTAAATTGGACTCCCTTTGCTTAGCTCTTGATGTGGACTTATATGCTTAGGTATTTATCTAGGGTGAACCCGAGTATATAGCACCTTCTACAATGATTGGCTTCCCAATGAGTATGGAGCTATCTTCGAGCCATTTTAGTGCAGAAATGTGGCAACTGGGAGGAGAGATCAAGAGAAAATCTGTTGCAGGGGATTCATTTTAAGGTGGTACAAGATCATCCAGGATATATTACAGTGAAGAATTATAAATCTGTGGAGATGTCTTCTGGTGAAGTGATACGCATTTAGAGTTGAGTGTTGTCTGCATAATAGTGTTAAGAACTGTTCAATTGATTGAGAATAGCTGCAAGGAGCTCTATGTAAATACTAAGGGGCTTATTTATGGGCCCTTGTGTCACTTTTACGCCCCCTGTGCGTCACTTTTAGTGACGCACCAGTGGCGTACAAGATTCAGCATGTTGCGTCATATTTACAAAGTGACGCATCTAGGTAGATGCATCACTTTTGAAACACCTGCGCCACATTATACCTGCGCCAGGTATAATGTATGCAGGGTGGGCGTTCCGATGCAAGTAAGCCTCGAAGAAGTGACGCAGTGAAATCTATGAGATTTCACTGCACCACTTCTAGGACGCAAATGCATCAATATCTTATGCCTGCCTCACAGCAGGCCTAAGACTACATAAGACTGATGCAGGCACATTGAAATGGAATGCCCATGTTAAATAACCCATTGCTGAAGTTGCGTCACTTTTGTTACACAATCCAGCAATGCGTCATTTTTGCGCCTACAGATACGTCAGAAATACTGACGTATCTGTAACTCCTTGCGTCATGATGCGTCATATTGTAAATATGATGCATCCAGCATGTCGCAAGGAGGGCACAATGAAAAGTGACGCATCACTGTTTTCACGCAGCGATGCATCACTTTTCATAAATGAGGCCCTAACAGTGTGGGAAAGAGGATGAATCCTTGAAGTATCCCTGCTGAAAGTTTGCTGTGCTGGAGATGAAGCTAAATACATTGACCTCAGTTTTCCTGAAGGGAGGTGAATCTGCTAAGGACTGCAACATATAAGCTCATTCTGGTATCAAGAGTTTTTAGGAGTAAGAGTGCTTAACTGTTTCAAAAATTGCTGAGAGGTCTACGAGGATGAAGAGGCAGGAATCTCCGTTGTCGAGAATTTCAAGGGCATTGTTGACTATTTTAATAATAGAAGTGCTGTGTTATCAGAGCACCTTTCAGAGGGCCATGGGGCAAACTGGTTATTAGGCCCAATGGTGGAGGTTGTGGTCTTTTATTACTGCTGTCTTGGGCCCGACCTACTGAGTAACTCACCCAAGCACACCCCTTCCAGCACTTGATTCTCAGTGGTGGTACATATCCCGCAGTCCAAGGATCTTCAAGGGGAAGGTAGGTATGAAGCATACACAGACGCAAGACTCAAAGTACTAACTGTGATTATCCAAAAAAATGGACGGTGCACAATGAAGTACAGTTTAATCAATCTTCAAAGGTCTTCGAAAAAACTTTATTGTTCAATTTCTTGTTTAAAAGAACTCAGCATCAGCCAACGCGTTTTGTTCCAGTGGAACTTCGTCAGGGCTCCTGTATATTCTTGTGAGATCTAGTTACAGGAAATCATTGGTCATGGTAGGCCGCGAAGAATGGTATGTGGACAATCTACATCCCTTTGTTCAGTTTTAAGGGCAAATAGAAGGTGCATGTACACCACACACTTCTCCAATTACAGCGAGTCCTCTTACTCGAATTCGTCAGATACGTAAAAGTTTATATTGGAACTAAAAATAAGACCTCGAAGTGTGATAGTACTATAGGAGTAGTAGATCAGAGTTGCTTCCAGAGTCTGGAAGTGTATCCCCAGTCTGGTTAGTTAGTACTTTCAAATTTTCAAGACAAGAGGACCATCAATTGACCCCTCATATATACGGCCATTGTGCCTTAAAGTGGCTCCACGCGACCACTGATATTCGTACCGTAACTGTAACTGCAATAAGGTAATTGTCAAGTCAAATGCTGCTTTATGACACAACCACTATTGCAATATAAGCGCACAAAGCATAGAGGCAAGACACTAAATAATATCCCCAGTCTCTTATAATCAGCCTGCTAGCGTAGTTGAAGGCGGTATTTCCTGATACTTTTCTTGTGAGGCTGGTTATTCCTCATTTGATACTGGAGGCAACTTTCAGATGTGACCCACGCTTGTCCCCATGCAGTAAAATCTAAGTTTGGTCTTAAAAGTTAACTTCAGGAATACTAAGCACTAAATTCCTGTCAGTACCCAACATGCCTCCTGTCCTTGAACATTCTTACCTGACCAGATGGCAGCCAGCAAGTGTGAGTGCAGTTGAGCGCGTCTCTGTGGACTCCAGTCTCTCTATGCTGAGGGTCCACAACCTCCCCAATGATGCGTCAGGCTTCTTCAGTCTCCAGACAGCCCACATTGGAATTGGAGGTCCTTCTTTTCAGCTCCTGCCAACCAGTACGTTCCAGGACAATGGCCCTGCTTCACAGTGGCCACCTCCTGGCTCCCTGGGGTCATTGACTTCCTTCATAGAAGGGCACTGCCCTTATTTAATGGTGGCACGTTCTTGGCACACAGGGGTTGCTGATTGGCTCTGCACAAGGGCAATGGCTCTTACTTCACAATGGCCCTCTCCTGGCACAAGTGTGTTGTTGATTGGTTCTGCAAGAGGTGACAGGCATTACTTCACAGTTGCCCCTTCTGGTTCTCGTTTGATCGCAAACTCGTCCGGACTGGGTGTACCACACTTCACTCACCGAGATTCACTCAACAGGCTCACCGCCTCATTCCCCTAGACACTCTCCTTATATGTGACGTTGCAAGGCATGCCATTACCTCGCATGCAATTGCAATGCCAAACTTTACCCCGACTTTCTGTCAGGGAAGCGCTGGAAGTTGGAATAGATACATTTTCTATTTCAACTCCAGCGTGTGCAACAGTAGGGAAGGTGTTGGAGTGAAATCCAACACCTTCTACCCACTGCTGCACACCGTTGTTGTTGCAACGGCATGCAATTTAATGGCATGCGTTGTAACGGTTGCATTGTTAAGGCTGTTTCCCCCTTATCCTCAGGTGGTTAACTGGTCTTGGCAGACAGGCAGAAGGATGGTGCTGCAGGCTCAATGCAAGTGGTCCTGACTTTCCGCATTCAGCAAGGAAACTAGCAGACCTTTGTCCCTAGTTCTGGTTCCATTAGCTATAATTCTGAGTGATCTCCCCTGCAGAATAGTGCAGTTGAACAATGTGTGAAACTCATTCACCCACCTTTCCGACCTATAGCCAGATACAAATGGGATTTTGTGTCTGGTCCTTTGGAATTCTGGTTGTGGGTGCCAGCTCATTGCAGTCCTCTCTCTTCTACCCTGTCATTTCTCAAAAGGACCACAAAGTAGCTTCAATTCTGATTGATCCACAGCTCCGGCCAAGGTAGTAACCCTGATACCATCTGACTGGCATCCTCTCCTGACATTTGCCTCATAAAGGTTCAAATGCCTAAGCCTTCATCTTTTACATGATCTTTCAGTGCCATTCATATCAGACCCACCATTCCCAGGCCTCACTGACTAGTAACTCTTCCTGGAATGAAAGAGACATTTGATGTGCACAGAGGATGCTCTGCTCTCCTTCCATCAGGGTGTGTATTCTCAACCTCGGCATCAGGAATATCAGCAATCAACATTTCCTAACTGGGGTTGCAGTCCTCACCTCCACTAGCCTCTTCAGGCCCTAGGCTTTCAAAATGAAACCCACAAGCTCCCATGTTATCTACCATACACAGACGCACATACCTACTGGCACACAAGTGCAAGTATCACATGCTGTCTGCCACTACTTGCAATAACCACATAGTCCAAGGGAAGAAGCCAGAGGTCTTCTTATGTACCATGCACAGGTTCACATACATCCCAGCATGGACATGCAAATTTCACATACTGTCACCATGTAGGCCAAGGGGGAGTTAAGTGCACAGCAGTGAAACATTACATGAATGGGATAGTTGGCATCATTCTAGTAACATAGGTATAACAGCCTGTTTATGCCAAAGATCAATATTAAACTGAGAACTGATAAGATGTCACCATCACACTCTTGTCACTTAACTCCTGGTTGCGTGCACTGCATCACCAAATGTGATGCAGTGTGAGCAACGAAATTCGTTTTATTTATTTATATGTTTACTTACCTGTTAAGTTCCGTAATCCATACATTACTACCCCCCACCTTGCCCCTCCCCCTCCCCAGGTCAACGCCCAGCAGTTACTCCCACTACCGGCCACGGCTGCATTTCCACATAGCTTTCCAAAATTTTGGACAGGAAGGGTAGGTTGGAGATTGCGCAAAATTATCGAGGTGTTTTGGGTCTGATCCTTGTTTTGTCTTTATAAAAGGTGTAACCTGATAAATTGTGAGGTAATCTGGTACTCATTCGGTCTACAGTGAGGAAATGTTGAAGTTCAGTCCAATTCATGGCTCATCTCTTTGAGAACAGATGGGGGAATTGGTTTCAGAGAAGTGTGAAGAAGCTCTTGTTTCATTGATGACCTTGGTGAAGTTGACTTCTGTGACAGTTTTAAAAGTAGACCAGGAGGTTTTAGCATTGGTTGAAAGGGATGTGTGGTTCCAATTTGTAGGAGAGAGTGCTATGGACAACTCAATTTTGTTAATGAAGAAATGCCTCCATTTTTTTGTGGTGGAGGCTCATGTGTCATTCGGAACAAATTATGTGAATTGCTTCATGAAATCAAACTGTTTTAGATGTTTCTTTACTAGATTGATTTCTGCTTTTATAAACACTGCTTTGGTTTAAAACATTTGTTTTTTTATATTTGTTTCTTTAATTCCAAGGAAAAATTAAGGAGTACATTGAGGGATATTGGTACAAGAGTTATTCCAAGTATCTGAGGATTTTCTTTCATTTGAGAACTCTATTAAACCAGCATCCACATTGTTCTTTCTTTTTTTGAGTCTTCAGGTATTTTTGGCATCAGGTTATCTATGAGCATATCACAAAACAACTGATTATCCGCGGGTCTGACAGGCTTAGAAAAGCACTAGAGACATAAAGCACAAGCAAAGGCTCTCAGTCATACATGGGTGAATCCTTTAATATGGACTGAATCCCTTCAGCCACCGGAGTGGCATGCTTCATCATCTGGTATTTCTCCTTTTAGATTCAACACCTAGTGCAGCCAAGGGCTACAACACCCTCACTGTGAGGGAGGAGCTCAGGGATGTTTTTAGATACTATTCGAGTACAGGATCTACTAAAACCCAACAGATGTAAGGCGCTGTAATATTTAAGTGATGGGAGAAGAGCAAAAATGGGGGTGATACGTGTTCTAAAATTGGCTACCAAGAGAAAAATGAGCTTTATTAGTTAATTTTTGGTGTCAAGGTTTAAAACAGTGCATGTGCAGTGTCATAATGTTAACTGCATCTGTCCAGTAAACAGGTCTACATGTTTTGGCCAGTATGACCTTAGTGGGATCTTGGCCTTCCTCAAGACCTAGATGTTTAATGCTACTGTATAAAAGTATGAAAAAAGTAAAAAATTATAAAAACTCTTGATAGGGTAATTGGAACATATGAAACCTACAAAACCAGTGGTCTCAGTTTTAGCGGTCGCAATTTTTGAAAGTCCGGGGTAACGATGGACAGAGTGGTGCCTCCAGTCCTGAGCTGTTGCCAGGTAAGGTGAGGTGTCTTACTCGTAATCAATGGGTATGACCAGCATATTGTAAACACCAAAACCGAGACCACTGGGTTTGTAGGTTGTATTCACTCACATCACTTCCCTTAACCCAACCATCCAGTGCCTTGAAAAAGTGATCCACAAAATGCACCCAGGACTGCCTGCCTATACTTTTCAGGTGTAAGGCAATACTTTCTGACAATGGTGTCCTTCACGGAAAGATACCTCACCCTGCTCCCATTTCCTAGGGTCAGTAATGCATCCCTCCCTTCACTGGGAATGTGTCTCCAGACACTGGCTCCCCAACCATCCTCATGGTCCCTGTGCATCTTCAAGGCAACCTCATGAGCCTGAAATCACTTGTCAATATCAACCTGCACAACAAAGTTAGGCACTGTGTTCTTGGGAATGTGGACCCTCTGGACTCCACTAGGCAGTGTGGTATTAGCGCCAAGACACCCACGGGTATAAGCTGCGCTTTATACATTTTTAAAATAAATAAATAAATAAATAAATAAATCACGGCCACCATTGCTGCTGGATCCATTGCACTGCTTGGCCCTAATGTCCAACTTTTTAAGACTCACTTCATGAAATATTCGGTTCTCCTCTAGGGAGCATTCTGCCTGCATGTACTCCAGCTCCTCTGGTGACAGGTTGCAGACTACCTGCTGTGGATTGGGATCTCATTCCTGTGGGCCCTCCTCTCTCCTTGGGGGCTGCATCAGTGGGATGTCACCTTCACTTCCAGTACTCCCCATGCTTCTCCTCAAAGACCACCTACTCATCATTCCTTCTGCTCCTGTGCTGTAGAATGAAAATGATGGGCCTTTTCCCAGGCCCTAATGGTCTTCTGGAGCTCCTGCTTCTTGGAGCTCTTTGTAACTGGAAGCCCCCTCTTTCTGCAGAATCCATTGATCTCAGCCACAGTGTAGCTCTCCAGATTGCTGTGCTCAAACTCCATACTTTCAGCAAGCAGAGCCACAGTCCCACTTAAAATGTTACCTTCTTAAAGTCCTGCACGAATAGTCCAGAACTTCAGGATTTCTCCTTTTCTTATAGAGGAATGCACTCTTATGCCAGCCAAGAGTCCAGTACCTGGGGAAACACCACGTGGGGATCAGGGACTCAATCTAGCAAAGGCCAGCAGGGCTCAGGCAGGTCCAACTGCATGTCCATGCAGGTCCAGTAGTAGCAGGTCAGCTGTGCAGTTTCACTCTGGAGGCCTCTGGAACTTGTTGTGTCAGGAGGTCAGTCAGCTTACCCTTGGATTAACTTGGGCAGTCTGGGACAAAGGAAGCATTTCCAGTCTTCCTTTGCAGAGAACACAGCAGGCCTCAAGCAGCAGGATAGTCATCCGGGTAACAAGGCAAGCCTCAATCAGTGGGGCAAACCTCTGGTAGCAGCAATGCAGTCCTCTGAGAAACAAGGCAAGATTCAAGCAGCATTTCAAGCCCCTAAGTAACAAGGTAAGCCTCAAGCAGCAGGGCAGTCCTCACAGTCCTTCTTCTACAATGGTTACAGGTCCAGGAGCGTAGTGAAAAGTAGTTCAGGCGGTCCAATATTTATACTGGGTGATTTCCTTTCAAGTGGAGGAATTTTCTCTGGGTCTGGAAAGGGTTTCTGTTTCACTGCTAAGGCTCTAAGAAGACTGGGGTACCAAAAGACTTGTATCAGTATTCTTTGTGGAAGCAAGCCCTTTGAAATATACGTGGATCAGGGAGCAACTTTGTACCCAACCATCAGGGCCGGCCTTAGGCATGTGCAAAGTGTGCACCTGCACAGGGCCGCCAAACCCCAGGGGCCGCCACAACGAGGATCGGATCCTCCACGATCGGAATCATACATATTCGTGACACTTGCGGCCCCTGGCAGGATTTGGCGGCCTCCGACACCGGCTTCCACTTTTACTAACTTCCAGTCCGGGGATGGTGAAGCGTGACAGGGTAGGAATGCGAGGTTAAGGCCATGCGTGCAGGAGGGAGGACAATGCATGCTGATGCGCATATAGACGGCGCCAAACCCTGCCAGCAATGAGTTTCGAAATGTACAAGCGTAAAACGTGATGGGTAAAAAAAACGGAATTTCGTTAAGCATGAAAATCTTAAAAGGTAATATGAGATGGAGTACTGTGGGTAAAGACGGTGAGTAATGAGGCTCTGTTTGTGCTACATAAGTATGTACACGTGACATTCGCAGACCCGTGGTCTTTTTCGTTTGCAATGGACATTTGACATCCCTGTTTAAATTAACAGCTCAGTTTATAAAGGTAACAGCGGTATCCAGAAATGAGGTGCAGCTCTCCAATAAAATATACTTAAATAATCAGATGTCTTTAGTGGGAGAAATGATGCACGAGAGACCACTTCTATATGTTGTGAGGTATGAGTATTTTACCCAGGCTTTGAATTTTCTTTGCATATTGATGTTTGCTGTCATTAATCGTACCAAAATACAAAAAAACGGAGCAATACAGACCAGGGCTAGATAGTATTTAAGTAGAAAAAACGTTACCTGACCCATTACAAGGACAGTACGGTTGTGCCCTTTCATTTCTGGTGCTTTGTAGATATTTTAAAATCTTAGAGTTTCTTATTGCTCAAATGGGTGTAATTTCTGATATGTATATGTTTCCTTCGTCTTCATTGTTTGATTTTGGTTGCGAGAAAGTGCCACTCAGAGGGGCAGATTTATGTTAACTGGCGCATCCCCAGGGATGCGCCAGTTAACATGCGCCACAGTGCGCCACTGCTCCGCCACCCATGGTGCGCCGCATTTATGATGCGGCGCACCATGGTGCAAGTTAGTGAAGATGCGTGACGCATCTCTCGGCGTACGGGCGGCGCATTGCAGGAGTTATGTCGCAAGTGCGACATGACTCCTGCAATGCACAGGAGCCACCTCTTCAATGCATGGTGCGTCACCCTTACGCCTTCTTTAAGCAGGCATAAGGAATAGACGTAGAAAGTGACTGAGTGAAATCTCATAGATTTCACTCAGCCACTTTTAGGAGGCGTTCCTGCGCAGGAACGCCCCCCCCCCCCCCCCCCTGCGCAGGAACGCCTCCTCATGGCGCAGGGCTTTCCAACGTGACGCATCTCCTAGATGCGCCACGTTGTAAATAGGGCACATTGTTTGCGCCGCCGTTGCGTCACATTAAGTGACGCAATTGCGGCGCAAGGAGGCGCACGGGCCTCATAAATCTGCCCCAGAGTTGTTGAAATGTCACTCATAATTACGCTGAAGTTATGAAAATGTTGCACACAGCAATCTGAAACCTTGGCAGCTATGGGATACGCAGGCAGCTCTGAACATGTACCTCAATGCTGACAGTTTGTATGCTATTCTAGTACTGGGGCACGTAGGCAGACATGCAGCTCTGAACATGTACCTCAATGCTGACAGTTTGTATGCTATTCTAGTACTGGGGCACACAGGCAGACAGGCAGCTCTGAGCATGTACCTCAATGCTGACAGTTTGTATGCTATTCTAGTACTAGGGCACACAGGCAGACAGGCAGCTCTGCACATGTACCTCAATGCTGAGAGTTTGTATGCTATTCTAGTACTGGGGCACGTAGGCAGACAGGCAGCTCTGAACATGTACCTCAATGCTGAGAGTTTGTATGCTATTCTAGTACTGGTTCAGAAAAGGGGGTGGTGGACTGGGTAAGAGTGGTCTGCTTAATTCAGACACTCTGTTCATCACCACCCCCTTTTCTGAATCGTTTTTGGCCACTATAGGTGTGGCAGGGTATACTCAGACATGAGTCCCTTTCTCACTGCACCATCAGGATTCAAGCAAGCCGGGCCGAAGATGGCTGAAATGCCAGAAACCGGTCCCCGGTAGCTTGTCTCCTTTCTGGTGAAGAATTGGCTTGGTAGTTTAGTCTGCCCTGTTTCCAAGATACACTGGGCCAGGGACAGACTGATTTGCATATAGCCAGGTTATGAGCTGGGATGGTGCAGTGAGATAAATAACGGTGATGGATCAAGCCCTGATCTTTGGACTGGGTAAGAGTGGTCTGCTTAATTCAGACACTCTGTTCATCACCACCCCCTTTTCTGAATCGTTTTTGGCCACTATAGGTGTGGCAGGGTATACTCAGACATGAGTCCCTTTCTCACTGCACCATCAGGATTCAAGCAAGCCGGGCCGAAGACGGCTGAAATGCCAGAAACCAGTCCCCGGTAGCTTGTCTCCTTTCTGGTGAAGAATTGGCTTGGTAGTTTAGTCTGCCCTGTTCCCATGATGCACTGGGCCAGGGACAGAATGATTTGCATATAGCCAGGTTCTGAGCTGGGATGGTGCAGTGAGATAAATAACGGTGATGGATCAAGCCCTGATCTTTGGACTGGGTAAGAGTGGTCTGCTTAATTCAGACACTCGGTTCATCACCACCCCCTTTTCTGAATCATTCTAGTACTGGGGCACGCAGGCAGACAGGCAGCTCTGAACATGTACCTCAATGCTGAGAGTTTGTATGCTATTCTAGTACTGGGGCACGCAGGCAGACAGGCAGCTCTGAACATGTACCTCAATGCTGAGAGTTTGTATGCTATTCTCGTACTGGGGCACGTAGGCAGACAGGCAGCTCTGAACATGTACCTCAATGCTGAGAGTTTGTATGCTATTCTAGTACTGGGGCACGTAGGCAGACAGACAGCTCTGAGCATGTACCTCAATGCTGAGAGTTTGTATGCTACTCTAGTACTGGGGCACACAGGCAGACAGGCAGCTCTGCGCATGTACGTCAATGCTGAGAGTTTGTATGCTATTCTAGTACTGGGGCACGTAGGCAGACAGGCAGCTCTGAACATGTACCTCAATGCTGAGAGTTTGTATGCTATTCTAGTACTGGGGCACGTAGGCAGATAGGCAGCTCTGAGCATGTACCTCAATGCTGAGAGTTTGTATGCTATTCTAGTACTGGGGCACACAGGCAGACAGGCAGCTCTGAGCATGTACCTCAATGCTGAGAGTTTGTATGCTATTCTAGTACTGGGGCACGTAGGCAGACAGGCAGCTCTGAACATGTACCTCAATGCTGAGAGTTTGTATGCTATTCTAGTACTGGGGCACGTAGGCAGACAGGCAGCTCTGAACATGTACCTCAATGCTGACAGTTTGTATGCTATTCTAGTACTGGGGCACACAGGCAGACAGGCGGCTCTGAGCATGTACCTCAATGGTGACAGTATTCTCTGTTACTCTAGCAGTAGGACGCAAGTGCAGCTTCGCTGATGTACCTCACTTGCCAGGCACATGACAATAACTTTGTATTTCATTACTACGGCCCCAGCTCTGCCCATGTATCTCATTCCGTGCCTGCAAAACTCTGCATCCCTGCCACTCCACGGCTAGGAACTCCACATAGCACAGCAATGCACTGTAATCCCCCTTTCTACTAATACTGGGATGCACAACACGCTCGACCAGTGTCCCTCAATCCTAACCTGTAGCTCCACCTGGTGTTGCAATACTGGCATCTCCAACGCACTTCAATACTGGCCCTAAAGCTAACCACACAACACAGCTCTACCAATGCACCTCAGTACTGGCCCTAAGGATGCACACACAACACAGTTCTACTAATACACCTCAGTACTGGCCCTACGGATGGACACACAACACAGCTCTACCAATGCTCCTCAATACTGGCCCTGAACATGCACAGCTCCATCAATTAACCTCAGTTCAGGCCCTGAAGATGCACACACCACACAGCTCTACCCATGCACCTCATTACTGGCCCTAAGGATGCACACACAACCAGTGGCGGTGCGTCCATTGGGGGCGTTGGGGCGTTGCCCCACTAGCCATGGACGACCGCCGCTGGTGCCAACACATGCATAATAAAAGTAAAATAAAGTTCAAAGTCAAACCAAATCCGAGCGCACTGACTCAGCGCTACAGGGCCGGGACGAGCCCGACAGAATCGGGCATTGCTATGGAAGTGGGCCGTGGGGGGCAGGGCTGCGGCAGAGAGTGAGTCACTGTGACTGACAGCGCACAGGCAGGCCAGGCAGCCAGAGAGCGTAAGCAGCTGCAGCGGGGTCGGGGTGACTACGCATGCAACAGCCAGGAGTACTCATAATTGAGACTGGCCTGCGCATGCGTAGTACCTATTAGACTTCGCCCCCCCCCCCCTGTAGCACTGAGAGACAATGGCAGGGACCCGGGGCCCCGGTCTCAACCAGGGCAGATTTTCTCCTGCTCGTAGCCCAATCCTGGCGCAGTGGCACTGTTAAGCCTGCGCCAGGATTGGCTGAGACAGCAGGATCATGGTGCCGCGCGTGGGTGTTTGCTGCTCTGTTCGGTTGGCCAATCACATATGGCTATATCAAGCCAAGTTGAGGTGATTGGCCATTTCTGAAAGCTGCAGACAGTGACGTGACCGCGCGTGAAGTCGAAGGTTCTAGAACTGATTTCCAGACCAGACCAGTACTGAGAGTCCAGTAGTCGACCAAGCGTTGACTGACTCCCCCTGACTCGTCGTCGTATATCGTATGGTAATAAAACTAATAATGTAAGTAACGTAACGTTATTACTGTCTGTTGTTATTGCAGTTTTGAGTTTACACCCTGACCTGTCCGACCTGTCGCACTGCAGTGCAGGCCCATTTCTCATATATATGAAAGTATATAGACACACCACACCTTCTACCCAGCAGCAAATCAAATGTTGAACACCTGGTAATTTGAAAAGCCAGCCCTCCCCTTGGCCCGTCACCTCCACCTTACTGTTCGTAACATGTCTATTTGAAGGCACTATGAGGCTTTTCTCTCTGTTGGGCTCTGCAAATCCCCAAAATGGACACCTAGAATGTTAAATTACAAAGTATTTTCTATGTCCGTGTCATGATATGTAAGCAGGGCACTGGAACAACGCAGCAAGCGAACTCCAAATTATGCTCACGGTTGTCTAAATTATGCAATAAGCAAAGGCAAATTATGCGCAATATTCTGTGATAGTAACTATTGCTTGCTTTTTTAAATAAAATGAACACACACGAATACTATCTGGGTAAGAGTTGGCCCACGTTAATAACATTTAAACACGTGAGTGCTGCAAACTGCAACGGAAGGGTAAAATTTTGCAAGTGGTCTGCGTCTGCCACAGCTCAACATTGAGGTTTTCTTTAAACTAAGGTAGATCCGTTCGTGCCAGAAAATAACTAATATTTTGGCTGAAACTTGAAAATTATACAGCAAAGGGTAAAATAACGTGGCAAGCGATGTAAATCCATAATGCTTGTGCAGAAATGTCAGAGACAAACAATTGCATACCATTGTTTTGTTCGAATGTAAAGCACAAATAAATTAGTCCATTTGTGCAGCAGGTGCAGTGGCGCCGGGTTACAGAGGCATGGATAAGCCCACCGAACCCTGAGTATTGATTAATTTCGCAACTCAAACAGCGCCCTGGGGCCCTATTTCCTTCTTTACACTAGGGCACGAGACACACTGGCTAGGCTCAGGCTGCTATTTATTACTCCAATATATGAATTAAGGCCACCCCATGAAAAAAATTAAATAAACAACCTGGTCCAGACCATGCTCGGGGAAACAGCATGGATGTGATTACGATATTTAAAGAAGGGTAGAACCATAGATTTCCCAAACTACCAGTCGGCATACATTTGAGACTGAGGCACTAATTCTGAAGTTGTGGCTGCGTTTACGACAGAGGTAAAAGGAAAGCACAACCAGGTGTACCAGCCCGCTCGACTCTTGAGTGGCTATATTCAGCTGCACAACCTCCTTCCGTGCGAGCATTTAAGGTACGGAGCTGGAACGTATTACACAAACCCATAACATAAAGCGCATTTTTTGTCGTCCGGCCCCCGGCCGAGAGTGCTTGTGTGACGTGGGCTATAATAATCCGACACTAGGCCCGGGGCAGTGGAGTGTTTGGGTAACGTAACGTTGCCTTGGGCCGTGGTCCGTGGAATAGCAAGTTTGCCATGGTGAGGTCACGCTGCTTTCTTTTGTTTGTTGGCTTCCTTGCTTTTTCTTTAAAGGAGGGGGAGGCACAGATAAAAGCCCACATTTTTGATATTAGAATAAATCACTCATTTAACTCCAAACTTGGAACATATGGGACTTGTGTACTTTCGGTGTCTTTTCTTTAGAGTCAGCATGCAAGGAATTAAAATATATGCATGTTAGTGTATTGGTCCGTGGAATAGCAGGTTTGCCATGGTGAGGTCACGCTGCTTTCTTTTGTTTGTTGGCTTCCTTGCTTTTTCTTTTACAAAGAACAGTAGTAACAGGATAGGTGTGTATTTGTAATTAATCATGCATATTTGGGAATGTCCCCAATGTGGTGAATCGGGAGGCATGGATAAAAACGGGTTCAGTCCATGGCTGTAGTAACATGCTTATAATGCAATCTAAAACTTTCCAAGCCCATTCAAAGGAAAGTTCACATTCGACAAAGGGCGCGGAGAAGGTAGTTTCAGTGGGTACTTCTGTTCTGGTGAAGTTAACCCACATTGGGCTCTCTGCAGCTGCTGCTACGTTGCCTCTAAATCCCTGAGCAGTTCAGGATAAGGCTCTGAGCAGGGTAACTCTGAAGCGGAGGGAGAAGGCAGCCGGGCCCTCGGCATCTGGTTGAGGCAGAGTATTCCTCGAGGGAGCCGCCGCATTACTCTCTTGTTTCATACTGGCCTGCTGCTCCATGAGCTGACGTCCGAGTGTGTGTGTGTGTGTGTCTGTTGTGGTCCCTGTGGCTAGTGTTGTGATGTACTGAGGACCAGACTTCTAAAGTTATCAGCTTTCGAGTGCTGCACGGTGCACCAGTTATCAGCTTTCGAGTGCTGCACCTTGGCTTGTCGGCGCAGTAGGTAGGGTGCCTGGGCTTCTACGGTGATGTATGGATGGAGAATGAATGTATGAGTGTGGTATGCTTCCTGGCTCAGGTGTTTTGAAGTTCTCTGCATGTGGCATAATCCTGCTTATATGTTGTCAGTGTGTACAAGTGGCTACACGTATGCAGGGCTGGCCCCGCGTCTTTATACAAAGGTTGAGCTGGGCACTGCCTGTCTTCTGACTCTACAGTAGAGCTGTGTGCTCTGGTGTTGTGCTTTGTGCCTGCTGGTTGGAGCTGTATGCTTCTAACCCTATACCTGAAGTACACGCAGTGGCGGTGCGTCCATTGGGGGCGTTGCGTTGTACTGCCAGGTAAGGACAAGCCACCCTTGGCGCAAAGATTAGACTTTTGCAACCAATAGCTTGTGAAGAGGGTTCAGCATTGAATGTAATGAACATTGCTTCGTGTCTGAAGGCCACGGTGGGTGGTTGGACTACCAAACGTAATGTAAGTGGCCTTTGATAATTCACACACCTGCTGGATTCGGATTGTGCGATTGTCCAGTGAAATCCGATATATGGCGTCACCTCTTGTCACCGAACATACTTATGACAAGTAATGTTGAAAAAATCAAATAGCATAATCACATTATTATTCGTAGTTGCCAGTGCTGTCGAATGCCAGGGTTTCTGAATACCAGGCATGCTAAGTTTAAATTCATACTTTCACCAGCCTGCATTTCCTTTCTCTTTATCTCTCTTGCATGTCCTTTTTCATCTGTGCTTTCTTCATTTTACACTGTTTTCTTATTGTTCTTGCCCTCCTCCTTTTTCCCTTTTTCGTTTTTCTCTGTTTAGCTCTCTGGCTCTGGGACAAATTCAGATGGTGAAAAGTAACCCTTGTTCTCAAAAAACGAATGTTGGTTGCTTGCAACCGCATGCACAGCGTGCCCATTGCCCGGCCATTATCATTTTGTGCTGATTGCTCTGTTTATTTGGAGAGTTGCACAACATACATCTCTGTGGTAGTGCTTTTAAAATCTAATTTAAATGTACATTTTTTTACTAAGAATGAGGAACTCTGCAGTTTCAAATGGTCACGTTGTTGGGGTGACCCCTGCCCATTAAATGTTACGATAGAAAATGCAGATTTGGTAGCATCTCTGATGACAGATTAGCCATTGCTCTTTTGAGCAGAACAAACTTCTGGCACCACTGAAACAGGCATGAGCAACAATACCCTTACTGAAAATGCACAGCTTTGGATTCTGCAGATCCATTCAGTTCTAAGTCAATTGCTGAAGCCCCCTTGGAAGCTAAGGTCTTTAAAGCACTAGTCCCCCCTAAATTGGAGCCGGTCATGGAAAATGAGAAATGCTTTAGTGTCACAAATCTGGATTTTTGACTTGAAAAAGGGCAGAGGCAGTCTGTTATGCAAAGTTATGTTATCAGTGTTTTTATAGAACTGCAATCACCCATGAGGGTACTCAGGCGCTCCGAACCAGGTGTGTGAGGCCAGCTCAGGGGGCTTACTTGAAAGTCTGAGTCAAAGCCAAGGAATATCATATATCGGAAGCTGGCAAGCGACGTAGCATCTTTGTAGGGGCACTTCAGAGCTCAGCTGTCTCTGATACCATACACCAGCGGTCTTCAAACTGTGATCTGCTCCCCCACTATGGGGACATGTCTACAGCTCTAGGCTAGTGCTGTATGGGTGACATGGGTTCTTGTTACTGGCACAAGCGAATTAAATGTCCGATTTTTTCAGTTGTGGACTTAAGGCTGAGAATGTATTGCTATTACGTTAGTTTCTTGTGAGAAGTCTGCCATGATAAACATCTCGCGATTGTTCTAATATAGGGGGCTCTTCATTTATTAGCATCATAGAGTATTTATGTGGCCTGTTGGTGTCTCAGAAGGCTTTGCCGTATCTGTCCTCTATCTCGGTGGAGGGGATTGGGGAGGAAAGGTGGGGAGGCTATCTCATGCGGATTGATAACAGGCTGCAATCGCCTCGAGATGCCCCACTGCACTGCCCAGGGATGGGTTTTAGAAGCCATGCCGCACTTTTGAATCAGAAAAACACAGTACTAGCCAGCAGCAGCAAATTTTTCCGCTTTTATCATTTACAAATCCTTTCTGCGCACCTTAAATGACACAGAAAGCATTGTAATTTACAATGCTTTCTGTGTCATTTAAGGCGCGCAGAAAGGAACTGTTTTCAACACTACAAAATTCTGATTTAATAAAATTTGTTCTGACCAACACTTCTTAAGGTCTAGTAAACAGTTCCTTTTTGGTCTGTGGAATTTTAATGCGCATCAACTGTATCGTGTAAACACATTTGGATTTGCAATATTTATATTCGCCTGCAGTGTTAATTGTTATAGTTATTTTTATATGTCAGTAGTAATTGTGTGGTCCATTGTTAGGGCAAAGCCACATCCTATAAACAATGTTTTCGCCCACCGTCTAAAGCATTTGAATTTTCCAGCACTATTACGTGTGGCTTGTAAATAGATTTGGGCAGCCGCTATTCGAATTTGTCAGCCAGTATTTTCATTGGCATAGCCTACAGGTCGCGCCTTTGGGACCTTATAAATGTTTAGCCATGCAACACTTGTTGTTGCACCAAGGATATTGTTAATGTTTTTCCTAGAGAGAGATCAGAGTTTTGTGTAATGAAAGTTTTGACTCATGGAAAGGTAGCGGATAAGGTTAATGCGCCTGCTGCAAAGAACATGTGCCTGATGCAGATCACAAAATGCTGTAAATAGGTCAGTGAGTCACTGCATTTCTCAGTTAAATCATTTTGTCACTTGCAGTTCGTAAGTAAAAATCCTAACATACAACAGTGAACTATTGAAAACTGCAAGGTTAAAATTGTACTGTTATGTCCCCCCCCCCCCCCCAGTCTTTGTTTGATTACCCTAATGTCTCAAAAATAAGTTGTTATATTTTTATTTCCAGCACCTGGTAAAGCCTGACAACCTGAACCTTTACCCAACTTTTTGGGCAATTTTTGGAGAAAGAACAAGAGGCCCAACCTCCTTGCTGCTCTTTCATCCCGGCTACGACCCAGCAAACAACCGTGTTCAAGGTAAGGAAACTGATGATACTTTTTAGTAGCTTGGAGATAGGGCTATGTTTGTGGTCACTCACTCTACATGGTGGTTGGGGTGGGTGCACATTCTGAACATTGTACCCTGACTGGATGGAATTTAGTAATACTGAGCCTGCCCTTAGCCCTGTGCTTTGGGCAATAACGGTTGTTAAAGGCACTATCTATCCTTGCCTTGTTAAAGGCCCTCAATTCGAACTGTGTCTGTTTCAGTGCCACTATGGCACACAGAGGAGGCAGGCAGTCAGGCTGTATTTTTTTCCCTATCCTGTTGTCCAAAGGGGAGCGTTATGTAGGAGAGTAGGGTCTGCTTTCCTATGGTCACCCCATTTCTTTGCTTTTTGCTTTACTGGTTTATGACTTAGAAAGGCTGTGGGCCTGCTAATCAGACCCACAGCACAGCTGTTCTCTCTCTAAATTCACACAATGTACTTTAGGTGCATTTGCCAATTATGGTATTGGGTCACTTTTGTGAGTCCCTGTATAGTGTACCATAGGTACCTAGGGCATAGGTGCACCCAAGGCCTACCAGGGGCTGGAGCATGTATTATGCCACCCCTGGATGGCCATTAAAATGAGCTGTTGGAGCTATATCACTTGCTGTCATGCACAAGATATATGTATTTGTACTGACATTTGATATTATTGCACCAAATCTTATACGTTGTACTTTGACTATTGACAGGCTTCTTTCATATTGGTACGGACAGCATCGGCAAGATGAATACGGTACAACAGTTAATTACACGGTCATTCCATGCACGCCCACTAGAAGATAAACTACAGATAAAGAGGTTAGGACCTCATCGACCTGACCTTCAACTCCAACAAGTTACCAAGGACAGAGGAAAATGTTACAATCGTACATTCTCAAAAACCTGGTACACAAAAGCTGATTGGCTTACAGGGTGCCCTTCAAAAAAACAGACTGTTCTGCTTCCCCTGCTTGCTGTTTAATGGTGACTTTACTTGGACAAAAGAAGGCGTGTTGGACTTAAAGCATCTGTCTGAAAAAATAAAGAAGCATGCACACTCAAAAAAGCATATGGAAAACGTGACCAGACTGGGAATGTTAGGAGACGCACCGATTGAGCAGCACATCAGCGATGCATATCGACAAACAATACAGAAACACAATCAAACAGTTGATAGAAATAGACACATACTATCAAAAATAATTGATTGCATTCGTTTCTGTGATGCTTTCGAACTGGCATTGCGAGGCCATGATGAATCGGAAGGGTCCACAAATCCTGGAATATTCATGGGTCTTGTAGATTTAGTAGCAAGCATAGACAAGGAAATGGAATCACATTTAGCAAGTGCTACAGTCTTTAAGGGCACCTCTAAAACGATCCAAAATGAACTCCTGGAGTGTATGCTAGAAATTATGAGAAGCCATATTGTCCAAGAGTTGCAAAACACAGACTTTGTGGCTATTCAGGCTGATGACACCACTGATATGGCCACACAAACGCAGTCCGTATTAGTCTTTCGGTACCTGGACAAAGGCTATAATGTTGTGGAGCGGTTCTATGGTTTCACTCATTTAAAAAACTCCACTGCAGAAACCATTACTGCTGCTATACTGCATCAACTCAACTTTATTTTCCCAGAGGTGCATCAAAGAAAAAAACTTATTGCACAAAGCTATGATGGTGCGTCCGTAATGAGTGGAAGCCATGGTGGCGTACAGAAAAGAATTAGAGATGTCTATCCGTATGCTCATTATGTGCACTGTCATGCCCACCAACTTAATCTTATCATGCAACAGGCAGTATCGAAGATCCCAGAGACACGAATTTTCTTTCAGGATATAGGAGGCATGGCAGCATTCTTCTCACGTTCCCCAAAAAGAATGGAAGCACTTCAGGAGGTTGTGGACAAAAGGGTTCCGAGGGGAGCCTCAACTCGTTGGAACTAAAACATACGTACAGTCCAACTAATATTTCAATATAGGGAGGACCTTGTGAAATGTTTTCAAGCCATACAAACCAATGAAACCTTTGATTTCAAAAGTCACAGTGAAGCCCGTGGCTTTGCTAGAACACTAAAAGATAGAGAGTTTCAGTTCTTTCTATTTTTATTTGAAAAGATAATGTTAAATGTCGAGAGTTTATACAATCAGTTACAAGGACGAGACATAGATACTGTGTTTGTGAAAAGATGTACCACGGACTTTGTCGCAAGCATAAACAAAGTGAGAGATGAGGTTGACAGTTTAGACAGCCAACTGCCAGCGGGTTCAATTTTTTCAAACCACAGGACAAACATCACCACTCTGGTACGAAAGGCAAAAGAGATATGTGACATTGTAATTGTACATGCACAAGACCGTTTTGCTTTCACAAAACATTTGGAGAGTGCCGCATTATTGGAAAGTACATACTTTGCAAAATATAATTAATCCTTCCCTGAGCATGCTCTGCATGCGGCTGTAGAAGCTTATCCGATGCTCAACCAAGAGGACCTGAAAAGTGAGTTGACAGTAATGTACTCAATGCCTGTGTACCAGAAGGCCACTAATGCCAGGTCTTTGCTGTCTTTAATTCATGAACTTCATATGGAAAAGACATTTACAGAGACAGTAGCTTTACTAAAAATAGTAATTACCACTCCTATGACCACCTCAGAGGCAGAACGATCTTTTTCCACCTTAAATAGGATTAAGACATTCCTGAGGAACACCATGCTTCAGGAAAGACTCAATGCATTAGCAATGCTCTCTATAGAGAGCAAGCTTGTTCAAAATATTGCTGACTTTAACATTCAAGTAATTGAAAAATTTGCTGTGCTTAAAGACAGACGTGCTGAATTTAGATACAAAAAGTAAATATGTTGAATGGTGATAGTTTGTGACCTGTTTAGTTGGTTCTTTTGTTTGCAGTTTAAATAAAAACAATCTGTGAGGTTCTCAGCATTGTATCTTAAAGTCTGTTATAAAGCTCTGTGGTTATACTGAATAAGCAGCTACCTATGTTATATGACAGCTCTTTAATAATGTAATACCTGCACTTTCACAATTGCTTTATTAACCTTCCTGCTTCCTAAAATTTTCTTGAAAATGCACCATTTTTCCACAATTTTTTCAAAATTTTCTCGGAGGGAATACCCCCCGAACCCTCCTTAGGGGGTTCAAGCTCGCTCGCTGCGCTCGCTCGCTATGGTGCAGGATGCTGCCGAGTTTCTGCCTCACCACTTTCAAATGTCACCAGCCGCCACTGCACACAACACAGCTCTACCAATGTTCCTCAATAGTGATCCCTGAACATGCACAGCTCCACCAATTAATCTCAGTTCAGGCCTTGACGATGCACACACCACACAGCTCTACAAATGCTCCACAATACTGGCTCTGAAGACGCACACATCTCTACCAATGCTCCTCAATACTGGCCTTGAAGACGCACACAGCACACAGCTTTACCAATGCTCCTCAGTAGTGGCCCTGAAGATGCACACATCTCTCAATGCTCCTCAATACTGGCCCTGAACATGCACAGCTCCACTAATGCACCTCAATACTGGCCCTAAAGATGCACACACCACACAGCTCTACCAATCACCTCAATCCTGGTCCTGAAGATGCACACACCACACAGCTCTACCAATGCACCACTATACTGCCCCTGAAGACACACACACCACACAGCTCTACCACTGGACCTCAAGACTGGCCCTGAAGACGCACACACCACACAGCTCAACCAATGCACATCAATACTGGCCCTAAAGATGCACACACTACAAAGCTCTACCAATGCACCTCAGTACTGGCCCGAGGATGCACAGCTCTACCAATGCACCTCAATACTTGCCCTGAAGACGCTGACAGCTCTGCCAATGCATCTCAACACTGGCCCAGAAAATGCACACTTTTACCAATGCACCTCAGTACTTGCCCTGAAGACGCACACACCATACAGCTGTGCCAATGCACCTCAGCCGTAGCCTACATACACTGGTTCTCATGGTGGTTTTCTCTGAATGGACGTTTGGATGCTAGTAACTTCTTGACGCCCTTCAGGTGCTAATGAAGCCCTTTTAGCCTCAGTGGAAGCCCTTCTCTCCCCTCCCCAGGAGTGCTCCCCTCTCACACCGCTCACCTTCCTGCGCAGCAGCAGGTGGCCCGTGAGGATGCCCGGGGCCCCCACCAACGCTCCCTGCACAGGGCCACGATGAGCATAGAGCCGCCCCTGCAACCATCCTTGCATGATGCAGAACCCTGGTCACAGCTACTCCAATATTGTTTACTCTCTGGGAATGAAGAACCGGGGGGCATATTATCAAAGGGGTTTATCTCCGCTTTTTTGGCTTTAAAAGCCAAGAAAGCGGAGATAAAATTATCATCATATTACCTAGCTGTCGCTAACACCAGTTAGCGAGAGCTAGTAGGAGATAGCGAGCATCTTGGGCCCCACTTTGCATGTCAGTGATATTTATCACTAATGACATGCAAAGTGGGCGTGCCAAGATGTTAGCGACTGGAAACAGTCGCTAACATCACTATCTCCTATTACCAACTTTTGGAGATATTCGCGCTAAGCGCGAATATCTCCAAAAGCTAACAACTGCCCTGAGCAGTTCTTAGCCATGTTATCCAATGGGAGGTGGATAACATGGCTAAGAGCATTAGCTCGCTAATGCATGAATATTGCTGACTTTTCAGCGATATTCATGCATTGCAGCCGTTTTTTATCTGCGATAAAAATCGCCGCAGCGCTGCGGTAAATGTTTGTCTCTAACCAAGCAATAGCGATAATTATCGCTATTGCTTGGTAATATGCCCCCAAGTTTTTAGAACCCAGCGGCGCCAGGGACACGCCCAAAGTCTTCGGGTTCTCCTGTCTTGGCAAACAGAGACATGGAATACTTCTAGGTGGCGTCAGAGATCAAATTTATTAGCTGCAGCTAGTAACAGTGGGCCCGATTCACAGAATGAATTTAAGACTTAATCCTAAACTTACTACTATATTGGTATTCACAGAATGCACTTACTCATTTTGGTATTCACAGAAGGCACTTACTCATTTCGGTATTCACAGAAGTTAGTAGTCCTAACTTTAGGACTCCTAAATGCCTTCTGTGAATACCGAAAGTCTTAAAATTAGGATTTTTCTCAGTTTAGGAGTCCTAAAGTTAGGAGTCCTAACTTTACTACTACTAAATTGAGAAAAATCCTAATGTTAAGACTTTCGGTATTCACAGAAGGCATTTAGGATTTCTAAAGTTAGGAGTCCTAACTTTACTACTACTAAATTGAGAAAAATCCTAATTTTAAGACTTTCGGTATTCACAGAAGGCATTTAGGATTTCTAAAGTTAGAAGTCCTAACTTTACTACTACTAAATTGAGAAAAATTCTAATTTTAAGACTTTCGGTATTCACAGAAGGCATTTAGGAGTCCTAAAGTTAGGAGTCCTAACTTTACTACTACTAAACTGAGAAAAATCCTAATTTTAAGACTTTCGGTATTCACAGAAGGCATTTAGGAGTCCTAAAGTTAGGACTACTAACTTCTGTGAATACCGAAATGAGTAAGTGCATTCTGTGAATACCAAAATAGGAGTAAGTTTAGGATTGAGTCTTAAGTTCATTCTGTGAATCGGGCCCACAAATCCCAGCAATACAACATGGTGTACAACTCAAGAAACTGTTCAATTTTGTAGAGCAAGACATCAGTATTTATACACAATATTCACATTACAAATGGACACCCACTGCAGCAAATTCTGACCAATAGAAGCACATTTCTATACATTATCACATTCCAAAAGGCTCACTTTACATTGTACCAACCCCACAAGTTAATTATTAGGATGTCCCAAATTCAATTTCCACAAGCCGGACAAACCCATAATTGAAAGCACAATGCATGTAACGAAGGAACATAAAAAGGAAACAATGATAGATAACGAGCAAGATAAGGCATGTGTAGAAAAGCTAAAAGTTGACGATGTCCTGAACTTTGACTTGCAATCTCAGATAGCAATCAACCAAGGAAATTGGCCTCGCAAAGGGTCAGGTTCAGATAAAGAGGTCAGTTCGTTACAATGCACCTTAGAGTCAAAGAAAGGCTTAGTTAATAAGTGCATGAACAACTAAGCCCATGCAACTTCGTTCATCTAGTTACCTCCATAGGCCTACGTGATGGCAACACCAAAATGGAGGCACGAACAAAATGGAACCCATATTCGAGACAAAGTCTCTGAATACATAATGAACTCGCTAGTTAACATGACGAATTCACTCCATATTAGCCATACTTGCTAAATACGGTACAACATCACCAAGATCGTGTCGGAACCATAACATCACAGGACAAGGCAGAATTTTACAGAACCTCAGGCCCAATGCATATTCTTAATGGGGGAACCATGTTATGTTAAAGGCATTTCTTAAGCGCACTTACACCAAGCGGTTTCATGGCGCTTGGGTCGGAGGGGGCGCAGTGTTGAGGGACAGTAACCATTACTGCCATGCTTGGGACAATAGCCATGTTTTAAGTTTTTTTCTGAACTGGGCATAGGCAGAGGGTGTTCCGAGGGGAGCGATTTCCAGAATTACGGAGCCAGAACCGTGAATCTGAGCCCTACGTGCTTCTTGCGTTGGAATGGGAGAGTAGACAGGAGGTTGAGGTTGGAAGAGCGCAGATCACAGGAGGGGATGTAACGTTTTATCATAGAGGAAATGAAGACTGGACCATTCCCAGCAAGGGCTTTAAAGATGGTGCAGCCCAGTTTGAAGGCAAAGCGTTTGGCCACTGTAAGCCAATGTAGGCTTTTCAGCAGGGGTTTAACGTGGTGTCTGCTGGGCTGACGGGCGATTAGCCTGGCTGCGTGGTTCTGCACCAGCTGCAAGCGCTGTAATTGATAGGCTGGTATACCAACAGATAGTGAGTTGGCGTAGTCAAGACGCGAGATTACCAAGGCTAAAATAACCAGAGTGAGGGCTTCCGTAGTCAGGAATCTGCTGATCTTCCAGATCCTGCGCAAATGGAAGAAACAGGCAGATACCACCGAGCCAATCTGGGCTTTCATAGACAGATCACTACTGATTACAATACCCAGACTTTTGAACGAGTCGACAGGGAGTGGAGGCTTGCCCAGGAGAGGATGCCAAAAAAAACCTAGAGCTCCATGGGTTGGGAGTGCCCCCAGTCAGAATGAGCTCGGTTTTATCGGGTTTGAGTTTCAATTGATTGGCATTCATCCAATTACTGATGAAACACATGGTGGATTGAAAATTGGATACTGAGGATGGAGAGGAGTTGATGTTGAACACCAGCTGCATGTCATCAGCATAGTTAAATGTTTCAACCTTTCTTTTGCGTAACGAGTGGGTCAGGGGTAATAGATATCGGTTAAAAAGAAGGGGTGACAGGGAGGACCCCTGCGGTACCCTTCAAGTCAGTTACATTTTTTGGAGGTCAGTTAGCCAGATGGACCGCTTGAAATCCGTCACTGAGGATGGAGGAAATTCACTTCAGTGCCAGGCCCTGGATCCCGGCGCTGCTGACACGGTCGACTAGGAGAGCATGATCAACCGTGTCAAAGGCAGCCGATAGGTCAAGCAATATGAGGCCTGGGTGAGGATCCTGTCAGCCCCTCTTTTGAGCTCGTCCACTACCGCAAGGATAACTGACTAGGTAGAGTGGGCTGGTCGAAACCCTGCCTGGTGCGGGTCCAGAAAGTGGGAGTGTTCGATGAAAGAACTAAGACAATTTGTGACATGAGCTTCCAGGATTTTGCCTAAGTAGAATAGCAGTGAAATAGGGCAGTAATTGCTGAGAACCAGGGGATCAGAGTTGGGACAATTTCAGCACGTTTGAAAGAGTTGGGGACAATACCAAGTTTAAGGAAGTTATTAAAAAGTTCAAGATGCGAATCTGGGCATTTCAGGAAAGGCCTTGCGTAGAATGTGAAGGGAGGCAGCAGTTTGTAGGGAAGCCGGACCCCACTTTTCCTAGGAGGGCCATAAAGTTTCCCTTTGAAATGATGGGGATTTGATTGAGAGAAGTTGAGTTTTTGCATGAAACTGGAGGAGCTGTGGTGAATGTGGTAAGGGGGATTGATGGCCTTGATTGTGGTGATTTTCTCAATAAAATAGCGGTTGAGAGAGTTGCATAAGGATTGTGAGGAACAGGTTTAGGCATTACTCTGTCAGGTTTAGCGAGTTCTTTGACTATGCAAAAAATATCCTTGGACTTGTTTGCTGAGTTTAGGATTTTTGTGGAGAAATATTCTGCCTTAGTCTGGAGGATGGCATTTTTAAACTCTTTGAGTAATTTCGCATAACAATTTTTTTTATCCGGAGAGGAATCCCGGCTTCAGCAATGCTCAGCTTGTCTTAGGGCAAGTTTTAGGTCACTGGAGAACCAGCGTTGGGCCTCGCGGGGACACAGAATCTTAATTTTTGTAAATGGGGCAATCTTTTCTTTGGCGGATTCCAGGACTTGAGGGTTGATTCCTGAGTAGGGAGATGAGATGGTAAGTAAGGAGCGAAATTCCTCAATGTTGTAGTTCCTAGCTACATGATTTCTAGTCAATGGGTTTTTCTCGGGGAACATACAGGAGATCGTAAATGTGATACGATAGTGGTCTGCCTAAGTACATGGGGAGATAAGGAACTTGGAGATTTCCAAGTTTGATGTCCAGACTTGGTCTGACACGTGTCCTTTTATGTGGGTTGGGTTGCAGCGTTAACATGCTGTGTGCAATTCGTTCCCAGGAGAAGGTCAGTGAATTCTAGACAATCAGAGCTTTCCCGTATATCAGTGAGCCAATAGTTGAAGTCACCGATAATAAGGATTCTGGCGTGATTGATAGCCAGGTGGGAGATCATGTCACCAAGCAGTTGCGGAAATGTGGGCATGGCATGGGGGGTCTGCACCAGGCCCTTGTAGCTGGAAGCTCCTAGAAGGCCTTAGAAGCTTTTAGGCAGGGAAATGGCAACTTCATAAAAGTCGAACACAAAGGAACCCCTTGGCTCCCTTCCAAGCTGCACTGTCAAACAAATCCAATTAATCAAATTCATATTTAACTCCTTAATTACTCCACTTTTAACTTCTTTTTCACCTTTTCATCCTTGATTTATTCAATTAATTTGACTTATTTTCTTGACCATTACAGTCTTTCACAAAATACGCAGGAGCGTCAAGTGTTCCACATGCCACGCTTTATGTAAAAAAAAAAAAGCATTTCGGGACAACCCTTCATCAGAGGTATCGTGGCATATGCTTTTCTAACTCATCAAAAACTCATTCGGTATTATTTCTTAGTAACCTTTTAGGCAGGGAAATGGCAACTTCCTAACAATTGCATTTTTTAAACTGTAATCTAATTCCCAACTTTACCATTAAAAAGAGGATTTTAAATTACAATTCATGTGAGCCTAAACATGACATTTCTGTCTATCCCAAGTCAAAAGTTAGCACTTGTTAATTATAAGGTAATCCAATGTTATCCTATGAGAGAGGCAAGCCTTACAGTAGTGAAAATGTAGCAGGTTTTCACTACCAGGACATGTAAACCTTGACAAAATGGAATAGTACTTTTTAAATACTATGCACACTGCCCTATGGGCTGTCTAGGGCCTACTTTAGGGGTGACATATTCTTTAAAAAGGATGGTTTAGGCCTGACAAAAGGTTTATTTTGCCAGGTCAAATTGGCAGTTTTACATTGCACCACAGGCTACAATGGCAGACCTGAAACATGATTCATTGTGTTACCTTAGTGGGTGGCACAATGAGTGCTGCAGGCCTACTAGTAACATTTAATTTACAGGCCCCAGGGTAAATGTAGTACCACTTCACCAGGGACGTCCAAGAAAATTAAATGTGCCAATTGGGTATATGCCAGTCTTACCATGTTTAAAGGAGAGAGCAATTGAGGCTGGTTAGCAATAGTGTGCAGAGCCCTAAAAGCCCACAAAAACCGGTTCAGCAAAAGAAGGGAGTGAAGCCAAAAAGTTTCGGATTACCCTGCAGAGAGGGCCAAGTCCAACACCGTAGAACTATTACTAGCAGGACCACCTAGATTGGCTTGCCTACTCACTGCAAGGTAATGTGATAATATGTGCTGTCATTTAAATATAAATTGAGTTGTAAAGATTATTCTCATTAGGATGTTAATTTAAAAACACAGTGATAGCTATGTTAAAGTGACAGTTAAAGAAAAATATATTGAAAAAGCATAGAATTGTTACACTGTGTCCAAGAGGAGGTAACATATACAACCTTAAATAATATAAGCACACTTTCAGGCAGAGAGGACAACATAACTGGCATTCATTTAACAGAATGTCTGATTTTCTTTAGCAACTCTTTGCAAACACCATTGTTTGCATTGTTAAACAAATACTTCGTTGGCATCACCTGTCTGCAGTATGCTTAGATAATATGTCTCAGTCACAGATGACCAATATTTAGCAATTTACAATAAGCATGAGCATGATGGTCTTCCTCCTGGCCCAGACAATCAGTAAATTGGATGTGGACGGTCTACTCAATTGTCTAAACAATTGGTTGCATAAAATGTATCTGAATGGATTTAAATGGCTCTATCTCACCTAGCTCCCCTAAATCTAAATCTAAAAAAGCTTAACAGATGTTTTCACATGAGTTACATTGTGCAACTTTTAAAGCTTGATGGGCCACCATGCATGGAGCCTCTCTGCAGGGCTTTGGAGCCCAGAAGCGTGGAGAAGGGCACACAAGTGAGCACCAACAAAAACATAGATGGATTCTGTTCAGGAAAAACTAGGTAAGGTTCAGTGACAAAATAAAAAAAGATATTCTACTGTTCCCAAAAGTTTGCACAAAGACACAAAACTGCAGAAGTCAATCTTGCCTGGTCACAGGGGGAACAATGGGGTGAGTGAAATGGTGAAGGCTCATATGACGGATGATGGGTGTCAGTGGTAGAATCCAAAAGGATTTTAGATGAGGTGGAGAAACAAACCCAATGCAAACGTGCTGCAGATAGGAGCTTGACGGATCCGAAAGGTGGCGACAGGGTGGATCTTGAGAGGTGAAAGTAGACAACAAACAGATGTGAGAGCCCAAAGCTAATTTAAGACTCCACTGTGGATCTTTGGAAGAGTTATGCAAGGTATAACCCACTGAGCAAAATCAACAATAATAATGGGAAGTTGTTGTGATAACAATCAGCTTTCTAATGAATCAAAGAGAGTGGCAGAAACTGAGTGGAACAGTATTATATTCCTCAGGAATCTTTACCAAGGGGCAAAGGCTTCCATAAGATTTGGTAAGAATGGTGAGTGTACCAAGACATTTAAAATAGCTAGAGGAGTGCGGCAAGGATGTGTCCTTGCCCCCTTTTTATTTACCATCTATATCAATGATTTAGAAAGAACGTTACAGCATGAATGTCGAGACATGCCTTTGGCATCAAATCGCTCAATACCCGCATTATTATATGCAGACGATGCGGTATTGATGGCTAGGACTCCCAAGGCAATGCAAAAAATGGTAATCTCCTTTACAAATTTTATGACTAGATTGGACTTAAAAATGAACTGTACTAAAACTTTCTGCATGAACTGTGGTTCAGGGGCAGAAACAATAAAGAAAACTATGTACATTGACTCAAAACCTTTAGATTTAATTCAAATTTTCCCTTATTTGGGCATTTTGTTTGATCATTCTGGTCTTTGGAAGACCGCTATAAAGACCAGGGGACTGTTGTTCTCCAAGTCTATTATGGCTTTGATAACATTTAGTAGGAAAATGGGGAGAAAACCTATCAAAAAATTGTTATGCATTTACAATGCAACCTGTGTAGCAATTGCTATATATGGGGCAGGTATATGGGGACATGTCAACGTGAAATCGATGCAGGTGATTAAAATGGTTTTCTGAGATATCTTTTATCTGTACCAGATAGTGTGTCCACCCTTAATTGCCACGCTGAACTCGGATTGCCATACCTAGAGGATATTATTAAGGTACAACCGATTCTCCTTTGGCATAGGGTGTGGACCACTGAGGAGTGTTCTTTTAACCATTTTATTCTAAGGGATGCAATAAGCCTTGACAACGCTTATAAGATGAAATGGTTACAATATATAAAATCATTCCTTATACAAATAGGTCATTTAGACTATTATGAAGAACCCTCATTAATGTATTAGATTCCCAGGAAAATATTGAAAAAACTTTGTATGACCTACCTGGAGGATGCTAGAAATAAGGTGGAATTTACCAAAATATCGGTGGTCTCTTATCAATTAATCTTGATTAGGATTTATTTATTTATTTATTTATTTATGTGATTTTTAAAGCGCAGCAATTACCCGTGGGTGTCTCGGCGCTAGGAGCTAGATCTATTACCAGTATCTTAGAGAACAGATGCAGAGTTCTATGTCTGAAGATGCTAATTAGTTCATTGAGAAAACAACCATGTCTTAAGTTGCTTTCTGAAGATAAGCAATGTGGGGCTAGATTTTATGTTGAGAGGAAGAGAGTTCCATAATCTTGATGCTGCAATGCTAAAACGTCTGTCTCCCCAATTGACTTTCCTTGTTCTGGGAATTTGAATCAGGTGAGCGGTGTTGGAACGAAGCGTTCTGGGGGTAGGTAGAGGCTTAAGGGAATTTCTAAGAAATTTGGGTCCCATGTTGTTTATTGCCTTGTACACAATACATAAGGACTTAAACTTAGTACGGCTCCTAACCGGGAGCCAGTGCAGTTGAGCCAGTTGTCTTGAGACAGAGGTAAATTTTGGAATGCCAAGTAGAACTCTGGCCGAGGCGTTCTGAATCATTTGCAATTTGGAAATAACTTTTTCTTGTGCGTTGAGGAAAAGGGCGTTGCAATAGTCAGTACGTGAAAACACCAGAGTTGAAATAAGAGTTTTGCCAGTAGTGGTGGGAAGGTATGGCAAAAGCTTCTTAAATTTTCGCAAGATGTTGAATGATGATGAAACTACAGAGTTCACGTGGTGATGGAAATGGAGTTTGTCATCGAATATAACTCCCAAGTTTCTCACTTTGCTGACCGGTTCAGGTGGAGTGCCCATTTCCTCCGGCCACCATAAGGGAGACCAGGCAGGCTGGACCTTACCGAACAGCATTACTTCGGTCTTAGAAGAATTCAATTTAAGACAGTTGGAGGCCATCCAGCTGCTGATGGCCCGCATGCCGTCTTTGAAGTTGGCCGCTATGGTGGAACCGTTTTTGTGAATAGATAATACCAGCTGGGTATAAGCATGGGCGAATTTTGCGAATCTTGCGTTCGCGAATTTTGCGGATTTGCGAACTCGCAATCCGCAAAATCCGCGAATTCCCGCGAATTTGCGGATTTTTTTTTTGTGTTCGCCCGTGTTTCTGCCAGTTCGCGAGGGTTTTTACAATTTCGCAATTTGCAAACTTACCTGTCGAGTCGCAAGTTTTGCGAACTTGTTGTTTCTACGTGTCCAGCCTGTTTGGGACACTCTTCTTCATCACTGCCACTCTCTGTCACCACTGCCACTCTCTGACTACTCATGCCACCCTCTGGCCCACCCATGCCACCCTCTGTTTCATCACCACACCCTCTGGTTGTCCAGTGTACATTATTTTCGGCAAAGCACACCTTCCCTGCCTCAAGTGACCTGAATTAATTTGGGGCTGATTAATGTGTCACAGAATATTTTTTTAGCTGGCACCTGCTTCCTTAGTGCGCCCTGATTAGTGATCTTTTGCACTTGCTAAGTGCTTTCATTGTTGCAAAATTAGTTACAACACCTGCCCTGCCCCAACTGACAATAATGAATTAGGGGCTGATTAATGGATTTTAACTTCCAGCCTGGCTCCTGCTTGTCTCCCTTAGCTGTAATTCAGGACCTTTGTGGCATATGTGTAACTATTCTGAGGTTCAGAGCAGGGTCACATAATAGTTGCAACTGGCAACTGAACTCTGGAGGGGCCCCTCAGGAAGCACTACAGGAAATGGCTACTAATGATGAGCCTGAACTTTTGAACCTGGTAAGTAGTTTCAGTTTTGCTAAGATCGTATTTCTGCAATTTAGCACTTATTCGCGGGGCGCGAAGGTATACTGGGAAGCCGCGAACTCACGCGAACAGTGCGAGCAAAATCCGCTGCTCGCGGATTTGCGGATTTTGCGGGAGATTCGCGAATCTCGCGGATTGCGAATTTCCCGAAAATCCGCAAAATCCGCGAGCGAAACGGATTTTCCGCCCATACCTAGCTGGGTATCATCAGCATAAGTGGTCAAATTGATATTATAAGCTTTTATTACCCTCGCTAAGTCTGACACGTAAATGTTAAAAAGGGTCGGACTCAGCGAAGAACACTGTGGGACACCGCAAGGAAGGGCGAATGTCGGGGAGGTAAATGGGCCCAGCTTGACTGCCTGTTTGCGGTCGGCCAGGAAAGATGCTATAAGATCCCTGGCGTTGTGTTTGATACCGATGGCCTCGACACGGCCGATCAGAGTAGAGTGATCGACCGTGTCGAAAGCCGCCGATAAATCCAGGAGAATCAAGACAGCCTGTCCATCGTTGTCCATTGTGGTTCTTATTTCATCAGCGGCCTTGATCAGAGCCGTTTCTGTCACATGACCTTGTCAGAAACCGAACTGGGTGTCCTCTAATAGGTCATTAGCTTGAATATAGTCAGATAGTTGTTCATTCATGACAGATTCAAAGATCTTAGCTGGAAATGGCAATGATGCAATAGGACGGTAGCTGGAAGACTCAGATGGATCAAGCGATGGTTTTTTTAGGAGCGGTTTGATTATGGTGTTTTTCCAGATGTTGGGATATGTACCGGATGAAAACATAATGTTACAGATGTGTGTCAGTGGTAAGGTAATGGTATCTGGAATGGTGTGAAGTATAGAGGGGTGACAAGGGTCCAGAGGGGAGCCTGATTTGATTGACGAAATAAGTTTGTGAATACGATGCGAATGTACCTGAGTGAATTCCGTGAAAGTAGCTGAGTTCAGTTTTGATCGTGTGTTCGTGAATGACATATTGTTGGAGTTGGGGGTAAAGTCCTTAAATATAGATGTGACCTTATCTGAGAAATAATCAGCTAGTGTATTGCATAGAATTTGTGATGTTTCGGTGGGAGCATTTGCTGGTTCTGCAAGGTGGTTCACTACTTCAAACAGTTTTTTCATGCTGCATTTCGCCTGGTCTATTTGGGTGGTGTAATAGATATTTTTTTCCCATGGCTACTTTCTGCTTGTAGTCCAGAAGTGCAGCTTTATATGTTGTTTTGTCTGAAGGATTGTAGTGTTTGCGCCAATGACGTTTTAGGTTGCGGCAATATTGACGCTATAGCCTGAGTTGTTCTGTGAACCATGGGGCCGATTTTCCTGTTGCGTTTGGAAGTTCTAGAGGGGGCTAGCGTTTGAAACGTCCTTTCCAGGATAGAGGTGTATGTGGTAGCCGCAATGTTTGGATCCATTTCCCCATCAGTATCCACAAAAGCGTCAGTGAGAATCTGATCTAGATGATTGTGATCTATGTTTCGCCAATCTCTGGTGGTTAGATAGGAGTTGTGTGAAGTATTTTTACCTATGTTTGATTTGATTTTGATGTCAAATAAAATAGCAGAATGGTCAGACCATGTAAGGGGTAGTATTTTGTTGACGGTAATATGAGGGTTGTTGGTAAAGATACCGTCAAGCGTGTGTCCTGCCTCATGTGTGGGAGCCGTTATCAGTTGTTCGAGTTCTACCGCAGATAGGTCCGTGATAAGCTGGACCGTATCTTTATCCGTCTGGGATTCTAAATAAAAGTTAAAATCACCTAATATAGTGAAGTGTTTGTGTTCAGCTGCTAGTTCACTCAGTTGATGGAGTTGGGACAAAAATACATTGCGAGAACCAGGGGGTCGGTATATATATATATATAGGAATGATACCCAACCATATATTACCTTACAGATGCGAGACTTTGATAGGTTTTTATTAATACATTTCAGATTTAATATTCTATTTAGGCTACTAAGCTTTCCTACTATGAATGACTGGTCAAGGCAACTGATTAAATGCCCATGTAATGATTTGTCCAATCAATCTGATATTCATATTTTGTTCTTTTGTAAACTGTATGCAATTCCAAGGAAAAGATGGATTGTGCCTATTTTAAAGTATATGGATTTTAGACAGTGTCGACCTGCCTTTTCAGCTATCCAGAAGTTAGACAATATGTTTACAGTTGCATCCATCTGGGCCTTTCTTAACCCCATGGCTGCTAAGGCAATTCCCCTCCTGTGCTGGGAATCGCTGTATTCCTTTATTTCATGACGAGCTGGGCTCGTCATCAGTGTTTGAGGAGGCTACACCATGACGAGCCCAGCTCGTCATGAGTGTGGAAGGGGTTAAAAATATTTTTATATCATGGAAATCAATACCTGTATGAAACTGTAACGAGCTTAGAGCAATGTATTGGATATGATGATTTTATTTCTCCTTATTTTAACTGGATTGTGATTTTATTGTACTTTTATGGTTATTAATGAATTATAACCGAATAAAGAGATTGAACTGAACTGAACTGAACTGAGTGGAACAGTAGGAAAGCTGAAATTAGGGAAAATAGCAGGAAAAGGCTGAGGGTAAAAAAGGTGGACTGCACCTATGGTTGCTAAAATGGAAGGCAAAGACTTACTGAAATATCGAGATATGGGTTAAGAAGTCTAAAGATTATTAAAATGAAAAATAAAAAGACTCAATACAATGAACAGGGCAGGAAGAGGTCAACCTTTACACACAAAAACATAAATTGTGCAAAGTGCTATTAGACCAAATAAATGAGGAGAAATCCTCTCCTATCAATCAATCCACTCAAAAAAAAGAAACATTTCCAAAAGGAGTGTATAAAGAGAATAATGAAGTTACTAAAGTCCCAGTCGCTAATCCACCAACTCATGTACCCTCAGTCCCTTGACCCTCGCAGCACAAGAAACATAGGGGCATATTATCAAGAACGGCGTTAAAATTATTGCCGCTTTAGCGGCAGGAAACTGCAGCTAAAGCGGCGATAATGGGCTTGATAATATGCCCTTGTGAATTTTCATAGAAGCCCAGGTTCACACCAGAATATGGGCTTCTATGGGAATTCTCAAGGGCATATCATCAAACCCATTATCGCCACTTTAGCTGCAGTTTCCTGCCACTGAAGCGGCGATATTTGTAATGCCGTTCTTGATAATATGCCCCTAAGTAACATATTTACAAGCCTGTATCACCACAGGAACTTTTAACGACGTCCCTGTGATGATAGGGGCTTTGCCTTATTTACAAGGTGGAGTAAAGCCATTTAACGTGGCTTAACACCACTTTGTAAATAAGGCACCCTTTCACGCTGTACTTTGTGTGAAATGGGTGGGCAAAGGGTGTTGAATTTGATGCTACCCCCTATTTACAAAGGTGTCGTAAATAGGAGGCAGCGCCAAAATTAAATCCAGGGAAGACCTGGTCTTAACATGGTGAATTGAGGAGAAATGCTTTATTTCTCCTCATTTGTGCTGTTTCTATGTGTGCTGCATTGTGAAGCACACAAAGAAAGAGCAAAATGCCACGAATGATTGCTTAAGTGCAGGAAGGTGTCCCTTCCTGCACATAAGCAATCATTGCAAAAATGACGATTTGCAACTTTTATGTGAGCTGCACAATGCAGGTACAAATCACCATTTGAGATTGTTGTGATAAGTGAATCCAATATGGCCTGTGACCCAATTAGTAGGGATAAGATCTGGTCTCGATTGATAGAATGGAAAGAAAAAACAAGTGGGTCCAATGATTAAACCAATGGTGCTGGCGGCTCTGATGTCCCCAGAGATTCCTTCCAGGGCGGCATATAGAAACGGGGACGGGTTTCAGAAACCGCACTCTCCATAAGGAGTACTCCTTCCTCTCTCTGATGGTCATCACACTCAGTATCAGCGACGGCTCGTGGAGGGAGTTACGGTGGGGCAGGAGGGCGGGGAGGGGGAGGGGCAGGGCGGAGGTTGCTAAAAACCGGCATATGGATAATTGCAGGTAAGTAAACAATTTAATTAATAAAACGAATTTCGTAGCTCGCGCTGCATTGCATTTTGCGATGCAAGGCGCACTACGAAATTCGTTTTATTAATTAAATTGTTTACTTACCTGCAATTATCCATATGCCGGTTTTTAGCAACCTCCACCCTGCCCCTCCCCCTCCCCACCCTCCTGCCCCACCGTAACTCCCTCCACGAGCCGTCGCTGCTCAGTATAGAGAGATAGGAAAAGACTCAACATGAGGGTTGGCAAAATGAGGACAAAAAAAACATTTGGGATTGTTTATGTGCAGAAAGGGACACCTTTCTGCACATAAGCAATCATTCCCTCAATGCAGGTTTCCTTGCACTATGGTGCAAAGGTGCCTCGGTTGGTGCTAGGCAGCTTACTTTTGCGCCAGCTCTAGGGAAAATGCAGGGGTGCGCCATATCTTTGTGAATACGGTCAATCCCTGAGGTTTCGGAGTGGCGGAGCGTGGCATTAGCATTTTGTGCTTAATGCCACGCTTTGCCATTCCTTTGCACATATTCCCCTAAGGTTCAACACATGAACACTATAGAGAAAGAAAAAACAGCTTTAATATTGACTGAAACCAAGCACCCAGGCCAAATGAGCAGAGCAACAATGAAGAGTTATCAAAGAAGGATGAAGGATCCAGCAAACAAAACTGTTTGAACTCAAAAGAAGTCTACTTTAATCTTCAGGAATAGAAGTGGGAAAATAGATAATCGTGATCACATTTCGCTAGCATTTTTTTTCAGGTAACGTTCAGCATTCGTGATCCTGTTCGTATGGGTGAGCGGACCGATTATCTCTGTTGCGTTCTCATTGCAGAGTTTTTGCGGAACTTCGCACTCCAAAAAGAGCACCGAGTCGCAAAACCTTTTTGAACTATGCCCTGCGAAGCAGAGTTTGCCGCCCACCCCTAATTATCAAATCAAAGAAACTATTCTGGCAAAAGTCCGATGCAGCCAGCCCTTCAAATCAGCAATCTGAGTTTTCCCAGCCATCTTATGACATGCCTCAATGAAAAAAGAAATGAGAGGAATGATGCACGAATTGAAAAACCTCAAAATACACTGATAACACTTTGGGAACAGAAATGTGTGTTTCTGACAGATAATCGAGAAAAGCTATATCGAAACACACAAATATTGCCCAAAAAATATTGATCACAAAAATATTGCAACTCTATAATTAAATAACAAATACACAAATATTCACCTCAAATAGATCTAAATTAAAAATAACTAAAGTACCTAAATATCGCAATCCAAAATACAGATATATACAATATCATTAGTATGTTAAATATATTCATCACTACATAAATAATGAAAGTTATATTATTGACAACCAAAATATCATTACAAATAATTAAAATTCACAAAACACCTAAACTTACTATGTAACTATAATAATTTAAAAGCTGAGCTCTAAATTAAATATTTCAAAATATTATAAAAAATAAGTGAAACTAAAATGTAACTACATAAACTAAAAATAAAATTAAACCTTTATTAATATTAAAAATTGAAATTAAACTAGCCATTACAACAAAAATGAATAATCATTGATTACACATCAATAAACATTATTTTAATGTAACTTGAAATATGTATATGTAATACATTTTCACATAAATACTACTTAGGGCCTGAATACGAGTTTGGCGGTGCCGGAGTGGGCCGATCTGCTGCCACACCGGCTAACTCGTGTGCGCACAAACTGCCCTATTATCACTTTTTCAGTCACTGGCTAGTGTTCTTTGGCTTTCCCATGTCGGTGCCTCTAAAATAGGCACCACAATGGGAATGTCAAAGGCAATACCTGCAAAACACACAAGATGATGGATGGAATGTTGCACAATGGCAAAACATTCACCCCCAGTCACAGATCTGGGTTTAATCCATCGTTATTTTGCTCACCAAGCCACCCAAGTTCAGACATGGCCATATGCAAATCAGTCTTGACCCTGTGCCTCATGGAAACAGTCCAGCCCGAACTGCCAAGGCATGTCTTCCCTGGACCGGAATCAAGCATCCTAGGACCGGTTTCTGGCTATCAGCCGTCTTCAGCCAGGATAGCTTGACTCCAGTGGCTTAGTGAGCACGGAACCAACGTCTGGGCATACCCTTCCCACATAGAGTGAACAGCAAAACACACAAGATGATGGACGGAATGTTGCACAATGGCAAAACATTCACCCCAGTCACAGATCTGGGTTTAACCCATCGTTATTTTGCTCACCAAGCCACCCAGGTTCAGACATGGCCATATGCAAATCAGTCTTGCCGCTGTGCCTCATGGGAACAGTCCAGCCCGAACTGCCAAGCCATGTCTTCCCTGGACCGGAATCAAGCATCCTAGGACCGGTTTCTGGCTATCAGCCGTCTTCAGCCAGGATAGCTTGACTCCAGTGACTTAGTGAGCACGGGACCCGCGTCTGGGCATACCCTTCCCACATAGGGTGAACAGCAAAACACACAAGATGATGGACGGAATGTTGCACAATGGCAAAACATTCACCCCAAGTCACAGATCTGGGTTTAATCCATCGCTATTTTGCTCACCAAGCCACCCAAGTTCAGACATGGCCATATGCAAATCAGTCTTGACCCTGTGCCTCATGGGAACAGTCTCGCCCGAACTGCCAAGCCATGTCTTCCCTGGACCGGAATCAAGCATCCTAGGACCGGTTTCTGGCTATCAGCCGTCTTCAGCCAGGATAGCTTGACTCCAGTGGCTTAGTGAGCACGGGACCCACGTCTGGGCATACCCTTCCCACATAGGGTGAACAGCAAAACACACAAGATGATTGACGGAATGTTGCACAATGGCAAAACATTCACCCCCAGTCACAGATCTGCGTTTAATCCATCGTTACTTTGCTCACCAAGCCACCCAAGTTTAAACATGGCCATATGCAAATCAGTCTTGACCCTGTGCCTCATGGGAACAGTCCAGCCCGAACTGCCAAGCCATGTCTTCCCTGGACCGGAATCAAGCATCCAGGGACCGGTTTCTGCTATCAGCCGTCTTCAGCCAGGATAGCTTGACTCCAGTGGCTTAGTGAGCACGGGACCCACGTCTGGACATACCCTTCCCACATAGGTTGAACAGCAAAACACACAAGATGATGGACGGAATGTTAAACAATGGCATTGTTATTTTGCTCACCAAGCCACCCAAGTTCAGACATGGCCATATGCAAATCAGTCTTGACCCTGTGCCTCATGGGAACAGTGCAGCCCGAACTGCCAAGCCATGTCTTCCCTGGACCTTAATCAAGCATCCTAGGACCGGTTTCTGGCTATCAGCCGTCTTCAGCCAGGATAGCTTGACTCCAGGGGCTTAGTGAGCACGGTACCCACGTCTGGGCATACCCTTCCCAATGCCTGCACATCATGGAGTGCTGCAGTCCATGCTGTGCAGGTACTGGGGTGCAAGTGCACAGGGTGGCAGCACATATGCCCCCCCTGCATGCACCCCATGGCCCTGAGGTGTGTTTCCTCTGTGCCACGGTTTCCATGGAAGAGGAACTGCCATGAAAACCATGGTGGAGAGGAAACTCGTAATATGCTTTAGTGAGATCACTCACTCACCCATACAACTACTAACAGAGCTACTCACACATCCATACACCTACTTCACCATCCATAAACTCATCCACAAAACCACTTACATACCCATTCACAGATTGTTACAAGCAATCACACAACCACTCACTCACCTATACAGCCACACATATAGATTTGTACTGTGCAAAATATTCATTAACACACCCACTCACTTACCCATACACCCACTCACTCACTCACCTACCCAAACACATACTTATACACCCAGTCACTCACCCATAGAGACATTCACACAGCCACTCAGTCAACCATACACCCACTCACCAACCCATAGAGCTACTCACACAGCCATCGACTCACCCATACAGCTACTAACTGAGCTGTTCACTCCCCATACAGCCACTCAAACATCCATTCACTGATTCACAAACCACTTACATACCCATTCATGCATTGATACAAGCACTCACACAACCACTCACTCACCTACTGTCTTGCTCCACCTTTAAGATAATACAGAATCTCCCACACAGTGGCTCAAATACGGCAAAGCAGGAGACATAAACACAACAACACCTAGAAAAGGGTTTTATTTTACAAAAAGCAAAGGCTCTCTTTTTAGAATAGGGCTTGAGTTTTTATTTATGCAATGCTCTCTAACAGAACTGCTTTCCCAGATGTCAATGAGTAGCATTCAAATAAACGTATATATATATATATATACATATATATATATATATATATATATATATATATATATATATATATATATATATATATATATATATATATATATATATATATATATATATATATATATATATATATATATATATATATATATATATCTATATATATATATATATATATACTAGCAGCCCGCCCCAGCGTTGCCTGGGGTAGAAGGGGGCTGGGGGCAGCATTTGGGACTTGCGTGCACTAAAGGCTCCCGCCCGTCCCTCTGTGCGCACCCGCTCCCGCCTCGACTCCCTCCCGCCCCGACTCCAATGTGTCCCTTTACCTTACCTGAGCCGCCGCTCCTCCCCGCGCTCCTCACTTCACCGCCGCTCCATGTCCGCCGCTCCTCCTTGTCATCACGCACGTCGTGGCCAGCGCTGCATCGCGGGCAGTGCAGCGTCACTGCCGGCGCTACTTTCAGGGCACTACTTTTTTAAGTTATATTTTTTAATTTATGTTTTAAAATTTTTTTTATAGCCTATGTCCATCTGCACACATGACAATTTCTACGATGTATCGGGTGTGGATTGGCGCTGTGGTTCCCGAGTTTACCTGGCTCAAAGGTTTATAATAGTAGTATATATATATATATATATATATATATATATATATATATATATATGTATATATGTATATATATATATATATATATATATATATACATATATATATATATATATATATATATATATATATATATATATATATATATATATATATATATATATATATATATATATATATATATATATATATATATATACAATATTAACACACTTGGTAAATGCAACAGTTAAATGCATGAATATGAAATACAAGCAGTAAATAATATGAGTTAAAACTCAAGCAAATATACTGGACATCCTGCAAGATATATATACACTAGATACATTAAATTATTTCTTTGGATGTGCACCTCACTCATTCACACATCACAAAGAAAACACCTCAAATGATCAAAGCCACTGGCCACACATCACAATGACAATAATCAAAACCCAAACAACTCAATGACCAGAGCCACTGGAACCACGCATCACAATGACACTTGTCAAAATTCAACACTTCACCTCGTGCAAACACTGCATCTTAGCTCACTCCTGACTGGGGGATTTAACAGCCGGGGATAAGAGCCTCAGAAACCAGGGTTCCGCTCTAACGAAGTAGGCGTGTACGTCCCCATTTGGATTCCAAAATCCCGGTTTCTAAGTCAACAACCCTAGCTTTATAATCTTGAAACACACACTAGAAGGTTCCAGAGTCTTCCCCTCTGCCGAAGGAAACTTACTGAAACTGTCCAGCCTCCAGGCAAGCATTCCAAGGCAGGGAGGAGTACCCACGTTCCCTCTACATTCTCGCATGTTCCAGCCTTTATCTTGGTGAAACTCACAAAAGCCTTCCAGGGTACATTAAAGAATCTCTCACAAAACAATCCTTGAATGTGATTAACCCAAACAACTTGAAAGCGTGTCTGTGCATGCAGAAAAAGCTCAAGCCAGCTAGAGTCAAAATTTAGGATGATATGAGGCCATGTCAAAGCCAATAGTAAGAACTTAATAATGCTTTCCAGTGTACAACACAGTGCACATTTGTGCACCACTGCCTATAGCATCACATACCTCATCTCTCAATGTGCAACACAGTGCACATTTCTCATAACATTGCACTTCGAGGCAAGGCTGTCCTTCTACATGACAGCTCCCACTGAAAGACTGCAAGATTACAAGCAAGAAACCTTTAAGAGAAACAAGGCATATGCAGGACACCGTACATTCAGGCTAGGATAAAATAACACACCAAAGTCAATTAAAATAATGGTAGTCAAAGGTCATCACGTGGTGTCAGACCAAAAGAGTGCCTCTAGCACTATACCTACACAGCCACTTACATAGATACTTACTGTGCAAAACAGCTACTCATATACCATCTCACTTACCCATACACCCACTCGGCTACTCACTTACCCATACACTCACTTATACACCTAGTCACTCACGCATAGAGCCATTTGCACAGCCACCCAGTCACTCATACACACACTCACCCAACCATACAGCTACTCATATAGCCACTGATTTACCCATATAGCCACTCATATATAGACTCACCCACCTTTACAGCCACTCACACACCCACTCGTTCACCAATACAACCAAAATAGAATCCACTCTAGTGGTGGTAATGGTCCCTACAATGGTGGGGAGCACACAGTGTTGTGTAAAATACCCCTCACACACCAACAGGCCCCTTGGTGTCATGCTTCATCATTGGGGTCTTCGCAGCCCTCTACGGGATGCGGCGTGCTACGACTCACGACTACGTAGGAGCACTTGAAGTGTACTATGTGTTGGTGTGTGTGAGAGGTTAAGTGTGAGTGGTGAGGTGGTGAAAAGTGATAGTTAAAAAATACCTGGCTCGTAGGGTAAAAATAAACTTTATTAAGCCCTCGGCTGGTATCGTTAAAAGGGTGCAGGGTGAGGTTGTTACTGTGTTTTAAGGTACATCAACCCCGGAGAGTGCGTCGACATGTTTCGGAGTGTAAAAACTCCTTCTTCAGGACGAGGGAGTGCACAAACCTCCTCACCTTACTCACATGTAGTGTAGATGTCAAAGTGATTTTTTACAAAAATACTATCTACAAAAAATTAGGTGTAATGTTCCTAATTATGTTTATAATACAATGGTCTGTTGCGCCCTGTTGGCGATACTAGAACAAGACCTGTAAAGATAAAAAGCATGATAAATCATATAATCACAGTAGGACGTAGATTCTCATCAGGAGAGTAACCTCCTGATGAGGCCCCCATATTTTTTTTAATATGGGGGCCACGTACCCCCGCATCCCCAGGGACTGCCACAGCCCTGGGGCTATATTTGCAAAAAAATGCACAGGGGACTCCAGCCCCACATGCATTCCCCCGGGACTCCAGCCCCCCCCATGTAGCCCCAGGGACCACCACCTACCTGGGACTATTTATGTGAAATGCAGGGGCCACGTGCCCCCCCACAGTCCTTGGGACTGCCACCTCCCCGAGACTATGTTTATAAAGAATGTGTGGGGGGCTTCAGCCCCCGCACAGCCCCGGGGACCACAACCTCGCTGGGGCTAGTTTCCATATGGGAGGGGGCTGCCTGGCCCCACTCCTGGAGCCGTAAATGGCCCTGGGGACCACCACCCCCCTGGGCTGGCTCCAGCAATGTCCACAGGTGCCAACCCTGTTGTGTAGCTCCTAGGAATCCCCAGGACCTGCGCGTTTTGGATGACCTAATCTGAGGGCTTGGTGTCCAAACTGTTTCCGGAAACCCCCACAGGATATATCAGCCGTTAGACCAGCTAGCTCTACAGTGCCACTACCACCCCCTGTATCTTACAGTGGTGGAGGTAGTTTTGGCAACCACTGAACATGACAACCCTGATTCCTCAGGGATTGTGGAAAACAGTACAGTACTTTTCGCTCAGTCACTCATGCTCACTTTATTGGTCCAGCGCCAGTCTTGTGTGAAACATATTTGCTGCTACAATCAGGAGACAGAAGCATATGAAAGAAATCGCAAGAACTAATATGGTAAACAGTAGATACATTTCTACCATAGTGCCAGGAAGATGAACATATACAGTTCAGATAAAACAGTTGCACTCTCATTCTCCTCTAATTCGCTCCCTACGTAATTTGCCTAAATGTACCTAGCCTAGATATGTAGGCGTAGCATGTATATGTGTATAGATATACATGTTTATAGCCAAGAATCCCCTAGGGAAGAATCAACCCCCTCACCTGATGGTAGAGAATGAAGGACCCCGTCTTTGCTCCGAGGATGACACCCCGCAAGGGATGTCAGACCACTGCGTTTCGAAGATTCAGCATGCAGGACCCCCTGTCAGCGTGGAAGGAATTCTTCTCTAATTCGCAGGGGGTATTATGGGTCCTATAAACTAGAGTGGTCACTCCAGGGTTTCTTCTAGAATCAATAAGTTTTTAAATCAATCATAAATGTTTTGGAAACAATCCTAAATGTTTTCTACAACAATGCGATTATGCACAGCGGGCTATTGGCCAAGGATGAAAACAAGTGCTGACCCTTATACAGAATAATTATTCATTGTCTGAGGGCAAGTTTATGTATGTCAGGTACAGAGATTATGATAGAATACTAAGAGCCTGGTGCCAAAGAGACAGGAGCAAGCTACTAGGTAAAAAGTCACCTGTTTAGAACCGTTACTATCGTGAGGATGGGACAATGTATGTAAAAAGGAAGCTTACATTACAAAATTAGCCTAAAAGACATAACAGCCCGGGATATTGCACTTTGCTATGGGATGGCGGGAGCCCTGCTCCCACCATCCCATAGCAAACAAGTGCTCCACTTTGAAAAAGCAAGAGCATTTTGCTCTTGCTTATGCAAAGTGGATCACTTTGCTTTTTATCCCAGGGAGCAGCATCTTAGCAGCTCCCTTGAGTAAAAAGCAATGCCGTATCCCACAGGAGGTGGGAGCCGGCCAGGAGCATGGGGACCTTCCGGCACCCCTGCGGTCCCCAAGAAGAAGATCATGCCCTGGGGGATGGCATCATTGAGGCCAAAATGGCCCAGGAGGTAGTGGGGGACCACTCGGCAGCCTCCCTTTTTTTTGCCTTTTAAAAAAGATGTCTGGGCCCTGGAAGATGGGGTCCCGGGCTAAAATCGGCCTCAGTAGGGGGCCCATATCCTCCCCTCCCTTTTTATTTTAATTTTAAAAAATGGGGTCAGACCCCAGGTGATGGTGTACTTGGGTCCCAAAGGGGTCTAGGGTAGGGGAGGGCCACACATCTTAAAATGAAGAAAAAAAGTGAAGCCAGCAACTTGCCGAGGCCCCGCCACCTGTCTCGACTATTCTCTAAATGCGCCTCCTGCTGCGCTCTGGGTTGGGGATTAAGTCCCCTTGCCTCTTGAGTGTCCGTGGGGGCCAACTGGTCCACCTGTTACCCTCAGCCAGCCCCACACAGTGGGATTGCTAAGTGGTGGTCGGAGGCAACACCCCTTTTTCCACCACTCTGCAAACGCACCACACGGCAAACTGCTGGTAGGGTGATGAGGTCCTCGGGCATCCTGAGGGCCTCAGCACAAAAGTGGTCTTCATCTCCCCAGCAGCAGTGCACTAGGAGGTGCGTTTGCAGACTGGTGGAGAAATTGTTATGGCCCAAGTTCTACACTGGGTGTCTAAGGGCTACCCTTGGCGGGGACTTGAGCTCTGCTGGGAGCCCTTTCATTTGCATTATGGAAGTGTTCGGAGCCGGGCACAGCTAAAGGCATATGCCGAGCACTGTATCTTGGGGACTTAAGCATTATTTGACAGCACCCGCATTAGAAATACAAGTTCTAGCAACAAAACAAGGGGAGCGCTGCTGTGCAATTTCGTGAACTGTGCAATTGAAGAAGTGTACTCACATTGTGACTTTAAGTGTAGCTGGCAGCAGTCAAGTAGAACATTATTTATATATTTTTCATATATTTACCGATATGCTGGAAAAGCAATTTGTGAAAGGCTGCCTACACGTTTAAAAGGACATGATAATTAAGGACTCAGATGGTTTCCATTTGAAATATGCAGCACACACAAGGTCAACAATGATGTTTTATATTCTGCTTGTACTTCAGAAAACAAGGAGTGATTTTTAAATGTATTTTTTATTTTTTTTACAAGTGACTGCCATACGACAGTATTGAGACTTTTAAACATGAAGGATTCATGAGTATAGTAACTCTTTCATATTTATAAACGGCAACACCTGTGGGGAGAATTTAAAATAGAAGGATACCTGATGCACTCTATGGTTGACAAAGGCTGTGTCAACAGCTGAAACGCAGTCCAGTTTGTGCAAGTGCTGTCTCTGCAATAAATGACAGCATGCCAGATATTTGAGTGAGGGCGTTTTCTAAATAAAGAGATGGAGGTTTTATATTCAAAGTGGCGTTTGCGGTATTGTCTCTATCAGGCACCACCAGCGATCTGGATGCACTCAATTAATTCAATAAAAACCCAGAAAATATATATATGAATATGCCCTCCTGTTTTACCAGCTGACACTGCAATAAAGTACCTGTATATATATATATATATACTAGCAGCCCGTCCCGACGTTGTCCGGGTATGAATTGCTGCCGGCCAGTAGTGTATTGTTTTGTAGGATTTCGTTTTGATAGCATTTCTTATCTGTGACAGGCCTGTGAAACGCTCCGATTCACAGTGCACTGCTGATGCACTTAAGAGTGCGCGTTCAGTAGTGTGTGAACTAGAGTTTCCCTACTTTATTTTTCCTTGCAATATTATATAGCGCGAAATGGGCAACATGGCATGAGCACAAATTACATTACAGAAGAACACATTCATTTGTGGTAGGCACGGGGAGACAAAGCGATTTGCCTGGAATCACAGGATGTTGAGCTGATGCCGAGTTTCGAACGCAGATCCCCAGCTCTAAAGTTCGCAATTCTAGAACTTGTGGCGGGAGGTGTGTCTAAAAGTGCATGTCGGTGCTGGCCATCAATGAGAGAGACCTGTGCGTTTTTCAAATGGGTGGTGAAAAAATATGAGTATGTTGCTGGAGATGTGGGCCTCCGTGCCACCAATGTACTTACCGGGGGAGGGTAAACACGCATTAATACCGCAACTTTCTTTCCGCATACCATCACTCCGCAAATTCGTTGTAAATGCATGAATGGCAAAAGCATGTTTTTTTTAATGTTTGGATAAGGTAAGTATGGGTATAGGGGTATATGTTTTGGGGAACTGAGGTGTATGTTTTGGGGTGTTTGGGTATTTTAAGGGTTCAGATATAGTTTTGGGTTATGGGGTACAGGGGTAGTTTTACGGTTTAGGGATAGGTATGGGTTTTGGGGTACAGGGGTATTCTTAGGGTTCAGGGCTAGGTTTGGGTTTTGGGGTATAGGGGTATTTTTAGGGTTCAGGGGTAGGTTTGGGGTACAGGGGTATTTTAAGGGTTTAGGGCTAGGTTTGGGTTTTTGGGGTACAGAGGTATTTTTAGGGTTCAGGGCTAGGTTTGAGTTTTGGGGTAGAGGGGTATTTTAGGGTTCTAGGGTAGGTTTTTGGTTTTGGGGTACAGGGTTATTTTTAGAGTTCAGGGCTAGGTTTGGGTTTTGGGGTACAGGTGTATTTTAAGGGTTCAGGGCTAGGTTTGGGTTTTGGGGTACAGGGTATTTTAGGGTTCAGGGGTAGGTTTGGGTTTTGGGGTACAGGAGTATTTTTAGGGTTCAGGGCTAGGTTTGGGTTTTGGGGTACAGGGGTATTTTAAGGGTTCAGGGCTAGGTTTGGGTTTTGGGGTACAGGGTATTTTAGGGTTCAGGGGTAGGTTTTGGGGTACAGTGGAATTTTTAGGGTTCAGGGCTAGGTTTGGGTTTTGGGGTACAGGGGTATTTTTAGGGTTCAGGGGTAGGTTTGGGTTTTGAGGTACAGGGGTATTTATAGGGCTCAGGGCTAGGTTTGGGTTTTGGGTTACAGGGGTATTTTTAGGCTTTAGGGATTTGGGTTTTGGGGTACAGGGTATATTTATAGGGTTAAGATGGGTTAGTGTTTAAGGGTGTTGGGGTATTTTAAGGAGTAAGGGTGGGTTATGATCATGGGGTGCAGGGGTATTTAAAGTGAGCAGGGTGGGATTAGCACACAATATGAGACATTGCATGAAGGGCGGAACGTACCACACATCCCCAGCGTTTGTCACGCCCCCAACACACACACACAGCACAACGCAGACACACCCACAAGGGACTACCTAGCTGGCACGGTTCTTTTTACCTTTTAAATGTATATGGTGGGCGTCTGCATAGCCTATGTCCTTCTGCTGCAACTGCCCTTTCCAACGCTGTATTGGGTGTTGTGATTGGTGCTGTGGTTCCTGAGATTACCCGCCTCAAAGATGTGGGCTCTCTCTTTATTATATTAGTATGGATATACAGCAAAACGTCCTTTGCGGGGGAGCGGCTAGTAGCTGGTGCCGGTGGCGAGGTAAGGACAGCCTCGCACAATTTTGCAGCAGCAAACTTCTTTCAAATAAGACACCTTCAGTTGGAGGAGAAAGAACAACAGGTCATTAAATTGAATTGAAAATCCAAGAGGAGTGCGGTGTCTTTTTTGAAAGAAGTTTGCTGCTGCAATATATACACCTATATACTTGTCAACATTGACAAACAAGAAGAGAACAAAATTAAATTAAAGTAATTATGCCCTGTATGGGCACTTCTCCCCTAATGCATTAATTCAATGGGCCAATGTTAAAAAGGATGTAATATGAATATTATTTACTGTTGGATAATACGGTGGCTCTTAGAAGAGCCTTTGTGTTTATTTTGTGTAGATGATTACTACCCATAAAATAGGATGCAGGCTTTCAAGTTATTAAGGTATATCCTGTTGCCACTGTCAAAGAAATTGCCTCTGTCACTTCTATATACGCTCCATGTTGAAGCTTAAGTTGCAGTTGTAGATGAAGGAAACTCCATCACCTTCAGCCACATCACCGAACTCCCATGGACCGACCATCGTTGCGTCCACTTCACCTTAAGAACACCCACCATCCACAGACACCAGCACCTGCTTCCACAAAGAAACTGGACCAAAATCACCGATGACCAGCTCACCTCCTCACTCAACAACTCCGTCCCAACCATCGCGGAAAACGACGACCCAAACACCGCAGCCCGAACCCTGCATAGATGGATCTCGGACAGCACGAACACCATAGCCCCCCTCAAGAAAAACAACAATACCCGTGCCAAGAAAGCCAGATGGTTTACCACCAAACTTCGAGAGTCCAGGGGCACATGCCGCCGCCTCGAAAAAGGCCTGGAGAAACACCAAATCCACTGAAGCCCACAACAACTTCAGAGCCGCCACCAACGCCCACCATCAACTCATCAGAGAAACGAGGAAAAAAGCGATTGAAGACAGAATCTCCACCCACGCACACAACAATAAGGAACTCTTCAGCATCATCAAGGAGTTCGCCCAACCCACCAGCGAGTCTACCGACATCCCTCCCTCACAAGACCTCTGCGACAAACTCAGCATCTTTTTCCACCACAAAATAAAGAGCATCTAAGACAACTTCGACGAAGACAACCAACACACTGAACCCTCACCAACCACCCCCGACACCCGGAAACCAGCGAATGATGACTGGACAGCCCTCACCACCGAAGACTCACTGAAGACAATGAAGTCAATCCACTCAGGGGCCCCCACGGACCCCTGCCCCCACCACATCTTCAACAAAGCCGCCAACACCATCGCACCCATGCTCCGCCAAACCATCAACCGCTCCCTGGCGACCCCCTTGTTCCCCGACGACTGGAAACATGCCGAGGTCAACCCCCTCCTAAAGAAACCCTCAGCGGACCCCACCAACCTCAAAAACTACAGACCAATCTCCCTGCTCCCGTTCCCAGCGAAAGTCATCGAGAAAGCAATCAACAGCCAACCACCTGCGGAGTCCCCCAGGGCTCCTCCCTCAGCCCGACGCTCTTCCACGTCTACATGGCTCCACTTGCCCCCATCGTCAAAACCTACGGACTCAACATCGTGTCATACGCAGACGACACCCAGCTCATCCTCTCCCTATCCAACGAGCCCAACACCGCCAGACGCAGAAGGCATGGAAACCGTCGCCAAATGGATGAAAAACAGCTGCCTACAACTAAACACCAACAAAACAGAAGTACTCATCATGGGCCCAAACCCCGACGCCTGGAGCGACACCTGGTGGCCCACCGCCCTCGGAAACCGGCCAACCCCCACATACCACGCAGGCAACCAGGGAATCATCCTGGACTCCGAGCTCAAAATGGACCGCCAGATCAACTCTGTCTCATCTTCCTGCTTCCACACCCTCCGCCTCCTTCGTAAGACCTTCAAATGGATCCCCCTCGAACACCGAAAGACAGTCACCCATGCCCTGGTCACCAGCAGACTCGACTACGGCAACGCACTCTACGCCGGAATAAACAAAAACCTCATCCGCAAGCTACAGAACATCCAGAACGCTGCCGCAAGACTGGTCCTCAACCTGCCAAAACACTGCCACATCTCCCAGCACCTGCGCAAACTCCACTGGCTCTCCGTCGAGGCAAGAATCACCTGTAAGATGCTCACCCACGCACACAAGGCCCTCCACGGCACCGGACCAGCATACCTGAACAGCCAACTCAAATTCCACGCACCCCAAAGGACCCTACGATCAGCCCAGCTTTCCTACGCCGTGGTCCCCCGCACCAGAAAGACCAGATCGGGAGGCCGCTCCTTCTCCTTCCTCGTGGCCAAAGCATGGAACGCCCTTCCGCTCCACCTCTGACAGACAACATCGCTCCCCATCTTCGCAAGAAACCTCAAAACCTGGCTCTTCGACAGACCCCCCTCCTTGATGGAATGGAACCTGCACCCCCCCCCCACCCCCCCACCCCCTCCACCCCTAGCGCCTTGAGACCCTTACGGGTGAGTAGTCACGCTTTAACAAACTCCTGTTTGATTGATTGATTGTGGTGTCTAAGGAACGCAGAAACAGTTTTATTAACATGTTTCCTGGCTTTGTCCATTTGTGGGCAGAATTTGTATGACTATTTTTATTCCTGCCTTTGGCAAATTTTAGAGTACACCAAGGCAATGCAAAAGAAAAGTGCCATTAATTGGCCAAAGGTCTTCTTCATTGCGATTTCCAATCCTACCTGAGTAATAGTTCATATGCCTTTGCCACCACATTGGATGTTGGCAATCTAAAATTCTCTGAACCAAATGTGGCAATTGCTGCCACTTTAACCCTCTCTGCCCAATTCTAATAATGTCCACATTAGACAAACTCAAGTCCCTGTCAAAGCCACACTTTAAAAAAACTCTCTCACCCAAAAGACATAGCTGTAACCCACAATCCACACTCTAACCATATTGTAGGAAGGAGCAGTAGCAGGCAGGAGAAGGCTGCAGCTGAATGTGACAGACAGTCACATGAATGATGGTGGAGTGGACCTGGTTTAAAAAAAGTATGGTTTTGATTGCATGGTGTAAATAATTTGATAGCTAAAAATAGGTATTGATTTCATAGGAAAAAGGAAGTGGAACTGTTATTGGCTATGCTTATAGTTAAGGCCTGCTACATTATTGTAGATATGCTTACATTTTCTAAGGGTGACCCACACCTGCTACAGTTGGCATTTAAGCTGGTTTGTTCCTCCTGGAAAGTACTGTGACCTTTTGACTTACTAGTAAAGTAGTGTATTTCAAACCAGGTTGCTATGACAACTGAGATAAAGCAGTGTGGGGGAAGAATCTGAAATACACTCAACTGTGAATCTGAGTCATTGCTTAGTGACAGCAATTATTGAGAAATACACATTTTCTAATTCAGATGTGTGATAGGATTGAATTGTATTTAAAAAATAATAGCACTATCATTAGAACTACTTTAACAGACTCCCCTATGGATTCATGACTCCATTGCAAAGTTAAATGGGGCCAGCTGGCTGTCGCAATGGGGTTGTTAATCTACTCACAGACACTACCAAATTAGTCTTCTTACTGGGAGACTAATAAAAGGTTTAACCCGTTTTATTACGGCGCGAAATTCGCAGAGGTGCAGGCATATTAATGAGTGGGCGCGGTTCGGACAGCCCCCGGTCTTCCTCCGCACACCTGGCCGACGTACGCACGCAAGGGGGGAAATAAAAGGACTAATACAAACTGAAGTAACAACAGGAAAAAATTATGGGAGTGTTTTGGTTTGCTGTCTACATCAGTATCACTGGAAAAAAGAGCGGGAAAAATTGCCATTATTGGTTCTTTCTGATAGAGAGTGGTAGTTGCAATTTTCTGTGAGAGGAAATTTAAAGTACAAGTGTTTTTAAATTTGATGGTTCCAAAAGTGAATTGAATGGTATGTTAATAATTCTGAGATTGTTAATGTAAACTTAAATAAATATAGACAGCTACATGTCCTGTAACATAACTTCGAAGGGGCTGAAAGTGTTGATTAACTATGAGGTGAAGTGCTTATGATACCAATCAATTATTTGAACACTAAATTAGATGTCTACATGTGTAACATAGGGAGGAAAGACTGCAAGTATGCCTAAGACATGCTACTCTAGAGTCACTTTGTTTCCTTTCAATTTATCTTGGACCTGCTACTTGACAGTCTATGTGTATAGTTTTAATACTAGCCCTAATTCACATTTGAAATATGTTCCAAAGTCTTAAAATCCTTTTCTACAACATATAAGTTAGCCCTCCGGTGGGATGTAGATAGGTCATAGGCAGTGACGTATGTGGTTAAAACATAATACATATAGTTTGAAGTTTCAGTGACTTAAATGTGCATTTACAGACATACTTGTGTAGTTATGCAACCAGATAGGGAACTGGCTCTTCACACATGCCACAGGCTTGCTTCTGCAGAACCTGTGTGTGCAGTTTCACCAGTCGCCAAATTGACATTTAAGAGTGCTTGCGAAGCCTAAAACTCCTCTTCATTACATCTAACTCACCGGTAAGGTAATCAATCAATCAATCATTTGTAAAGCGCGGGACTCACCCTTGAGGGTCTCAATGCGCTGGGAGGAGCAGCTTCTGATCAAACAGCCAGGTCTTCAGGAGTCTCCTGAAGGTCAGCAGGTCCTGGGTCTGTCGCAGGTAGATGGGGAGGGTGTTCCATGTCTTGGCGGCGAGGTGGGAGAAGGATCTGCTGCCGGTGGTTGTACGGTAGATGCCTGGAACAATGGCGAGTGCGAGGTCGGCAGAGTGGAGCTGGCGGTTGAGGGTGTAGGTGAGACGCTTGTTGAGGTATGCTGGTCTGGTGTCATGTAGTGCTGTATGAGCATGGGTGAGGAGCTTGAAGGTGATCCTCTTGTTGATGGGAAGCCAGTGCAGGTCCTTCAGGTGGGCGATGATGGGGCTGTGGAGGGAGATGTCGAGGAAGAGGCCTGCAGAGGCATTTTGTATGTGTTGGAGTCTCTTCTGGAGTTTGACCGTGGTTCCAGCATAAAGGGCGTTGCCATAGTACATCCTGCTGGTGATGTGGGGCTGGGTGACCGTCCTTTTGGTTTCGGTGGGGATCCATCTGTAGATCTTGCAAAGCATTCGGAGGAGGTTGAACCATTCGGAGGAGGCGGCGTTGACTTGTTGGGTCATTGACAGAGAAGAGTCCAGAATGAACCTAAGGTTGCGTGCATGGTTGGTAGGTGTCGGTGCAGTTCCCAGAGAGGCTGGCCACCATGAGTCGTCCCAGGCAGAGGTGGCGGAGCCTAGGATAAGGATATCCGTCTTGTTTCAGGCGACTGATCTTCATCCATTCGGCGACGACCTTTATCCCTGCATGGAAGTTGGTTTTGGCGGTGGCGGGTCTTTGGTGAGTGAGAGGATCAGCAGGGTGTCGTCAGTGTATACGACTATGTTCAGGTCGTGTGACCGGATGATGTTGGTGAGTGGTGTCATATAGACGTTGAGGAGGGTTAGGTTGTGGGATTATACTTGGGGCATGCCGCAGGTGATCTTGGTGGCTTCGGATCGGAATGGAGGGAAGCGGACTCTCTGGGCTCTGTCGGTGAGGAAGGAGGGGACCCAGTCCAGGGCTTTGTCACGGATACCCGCCTTGTAGAGGCGTGTGCACATTGTGTGGTGGCAAACGGTGTTGTAGGCGGCCGAGAGGTCCAGGAGGAGAGGGCCGCGGTTTCACAGTTGTCCAGCAGGGCTCTGATGTCGTCTGTGGCGGCGATGAGGGTGGTTTTGGTCCTGTGGTTGTTGCGGAATCCGGATTGGAGTGAGTCTAGAGTTTTGTTTTCTTCAAGGAATTGGGTCAGTTGTCTGTTGACGATCTTCTCGATGACTTTCACCGGGAACGGGAGCAGGGTCCTTTGGATCTGCCTTGGGTTTCTTGAGTAGGGCGTTGATCTCTGCGTGTTTCCAGCTTTCCGGGAAGATGGCGGTCTTGAATGACCTGTTGAAGATCTTACAGAGTTGGGGTGCGATGACGGAGCTTGCTTTGTTGAAGATGTGGTGGTGGCAGGGGTCTGATGGTGAGCTGGAGTGGATTGTGTTCATGGTCTTGATGGTGTCTTTGTCATTGAAGTGGTTCCAGGAGATCATGCGGCCGGTGTGGCTGGGAGGGGTGAGGTCTGGGTGCTGAAGCTGTCATAGATGTCTGAGATCTTGCGGTGGAAGAAGATAGGTAGAGAGTCGCAGAGATCTTGTGACGGCGGGATGACGTTGGAGCTGGAGCTGGGGTTGGTGAGTTCCTTCACACCATGGAAGAGCTCTTTGCTATTGTGTGCCTTGTTGTCGATGCGTTCCCTGAAGGAGGTCCTTTTGGCCATTCGAATGAGTTGGTGGTGTCTGCGGCTGGCGTTCTTGAGGGCTGCATGGTTGTCTGGTGTTTGCGGCACCATTTCTTCTCTAGTCTCCTGCAGGTCTGCTTGGATGTGTGGAGGTCGGCGGTGAACCAGATGGCTCTTCTGTTAGTGCGTCTATTTGTGGGTTTCTTGATCGGGGCAAGAGTGTTGGCACAGTCATCGATCCATTGCTTGAGGTTGCAGGCGTCTGTGTTGGTGTGGTCGGTCGGGGGTCTCGGGCGAGGGTTGTGATTAGTTGGTCTTTGGTGACCTTGTTCCAGTTGCGATGGGGGATTCTTTTCTGGTGGTTATGTGTGGTGGTGTTCTTGAAGGTGAAGTGGATGCAGCGGTGGTCAGTCCAGTGGAGATCGATGGTGTGGCTGATGGATATGTGGCTGCTGGTGGAGAAAATGGGGTCAATCGTGTGTCCGACGGAGTGGGTGGGTGTCATGACAAGCTGTTTTAGGCAGGGGTTGGCGAGGTTGTCCAGTCGTGTGGTGGAGTTGCTGTCATTGGTGTTCTCGAGGTGGAAGTTCAGGTCTCTGAGGAGGATGTAGTCTATGGAGGCCAGGCCGTGCGTGCTGACGGCATGCACGTCAACTGTCTAGGCTTTATGTAGGCCATAGGCAGTGAGCTATTTGCTCAAAACCTAACACATATACTTTCAAATTTGAGACACTGACAACTGCATTTAGAGACCCCTATACCCAGTTATACAGTCAGTCTGACATTCGCATTGCAACTCACAAACCTATATGCAAAAGGAGAGAGCCACTTCTCAGTGGACTAATGCGTCCACTGCAGAACCTATGTTCAATCTCATGGCCACAAGTTTGAATCCTGAAGGGTCAACTCAGCCTTTCATCCATCAGAGGTCGATAAAATGAGTACCATTGAGTTGTGTAAAATAAACATCTTTTATACAGTGCTAAAATGCCTGCTGGTGAACGTCCACTTTACAAATTCATGTTATTTTATATTACTCTCGCTTATTAACACTTAAGCATTCACTCAGATATAGGGATACATCATATGGATCTCGGTCTACTAGAATCAATTCTGCACACACAGTTGAATACCCCAAAACTCACTAACACAGCCTGAAAGCAATCTATGTAGCCCCTTAGATACATATTTAGAGCGCCATAGAGACACTAAGAGTGGTAGTCATATAGGAACATACTTCCCTACATATCCATAGACATACCCAAATAGGGCCTGAGACACTCATTCAGATATCTACTTAGTCACTAACACTAACAAGGCAATCATGTAGATAAAGGCTTCAAACATGTCTCAGGCCTGCTTCTGCAGAACATGTTTATGCAGCTTCAGCAGTAAGCCAAATTGACTTTAAAGAGGGCTTGCCAAGCCTTAAGCTCCTCTTCTATTACATATAACTCACCCTAAGGTTCACAGTAGGTAGGCCATAAGCAGTGAGTTATCTGCTCAAAACCTAAAACATATACTTTGAAGTTTGAGTCTATGACATTTGCACTTATGGAATCCTATGCACAGTTATACATCCAGTCTGACAATCACATTGGAACTCACATACCTATTTCCAAAAGTAGGGAGCCACAAATACACCTAGTCACACACTTACAGTAGCCCTTAACCATTCACTCAGATATTGAGATACATCAAATGTGTCTAGGCCTACTGGGGACAGTTCTGCACACACAGTTGAATGAAATAAGACATCAGTCTCATGTCTTACTTCATTTTAGTACTATAAGAATAAAAGAAACATAAAGGACTTTAGTATCTGATTTTGGACTCTTTGCTGGTGCACCTTCCATTTCTTTTAGAAATGTCTTATCTGAATCCCTGTGGAGCCCTTCTGCAACGGACTCTGGAAGATTTGTGCACAGGACCTTTATATGCTTTGAACAGGATTTGAGGTGCTGAATTAAGGGTCAGCCATAGTTGCGTTTGTTGTAAAGCAATTACTACAACTGGAAAAAGAATATTTTTGGGAAAATACAGCTAGTGATAAAAAGGAACATGAGGGAGCTGCAATACTACTCACAGATAAATGTCAAGCAAAATGGTTTACTTTGGAAAAGCCTGTATCCAAAACTGCAGAATTATAAAAGCATTTACATGTGAGCAAAAACTGTTGAGTATTTTTGCGCCGTAATTTAAATGTTGATGAAGGGTAGTAAATGGTACAATGGGTAAAATAATTGATTTGATTAATTTTCTAAATAGAGATAAGGTTGACAACTAGACCATAAAATTTGATCAGATTGATGGCGTGAAACAGATTTGACATTCTGTTCTACATTTTTTGCTAGTGAAAGTCTTATTTACCCGGGCCAACTGTTTTCACTTTCTCTAGCATATGCTGTAACTGTCCATAAATCACAAGGCTTACGTGTAGGTGCAGCTTTTGTTAATATTGGAATTACTATGTTTAAAAAAGGAATATCATATGTAGCATTGTCACGAGTTAGAAGATTGTCCAGTTTGTTTTGAGTGATTTTGATGATAAGAAAGTTAGCGTTGATGCAAGCTGTGTAAAAGAGTACAATCAGTTAAAAAGTGTAAACGTTCCTCATTTTGGCCAATACCCAGTTTAAAAGAAATGGATAATCTGTCCAAAGGGAAAGATTACAAGGGTTTACAGATGCTGAAGAACATAAAGAATACAAGGACAAAGTAGAATATGCTAAGAAGAGAAAATAAAAAAATTACGATATTGTAGGATAACTGGAAAATGTCTTATAGTAATAATACAATGATGCAGAGCAGATGGTTCCAAATTAGAAACTCAAATTGCAAACTTCAAAGCTGGACAAATATTTATTTTGGTAGGAGCCTTTACTACTTTGGCTATCACCCTTCACAATAGGACCTCTGGACACTACAGTGTGTATTTAAAGAGTGAAATTGGATGGACGGAGTGTAATGACATTAACCTCAAATTCAAAACAAAACTTCCTTTTAAACTACTAAACTCTTATCGTTTGTTTCTTCAACCAAAGTTCTAAGGAGGATTTAGGGATAAAAAATAAATTGGTATAAGATGTTTTTTCTAGATGGTACATCAGTCTTTTAGACACTATGTAGCTTGTTCGGGGGTAATGTCATTTAAATATATCTTCAAAATCCAACAGTCCTTTTATCTTCCACAAAGGAGTTAATACCACAGCCAAATACTACACTGTCTAATTAAAGACTAAAAGTGAATGAACATAATACAATTGCAGCAAACGTAAGCTGAAAGTAGAAACTACTTGGAAACTAAAAAAGACCCCTTTTATTTCATTCATCAACCAAACCTCTACATTCCATTTGTGCAGACCAAACGCAGTATAGAATTTTGTCTATATGGATAGTCAGCATTTAAACAATATTTGGCCTGCCAGGTGTGATGTTTTCAAAAGGATCTCCTAAATTGAAGAGCGCTTTATGTTTGTTTGTAATATTGTACCTGATCTAATAATGTAAGAAATATTTTAACATAGGTTTGTTTAGATTACTGTAGTAATTCCAGAAAAAACAACCGCATAATGAATTGTAGTGAGTACAATGCACACTGTCACTTAATTGTAGAGATCTTCTATGCAGCTTTGTTTTTTTGACAATCTATTGATTGTTTTTTGCACACTGTTTGAGGATAATGATTTATATTGACCACCGTTTCTGCATTTTTACTACATAGTAATTGTAATACAGTGTTAACCCCTTCGCTGCGGGGGTTATTCCCCCGCTGTGCTGAGGGGAGAGGGGCGCGCACAGTGCCCGCATGCTCATGACGAGCTGAGCTCGTCATGAGCTACAGTGCTCCTGTGCTCATGACTAGCTCAGCTCGTCACAGGTGCATTGGCTCGGTGGAACGTTCAGCACAGCGGGGGAATTCTCCCCGCACCTGAGCGTTCCACGGGCCATGACGCTCGTCATGAGCACCGGAGGACCGTGGCTTATGATGAGCTCAGCTCGTCATGAGCATGGAAGGAGTTAAAGTACACATTATTTATATTGTTAGGTTTCTGTAATTTTGAAGAATACATTCTAACATAGCATTTAAACATTGTTAGATGTCACGAAAATTCTACCACAAACACAGCGACGGCTCGTGGAGGGAGTTACGGTGGGGCAGGAGGGTGGGGAGGGGGAGGGGCAGGGTGGAGGTTGCTAAAAACCGGCATATGGATAATTGCAGGTAAGTAAACAATTTAATTAATAAAACGAATTTCGTAGTGCGCCTTGCATCGCAAAATGCAATTTGCGGTCACTTACCCATACAACCAATAACATTTGCAGTCACTCATCCATATAGCCAGTAACACACCCACTCTCTCGACCAAACAGCCACCCACACATGCATTCACTCACCCATACAGCCTCTCACACAATCATTTACTTTCCTGTACAACCATTGCCATACCCACTCACTCACTCATACAGCCACTCATATACCATCCCCCATACCTATAAGCCATGCATGCATCCAATCTCTCACCATTACCCTCACTGGTACACCTACTCACTCACCTGCACAGCTACTCAAACTCCATTCACTAACCCATTCAGGCACTCATGCACCCTCTCACTCACCCATAGAGATGATCAACAGTCGCACACTCACCCATACATGTACCCATGCACAGTCTCACTCATGCATATAGCCAAATATGCACTCAATCACTCACCCAACCCATACAGCCACTCATATACCTTTTCACATACCCAGGTACACACATCCATGTATTCACCCATACAGCCACTTATCCATAAAGCCAGTCATGCACCATCTTACTCACTCATGCTCTCATTGACAAACCCAGCCACTCACCCATGCATGTAGTAAACACTCACTCACTTACTCATACAAATAGTAGACATACAGTCACTCACATATCCAATCACTACCATAACTGCTCATTCATTCACACCACCACTCAACGACTCATGCACTCCTCACTCTCTCGTTGACTCATGCAAGAACTCACACACTAACTCAGTCACTGATACAGTCACCCATACATTCACAGACTCAGACATATAGGCACTCATACACTCACCCATACAGCCAGACAGGTTGTCACTCACTCACTCATACTGCCACTCACACATCCACTCACCTAGCTTTACAACCACTTATGCATCCACTCACTCACCCATAGAGCTACTCAAATAACCAGTCATTCACTCATACAACCAATAATGCAATATCTCATTCATCCACACAGTCATACACTCATGTACCCACTCACTCCCTCATACAGCCACTCAGACACTCACTCACTCACACATATAGGCACACAGACACCCACTCATTCACTATACAAACACTCATGCATCTACTCATGCACTTATTCAGTCACTCTCTTATCCCTTTTGCTTACTCATATAGAACAGACACACTCATTTACACACTCATACAGTTACCTTCACACACTCACTCACATATATGCCACTCAGACACCCACTCACTCACCCATATAACCTCTTACACAGTCACTTACTCACCCATAGAGTTAATCACACACCCACTCATTCACCCATGCAGCCACTAATGTGACCTCTCACTCACCCACAAAGTCACTCATGTACCCACTAACTCACTCAAGCAGTCACTTATATACCCACTCACTCACATATACAGGTACTCAGACACCCACTCACTTAGCTACACAACCACTCATGCATCTACTCACTGACCCATACAGTCACTCACCCACCCTTTCACTTATTCATATAGGAACTGGCACAATCACTCACACATGTATACTGTCACTGTCACACACACTCATTCAGATATACAGACACTCTAACATTCACTCACTCTCACATACAATACATTTCACAGCCACTTATTCACCTATATAGCTGCTCATACACCCAGTCATTCATCCATACAGTAACTAATGCAACCTCTCACTCACACATACAGTCACTCACACACGCACTCACCCATGCAGCCCCTCACCTACCCTCTCACTCATTCATATAGCCATTCTGATAATCTTTCACCTTCTCATATAGACACTAATACATGCACAGGCTACCACATACAGTCATTCATACACACCCTAAACTACAGCTATAAGTACCTATGGATCCACTCACCCACCTATACAAGCAAACACATACTCTTTCATTCACCCATTCAGATACTCACACACTCATTTACTCTCCAACACAGACACTCACACACACTCGCTCACCCATATAGTTGTTCACACATCTAGGTATTCACCTATACAATCATTGTAATTATACTCACTCAATCAGTCAGGCTTTTGTACATGCACTCATTCACATATTCAATCAGTTACACAACCATGTACTCAATTAAACTCTCAATAACATACTAATAGACATAACAATATAGATTCACAACCTTGCAAGCATGTACTTAACATATACAATTTATTTCCTAAACTGGAGTAGATGTTCTAACAAGAATTGTTTTAAAAAAAAAACATTTCATGATTTTCTTGTTTTTCTACCTATTTTGAATTTTTGGGATGTTTTTTGTATTTCTTCCAAAATAAAAAGGAAATGTCCTTTCAGACAACAAATACATAAACCGGGCTTCAACTAGAAAACATTTGCAACAGTGTGCAATTAAATAATTTGCAGAGTTTAGAGACAGTTTGCTCACCTAAACTGAGGATAGTGCTACACTTCGTACAAAAAATGCCAACTCTTCCAAACTCTGGAATAGTGGTTGGAACATCAGAAAGTTGTGCACCATCCAAAGATGTTACAACTCCATTGTTTCCAGAAGCTTCTTGCTAGTTTTTAAGTCTCTATATTTCGACTTGTGCCAAATGTGGGCCGTGGATGGTCCTAAGATGTTTGTGCATTCTAAATGTACACCATGAATACTTCCTCTCACTGTCCCGTGAAAGGACTTTCTGGCATAAACCGCACATAACCTTCTGTGCATTAACTTTTTTCTGTACTTCAGGTATTGTAAAAAAAAACACACAATACTCTCTATTTTCTTCTTCGGGGGCTCTACCTCTTCCTCCAGAACATTCTGTTCCTCCTCCTCCACATAATCTGATGCAGAGGCCATCATGAAATCATAAGAATTCACAAAAAGTACCAGTCCAAATTCAAGATGGTGAAGGCCTAAAGAAAACTGTTAAAATTTACAGTCACACCTAAAACATGGACGAAATGAGTGGGGCCTTCCTGTATTCATTATAGAAAGGTGTTTCACCTATGAAATCCATTTATTTCTGTGTCCCAAGGGAAGCATGATCCCAGTGCGGCTGCAGCGTGCCTGGGTTGCGACTCCGTAAAATGTAAAACAGCTCTTATAATTAATTTTCTCTCCAATTATGCAATTTCCTCATACTATTAGTGAACGTCTTTCCTTAAAGTAAACCCTAAAAGTGTCTATATATATATTTTACTAATGTCAAATAAATGCTGGAGTTGCGTTCTCAGCACAAAATACGTGCCACCACGGTGCACAATGACATTGCATCTCTCCAAAACCCATTAAAACGATCATAATAATATTTATTTATTTATTATTATTCTACTTTCCTTACCGCATTAGTACACCACTTACCCCAAAAAAAACTTTGAAGTGTCTATATATGTGTTGTACTACTACCGAAACTACACTGGAGTCGCATACCCTGCACAACGGGTCATGTGTGTCTGTGACCCCTAATTGTTTTGAGAAAAAAGCCCAAAAATGTAACTACCATACCACTTCATACATCTCACAATCATGTTTGTTTTGCAAAGATGATGGGCATCATACCAAAACATCCCTCAGTGCTTATCTAGCAAAGATTGTTGCTGTAGCTGATCTGGTCTAAATTGAATACATGAAACAGTATGATAATTTCAGGTCTTGTGAAACAACAGACTCACAGTGGAGGTAGTTCTTTTATACAGTTATGCTCTGAGTAGGCTGTAGGACAAGCAGTCAACAGATTACCATCAGATTTGGTACAAAATGCTACATTGATACACCCACTACTACAGATGTTTGCATAACAGTAATTCTTTGCAGAAACCCTCATGTTGAGAGCTAATTTTAATTTTGATTTGCAGTGACATGTATTTGGAACTTTTGTTGAAGCTGAATTTTAAAGATTTGAGTCACATACTGTACATGAGTCCATCTGATAGAACATACTACTAATATGGCTGATTACAATTGGAACTCCAGGGGCTTGGGAAACCCTGGGTTATATACAGGAGAGCATATGGTTTGGATTTTCTGAGTAGCAGAGAGATGGTGGCACCTGAGAGAAGATACATTTTATGAATACAGTTAGTGCAGGGCACACAATAGTTGCTGGGATAGTATTGACCTGAATCTATACTTGCCAGTGCCAGCTTTAATCCTGTGACATGTGGTAAAGATCTTGCATTTAATAACATGGATGTTCAACTAATAGGACTACAGGTAGCATGAGCTTAGTCCCCCAGCACCATGAGACCCTCACAGGTGATGCAGCAGTGGGTGATTGATTTATTACACCCATCAAAGAGAAACAAATATCCAGCACATCATATAACATGCACACACACGCACACACACACACACACACACACGCACACACACACACACACACACACACACGCACACACACACACACACACACACACACACACACACACACACACACACACACACACACATACTGCACACCACTACATCTCCTATGTATTGTCCTAGTCTTAGGCACCAGTAACATACTGTAAAGGGGAAGGGTTACTCACAGGGGGTCACCCACAAACCTACTCAGAGATTCATGTACTGGCTCGAACACCCTCTCAGAGTCTCACATACCCACTCACAAATGCACTCAGAGACTCCTGTACCTACTCACAGACTGACTCACACACACATGGAGCTATTCACAAACCCACTCACACACTCTCTCGCCCACTAACAAACCCACTCAGACATCTACTCTACTCAGATACTCAAGCAACCACACAGACACCCACTCAGACAGACACTCATGCACCCACTAACAAACCCACTTAGACACTCATACACCAACTCACACACCCAGTAAGATACTTATGCAACCCCTCCCAGCCTACTCAGCCACTCATACACTCGCTCACATACCTAGTGACACACTTATGCAGCCACTCTTAGCCCACTCAGACACTCATCACCCACCAAAACACCCATTGAGACATTCACTCACACACTTAAGCAGACACTCATTCAGTCACTCACACACTCATTCTCCAAGGTTACATGTAAATCAAAGGTTACAGGAATATTAGAGTTAAGAAATAGAATTTAAAAACACACCTGTACAAATTCAGTGAAAAAAACAAAGGATTTAGGGACAAGCCACACTTTTTTTAAGGATGTGTCTTTTTGACTTTACAAGTATTGCTCTAAGGAAGTGTCAATCAATCAATCAATCAATCAGGGGAATTGTAAGTGTTCTACTCACCCGTAAGGGTCTCAAGGCACTGGGGGTTTGGGGGGGAGGGGGGGGGGGGAGGGTTTGCAGCTCCGTTCAGTTGAAGAGCCAGGTCTTGAGAGTCTTCCTGAATATATGTCCGGGGTGGAGGTGCATCTTATGTCGATCAGGAGTTCATTCCAGGTCTTGATGGCAATGTAGGAGCAAGCCCTTTTTCCTGTTCTGGCTTTGCTGATGCGTGTAGTTTTGACGAGGGCGAGGTCAGAGTATTGGAGGTTTCTTTTGGGTACGTGGAAGGAGATCCTCTCATTGAGGTATTTGAGTCTGGTGTTGTGGAGGCATTTGTAGGCATGGGTGAGTATCTTGAAGGTGACTCTTTTCTCTATGAGGAGCCAGTGGAGGCTGCGCAGGTATTGGGTGATGTGTTCTTGTCCAGGAATACCAAGGACGAGTCTGGCTGCAGTGTTCTTTATGGTCTGGTGTTTGTGGAGCAGAGACGTGTTGATCCAGGCGCAGAGGGCATTTCAGTAGTCCAGTCTGCTGGTTATGAGTGTGTGTGTGGCGGATTTCCTTGATTCTGGGGATCCATTTAAAGGTTTTTTGGAGAGTGCAGAGTGTCTACATGCTAGAATGCCATTAGTGTGCTTGACCTCTTAAATCACCATAAGTGTTGTATGGACTGGTGCAAGGGGCCCACTTTAATTAGTGGACGGCATATACCAGGCCAACTTCTCACACCCACTCATTGCTATTGTTTACTAAATAACAGGCAATACTTACTCTGTAACAATCCCATTAACTTTGGTTGTTTTGTACCTGTTTTCAAGTTTTCTGTCTCAACAATGTTTTCTTTCCTTTCCATTACCTTGGTTTTGTGGCCCCATATTGGGATACCTCACAAAGTGCAAAATAGCAATAAGCCATCCTCCCTTCCCCGTCTGCATCTTCTCTTCATGTAGAGAACATTCAGCCACCTAAATTCATTCTTGCATCTTCTGTCAATATTAACAATGCTTCAGACTTTTTAAGGGAGTACACATTTTCTCCCCAGCACACAGGCACCATACCGAACAAATCTAAAAATAATACTTCAGTCAAAAGATCAAAAAAAATCTTGATTCCCCCACCAAATCATCCACTCATTTGACTTTGGATGATGCCATGGAGTAACTTAGAGCCTTAAAACCATTTATGATTGACACTAATGCCTCACTGGAACACATTGAGGATGAAAAATGGTCCCTGCTTGACAATCTCAACACTAAAGCAAATAGTTAGCAATCTTGAAGACTTTACTCCCAATACTTCTCAAATGGATAAACATATTGCTCAATTTAAATGACTTACAGAAAACTTTCCAATTTTAGCCCCATCAGAATTATCACTCTTTTCCTTCAATTCACTGAGGTAATGCACTACTATTTGCAGTCAAAAAAGTGGGATCTCTTTAGTGATCAGGCCACAATGTGTTTTTTACACCCTCCAGCTACCGCAGCTTGTTGGAAGCAATTCTTAGACCTACGCCCTAAACTGAGATCCTTAAATATCCAATATGATCCCTTTCACCCTTGCTTTTAAAAAAATCATTTTCAAAGACAAATCCTACTCCTTTGATTAACCTGCATACATACAAACCTTCATTAACCAACAAAAAACTGAAGTGATGGATCTAGGGTCGTCTCTTAGTTCTTGACTGCTATAATATTTTATTATTCTATTGTTCAACCTTCTGTCTTTAGCTAATGTGTATTGCATTTGTCCTCTTTTATGTGTCCAATGGTAAGTGTGATCTTACTTTTTAAGTTTTTGTGCCTCACATCCCTGTATTTCATTGCTTGTTTGTCCTCGATTCAGTGTTGATCTCTAGATGTCTCTCTCTTGTTGTTCTACATATACTACATGATATTTTCTTCACCTTAATGCTTATACACCGAAGGAACTCTGCTTGTCTCTCTCAGGTGCTCCATTGTCCCTTCACCTTGTGGGGTGTATCCTCTGCTTTTCTTCTCTTCTCTTTAAGCATTCATGGACCTTTATTCCTGTGGTGCCTTTTTTATGTATTCCCTATTTTCAGAGGCGTTATGCCTGCAACTTCTTCCTTCCACCCTCCTCTCACTATCTTTTCCCTTCTCCTTTTCCTGTTGCTGCAAACATTTTAAACCCAACTCTCATGCACCTTATCTGAACATGCCTCCAATAATGTAATAGTAGGAGGAGACTTTAATAAAATCTTTGATCTATTTTTGGATAGGCGTTCCACATCACATTTTGTTCCCCTCACATAATGTTTGCAGTTTATGTAGATGATGGTTTTTTATTTATGTCAGATTCAGATTGCTCTCGCCCCACTTTGTTCAAACTCTTGACATATATTCTGCCATATCAAGATTTAAACTAAATGTGGATCAAACAGAAGTATTACCGTTGAACAAATACTGTCCTAAAACTATCTTTGTAGAAGCAGGCCTCTTCAGAAATTTTTGTAATATCAAATGCCTCGGCATATGGTAAAGTATTACTCTTAAAAACACACTCAAAATTAACTTGGATGTCTTAACAGATTAGCTCTTAACTTTTTTCTCAGAAATGGTCTCTATTGTATCTCTCTTGGTGGGGTCGTTTTGAAACCCTCAAAATGATGCTTTTCCCTATTATCAATATTTTTTCTCATGATGCTTCCTATCCGTATACCCAAGAACATTTTTGTATCAATTGTGAAAACTCTTTCTAAATTTCTTTGGCATGGTAAACCCCCTCGATTTCTCTGTCTAAGCTAAAGCTACTCAAACCCTTTGGGGATTTAATTTTCCTGACTTTATTAACTATCACAGGGCTTAGGAATCAAGCAACTGCAAATCTTGATCAACTGACGCTCCCTTAGAAGTCCCTCTGGAACAGGCTATGCTCTCACCCTTCTCTCATAAACACATTGTGGCATATTGACAAAAAAAATGGCGGAACACCACACTATGTCACTTTTTAAACGTAGGGATGGGCCGTATATTTACAAAAATACAGAGCACCCCTGTGTTTCCCCTAGCTCTGGTACTACAAAAGCTGCCTAGCGTCACTGCAGGCACCCTGCCATCATGTAGCAAGGGTGCCTGCACTGCAGGGGGGATTGTTCATGTGCAAGAAGGGACACCTTCCTGCACATAAACAATCAATAAGGCTGATTAGCTCTTTCAATGTGTGCTACAGAATGCAGCACACATGGAAAGAGCAAAAAAGAATGAGAAATTAATAATTTCAACTCTTATCGCCATTCTAAAACTGGGTGTTACCTGACCTTCATTTTTGACACTTCCCCAACCTTGTAAATCTGGGGCAGTGTCAATAAGCAATGGGTGTTTTGGTGTAACGCCCACAGCAACACCTATTGCCCTCCCCTTTGCCATAATGAACTGCAGTGGAAGGGGGCATATTCACAAAGTGGCATTAAGCCACGTCAACGATTTTAGAGCCACCTTCTAAATATGGTGCAAGGAATGGTGCAAGGCATCGGAGCATCGAAAAAAGTGATGCTCCGGTTGCGTAAGGGGCTTGTAAATATGCCCCATTATTTTTAGGTCGCGCCTAGCGTTGCATCGCTTATCGCTGCTCGCTTTGCGAGGCATACAGTATTCAGTATAATGTGGAAGCTTCTTGGAAGCTCCCCCCTTCTCTGCCCATATTTTCCATTGGCTTAGGTCCTAAATTCTGCCTTCCGATTGGTTTTAGGCTTGTTAGTCCATCCTCATGACAGCCATGTCCTCATTTGTATCCTTCCATGGCTACTGGCCCCTTTACTAGGAACAATATTTACTTCCCTTTCTCCACCCACCCCCTCCCACAGTCCGTGACTTTTCACCCCCCACTCCCGTTCATGCCTTCTTGCCCGCCTGCAGTCCTGTTTCCAATGCAATAGGACTCTCGTAAATGCGAGTCCTATTGCATTGCAAAATATTGTTAGGCTCAGGGCTGGAAACTGAGCAGAGGCTGCGTTCACAAACTGGCTGGCAGGTTTATCAGGTTATCAGTTGAGAAGGCATCTGGCCTTAACTACAAAAATGTGAAACCTTTCACCCACTCCTCCCCCGGCAAAGCCCCTCTGTCAGTTTATGAGGGTTAAAACATGCACAGTGGCGCAGTATGCTTCACATGCGTGCATACCTGATTTTAAAGGAAGCGAGCCACAATATACATCAAGTAGCCTTCATTTTACACACAGACAGCTGGCACCTCGCTGCCTTCAGTTTCAAAACACAGGCTCGGCGTGAAGCATGGGGGGAGGGGAGTTGGTGATGGCAAGTGGGCTCACTGAAGTCCACTGCGTGCAGGCTCACTTCAAACATGTGTGATGCTGCAACAGACATGGTCAATTTAAGAGGTATCTATGTACGGTTATCCCACAGCATTTATTGTGATATTTCGTTACCAAAACACACAAAATAACCTACCATGACACCCTATAAAAGTGACACGTTGTCTTGCCCTTCACTAGGCAATGGGGCAATGCGCTACATGCAGAGGCCATACCTTCTGCGTGGGTGGTGCCTGTTACCGCATTGCCCTACACCGGCCATGCTTCTCATATCAGCGGCGCCCTCACTCCAGCCAACAAAACCTCTCCCAGGGGGTTTACTGCTGCAGATAAAAGAAAAGAGACAGATGTGTCACGTCAGAACTGCGTTAGTGCCTGGTTGTCCAGCGAACGATGACCAACCCAAGGCTAGAGTGCCACAGACATCAAAGAACAAACAACAGAGGCGACTTTTTATATTCAACAAGTTTTTTTAGCAAGACCGTGCCCGACAAGAGGTCTGCCCAGTGGCCGCAAGAAACGTTGAGAGGTGCTTACTCAAATGTTCCCTTCTAGATACGATAAAATACCTGCAATTATAGCACACATATAACCATTTTAAATCCCAGGTTATTAAAACGGGCTTCTTTCTCTACTAGTGACTGAATTCCGTATTTCCTGAATTCCAGAGTACATGAGTTTCAAGGTGCCTGAACTCTGCTTTAGTCCTTTCAGTCCTCTCTCAATGCACTCAATGGGGTTCTGGCAGCCATGAAAGTTTGGTCGGTTTTTACTGTCCACCACCTGGAGAGACAGAACTCTTCCGTCACCCCAGGATGTTATCAACAGTTTTTCACACATCAACTTCTTTTTCTTACCTACCCTTCTTTGTTCCAACAGTATCACCATAAAAAAACTTCTGAACTGCCCTCCTTTTAGTGACTCCCAAGTTCCCCAGTGCTGAGTGACTTGATTGCATGTGAACCTGATATTCTAACTTTTCTTTGGCCCAATTGACATGCAAATCTAGTCCACATTGTGAGGCCTAGGCCTATTTGTGAGGATTCCAAAGTCCGGACCTTAACTCTAACCTGGATGGCAGTTCCCAGCATGGCCTCCATCTTGAAATGGGACTACTCTCCTAGTCCTGGTTTGTTAACAAAGTGGTGGTGGCAGAAGGTTTGTTTTCATGGACGATAGCACTGAACAGGCTTTTGTCTCTGTTTCAGGTGGAGAGTTCTACCTACCAGCCATGCTCTTGTAAAGCTCTGCTTAAATGTGACACTTAGACCCTTGCACTAAAATTTCATGTGCATGTCAAGTGCCTATGTGCCTGGTATGGATAGCAGCAGCACTGCAGGTTGTTGTGAAAAGATTATTGCTGGGATCATCAGGATCCATTGTGAACTGCACCTGATTTGATATGGCACAATATGGAGGTTGGAGTATGGTTTCCCCAGACAGTGGGCATGCATTGTCTGCATTCCCGAAGTTGAAATGTAGAGCTCCAGACATTGAAGTGTGGGAGGATGAAGACAGAGTTACCAAAAGAAATTCTAGGAGGGCCTTTCAACAGGGGGATTTCAAATTAGTAATTCCTGAGCATTGCCATTTGATTGATCGTAGGGGAGGCGGGTCAGTAGATTATTTTCTTAAAAGGTACATATCTTTCTGGGAAGAGTCCTCACACTCATATTTTGGATACTCCTGCCAGGAACCAAAATTGTTAATACCTCCGGTGAGAGATATCACTTTCACAAACACTGTTTCTGTACTGCAGGCTGAAAACAACATTTGAATATTAACTAAACTACCTGGTTCCAGGACCTTAGAAAATGGATCAACATCCCTGGTCTGAAAAATCAGAATAATGGGAGAGCCAAACCTTCCATTGTTGTTCCAGCTCCAAGATTGATATGGGCAATAAGGGAGTGCTTCACAGAATTCCCTAAGGAGTATGTGTGACCCTCGCAGAGGAGAGACTGTCCAAGAAGAGAAGCCCGCCATGCACTATGAATGTGGTACACTAAGAAGAGAGGACATACCAACATGAGGTTAACTAATACTGACCCAGCCTAGAATGGGTCACCCGGCCACTCTATGTGGTTTGTGTGGTGAACTGCATGAAGTATCAACAACCTCAGAGACAACGTGTCATCCAGAGGGACTTGATTTGCTGCAAGTCGCGACATTCACAGTAGTGCAGGACTCCAACCCACCTGGAAGAGGTAACTGCTGAAGACAAATCACCACTGAAAAGACCTACTGTGCTGTACTTCACCAAGATGCAAGAACAGGAGAAGGCCCACTGCCTGCATTCCTGCACCCACTCGTTAAGGGCCACACTGTCAGACCGTAAAAGATGCATCACCAATCTCTACTCTGAACCACATTAAAGCTAACAGGTAACAGAAAGCCTGAAATTAGATGTAGAATGTGTCTGCATTTTAAAGTAATTACCTCAGTCAGCATAAACGTTTGTCCTTCAAGGTACAGAAACAAACAGATCTATGTGTTACCAAACACATATATCCTGATTCCTGTATATGATTTTTAGGTCGAGCCTGTGTAGCGCATGCGCTGCTCTTCAGGGCATGCTGTAATGTACATTGTAGAAAAATAGAAAAATTAAACTAAGCCTCAAATCGCTTCAAACATATTACTGATATGAAGTCAGATAAACAAAAATTAATACGTTTATCTTGGCAATAATTTTTGCCTTTTATTCCCAAATAAAAGGCTTATTTCAAAGATTTCTGTCACTGAAATACAACCCCCACAATCCACCACTAATGTTACGGGGAAGTCCGCCACTGTGATTGGATACAATAACCATCACGTGACGACGCAGCTCGGCAAACTAACCGGAGAGCTGCTTCTGTGTGTTTTCCCAAACACGAAGTGAGAGCGTAATTGAAATATTTCCAGAAGTCTAATAAGGTGAGCTACTCTCGGAATGGATCAATTTCAGCCCAGTGTTCTCCATGGAGTAATTCTGGGACTAATTTTGTCCATGTCTCCACAGTCGAACACAAATAATTCTAAACAAAGAACGACTGGCAACGAAAAATGAAAAAACCTCCCCCTTGAGTTGCAGTTCTCGCCCTTGAACGAGTAAGTAGCTATTTCTGGTCATTTGGACACAATGTTTCCACACAACATACGGACATATGGTTAAATCGTAACTACCTCGTTTTTGCAGAAATAAAGATCTGCAAGTGTCCTGACTAGAAAATTACTGAAAGAACAAGTGGGTCTGAACAAGCACACCGCTAACAAAGTAAACCTTCTCCTCCTCACAAACAGCCGTAAGGTGGAATTTAAAAGGTATATAGATGCAGTATCACTAAGAATTCTGCATTTTGTTGCAGAGTGCCACCCACGACGTTGAAACACATTTCTAAGGCTTACAACCTACATTGGCACCATGCAGGTATGTGGCCATGAACCATGTAAATAACACAATGAGCTCTTAAGGCATTGGGGAAGCCTTCTAAAATCACTTTTTTGTGTTTTTGTCATAAACAGTCTTTTATGGAAAAGATTAATCCAGCCCTGATGAGAGTCCGGTAATCTACAAACCAGAACTCGAAACGCGTCGGCAATGGCATTAAGTGGCAATGGCATTAAGTCCTTGAGTTATTAGTAAACGGATTTAAGTCCATGATTGTTTAGAGAATTAGAATTATTCATTCTCTAAGTGTAGGGTTGTTTAGTTGTCGAAATTCTTTCATTATATGACAACTATTTATGATTAATCATGTATATACCAACTGTTTCTTTGACATATCATTTTTTGTGTGTAAATGTATTGAATATGTGTTTGTAGTTATATGTATGATAAGACACAATTTATTTGTTTTGCACTGTTTTGTATTAATGTGGCATCGTGTTTAGTAGATGATGCGTTCTTTTTGTGATTAAAATCATACATATAAAAAAAACAAGAAATAAAAGGCAAAAATTATTGCCAAGATAAACGTATTAATTTTTGTTTATCTGACTTCATATCAGTAATATGTTTGAAGCAATTTGAGGCTTAGGTTAATTTTTCTATTTTTCGATTTTATGGCCCTACCTACCCTCTAAACCTCAGGGCCAAACCCCTTCCTTTCTAAAAACAGTAATGTACATTGTGGCTTGAAGCCCCTCCTCTTTTTTCATTTGTTGCTGTTTGTGCCTTTTATAAATGTATGCTTCTGTTTGGTCAGCATGTCTAATTACTCCCACCTTTTGTTGTTTTAGATTCTCACTGCTGAGTACCCCTACTACATGTGGTTTGCCACTTTCTCTAATTAATGTATAGTTGTGCACACTCATTTCTTCTTTGGGTGATGGCTAATGTATTAGTATGCTGCATGCACAACGACAACCTTACGAACTGCAGCAATAGCTTATGTATCAACATGCTGCACGCATGGCGGCCACCTTACGGACTGTGGCTTTTATTTTCCTCTGATAACTTTTAATGAATGCGGCATGCACAGAGCCTATCTTACGGAGTGCAGCTTTTTACAGACTGCAGCTTTTTTTTTTTACCCTGAGGATATTTTAATTATTTAATTATAAGCACAGCTGCACAGTTGGTAGCAACTTTGTGTTTCAGCTTTGTAACAGAGGCATTGTTTTCAAGTTCTGGAAGTTGTGCTTACATTTTCTACCCACATCATAGTGAGGATTTCATACAGGGCTGCTGAAAGTTAGGTTGCTGACCGAATTGCTTAATTAATAAGCTCATCTAAGGATCAAACCCTGTCCGTACACCGCAATGCAAGTGCGGATGGCGATTACTTCACCTTTTTTACATATAGACTCATAAGGAGCATTTTGATATTGAACCGCAACATGCATGCGGGTGCCCACCTCGGGAGCCAGATCACCTTACACCATCAATAGGTTGCTTCTCCCTTACCCCATGTCCTGAAGAAGACCTGCAGGCTGAGCTACAATTACTCTCTATGCCCCAAGTGGGGTTGAAACATCGAGGCTTACCCCAAACAGGCCTAGACCACGTGTCCCCCTCACTGCCTCGTTACAGTTGATAATTCTCAGCTTTGTTTATAAATCATATTGAACTAACAAACTGTATACGAATCTATATTGGACATGTCTAATTGGACGGATTTTTGTTATCAGTCATACTCAGGACAATTTTAGTGATACTTGTTTTCTGATTCCATTAGGATTTCTTGCCTTTCCTTATCTTCACTCACCTCACACTAGAGCACTTTTTCATGCATGCTTCTTTGGATCAACCTTCTTCTCTTCAAGTTATAGGCATGGTAGGATGTCTACCATCGGTCGAAATAATTTTGTAAATAATAAATACATGCTTTTCATGCTCATGGTTGTTGCACATCAAAGTAATTTCTTGATCTGGATTTATGTAACCATATGCTGAATTTATGCATGCACTAAGTCATTTCTAAGTGATAACTATTCTCGAAAGTATTTTGTGTAAAAAGTTAGGTCCAGGACCATTTGTTTTCTTTACTACTCGACACCCAGGTCCAAGGACTTTGATTGGGTTATCACATTTTTCTATAATGGCTACGTTTTCTACCCAGGATGTTTTCATACTAATTAGTAGGATTGCTTTGCATAGTAACAGCGTGCCCTTTTGAGTTTATGCTTATTTGTGTACAGTAACAGCTGCACAGTCAGGGACAATTTTGTGTTTCTGCTTTTTAACGGAGTCATTGTTTTCCGGTTCTGGAAGCCGCGGTTACATTTTCTCCTGAGGATCTTTTCATAGTAATCAGTAGGATTGTTTTATACAGTATTGGTGATAATTCTCCCCTTTGTGTGCTAGGTTCCCTCCCATCGCGTATTCACTCATTGCTTCTCCTGGTCGTCATCCCTCCGTTACTTCTGTGAAAATCCCCTATCATCACAGAACATACTCGCTCTCCCATTGGACGTCCTCCGCATCACATGACGTTGTCAAAACATATCAGTGCTGGTGTTCGTTGATGCGCATTTCCCCCCACTGTACTCTTGTTTATGTTGCATCGAGTTCTGTTGCAGTTTGCTGTTTCTTCCCCCATCAACTGTTTCTTTCTATTAAAATGATTAGACTAGGTTTGCTTGTGAAACTGGCTTCGGATTTTAAAGGTTAACAAAGATGTAACATTCTATAGTGGCTGCCAAGTTTGACGTCTATCATCACAGCACATAGCCATTAAGCAAACGGGTCCATCTTCTTTCAGTTGGCTACGCCATGTAGACTTCCTCCAAGTTCTACAGTTTAATCTCAATTTCATTTTCCCCCTTTCTCTAGCATCCTTTCTTTTTCCACGATCACTCCTTTGGTAAGTAAAATACATTGTAATTTACAACCCCAATACCACCAAGTCTCACAAATGCGAGACCAATTTACATTTCAAATACTTGTTATGTTGAGTCAGCCCAAATGTTGGTTATCTAGCACTATCTCTTATGCTTGTGCACTATTGAAAGCCTATTTTGCTTCAATTCCGTACCCCGCTGATCAATTTTTCAACAGCCCTGTTATTTGGTGCAATAACTTACTTAAGACCGTGGGAGGACTTTATGTTGGAAGGCATGGACGAACAAAAGCATCCTATTAATCTCCCAACTATACAACTCAAGTTTTCTTGTTTCATTTGCCGAGCTATCATATGCTTATGACCTTCTACCTAATCTGCTTTCCCATAGCATGAGCTAAGTCATTTGGTTGACAACGCTCTCACGCAGCACCCCCTATCTAATTCCTCGTATTCTAGCACAACTCCTCGCCCAATTGCAATGCCCATACAACCTAAGCTGCTCACATATAGACACTTGGTCCAACTAGAGCTAAAACACCTACTGAGACTCTATGTGAAACAGACTTTGGTTTAATCTGGCCAACCTCTACGTGGGACAGAACATGGAACAAAATACATTCCACTGCCCGCACTGCCAGTCTCACTCAAACATTTTTTTTACAGTAGCCTTTTTCACACTCTCATCTTTTTAAACATAACTGTATGCAACATTATACCTGCTGACGTTGCCACACTCACTCTGGTACAGTGATTCACATGTTCTTTTCCTGTCTAGCCATCTCCATCTTCCAGATTTCAATATGGCATGGCATTCGAGCCATCATCGAGATCCATGTCCCTCACATGACTTACTATTTCTGGGTAGTGTACATGAAGTTTGGAGCTCACATAAAGCGCTCGGGAAACTGGTTGATCTCCTCTCCATAGCTATATCTGCTATCACCTCTAATTGGAAATCCACAGACAATCTCACTCTTAAGTGTTGGTGGAATTTAGTTTTTCATCGCCACAGACAGCTATAAACTTGACTCAATGCAATTATTTATCATGCATAATCAGCTATGGAAGCCGCTTACCAACTACTTAACACACCCTGCTAAGGGACATGTGTCCTTCCCTCTTAGATAATGGTACAATTTATAACCTGGAATACATTCTTACAACTTGTTTATACTCATTATTGAATGTTGATAGACTTTGTTATCCTTTTTTTCTGTACTTATTATTATTTATTTATACGCTGAGAAGGCTATACATAGCTTCTCTTTGACTGCTTTTTCCTTTCTTTTCCCACTATCTTTCCCTTTCTCTCTTCCCCCTTTTTCCTTTCTTAAAAAAAAAACCTCATCGTTTGATCTCACTTTGCCTTCTAGCTTACACTGTTCTGCTTTCTCTCAATGAATTATGTCCACTATATCTCTCTGAGTGTTAAACTTCACATTAATAATTTTTTATAATTTTGTATTGCAATGTTTTCTTATGTATCACACTGTTTGGCTCAATCAAAATGTAACAAAATAAAAAAGACTTATTTTCAAAAGGAAAGTCTCTTACCAGATTTCAAGAAGCAGGGTGCATGAAGGTTACATCAATTATGGGGTCAGCCAATGTCTGCCTGAATCTCATCTCCCTCAGTGACACTAGTGAATTTCAGATGGTGATTACATAGAGATGCGTATATGCAAAGAACCCTCAGTATGTACGTCAAAATTCTCAAATAGGACACAAACAAAAGTTTACATCTAATATCTGATTTTGGAATTACAAGTTTAGCAGGCAAACATGGACCTCTCATGTTTTTGTCAGATACATCTATAGTGGAATATTTATGAGCCATGCTGCATCACGATTGCATCATGCAATGTGGTGCAAGTGCGAGGCAACTCAAAAATATGATTTATGAAGCCACGCAAGGGTACATTGTGTGGCCGAGTGCCTTCATAACTCTGGAGTAATCCAACGCAGAGCAAATCTCTGTGTCGCATTACTCTGCTCTGAGAAGTCATTCCATGGGCATTGTGTGGTTATTCCCACGCACCTTCTATGGTGTTTGATGCATTCCCAGATTTACCTGAACTGGTAAACCTAGGAATGTGCCAACAAGATATGCCTTCCCAGGGAGGTGTAAGCAGGAGACAAATCTTTATTTCTCCTTGTTACTTCCTTTTTCTATGTGTACTGTGTGGGGATGGCGGACCCAACACTTGGTTAGCGCTGCTTGGTTGAGCGCGGGCCTATGGGATTGCATGCAATTAACTGACACACAGACATTCGGTACTGGTCTGGACAGGAAGTGCTGCGCCACTTCTGCCCTTTTATTTATAGCTTCTGGCCACGCCTGGCCAGAAGGTGATACAAAGTGTGGTAGTGCTTCCGAGGCTCTAGAGAGAGACCCTCGGAGCACTAGAGCGCTACATCCCTTCCCAACTTGGAATTTTGAAAAGTTTTAATAAAATGTTCAACATGCAAAGTCCGCAAGTCGTTGGCTTGGCTGGGGGTTGGGCCTGAGGTTGTAGCGCCACTTGCCTCTTGCAGGTGTCGATTCCTGAGGGTACCCCGGTGAAGACGGGAATGTCGCGTCCGTTGCAGCTATGGATGAAGGTGTGATTATTTCTTCCGTTCCTCCTCCTTCTTCCCTTGTTGTAGATTCTTCATTGGCGTCTGGTCGATCTTGAGCCGGTGGGATTTGTTTGAACCATGAAATATTTCGGGTTACTTCTTCTCCATTCCGGCTGACTGTTACCGCCGTGCCTTTCGTTTCTTTTATTGTCCACGGTTCTGGTTCGAACGGTGTTCGGAATTTTCCTCCTGGTCTTCGGGTCCGGATTAATACTGTCTCTCCTGGATTTAGGATCCTTGTTTGAGCTCGCCGCTTGTAACTTGCCTTCTTGTTTGTTCTCTTTCTCCGCTCCTGAGTATTTGCTGGCGAGTATGGCGCTGGAGTCCAATTGTCTGCCATAGGGAGTAAGTCTCTTCTCGGCCCAGCTAACATCAGCGCCCATGGTGAGCGTTGCATAGTGCTGTGTGGGGTGCTCCTGTATTCTCTTAGAAATAGCTGGAGTGCTTCTTCCGGGTCACTCCCCTCCGAGGTGGCTATTCGCAGAATTTTGTTTATTGTCCTCATAAACCTTTCCACTCCGCTGTTGTCCTGAGGCCACTGAGGCGTGATTCTGTGGTGTTTTATGCCCAGATTTTGTAGAAACTCTCTGAAGTCGCTTCCTTGGAACGGGGGTCCATTGTCTGTCTTGATGACGAGCGGGACTCCGAACTTGGCGAATGACTTGTTGAGAATGGGACGGATGTTTGCGAAGCTGGTGGATGTCGCTAGGTCCACAATGGGATATTTTGTGTAGCTGTCGATCAACACTACTGTAACTCTCCCATCTGGTAAGCTTCCAAAATCTAGACTGAGCCACAGCCATGGAGACGGAGCAGGGTCTTCCGTGATCACAGGGGCTGGGGTGTCTGGATTGCTGGTTGTTAGAACTGGCTATTTCTGGTAGGGTAAGGCTGACGCCAAAGCCAGGCAGAAACCACCATTCTAGTCAGGGCAAGGAAGTCACACACCAAGATAACCCCTGCTCACCCCCTTGGTAGATTGGCACGAGCAGTAAGGATAAACTCGGAGGCAATGTGTGAAGCATTTGCGCCAGCACACAACAGCAACAACATACTAGGCACACCACAAAAGAAACTCCACACAAGGTTATTATAAAATAACTTTTGTATTGTAAAAACACATCAGATAGTATCACACAATATACATGGTGCCAACTGGCACGGGCAATATTCACAAGGGATTATTTACAAGACAGGGTCACATGGGCCACTGTCAGAATCAGCACTTAGTAGAAATGAAATACTGTCAGAAATTAGAATAAAAGAATATAAAACCACTGTAGCACAAAGTAACAGTTATGAATCACATCCAATAACTACTGGGAACAGGTGAATACCCCCTATGCAACCCTAAACACCTTAGGAGAATGTCACGCAGGGAACCAAGACCTCACTAGTACCACCTGTACTAAAAAGAACAACCACCTAAGTATCACACAGCATTTAGGGGTCTAGGAAAGAACACATTACCCATGATGCATAAATATACATTCAGAGGAGTAGTACCAGGGGAAACACATGATGCATAAACCTACACATTCAGCGGTGTTCAGAACAGAGCACATGATGCAATAAAATACATTCAGGGGTGCAGCGCAAGAAGACACATGATGCCTAAAACATTCAGAGGTGCAGCGCAGGAACGAAAGACACATGATGCATAAAAATACATTCAGCGGTGTTCAGAACAAAGCACATGATGCAATAAAATACGTTCAGAGGTGCAGCGCAAGAAGACACATGATGCCTAAAACATTCAGAGGTGCAGCGCAGGGAAAAGGAAAACACATGATGCCTAAAACATTCAGAGGTGCCAGAACAATACAATAGCGCAAAACACACAGTAGGCAATTACCATCCTAGACATAGCAGGTAACCACATTGCGCAAAACTTACATAAGCCACCACCTGTGGCAGTCCCTAGGCCAACTGGCCTTGTTGGGGCAAAGATGCCCTGGGTCCAAAAGTCAGGGCGCGCTGCCATGCAGCGCCAGTCCAAAGTAAAGGCCTAAACGTGACAGCTGCCCACAAAGTGCTGGGCAGCTGTAAGCAGTCACCAAAAAGGCCTAAACGGTGCAGCTGCCCACTAATTGCTGGGCAGCTGTGACAGGCCGGGCACCACTGTGCCCCCTCGGTCCCACACAGGGACTCTCTCTCCAATTGCGCCTAAATGGTGCAGCTGCCCACTAATTGCTGGGCAGCTGGAGAATAGCAAACAGCGGGCTAGATGGCTGATGACGCGCCGGCCTGCGGACCAATCGCAGTGCGGCTCTGACGGGCCCAGCCTCGGTACTGCTGAGAGGGCTCGTCTCCGCCGACCAATCCGGACGCAGCTCCTTCGATGCTGGAGCAGAGCCCTCGAGCCACGGCAGCGATGCCAGGAAGCGAGACCTCGGCCCCCGTCAGGCTCCCCGGGCTGGTGGCAACCACGAACACGGCACTCTCGATCCGGCCAGAGAGCAGCCAGCGTGCCACACAGGCCAAACGGCCGAGGCTCTGTCCCAGGGGCACACAAGCAGCCCACGATCCCAGCGGTATACAGCAGCTTCAGGAGGCAAAGACAAAAGGTCCAAAAATAAAGCGCTCCCAAGCGCTGGGGGGGGGAAATAAAGCGCTCCAAAGCGCTAGATGCCAAAATAAAGCAACCAAGTTCTTCAGGAGTCCAGGACCTCAGCAGTCCAGGACATAAGGTGGAGCACAGCAGCTCCCAGACAAGGAAAGACCATCAGAGGTCCAGGGGCTGGGCAGGGCCCAGGGATTCCCCTGAGCCCAAGCAGCAGCATGCCCCTGGCAAGATTCAAGTCCACAAACAAGAACATTTTGGAAGGGGACACAGCCCCTTCTTATACACAGAAAAGTCTTTGAAGTCTTTGGGTAGGCAGTGTGAGAACCAGCTAGAACTGGTTATAGGTAAGTCCCTTCAGTATCAGGGTCAGAGGTGACAGGCGCCCAGCGGGAGGTGGAGCCAGCATGGTGGTCTGGCAGGCACAGCCCTTCACTATCAGGTGCTATCTCCCCCCACTTCCCTGGCAGCAGATGCTGCCTTTCATCCAAGGCCTGGCTCAGGTAACCTCCTGGGGGCTCTGCAGCCCCTGTCATCCTCAAACCAGACAGTCAATCCACAAGCAGGCCCAGGCACTCCTGACCCAGGCTCACCAGCCAATCACACGCCAGACACAAATTACACAAATATGCCAACTACTAAAAGTGGCACTTCTAGACTAGACACATTCATTTTTTTTTAAAGTAATTTTTATTGTAGACATACAGCGCTCAGACCAGGATATACATATAAATGGCAGCATCATGATTCACAAGTGTCAGTTTTCTTCTCAATTGTACACACAGCCAATGAGCCCACAACCCGGAGGTCGGGCAGCGATAATATAAGTGTTCTGGATAGCGTCTGGTTACAGTGTGGCTAATCAGTTCCAATCATTTTTAGTTGTGCATGTCTACTTTTTCACCCTAACTTAACTACTCTATGTAAAGCCCCTCCCCTACCCCCACCCCAACTCGCCCCAACCTCCTCCGCCTCCCCCTCCGCCCCCTCCACTATCCGCCCGAGGGTCCCACAGTGTTGTGATCAGGGTGCACCATATGGCCTGTCAATCATAAAGTCTACATTTCACCCAATTGTGTCTGAGTGCCGTTCCTGTATGTGCTAAGGGATTCTTCCTCTTCCGTGAGCGTAGTGTCCCTAAGGGCTTGTACCAACACCTCCCATGCCGTAGCTGTCTCTGATGCTCTGGGATCAGGGTTCCTGCGCGCTAGCTGGTATCTATGCGTGCTGTCGCATGCCGCCCACTTCAGGAACTCATTGTACCACTTCCTGTACGTCGGGGCAGTTTTCGCCTTCCACTGTCTAGTTATCTCCCTTTTGGCTTCCATCAATCCCATATCCACAAATTTGCTGGTAAGTTTATTTTTGGGTGTATGTGGGAACCAGTGCAGAAGGCAGACCGCTGAGTCGAAATCAATGACCCTTTCCGTCACTTCGTTCAGAGTCTCTCCTATGGCCCGCCAGTACTCCCGAAGGGCCTGACAAGACCACAGCATGTGCTCCAGTTCCGCCCCGTCCGTCTTACAACGCGGGCACTCTGATACTGCCACCCCAAAGTATTTCTTAATTCTGCCTGGGGTCATATAGGCCCTGTGCAGTATATAATAGTGGATGAGTTGAAACCTCGCATTCCGCGTGCTGTTGCGTGCACGCCGCACCAGCCTGGCCCAGGTCGTTTCGGGAATGTCTTTCCCCAAATCCATTTCCCACTTAGCTTTTAGCGTCGTGAGGGGCGCCAGATTTTCACGGAGCATTCTCGAGTATAGACAGGTCACCGCCTTGATCGTCCCCGCCGCCATCATGGTATACTGACAGACCATAGATGTCTCGGGCTCTGCCAGCCCTCCCCCCCATTGCGCCTGCATCGCTCTAATCACCGCCGAGTGCAAGAGAAACCCTCCACGTGGTAGGTCAAAGCGGTCCAGGAGGTCCTGGTACGGCAGGAGCGTTCCATTCTCATAGAGATCCCCCACCACCTGCAGACCCGCCTCCTCCCATCGCTGCAGACTGGACCAATCGCCCCCATGGGGTAGCGCCGTTAGCATGCCCAGAGGAATTTCCGGGGCGTACGGGTGTTTGATACCCGCCCTTCGCTGGGAGCGATTCCAGGAAAGTTGGAATGTTCGCTGCTCCATCGTTAAGTTTCGGGCGGCGATTCTCTGCTGGAGGGTTATGTAAGCCAAGACGTGTCTCGGCGTGCCTCTAGCCGCCTCGTGGTCAGGTCCCCTGTACACTCTCGCCACCTCTTGTGTGAATATCTGAAGTTGGGCGGCCAGATAGTATACCTCAAAGTCTGGTACTGCCAGCCCTTCCTCATCTTTAGGACGGGTCAGCGTCGCCAGAGCCACCCTGCACCTGCCCGCCCCCCACAAAAATGAAGTCAGCTGGGACTTAAGTTGGCGGAAGAAAGAGCTGGGGATCCAAATCGGGAGTGTCCGGAAGTAATACAGCAATCTCGGTAGAGCCACCATCTTCAACAGGGATATGCGGCCGGTGACGGATAACGGCAGCGTAGCCCAAAAGGCCATGCTGACCCTCAGGGCTCGCATACATCGCCCCACATTGCCTTCGAACAGGAACAGACCCCTAGATATTTAATGCAGGTCGGCTCCCAGTTTAACGCAGGGCGGTGGTCAGGTCGAGCGACATCCTTCTGTAGTGAAAATACACTCGTCTTTGCCCAATTGACCTTCAGGCCAGAGACTACTCCAAACCACTCCAACAGCCCTTCTGCTCCCTCTAGCGCTGTCGAGTCGTTTTCCAGGAATAGGAGCAAATCGTCAGCATACAGTGAGATGAACTGCTGGCCGTCTCTACTCTCTATACCCTCGAAGTGTCTGCCCGTCCGGGCCTCAGCAGCCAATGGTTCAATCGCCAGTGCGAACAATAAGGGAGATAAGGAACAGCCCTGACGAGTGCCCCTCTCCACCGGATATTGCTGCGAAACTAGAGGCCCTATCCGTACTCTTGCCAACGCCTCCGAGTATAGCACCTTCGTCCACTTAATGTAGCCTTCTCCAAGACCAAAGCGGGCCATAACCTTGTATAGGTAGTCCCACTCCAGACTGTCGAAGGCCTTTTCAATGTCCACTGATAGAACCAGGGGTCCCCGAGCCATTGTCTGCGCACTCTCCAGCAGCCGTATGAGCCCCCTAATGTTAATGGTCGTATTACGTGCTGGGATGAAACCGTTTTGGTCCGCGTGAACCAGTCCGGGCATATGCTGCAGGAGTCTAGCCGCCAAGATGGAGCTTAGGATTTTATAATCCACGGTGAGCATAGATAGCGGCCTGTAAGATGAAGGAGCGCCGCTATCTCTACCCGGCTTCAGGAGTGGTATCACCAGCGCCTCCCGCATTGATTTTGGTAGGCGGCCCACCATCACAGCTTCCTTGTATATTACCTGAAGCCTCAGCGCTAATATGTCTACATATTTACTATAGAATTCAATGGGCAGGCCGTCCAGTCCTGGCGTTTTGTTGCGAGCCATTCGTTTGATCGCCCCCCTGATCTCACCCAGTGTGATGTCGCCCCCCAAATCTTTCGCCTGTTCCTCATCAAGCTGGGGCAGCTGAAGGCCAGCCAGGAAAGCCTCAATCGCGCTCTCACGGTCCCCCTGCCCGCTTCTATATAGGACTGTGTAGTATTTTTGAAAACCTTCCAATATCTCCTTCTGAGTGTAACAGGTATGGCCCTTCCCGTCCTCCAGTGATAGGATAGGGGAGCAACGCTTCGTGGGGTCCGCCAGCCACGCTAAAAGTGTGCCAGCTTTGTCTCCCTCCACATGGGCTCTGAGCATATATGCACGGTGGTCGAAAGCACGTAGGCGTTCAACCTCCGCCGCTACTGCCTCCCTAGCCGTGTATACTTCTTCCTGGAGATCGGGGCGACCGGGACACCTCTTCTCCGCTTCACGCAACTTAGAGTCTGCTTTGGTCACATCATCCAGCAACACCCGTCTCGTACCCACATATTTCGTTATGTATTGGCCTCTCATTACTACTTTAAAAGCATCCCATTCCCCCGCTCTGGTGGATGTTGTCCCCTCATTATCAGCGAAATACTGGGTTATTCCGTCCTCTAGTGCCACGTGGAAAAGCGGGTCCTCCAGTGTCTCCGGCCTTAATTTCCAAGTCGGCACCAGGGGTATTTCGGTCGTCCAAGCTAAATTAACAATAAGTGGATTATGATCCGAGATTGTCCTCGAGAGGTACTCCGACCTGGTTGCGGACGGCAATACATCCTGCAAGCACAACATGGCATCGAGTCGGACATGTAGGTCGTGCAAGCTAGAGAAATATGAGTAGTCGCGGGTCGCTGGATGGTGCGCTCTCCAGATATCTGTTAGCCCCCAACTCTCTTGCCATTCCCGTCTGCCTTTCGTGAGTCTATGCACCGGGGAGTCCCTAAGTGGCGGGTGGGACCTGTCTAAGTCTGTGTCTGACTCTGATATGGAGTTGAAGTCACCGCACATCAACACCGTGCCCGCTAGGAATTGTGCCAGTGTCCCCTACAACCCCGTTAGAAATACCATCTGCTCCGTATTTGGGGCGTATACGCTGCATAGGGTGATGTCCCTGCCCCTCAACTTGCCTTCTACCACCATATATCTCCCCTCAGGGTCCACTAGGTGTCGTGTCGGTTGGAAAGGTGTCCCCGCCCTAACCCAAATCAGTGTCCCTCTAACATAGGCTGAGTAGGAAGTGTGGAAGACCCGCCCTCTCCATCTCTTCTGGAGAGCCGCCCCTTCCTGCTTCGTAAGATGCTTTTCCTGTAGTAGCGCAATATGGACCCCCCTCCTAATTAAGTAGGCGTGTACTTTATGCCTCCGTTGCATCGTATGAAGTCCCCGCACATTCCAGGTAATGCACTTCAACAAACCTACATTAGCCATTGTCCCTGAAAGCATTTCGGTGTAGCACATCACATAGCAGGCCCCCGCGGATGGTGTCCCCCCCAACTCCCTCAAAAACGTAAATCGGTACATCGCACAGTATGCACTGCGCACTCCATTGCCAAACGTGGAAGTTACCCCCAACAAAGTTCCCCCCCACCCCCCCAGAACAGGCCCCAATATTGAGCTATTAGTTCCCATCCAAACTTCATCCCCCAGAACAGGCCCCAATATTGAGCTATTAGTTCCCATCCAACTTCCCCAAACTGTGTTGCTGTAACACGGTCGTAACCGTGGGTGCCTTAAGGGCCGATAGAGCGCGGCCTAGGCCAAAAGGGGGCCACGCGAGTACCCCCCCCGCACTCCCGATAAATCCCCATCATGTGTACCAAGCATGCAACCCAAATTGCCATCCCCGATCATCTCACTGTGCAATCAACGGGATCTTTGGTGTGGCTGCCCTCTGCCCGCCAGCTGCAAGTTAAGTGTTCAGGATACTGTCAGAAGACTGTGGAGTCATCAACGGGCCTTTGGTACCATGGATCCCTGATACATCGGAGTCCGAGCCCGAGGCAGAGGCATGAGTCTCTGTGTCCGTGTTCTGTTTAGAGTGGAAGCCTCCAGATCTCGACAATGTTCCTGCCGCCTGAAGCGCCGCTTTCCTTTCAGCCTCCGTTTGTGTAGCCGTCGGTTTCTTAGCGCCTCGCCGCCCTTTCCGCAGTCTCTGCGATTTCCGGAGGCCCGTTTTCGCCTTGTCTCGTTCTCGCTCCCTCGCCTCTTGTGCCTTGGCTCCATCAGTGCCCGCTTTATACGTGTCCCACCATTCCCATGCTTCCGCTGCCGTGGCAAAAAATTGTGTCCTCTCATCCACCACCACTCTAAGTTTTGCTGGGAAGAGCAGGGAGTATGATATTCCCTCCGTCCGGAGTTCTTTTTTGAGCGATAGGAAGGAGGCCCGCAGCCGCTGCGTCTCGAAAGTGAAGTCAGGATACAGGGTCACTCTGCTGTTCGCCACCTGAAACGGGCCAGTATCCCGAGCCCTCTGCAATAACAGGTCCCTGTCCTTATAATGCAGCAGTTTGGCGATGATCGGCCTCGGGGGTAAGCCGGGTTTCGGTGCTCCTGAAGGAACTCGGTGAGCTCGCTCTATAGCAAAGAAGGATGATAGGCCCTCCGGCGCCACTACTGAGCCGAGCCAGGTCTTGAGAAATTCCACCATATCCTCCCCCTCCTCTTTCTCTGGAACCCCTACGATACGGACGTTGCTGCGCCGACTTCTATTTTCCGCATCCTCCGCTCGCCTCTCTAGGACTTGGATCCGATCAAGGGCATTTGTTAATTTGCTCTCAATAGTCTTATGCGAGGGCACCAGGTCCTGCAGAGCAACCTCCACGTCCTTGACCCTATCTTTAAGTTTATCGTGGTCCGCTCGCAATAGACCAAGTCCCGAGGCTACTTGTGCGATGTCTTGCCACAACGTGTCCTGCGTGGAGGCTATGGCTTCCAGGATACGGGTTTGTAGCTGCTGCAGCTCCGAGGGCTCCTCCAGGTCGCCGTCCGCCATGTTCGAGGCCGTCGCTCCCTCGGCCTTCCCCTTCGGCTTCACCATATCGGGCCGTCGCCTCTCTCAGGAACGTTAGTATTGCTTATATGGCTCCTGGTGGCACCATTATGATTCAGAGCTAGGCTCACGTTGTCCTCGCTCCTCTCAATCCCAGGCCTCTCTCGAGCCGAAAACCAAGTCGCTGGGTCGTTCCAGGCCTGTGACGCACTGTGGGCTCCACTGAGCGCACGGGCCAAAGTCAGCAGCTGGATCGACCTTCTAGATAGCCCAGCGCCAGTATTCCGCTTCGTTGTCTCTAGCCTTCGCCGGCCAGGAGACTACACTGCATCAGTCATCATCCTTCTACTGGGCTCCATTCACCAGCCTCCACCGCCATCATGTCTTTGTTTAGCTCTCGGACTTGCGGGCGCGGTGTGCAGATCCTCCGTAAGCGTCCACTCTGATTCACCCCCAGTTCACCAATAGTCACTCAGTGGTATTGTCGGAATATGGGGTCCGGATCCAACCCGAGGATCGGCTCTCGTTCGGTCCGTGCGTTTTCACACCTCGGCCGCTATTTTGATGATCGCCTTTGTTTCACATCGATTAAAGACGATTCGCTGTTCTGGCATCACAAGGTCACCATTCTGCTCCACTGGTGGCTCTTTACTTGCTCGCCATCGTCCTCCAGCAGATCCCCTCCTTTTCTGGGGTTATCGCAGGGTTTTTAGCGACGATTTTCAGGATGTTTGTGGGGATTGGGCGCGGAGCTCCGGGCTCACGCCGCCATTCCCTCGGGCGTCCAAGCCACGCCCCCAGACTAGACACATTCATGCCGCATATATCATTACGCAGCATTCACTCTCACAAGTTCGTACATATCAAACTCGCCCCTGCACTCCCCACACATCAGGAACTACTATGGGCATACATATTCCCCATTCATTCCTATGGGAGGGCAGGTCACTCACCACACATACACAGAGAGCTCAAGCACTTTACACTGTACCACAGTGAAAAAGTGCGCAGAGGCCTAAAATCACCAACACCAGGTCACAGAAACAGGCTAGGAAAAAGCAAAAAGTCTAGGGGTGAACCTGCCAAAAGGGCCGGGTCCAACACAGGTTATCTGGCATGCTCGACATTGTCGTACCACAGCGTCGACGCTTTCTTCTAGGGAACCATACTTTCTCGCGCATCCGGGCCTTCATCCTTCAGGTGCCTTGGTGTCCCTCGTGAGCCAATACTGTTGCTCTTTCTTGCAATGTTTTGGGGATTACTACTCGGGATCCTCTAAGTATAAGTCAGTTGTCTGCACTGCTTAGGTTGTTGTGTACTCTCCAAAATTGGGTCAGGCGTGTTCGGTCCGCCTCGTTCCAGCCACTGACGTTTTTCAGGAAGTTCTCCCACGATCCTGATTGTATGGCTTCTTTCACGCGTTGAATGACTGCGTCATTGTCATACTGAGCGATGATGGTATCTGCTGTGAGGGCTCGGGGGCATGATTCGGTTGACAACATGTTCACGAATGCTTCAGTCTGGATCTCTTGTTCAGTGGTGTAATGTCCTTCCAGCGAGGGGTGACGTGAGAGGAAATCCGCCGGGTTTCTCGCTCCAGGGCGATAGACTAGGTCCATCTGATATTGTTGAACTTGGATTGCCCATCGCTCTATCCTCGGCGGGGGGTGAGGAGCGGTGCCTCGGAACAAAGGTATCAGAGGCTGGTGGTCTGTCACCATTCTGAACGGGTGTCCAGATATGTAGAGGTGAAAGTGATTACAGGCCCACTTCACTGCCAGGGCTTCTCTTTCAATTTGTGAATATCTTGACTCTGTTGCTGTGAGAGCCTTGCTTGCAAACGCTAGAGGGGCCCATACTCCTGGTGCTGTTTCTTGTGAGATCAGGGGTCCTAGGCCCACTGGGCTGGCATCTACTAGTATTTCTGTGGGTTTGGTGGTGTTGAAATATGCCATGGTGGTGCTATCCAGTAGAGCAGTCTTGATCTGGTGGAAAGCTTTATCTTCGGTGTCTGTCCATCTCCAGGCATTTTCCTTCTTGGTTAAGTTCCTTAATGGTTCCGCAATCGTGGCTAGATTGGGAATAAATCTCGCACAGGATTGTGTCATCCCCAAGAAGCTCCTCACTTCTGACGCGGTGGTAGGTGCAGGGACGTTCTTGATGATGTGTGATTTGCGTGGGTCCACTTTGACTCCTTCCGAATCAAATATGTAGCCAAAGAATTCAATAGATTTCCTGAAGAATTGGCACTTATCCTTATGTAATGTTACACCATATTGTGCAAGTCTCTGTAGTGTGGCTTTCAATCTGTGATGGTGTTCTTCACTCGTCTTGGCATGGATTAAAATGTCGTCGCTGACATTTAGCAACCCTTGAAGTCCAGATAATATCTCCTTGATGGTGTTCTGAAAGATTTCGGCAGTGGACGAGATTCCGAAGTTCAGTCTTTTGTATCTTCTCAGTCCCAAGTGTGCCGAGAAGGTCGTTATGTAACGGCTCTCCTCCGCTAGCCTTAGTTGATGGTATCCTGCATTAAGGTCTAGCTTGGAAAACCACTGGGCTCCATTCAAATCTGTCAAGATGTCGTCTACGGTGGGCGTGAGGTGCCGCTCCCGTCGTATAGCCTTATTGGGGATCCTCATGTCTATGCATATCCTGATTTTTCCGGGTTGACGCGGTTTCTCTGCTATCACCATGGGGGATACCCATGGCGTTGGTCCAGACACCTTCTCAATCACCCCTTGTGTCTCTAACTGGTTCAATTCTTGCTCTATGGCCGTGCGAAGGTGAAACGGGATTCTACGGTGTCTCAGTGCTACTGGTTGTATGGCGGGGTCTATATGTAGCTTGATAGGTGGGCGTCTGATGGTTCCAAGGCCTTCAAATAGTGAGGGAAACATTTGTAAGATGTCTTCTGTTTGGAGCGCCTTCACTGCGTTCGCAAAGGCGATGAGTCGAAGATCTTCTGCGGTGTTGCTTCCAACTAGTAGGTCTGCTTCTTGTCTATCACGTGGAATGTCGTCATTACCTCTTGGTCCTCCGCTTTGACCTGTACCAACATCTTCCCTCGCAGCCGAAGTGGCTCTTGGCTGCCATAGGTGATGATTCGGGCCCTGGAGGGGACCAGTTTCGGCCTTGGTTTCAGGGACTTGTAGTGCTGGATGCCCATTACATTTACTGTGGCACCTGTGTCGATGACTCCGGTCACTGGTGATACATCGATTTGTATCTGGCACTTCGGCTGGGATCTTCGTCTTTTCTTCAGCTCACTGACAAATGATACGTAATAACATTCATCGTCCTCTTCGGTGGATGACTCATCGAAACGTGGTTGTGACTGTCGCTGTGTTTTGGCCGACCGCGATGACGAGGCATCGTCTAGTGATAGTTGTTTTATGGCTCCGCTGGCTGTCTTTTTCCCTGCGAAGCTTCGTCCGCGAAAGCCTCCTCTACATACACTTGCGAAGTGGTTGGGCACTCCGCATTTGGAACAGGTCTTTCCACGTGCTGGGCAGCCATCTTGATTATGCTCCTCTCCACCACAGTATCCGCATGGCGCTCGGTGCTGCGTCCTGGTCGGCCATCTTCCTCTGCCTCCTCGGCAAAGGTTGCGAGCTGCGTCTACTCTCTCTGTCTTCACCGTTGCTCCTGCTTCTGAGCGTGGATTTAGGGCCGCTTCCATCGCGGTGGCGCGGGCATCTGATAGCTCATGTGATCTGGCGAGGATTAATATTTCTTCGAGGGATATGCGTGGTTGTCTCAGAATTAGAGTTCTTAGATGTTTGTTACGACACCCCTCTATGAGTTGCGCAGTTACTTGCTTATTTTTGTCGTCTTCTGTGCACGTACTTATGAGGTCTCTCAGGCGGGGATGAAACGTGTCCATTGTTTATCCTTCCCTTTGTTTGGAGTGCCTGAATTTGAAGCGTTCATAGTGGGGGTTCAATTGGGGATCAAAGTGGGCCTTCAGCGCGGTAACTGCTGCGTCATAGTCTGTGTCGGCCCCGGTATTTGGCAGGTGTTTAAACAGCTTATAAAGTTCCGTACCTCCAAAGTGTAGTAGTAGTGACCTTTTAACTTCATTGTCTTTTTCTCTGGTGGCGGTGAAGTAGTTGTTGAGTTGCCCTAACCACACTGCCCACTGTGGCGCTGTCGTGCCCGGGTCAATTTAATTAGCTCAATGAAAGGTGGCAGGCCTTGTATCTGGGAATGTGCTGATGGAACTGGTGGCTGAGCTACGGGGGCGACTGCTTGAACCGGGGGCCCTGCTTGTTGCACTGGAGCTGCTGGCTGTGTTGCTCCTCCTGTCGCTCCTCCTTGGGTGTTAGACATGTTTGGGCTTGGTGTTGACGTGCTATTTCTTTTCCTTTCTGTTTGTTCTTATTTTTCCTTTTTCTTGCTTCTGCTCGTGCTTGTTTATATTTATTTCTGTATTGGTTGCTTGTCTTTGCTGTGCTAGCTGCCTGGTCCCACGGTTGTATCTTCCTGATCACCAGATCTAGGGCCTCTTGCGCTGTCTGTGGGCTTCCTAGCTGTTCTGTTGTTGCCTTGCGCTTGCTTGTGCTTGTTTTTCTCTCCTTTTTTTTCTCTCTCTTCTTTGATTGTGCTCCGCGTGCGCGGCTGTTCCCCGTCTTGTTTCCCAGCGCGAAGCCTCTTTCAACTTGTGTGGAGCTTCGCGTTCTGGCCTACGCGGGTGCTTGGGTGGAGCTCGCTTCCTCCGGGCGTCTGCTCTGCTTCATCTGCGCATGCGCGCACTGCCGATTCTGCCGGCGGAGCTTCCCGGCTCGGCGTCTCGGCCTCCTGCCGCTCGAGCTGCCTTGGGGTTCCTGCCGCCGGTGCGCCACGCAGCTTCTGGCATACGCTGCTTACCGGTAGGTGGGGTCTTCCTCTGCTTTGCGGGCCAGTCCCGGTTTTCTTTGCCATCCGGCCTTTGCGCTGCTGCCGGTGTCTTCGAGCGGTGTTGAGCCGGTTATGCGGCGTCTGCATGTTGCGTTGGGTGGACAGATCCCACCCTCGTCGCCAGTGTGGGGATGGTGGACCCAACACTTGGTTAGCTCTGCTTGGTTGAGTGCGGGCCTATGGGATTGCATGCAATTAACTGACACACAGACATTCGGTACTGGTCTGTACAGGAAGTGCCGTGCCACTTCTGTCCCTTTATTTATAGCCTTCTGGCCACGCCTGGCCAGAAGGTGATACAAAGTGATGTAGTGCTTCCGGGGCTCTAGAGAGAGGCCCTCGGAGCACTAGAGCGCTACATACTGCAGAATGCAGCTCACATAGAGGAACAGTCCCCTCAGGAATGTTTTCTGCAGGAAGGTGTCCCTTCCTGCATAAAAACAATCCTGCATGCATCGCAGGCACCCTTGCACCATGGTGCAAGTGTAACTGTGTTGGCACTAGGCAGCAAAAATAGCGCAAGAGCAGGCACAAGGACAGGAATGGATCGTATTCTTTTAAATACTGCGCATTCCTGCCCTTTCTCTGTCACGCAGTGCAGCGCAGCAAGGTGACCTGCTGCGAAAACTCATAAATATGCTCCCTAGTCTGAGAAACTCTTTTGTAATGTATCTGTGGCAAAGCAGTTGGAAAGAGGGAATATTGACCTGATCCAGTTAGCAAAACACTCATTTCCAATGTTATTACTCATTCTGAGATGTTAACTAGGGATCTGGTGAGGATCCCACAACCGGTGATCACTGCATTATGAGGCATTGATTAAAGCCTAGTGGGAGCTTTCCAGCCTAATTAGTGGTCAACACATAACGAGGGACTATTTTTTTCTCCAAAGTTGAAGCATTAAACCTAATAAGGGAACCGTATATAAAAAGAATCATCAGTGCGAAGATGGAGGGGCAGCTGTCGTGCCGATCACACAAGTTCACTTTTAGAATCTTTTCATACATGCAAATTATATAATCAATTAAAGTGGTGGAAAGTGCATTTTGTTTGAATTAATACACGATATATATGTCGCACCACTTCATCAGTGTTCTCATTCCATTTCATATAGTAAAGCTAAAAGTCCATTGTCAAACAATAAAACAGAGGCATTGAACTTTTAAGCAAGGCGTAGACTTATTTGAAGCCTCGTTGGTATTCAGTGTATCAGCAAAGGAAGATTCAGCAACATTTTATGAACATTTGAGGCAAGCAGCGGATCTTTTTTCAAAGCTTCAATAACCGTGTGCTCCTCATTATAGTTTTCGCCTAAGTGAGGCATAAACGCTGTAACACCCTTTATTTATTCTCGCATCCACGCTTGTAGCTGTTATCTTTTTATTGATGCATCGGTTATTTTATTTTAAAATGCATCTTTTGCTAAGGCTAATAATTTTAGAAAATATAAAGTTAGTCATGAGGCCATTTTATAATTCGTCATTGAACGTAGAAATTGAGTGTACTATGAAGTACCATTTTATCATGGAACACTTTTGGCAAACACTAATTGGAAATTCCTTATGCAAGGCTTCGCATTTATACGTCTTCTTCTTATATTAAAGTTGCCAAGCAGCAAATTAATTTCCTTCTATTGCTCTGCTTTTCGTCAAGTATTTTTTTAAATAAATTAATTTTTCAGTTATTCATTACGAAGTTTACAAACAGCTGCTTCCTTAGTTTTGAGGATATGCGATCCAGAATTGTAACTACAATGAAAATCCAAACAAGAGGGTCCTATTTCTTATGTCATTTCCCCTTGAGCATCCTTGAAGCAAACTTTCTATAATCACTTATTCCAGTTATATTTGGGTTTAAATAGTACAATTAGTCATACAGGCTTGCGTTGTATTATAAAAATACTTAAACCCTTTCCTACATGCGTCACCTATATGCAAGGAACAAAGGGGCATATGTACAATATAAAGGTGCGGCACTGTGGCAATTTTTTCAGCGCTGCGCCATTTTCGAAATGCAGGCATACGCGATTTTTACAAGAATGCGGCACACCTCTGTTTTTTCCATAGCACTGGTGCTAAAAATAGGCGCTAGCCCCAACTCAGACACCCGTACAGTCAATAGTGCCTATTTGCTACTTGTATGTGTGCCGCAGAATGCAGCACACATGGAAGTAGCAAATCACCATTCTTTACTGATTGTTTTTGTGCATGAAGGGACAACTTCCTGCACAAAAGTAATTATTAACCCTTCCATGCGTAGGTTGCGCGGGCAGCATCTGACGCAAAAGTGCTCATATGCATCTGACGGCTCCCACAGGTCCGACCACATGGCACAGGAAAAGTCCTTTCCCCGAAACAGCCTTGGGAGCAAGAGTGCAGCTCCAATGGTACCCCTGCCTAGTGGATCTGTGCTTGGGGATCGCTTAGGAGGGTGATCCCCAAGCAGGGATCTACCCACTAGGCACCAGAGAGGAGGTAGAGGCCTCTTGGGTAAGGGTGCTTTCTCGCCCTCAAAGTTTTCCACAGAATTCAGTCTTTCTACCCCCAGGGATGCAGATGGGGGCAGAAAGCACAATCGGCACAAGGGATTTATTTATTTTATTTATATAGAGGTGGGGGCTGCCCAAAATAGGCATTCCAATTCCCCCACCCCCCAAAATTCCAGTCTTTCTGCCTGCCCCAGGAAGCAGATGGGGGCAATTGCCCCTAATCTTCCCCGGGAGGGGGGGCGGAAAACCAACTAGGCACCAGGGATTATGTTGTTTTTTTATACATAGGTGCAGCCACGGCCGGCAGTGGGAGTACCTGCAGGGCGGTGACGTGGGGAGGGGAGTGGCAGGGTGGGGGGTAGTAATGTATGGATTACAGAGCTTTACAGGTAAGTAAACATTAAAAAAAATAAAATGAGTTTCGTTGCACGCACTGCATCGCATTTGGGGATGCAGTGCACTCAACAAAATTTGTTTTATTTATTCAAATGTTTACTTACCTGGTAAGCTCCGTAATCCATACATTACTATCCCCACCCTGCCCATCCCCCTCCCCATGTCACTGCCCTGCAGGTACTCCCACAGTCGGCCGCGGCTGAATAGGCCTGGTAAATGCCCAGAATGGGTATGCCAATGTCTCTACCCCCCAAAAATTTGACAAAGCCTTTCTGCCCCCACCGGGAGGCAGATGGGGGCAGTAGTCTCTTATCTGCCCCACCAAGGGAGCAGAAAGCCCACTGGGGACCAGGGATTATGTTTTTTTATAAGTAGGGGCATGGTCTACCCAGAATTGGCATGCTAATGCCCCCACCCCCTAAAAAATCTTTCTGCCCCCCAAGGGGTAGATCGGGCAATAGCCCCTTATCTGCCCCCAGTGGAGGCAGAAAGCCCACTAGGCACCAGGGCTATGTTTATGGGCATGTCAGGGAGAAGCCCCATAGGCAAGGGTCACTCACCCTTTTTTTAGGCACATATTTTGGCTGTTTCAGTGATATTTGTAATCTACCAATAGAAACCAGGGAAAGTTTGTGTGTTGTGAACTGGAGTTTACTGATGATCTGCATGTACTGACCTTTGGCTGGCATTTTGCTGGTGGTGTGTGTGGACTCACGCTTTATGACGGTGTGTGTAGATTGGCGCTTGCCTGGTAGTGTGCGTGGAGTGGTGCTTGGCCGGCGGTGTGCGGGGATGATGCATGGTTGGCATAGTGCATGGGTGGTGCTTGGCTGGGGGTGTGAATGGATAGTGCTTGGCTGGTGGTGTGCGTGGATGGTGGTATGCATGGATTGACACTTGGTTGGTGGAAAACATATAAACAAATTACTCTTTTATACCCACTTTGGGCCCCCCTCAACATCTAAACGTTTTTGACCCTTCCATGTCACAGGCACTTGGCCAATCCACACAAGTAAGGTATAATTTTTATCTGGAGACTGAGGGGAACGCTGAGTGGTAGAAGAAATGTGCTGTGCAGTGATCCAACAAGTTTCCTGCTAAATTTGAGCTTTGCAGTGGATTTTGGGAAAGAAAATGTTGGGGTATCAAAGTAAGCCACACCTCCCTGGACTCTCACTGTTGTCTAGTTTTCAGAAATGTCTAGTTCTATCATCATCTCCTGAATTACGTTCTACTCTACCAATTCTATAGAATTGTAAAAACTCATTATTACTGGTGAGTAGTAGTACCTCTCTGAAATATCTAGTACTGCGTATGTGATATCATATTTTTGATGTCTCACATATGTTCCAAAATTATTTTCCTGACAGATTGTGTAGTGCTCACTGTAAATGGCTTGTTGCAGGGATATAGCAAAACATAATTCCTACAGTCAAAATTGCATGTGATAGCTTTCTTGATCTGTGTCATACCATTTCCAAATGATACTGAATAGTCTTTGATATTTACCCTAGTTTTACAAGTTTTACTTTGCAACATTTAAAACACCCTATCTTAATCACCCAACTTCATTCTCTCAGACTTTGTAAATGACTGTGTGTTAAATGATCTCTCAGGCACAAAGACTTTCTAAAAGTTATTTTTAGATTTTCCTTCGAACTGCTCTCACTTACTGTATCCCTTTTCAAGATTTCACAGTACAATCTACTAATTTCTCTGGGTGCGTAGCTAAGGGTAGTAAAACACTGACAGTATTTTTTTCTTAAATTACAAATTCTCTTACTGTCAAACAATAAGTATGTTTGAATCACATCATCCAGTCTTTTTAAAACTTGTTCTAGCTGTCCTAGATTTCTTATTAACCCCTTCAATGCTCATGACGAGCTGAGCTCGTCATGAACAATGGGAATAAATCAGAAGTAGCACAGAGGGGTAATTGCTGCAGCATTGATGGTGTTAGACAACTCCACAAAAACATTGAAATATTTTATTTTGGTGGTACTTATACAGTAAGTGAGTTCAATATTTAAAATCCGTATGGAATCCCTTGCTAATACTGAATCTCCTTTCCAGATAATAAATAGAACCTATTTATAGCTGAACCATAATAATGCTTAACCATAATACTACTACTACATTCTATGTTGCCATTTATTGTGTCCAGACAAACTGATCCTCCCACTTGGCCATGAACAAATGTGCATAGTGGGTGTGAAATAGGTGCTCATAGCAGTTCGTCTCTCCTATCTGTATACATCATCTTGAACGAGGAAGATATTTTAATTTAAATCAAAAAATCATCATATCCAATAGCATTTCATGAAAAATGTTTTTCTAAAGAAAAGTCTCATCCCCCTGAGCTTCACCTGGAAAGTTTCAGATTGATTCATGAAGCAAGTACACACAAAAAAAGGAGGTGTGCCAAAATGTGTTTTCCCCGTGCAAGCTTCCGTAGGAAAATTAAACACAGCTACAGCCAAAATGGCTAGACTGAAATTTACCACATTTGACAGAAAGATAGATTTAGGTCCAAAAAAGATTTGCAAGGGAGGCATGTGGCCCCTCTTGCTGAGCATCATTGAGGCCCTAGGGACCACATTCCCATGGGCCAATGCATCTTTTGGATGAAGAGGGGTGTGCAGCCACCATCACCAAGTCTCATAGAGGCCTCAGGGGCCCTGCCCCCACAGGCAGACTTTTACATTTTTGGGAAGGAGGCTTACAGCCCTCGTCCCAAAGCCATACACTGGCCCCAGGGACCCTATTCCCTGGGGATTGATGAGTGCAGTACCTCGGGGACCCCATTCCCCAGAACACCGATGTTCCCTTCATGGGAGAGTGTGGGCTGGTGTGCCCACATTCTCCCGAATAGAGAACATAACTTTGCTCCCACCCAACAAGAGCACTCAAATAAGCTGCTCTGCCTAGGCGGGGGCAGAGGAATGAAACTGGCTGCTGCTGTAGATAGGGGCCTTGGGGGCATTGTGGCTCACCGTCATGGTTACCAACATGTCAGCAGGTTGTGGGTGCCCCTGGTGGGAGCAGGGCTCACACTGTAAGAAAATCACCTGCTTCCATCAGCACTTATTATGGGTGAAGGCTGGGGAGACAGTTAGGGCCCTGCAGGCCTTGGAGCTGTCCCCATTGCCCCCAACATTTTAGCATGTTGTGGGTGCCCCGGGTGGGCACTGGGTCACCTACTGTAAATCAATAGCTGGTTCCCACCGGCACCCATTATAGGTTGTGGCTGGGGAGCTTGCAGAGGCTGGTGGTCTCCTCCCACACCCCGTTACATTTTTTCAAGTTGTGGAAACCACAAGTGTGCACCGTCCCATTAAAAATTAAATAAGAAAATAGTTTAATAAATGAGCACCAGGAGGCGCTTATTTATTATTCATTGTTCCAGGGAAGGAGTGCCTATAATGCCCTCTGAGGGCTTTCAATATTAATTGCTGTTCCTGGTGGTGCTCCTAGACGGGATAGGGGGACCACCAGCCATTTAATCTCGTGGAGGGATATGGGGAAATATGAAGCCCCTCATCAACAACAACAAAAAAAGAATAGTAAGTCTCCTTGGTCATTGAATTCATTACCCAAGGAGAGCTTATCATGTGTTTTTAAACAGCAGGATATGTATGCTTTTCAATTGAAGTGTAAGGACTCCTTGTGATTGGTTCTTAGGCCTAAAAAATGTTTTTTAAAAAGACATGTTAATGTTATTTTTTTTTAAATTGCTTTACTGAAAATATTTCATGACAATCAATATTATTCAACATTGCAATCTGTGAATTTATAAAACGTGCAACTGATTATAGTTATTGCTGACTTTTTGACAAAGCCAATAGGTCTGTTTTTGTATATGTTACTGTGAAGACCCCCTTTATTAAAGCTACTAGGACAACAGTTTTTTATCTGACGCTTTGACAGAATCAATAGGGCTGCCTCACTTAAAATTACATTGTTTATATTGTTACATGAGATAGTCAGCTGTGCACAGTGGTGGGTTGTTGGGAAAACAATTTCTATTTTTTTTAGCGCAAACTAGGACGCCCATGGAGTTTGGTGCACGGACAGATCCTGCTCAAACCCCACAATGCGAACAGGCAAAGGCCATGTGTGGCTGTGGGTTGGGCATTTGTGGAGGGTTGGGCGCTGGGCCTGAAGCAGCCCAAAAGTAGCATTGAACTCACAGGCCCTGAGTATATGTAGTGCCATATACTAGAGACTTACAAGTAAGTTCTAATCAAGAGTATACCAATCTTACCATGTTTCAAGAAAGAACACAAGTAATTTACCACTAGTCAGCAGGGAAAAGGTGCGAAGAGCCCTAAAAGCCAACAAAAAACGTTTCAACAAAGGAATACAAAAATCCAGAGGGACCCTGCAGAGCGGGCTGGGTCCAACGCCAGATCGCAAAAGGAATGCTTTAAGATGACTTTTCCCGAAAGTAAACAATAGAAACTCTCCTAAAGGATTTCTATTGAAACGTGGCCTAATGAGCTAAACAATATTTTAAACTTTGATCAGAATGCATTCCTTCGAGTTAGACTCACTGCTGAGACAACAGAACTAACATCTTCTTGAAACAACAAGAAAGGAAGGGAAACAAGGAACGCTCCTATTCCCCGCGGGTTAAGATGCAAACGAACAACAGAGGAGCGTCTCTACTTAGAAAGACTACAAGATGGAGCAAACAAGTGGTCTAGCACATAGTCTAAGTTGCTTGCGAAGTAAACCTTGTTAGGTTGGTTTGAAAACCCTCACTCACCGACCTGGTCGGTGACATGCTTCATCATCGGGCCCCACCAGGAGTGGCCGAGTGCCACCCTGGTGTGCTGCAGCGCCAGATTACTGCGGAGCTGGATTTTGTAAATGTGAAGTGATAGCTAAGTGAAAGATAAAAAGGCCAATTGAGTCAAAAAGGGAATTTACTCGTTTCGCCAACGATTTCTCCATGAGATTTTAGTCCAAGCATTATACTCAACATTGACCAACAATTTGTGAAGTGAAATCTTGTTTTAGAATTGCTCACTTCTATTCAGGTGTTATATAAGAACTTTATTGCGTGATTAAAAAACCATTGCAAATACAATTTTTTTTTAAACGTATTCACTTAAAAAGGGGAGTAAAGTAAGTCCAAAATGGGTTGAGATGACGGGTGGAGCTTGCCGAAACGTTATGCCAATGAAGGATCACAGACTGTAGGCTACTCACAAAGTTTTTTTGTTGCATGTTCCATGAACCTTACTAGGGCACAGTTTAATTTAGTGTTCCTAGGGTCGAAGCAGGCCAGGACTGCTGCTCTACACGTTCTGATCATTATTGTGTTCCAGAGATGTTTAAGGAAGGCCCGTCTTTCCGTCACCAGTTTTGGGCAAAGACATATGATGTGTATTATGTCTTATTTGTATTTCCCACAAAGTCGACATAGATCTCGGCGAGCCTTGTCTTCCACTATCTAAAGTTGTTTTGTGCTTATTTTCGCTAGCCGTTTGAATTCCTTCTGACTTACGTGCATACTCCAAAGATCCTTAAGGCATAGGGTTGTCAAACCTTTTACCCAATAGTTGTGTCCTGCTCTCCATGAGTTTGTTTCGAGACTAGCCCACAGGTGGTATCCTAGACTGCCTTCCTTCGATGACCTCAATTTGTGACAGCACACAAGAAAAGTCATGGCTGTGGCTAGTGGTTGATGGCTGATTCCCAGTTTCAACCTGATTTGTGCCTGTGATGTTTCGTTGGTAGCTTGAACACTGATCTGTAGATCTTTGTGATGATTTTATCTTATTGGCCGCTGTCCAGACCTTTTAGGACTTCGCTACCATAAGTTAGGGTAGGAATGATTTTTGCCTGAGCAACCTGTATTGTTGGTGCGAAGGTTGGACCTTGTAGTTTCTTTTGGATTGATCCAATTGCGAAAGCAAGTGCGGCACCCTTCCTTTTTTGTTCTTCTAAGTGGGATTTGTATTTGTCATTGTTGTTGAAAATAACTCCGAGGTACTTATGACAGTTGGATTCAGCAATGCTTTCCTTGTTCAGAGTCCAAGACAAATTCTTAGCTTTCCCTGGACGGACCGCCAAGATTTTAGTTTTCTTGTTGTTAATCTGAAGCTCGTTCTTATTTGAATATTCAGAGGTCGCGTCCAGGAGCCTTTGCATCCGATCTTTGTTTTGCTAAGGAGGACCACATCGTCAGCATATAGAAGGTTTGACAACAACGAACCCGTTACTTTGGGAGCGTGGGAATTAACCTTATTTAAGGCTTCAGGGAGGTCAGATAGAAATAGGTTAAAAAGTATTGGGGCCAGGACTTCTATTCAGGTGCGAAGGTATGATTTTTTTTAAATTATGTAACTCATACCTACAATGTTTCTGTTTTCTGGCAGGCTGCTCAATATCCATAATTGTTTCCATACACAGATAGTAGTACAAGCATGACACATTTTCTGTCAAAAGGAAAGCAGGCAGCAAATAGGCAAAGCTAAACAGACTAACAAATAAGGTTTCTCAATATTCCAGATTCAAAAAGAATTTGAAAATGTTCCTTATTTATCATGCTGCATTGGATGTTCATAAAAGGTCCACCATATTCCTGACCATAGACTAACAACATTAAGAAAAACAAAGAAAGAAAGAAAGAAAGAATGGAAGAAAGAAAGGAAGAAAGAAAGAAAGCAAGAAAGAAAGAAAGCAAGCAAGAAAGAAAGAAAGAAAGAAAGAAAGAAAGAAAGAAAGAAAGAAAGAAAGAAAGAAAGAAAGAAAGAAAGAAAGAAAGAAAGAAAGAAAGAAAATGGATTTCATGAATATCAGGCTTGGGTTTAAACAGATCTTCTCAGGCTATCAATTGCAGTATCTCTTTTAGATGGTTTTTGGCTCTTGATGCGAGGTTAGAAGCACAATTTGCGTTTTGTGTGTTTTAGTGCTAGTAATAGTTTTGGTCTCCAAGGTATAAAAGCTGACCGAGTCAATCACCTTGAAGGATGTAGAAAAGGTTCTGACGGTGATGGAATAGGATTTTGTGTAAATAAAACCTGCTCAGATTAAACTTTCCATGGTGTGAAGTTATTAACAAAGTTTGAAAATTAATCGAAAATAATTAACATGAAGTCGAGAAAAAGAAATAAGAAAGGTGACACTGTGTCTAAGTAGGCCACAAATGATTTCTGCACCATGAGTAAAAATACGAAAAAGGGTGTGTGTTGTTCGCTAACATAACTGGGTAAATATTAATTACTGAATAATAGTTCAAAATGATTATGTTTATTATTCTAGTGAAAGATTGAAATGAAATTATGAAAAGGAGCTTTTGCTTTTGAATGAATAATAAAGCCTGTTTATTTCTCCTAGAGAAATTGCATGTTTTACAAGAAGGCCTCAGCATTGGCGCCAGCGTTAATTTTACTTTAGAATGTAAAAATACAGAAAAGGTTTTTTTTCAAAACTGTCTTTTGTGATCTTTATTCTCGAGTGGCTGCTATGTGTCCAGTGTATCATCAATGCTTCCTACTGTAGCAGGAAAAAGTGTGCTCTTGATATAAACTGTACTGTTAAATGTTTCCAAATGCATCGGAACAGGCATGCGCAGAGGAAGGAGAATATTTGATTTCCTCTGCTGAAGGACGATGATGACAGCATAGAACTAAAACAAAGGACGTTCGTAAGAGAAGAGCAACGGAAGTGGTGATTTAACACCCTATGCCTGTTAGCCAATCAGAAAGGACTTTCTTCAATTTAGTTACAAGAAAAAGCTAGAATCGATAAACATGAGGGTATAATTATTAGTGATAGATTTGGCCAAGTAGGCAGAGCAAGAGAAGAGAGAGTTGGTGTAAGATCGCTCGGAGGCATTCGTATGAGCTGTTTTTTATGTACTTGACGAATGCTGTCTGTAAGGTGACTCATTAACTTTGGTCCTCATTCCTCCTGAGGATAGCCCCATCTTTCCCTCTTGGCCGGAGGGTTAGCATTTCCAGCTAGTAGCATGCTGTGCTATAGTTTTCTAGGTTCATATGAAATTCTGTATTTGCATTTGTTCTTATTGAAAAAAAAAATCTTTGTCTCTAACACTATCCACTCAACTCATGCTCCTTAATTTAGATGTTACTGTGATTACCTGTATTGTGTTCTTGAGTGAATATTCAGATATTGCATGGTGTCTCTGTTTGACCATTCTGTATGATTTCGAAGAAAATAGATAAAAGCAAACTAACAGATAAACTGAATCTGTCTTTATTCATTATTGCAATGGTGAATTGATGTATGTAAATATATATATAAAGGTGTAAATATAAGTATTATCTTTGTATTAGGTCCTCATAAGGGGAACAGTTTATCTAAATCGTCTGCCACATCCCTGTCAAATTCTCCGGACTGTCGGAAGACCTGATGTAATATGGGCCAAAATGTAGTCTTATAAAGCGAGAAAAAAATATAATAAGTAAACTGGCAAACTGTTTATAGCGTGTGGTATAAAAGGTTATACGCTCTGCTTTGGTTACCCGCAACCCTTTTCCCGCTCTGCCACACTCTATCAAAGGTAAGCCTGTCTTCCAACTGAAGTCAGCTAAGTTGTGCAAGAAAATATGTCACATGGGGGCAGATGTATCAAGTGTTTTGCATGTCGCAAAAGCTGCGAATTTCTATTTTTCAGCGTTTGCGACATGCAAAAAATAAATTGGCATGTATGAAAGAATTCGCATCGCACAATAGGGATTTGCATGTTTGCGAATTCCTAATGTGCGAGAATGGAGAAGTCGCAGAATAATTAGAGAATTCCGATTTAGCATTGGCGCATAATAGCGAAATTCGCAAGGAGATATAAGAAATTCTCGCAAATTGCGATTTTGCCTATTTTGCACATTAAGGAATTGCTATTAACACCAGGTAGAAGCAGGTGGTAAAAAAAAAAAATCATATAAATGAACTCCCAGAATGCATTTTCACTGTTTCCAAAATGGCGGCACTGTACCTGATTGCCAGGAGGATGCGCATCCAAGCTCTTGGCCAGAGAAGACAACGGCAGGAAAGGATATTCAGATTACACATTACGCTGATCCAGCAGACACAGGAGGAGATACATGAAAAATACAGGCTACATCCTCACACCATTCTTGACCTCATTACTGAATTGAAACCTTTTTTGACACACCCAACTGCCAGAACGCAATCAATACCAACACATGTGCAGGTATTGTGCTCACTGCACCTTTTGGCTTCTGGCTCCTTTCAAACAGTAATAGCAGAGGTTGGTGGAGTCTCACAGAGTGCCCTATCACGTTTCTTCCATGTCTACTTGGATGCAATGATCAGTAGACTTCAACATCATATCTATTTTTCAAATACACATCAAGCCATACAGGAAGCCAAGTTGGATTTCTATCAAATTGCAAGATTCCCACATGTGATTGGATGCATAGATGGAACCCATATTGCCATCACCCCACCAGCAGCCATTGAATATGTATTCCGCAACAGAAAAAGCTACCACTCACTGAACATCCAGGTCATATGCAACGCTAAATACATAATCCAGGACATTGTGGCAAAGTTTCCAGGGAGTACACATGACTCTTACATCTTCAGACATAGTGCAATACATAGGCGTCTCAGTGCTGGTCAGTTTGGAGATGGATACCTGCTGGGTAAGTAATATTCATCCATCCTCCCTTCCACCCAACCAATGTAATGGAACTTAGAGTCACTTTTTCCTCTCTAACTTGCAGGTGACAGTGCCTACGCAGTGCGTGATTTCATACTCACCCCATACTTGAATCCTGCAAATGCAAGTGAAAGACGCTACAACAGGGCACACCGGTCCACACGTGGGGTAATAGAACGTACATTTGGAATTCCGAAAAGCCGTTTCAGATGCATACACAAAAGTGGAGGAGCATTGCAATACAATCCAGAGACATGTTGCAAAATAGTGACAGCATGTGCAATGCTGCATAACATGGCAATCCGCAAAGGCACAGAAATTGAAGTGAGTGACTCAGACACATCTGATGATGATGATGATAACCCTCCCCCAAGAATGGCAGTGGCAGGAGTAGGAGCCATGGCTGGTCGTCAAAGGAGGGCAGAGATTACACATAACTATTTTAGGTGAGAAAAAAAACTAAACACCATTTTCACTTTGCTATTGTTCTTTTATTCAGAACATGCAAACAGTGCTATATGTATGTTTAATTATTTGTAATCATTGTGAATAGACATATCCATACTAGTAAAACCAAACAAAAAATAGTATCAATGCATGACTGCTGCATAGGTACTTCAACATGGTAAGTCATTTTTTCCGTTGGCGGCTGCAAGCATGTTGCTCAAGTGGAGGCATGGCCTCTTGCTCTGCTCCAGTAGTGGAACGCCTTCCACTCCTGCGTTGTACCATGATGTTTGTTGGTGTGGGGTTGTTGCTACTCCTACTGGAGTTGTCCTCGCTTTCTCCCGAGCACAGGAGAGCCCTTGCACCTGAGTGGGTTGTTTGCATACTTTCCAATACTAATGTCATATTGTCCACACTCTTTCCAACTGAACGTGTGCATTCACTCAATTCACGCTGCATGTTCACACTGCGACGTGTGAAGTTGCTGGTGACTGCACATAGCCTGTTGATGGCTTTGGTGTAGTTGTGCATTGTGTCCTGCGCAGCCTGTGCAGCCCTGTTCCGTGCCTCCTCTGTGTTGACAAGTGTCAGGCAAAGTTTATCTATGGCATCAGCCATGCGTTCCTGGTTCTTGTTGGATTTGACTAGCTGCCTATTGATAGATCTCAGTGCCTTATGTTGAAGGCGTTGTACCTCAAGCATGTTGTGCTCTAGGCCTGCAAACACTGTCACTACTTCACCTTGTCCTGTGTTATTTACAGATGGCTCAAGACGGAATGCACGTGCCCTCCTTGGACTTTGTGATTGCTGTTGTGCATCTTGGGAGGACACAGTGACTGTCTCATTGGACACTGCTTCTACATCTGTATTTTCATCCTCTCCCATTGGTTGTAGAGGTAGAACTCGTCGGCGCTTCCTTTGTATGGTCACAGGGGCATTAGTGACTTCATTTTCTATATCTGACATCACATGGGGAGGTGACAATTCAACATCATTGTCAGTCCTGTCCTCACTGGTATGTCCTGTGAATGTAGAGTGCAAAATATGAATTTGTGTTCATGACAAAATAAAAAATCTCATGGCAGAGTATTACTTGTACTGCACTGTTTCAGCATTACGAAGTCCCAATTTAAAAATTCATATAAGTGACTATGATTGAGAGTGTTACTATGTCAATGGGACTACCACTCCCATAATGCATTGCTCTGTTCTTGTTTCACAGTGTTAATGGACTAATGGTAATCTTACATGCAGTGCACACACACACATTCTTTGAACACACACATGGGTGCACTTTCAAATCCTCTTACCTTGTGCTGTTGCTGTGGGTTCTGAGCTGTCTATGTTTGCCACTCCACTCACACTTTCAGTTGTCAGTGTGGATTCTATCAGTTCCTCATGGGGAGTGGGTTTGTCCACCATGGAAGTTCCACCACCTGTTAGGTTGGCATCTTTGATCCTCTCAGCCAGTCTTTCTTTGGATCTGAGTCTCATGTCATACCACCTTTTTTTAATTTCATCAATGGAGCGAGTGGTGACTCCTACAGAGTTGACTTTCTCCTGGATCTCCAGCCATATTTTTCTTTTCCTGGAGTCAGGTACCTTAAATGATTTTTTCCCAAACAGGTCCTCATGGTTACACACCATTTCTTCTATTAGCACTTCTTGCTCCTTTTCTGAAAACTTCTGCTTTCTTTTTCTTTTTTCAATTGGCTGCTCCTCCTGTGCCTTCTGTGACTCCATTGCTGCAAAAAACAGGTCTGCTCTGCCTCAGCACACTCTTCCAACTGCCACTGGGTGTGGCTCTGGGTAGCAGGTGCAAGCAATCACTGGGACTTCCTGCTTGTGATGTCATCAACTTGTTCCTGCATTGCATGATTCCTGTTTTTGCGAATTCTTAAATTGCGAAAATCGCAATTATGCGATTCGCACAATATTCGCATCATTTTCTGCGATTTTTAAGAAATCGCTATTTTCTCGCAATATTTTTGTTACATACCATTTTGCGATTCCGAAATTGCGATTCACAACAAATTGCAATTACGGACTCGCAAAATGTTTTTTTGATACATCTGCCCCATGGTCACACTTATTTGGTTACACGCCTAAGCAAGCTACCACTTCAACATGCGAGGTGAATGCAGTTAACATTTTGAAGTGATAGGTAGCAAGGATGGACTCCCTTAAAACCTTAACTACATGCCTACAGAGGTAGTGACTCATGGCTGAGTCTGGTGGTAAATGGTTTCACAAGGAGGTGAGCACAGTGAATCACGATCGACGGTATTGGAATTGACAATGTATTATTGATTGACAGCTGGATAGATATCTGTTATTTTGGATGAAGGCTGATGACTGTGAGTGACGAATGAGATGAAAGGCACAGTAGCAGACAGGAAGAAATGAATCGTGTGTGTGAACTTATTTTTCCTGCTGCCGTCCTATAAAGCTAATTAGATAATACAGACTTACTTTTCAGTAAAGAGTTACATACAATAGAAACCATGTGAGTTTAAAATTAGATCTGATACGTTTGATAGTATGTGCACACATTTTTCTAAATTGTAAATGAAGCACGTCTTTGTTTCTTTCTACTTGTTTGTCTTTTATTGTGGCAAACCTCGTTTCTGAGAAACCCATCACCACAGAATGTTTGATCTCAACAAATGCGTGTGTAAGCCAAAAAGACACTTTGCTCCTCCTCTTCATACCAAACCTCCCCCTAACACTTCCTCGCACCCGAGCTGTGGCTGCAGAGAACAGCACAAATGGTGTTGTCTGATAAAAGCGGCAGCCTTCTTGGAGTGGTGTTGCTTTCTGCAGATGAAAGTATCTGCTGCGAATAACATACCACATCCCCTTTCCTCAATAATAAAACAAAATTTTAATCAATAACGTGCCTGTGAACTCCCTTACACTCAGTGTGCTGATCCATTGCTGACAGCTTTAGATGCTGCCTCTGGCTGTCCATCCTCAAAGTCCACTGCGGCTGGTAGCAATCTTTGCTGCCTCTGCTGTCTCTGTTAACTGGGACAACTCTTTACCGACAGAGCGCTGGGAAATGCAATGCAATGTCACAATGCTATACAATGAAGCGCCATGCGCCTCCACAGTTCTCTCCAATGCAGTACCATGCAGTGTACCTATAATGTACAGTGCAATACTAAATATTAATATTATTTATTATTTGGAGTTGTGGAGTGATCAAACCCAAATTTGACGTCTTATGGAACACTTGGATCACATTGATGAAATACCAATACCGAAGCTGCAAATAGAACATCATTTATTAATGTATATATTTATTAATGTGCTCACTTATTTATCTATATATCACTTTTATAAAGAGCAGAGCTCCGACATATATGAGTGCCCTTTACATATAGCAAGGAAGCTGTTGTATCCTACCCATGCCACCCCCCCCTGCACCCCTGCGCATGGTACCTTCCTTTCCCCTGCGCGTGAACCTTCCCAGCTTCTCCCCTTCCCATTGGTTCCCCCACATTCCATTCCTTCCCCAGCTGATAACGTTTACCCCAACTGTCATTATTGATGTGCCGTTTACCCACGCACCACCACCGTGTGGGGCTGTTATAATAAATACAACTTCTCACTACTTCAGCCTGCAGACTACTTTCTAACAGTGGCGACGAGTGGAGCAGCGGATCTACAGCCTCACACCGTGGTACAGCTGATGGACTTTCACTTTGCTGCAATCGGTGAACCTCCGTTCCATTGAAGCAAATCTTCTCACCTGGGGAATCCCTGTGCCTTCTCTTCGTGCGAACGAAGACGTGTACTGCACAGCTGTCGAGGGTGAAGTGGCCGTGTATCTTCTTCTGAGATTTGAGCATCTCACAACGACCGGCTGCTGCGCCACACGGAGGTAGGACCGCTACTGTACTTGGGGGACTCCCCTTCGTGTGTGCCTTCTGTACGTGCTCGACGCTCTTCCCTGGCTGAGGTGCCCTGGATTCCTGTCAGTGGCGCACTGTTCTTTCCCGGCGCATTAGAAACGGAAATTCCTGTCAGCTGCTTTCGCGCCTGTAATTCCTCGCATCTGCGCATGCCTGGTGACGCGTGACGTCACTGGAACGCAGCGCTGGGTGCCATTTTAAAAAAAAAAAACAAACGCTCGTTTTCTTCAAGTTGGTGTTCGAGCCTAGCCTAAGCTCCGCACTCGTGTGACTTTGTGAGATGTGCTAAAATAAGTAAAAGAAAGTGTCACAAACAACGGAGCAAGCACGTGTGTATGGAAAAAAAAAAATAAGTGTCACACACAACTGAGCAAGCACGTTGTTTAGCCTGATCTCTTTGACTGAAAGTTCACTCTTCACAAGGATAGTGTACAAAGTGACATTGGAATCCCCGCAGTGTGAATTTTGAGCCTATAATTAATCAACCGTCATGTGTGCTCTCAGTTCCTTGAATCTTTCGCAACCTCAGGCATTTCTACCTCTTAAAGGTGCACCATGCATGCCGTGGAAAGAGTGGAAAGAGTATTTTGTCAATTACATTGAGACAGTTGAGGATGATGACTTCACTGCTGTAAAGAAGAAAAAGGTACTTTTGTACTGTTTGGGTCCTGGTGGTCTTAAGACCTACAATAACATTGAGAAGAAGGTAAGAACAGGTGATGATGTTTATCAACATGCTCTAGATGATCTGGACGATCACTTCTCGCCTATTGTGTGTGTTGCTGTTGATCGATACAAGTTCTCGAGAAGGAAGCAAGGAAAAGATGAAAGCGTGGAGGATTATGTGGCTGCTCTGAATAACTTGGCCTTAACCTGCAGATTCGGAGCACTGCAGGAAGAGTTTGTGCGTGATCAAATAATAATGCATGCGAGCAATCCCAACATCCAAGATAAACTCTGGGTCAATGGCGAGGCTTCCTTGAAGGAGGTTGTTGCCCTTGTCAAGAAGGCTGAACTTACTGGCAGATGTGCCAAAGCAGTAATTGATGAACCAGCGGAAATAAAAGCTATTAGATCCTCCAATGCAAGTAAATACAAACAGAAAGGAAACAAAAAAGAAATGAGTCATGATCATTACAAGAGAAGTGAATCTATCAGATCGAAACATAGCAGTGATAGACGCATTAATACTAGAGACAATGATTTTCCTGATCTTAAATGCTATCGCTGTGGGTCCCCAACCCATCTTGCCGATTCTAAAAAGTGCCCAGCTCTACATCAAAAATGCTTGTCTTGCGGTATGACTGGACACATCGCTAAGGTTTGCAACAAAAAAATGTACAGACAAAGCAGACAGGTACGACAAATTCAAGAAGAGAGTGATTCGACCGAAGAGGACTCGGAGTATTCCGACTCCGACAATGTCAGTTATGTTTTCTCAATTGAATATGACGTGTTAGAAGTCACGCCCACAAAGAAGAAAAAACCCATGTGTGATGTCAGTTTGGGAGGGGTGACAGTCAATCTGATGGCAGACTCCGGGTCTCCCTTCACGATTATCAACGAAAACATATGGAAGCAATTCACGGATAAAATTGGCTCAAATCTAGAAAAACCCAAAGTTATTGCTAGAAGCTACACGGGAAACAACATTGAATTCCTAGGAACACGTGATCTGGAATTTGAATTTAAAAATCGAAGAGCATTTTGCCGACTGTATGTTGCAAAAAAAGGCCCCTCTGTCCTTGGCTGGAGTGACCAAGCTGATCTAGGCATCATGCTCGACCCCAATAGTGATGATCCCGTCTTGTCCATAAACGATTCCTGCAAACTGTCTATGCAAAAAGACTTCCCCGAAGTGTTCTCAGGTAAAGTTGGTCTGCTTAACAGTTTCGAACACAAAATTGAACTCAAGGACTCAGCTGTTCCTTGCATCCACAAGGTAAGACATCTACCAGTATCTGTGAGAAGTGATGTCCAAACAGAACTAAACAGACTTGTCAAGGATGGCATCATAGAAGCAGTGGAATCGGCAGAGTGGGTTTCCCCCTTGGTTGTTGTCAAACGTCCCAACGGGAAAATCAGACTCTGCATCGATCTCAGGGACCTCAATAAGAACATTATTGTTGATCAATATCCCCTACCACGTATTTGTGAAATGTTTAGTGCCACCAATGATATGTGTGTATTTTCCATAATTGACTTAAAATCTGCATATCACCAAATTCCCCTGCATGCAGACAGTAAAAAATTCACTACCTTTATCTCACCCTTTGGTTGCTATCGGTTTACCAGGGTACCATTTGGCTTAGCCTCTGCCGCAGCACTTTTCCAAAGGGTCATGACATCCATTCTGGAAGGTGTTGATGGTATCAGGTTTTTCCAGGATGATATCCTGGTCATGGGCAGCAACCAATCGGAACATGACACACGCCTTAGACAAGTGTTTTGCAAACTGAAAATGCATGGTTTAACAGTTGAATTAGACAAATGTAAAATTTCACAGGACAAAGTGGTTTACCTTGGGCACACTATCAGCCGTGATGGGATCAAACCCAAACAAGGTTTGGTGGATGCCATCCTCAATGCCCCATGTCCTTCAAGCAAAGAGGATGTAAGAGCCTTTCTCGGCTTGACGGAGTATTACTCCAAATTCATAAGGAATTTCTCTGAAAAAACCTACAGCATAAGACAATTATTGAAAAACAAAACCAAATTTGTCTGGTCATCGGACTGTCAGAACACCTTCGTTACCATCAAAAAAGAAATCAGCGAGGCGCCTTTCCTCAAAGGTTTTGACCCCAAAGCAGATATCTACCTCACCACAGATGCAAGCAACAAAGGTATTGGAGCTGTGCTAGCACAGAAGGACTCATCTAACCAAGAATGGGTTGTAGCCTTTGCCTCCAGGTCGCTCACCTCTGCGGAGGAAAAGTACTCTGTCATAGAGCGTGAAATGCTGGCTTGTTCGTGGGCGCTCAATTACTTCAGAGCTTATGTGTGGGGTTACAATATCCATCTCCGCACAGACCACAAACCGTTAATTAAGATACTGACAGCCTCAGGTCTACAAAACGCTTCACCAAGACTCAGCAAAATGTCGATCAAGTTGCTGGATTACAACTACTCGGCGGAATATTGGCCAGGAGTGAAAAACAAGATTGCGGATTTCCTGAGTAGACTACCACTGCCTCACATGGAAAGCATGATCGCTCAAGAAGACGAGGAGAAGGTTGCTCTGCTCTTCAACACGGACCTGGATGGAATATCAGCGGAAGAATGGGGTCAACACATGTCGCGCGACTCCACTCTGCAAATGGTATGCCAATTCATCAACTCTGCATGGCCAGATAAGCGCAACCTACAGGACAATGTCAAGGTGTATTGGGAAACTAGGAATGAACTCAGTTTGGAAAACGGCGTGTTGTACAGAATGGGTAAAGCCATAGCCCCTGCCACGCTCAGAGACAAAATCCTAAGTTTGTGTCACGTTGGCCACCTTGGCATCACCAAAACCAAGCAGCGTGTCAGGGCAAGTTATTGGTGGCCGGGTATCGACAAGCAAATCGAGGTCCAGGTCAGGAACTGTATGGAATGCTGTGACTCAGACAAAACTCTCAAAACGTCAAAAGTCAGTCTCTCCCCGATTCAACCCCCGCAAATGGCATGGGAGAAATTAGGTTTGGACATAGTGGGGCCCGTAGAAGGACACGATGGAGCAATCAAGTACATCTTGGTGGCAATAGATCACTTCTCCAAGTGGCCAGAAACTAAGATCGTAGAGGAAATTGACAGCTCCAAATGTATAGACTTCTTGGACAAGCTATTTCTCAGTGAAGGTTTACCAAAATCCATCCTCACCGATAATGGCCGGCAATTCTGTTCTGAAGCATTCAAGTCATTTCTTGCTAGAAACTGCATCACCCACCACACCACTTCAATTTATCACCCAGAAGGAAACGGCCTCACTGAACGCTTCAACCGTGTCTTGAAAGGACACATTCAACTATCCAGAAATGCAAACTTAAACTGGGAAGAGGAAATATACAAACTCATCTGGGCATTCAGGATTGCTCCTTGTGCAAGCACTCGCACAGCACCATTCATTCTCATGAGAAGCAGACAGCCCATGAGCGTTGATCTAGGATGGATGTCCAAAACAAATTGAATGGTCACCTGAAAACATAAGAAAAAACATCATCAAGGCACAGAAGTACTACAAAGAATGGTATGATTCTAGACACAGCGCAAAAGATCATTCATTCAAGGTTGGCGACCTTGTGAAAGTTCGTTTGGAAAAAAAAGTAAAGAAAGGAGAAAGCAGATTTACCGCCCCACTTCACATTGACGAACTGTTTAACAATGCGGCAAGACTCAGTGATGGGAAGGTCTGGCACATGAGCAGACTGGCGAACTATCATCCCAGTGACAAGGCCCAGGGTCATCAGCAGCATGTTACCGTTAACAATGATGTGTGGGTAGATGTCGATAGATCTAGTGTTGATGAGAATAATAGTTCCAGAAACAACAGCACACGTAACCTCCAACCTGACTCTGACTCTGATGATGGTCAATCGACAGATCGGTCTGCAGGTGTCCATCCCAGCACTTCGACTTGTAATCGGAGTTGTCAGGATGACCCTCATTCGGATTCTGAAGTGGTGTTTGATGGTCACAGACTCAGTGGTAGGTTCGGCAGATCTGACTTTGACTCTCATTCGGACACCGAATGTGCACCACACTTACCAGCGGCCTCTGGAAGGTTTGGTAGGACCATCCGAAGACCTAAACGTTTAGATGATTATGAGTGTGACTAACTACCCAACTGTTTATGCACCCTCCTGTAATTTTGCCACCGCATTCCGTGGTGCCGTTGCCAAAACTCTATAGAGAGGAAGATGTGTTGTATCTTACCCATGCCACCCCCCCCCCCCCCCTGCACCCCTGCGCATGGTACCTTCCTTTCCCCTGCGCGTGAACCTTCCCAGCTTCTCCCCTTCCCATTGGTTCCCCCACATTCCATTCCTTCCCCAGCTGATAACGTTTACCCCAACTGTCATTATTGATGTGCCGTTTACCCACGCACCACCACCGTGTGGGGCTGTTATAATAAATACAACTTCTCACTACTTCAGCCTGCAGACTACTTTCTAACAGAAGCATTACATAGAACAGAACAGAACAAGAACAGAATAAACATGGTGACATTTTGCATCGATGATGTATGTTCCATTAGTATTCGAAATTGTTTACAGATGACAATGTATTTAATTTAGAGACTATGGGGCAGATTTACAAGCCCCTTGTGCCTCATTTACGCTGATATTGCGTCACATTTGTGACGCAGCGGCAGCGCAAATCCTGCTCCATGGTGCTGGGTTATTTACAACGTGACGCATCTGGGAGATGCGTCATGTTGTAATGCCCTGCGCCACATGTAGGCGTTCCTGTGCAAGGTGGGGGCGTTCCGGCGCAGGAACGCCTCCTAAAAGTGGCTGAGTGAAATCTACAAGATTTCACTCTGTCACTTTTAGGCCCATGCTACGTCAAAACCCTGTGCCTGCCTGAAGCAGGCGTAAGGATTGACGCAGCATTAACTAGATAGGGCCCCCAGAGCATTGCTGGAGCTGCGTCACGCTTGCGACGCAACTGCAGCAATGCGTCACTTTTCCGGCACAGATGCATCACGCATCTGTGCCGTTTTTGCCCCATGGTGCGCCGCATTGTAAATGCGGCGCTTCCATGATGGCGGAGCTGTGGCACACAATAACTGGCGTATCCCTGCTGATTTGCAGGGATGCGTCAGTTATTGTAAATATGCCCCATAGTCCTAAGAGTACGGCACTCTGATGACATTATCCATTAACAAGGACGGAAGCCATTCAGCAATACAAGAGTGATTGAGTAGCGGAATTGTAGGAGTAGGATGTATATAAGTAGATAACGGTTTAAGTAGTCTAATAAATATACTCTGAAAGGATGGGTTGTCTGGTGTTCACGTGAAAACATTCGATAAGGTGCTAGTCTTAAATCTGCTATAAGTGAGTTCCACAGCAGTGAGCATGCCCTGAGAAGGACTGATACTGAGTATGAGCAGTTTTAGATGGGGGTGATATAAATTGTGCATTATTTTTGCTTCTAGATTCTCTGCCTCCGCCGAACGTTTTGAGCAAGGAAGAGATGTAGGCAGGGCAGTTGAAGTGGAGAGGCTTATAATAAGCCAGACATCACAATTTGAGCTTCATTCCAGCTTCAAGAGGTAGTGAGAGCCAATTCAAAGAAGCATTAGATACTGCAGCAGGAGAAACTGCAGATGACTCAGAAAGATGTACAAACCTTTACAATGAGGACTGATAAATTAATAACCCTTCTTGGGCAGGGTTGGAAGGGTGGGGGCCGGTTTTGTTAGTAGGGACTGGGTTTGCAGCAGTGGTGCAATATCGGCCCCTTGTAACAAAAGCAGCAGCAGCACTTCTCTCCGGAACTCACCTCACAAGCACATTCAAAATGTGAGTTGAGTTGAGAGGACACAATTGATTTGATGACTTTTACTATAAATGGAAGACCAGTGCTTGGAGCTGTGCTTATATCCACTTCAAAGCTGCTGCATATTCCCGCTGTGTGCTGCAATTTTCAAAATCCCATTGTTTGTGACAAGGTCAATGTAGGAAGGTAGATCCTGACTATGGTTGCCCCCAACTTTTTGCCCTGTGTTTTAGCTGGTTTTTGACATAGTTGGCCTGGGACCCTGCCAATCAGGACCCCAGGCCTACTGCTCTCTCTGGAAAATGGATTCCATGTACCTTAGGTACATATTCAATTGGTACTGGGCCACCTTATCAGACCCTGTAACTCAGGGCATAGGTGTACCCAGGGCCTACCAGGGGCTGCAGCATGTATTATGCCACCCCTGGCTGGCCATCTAAATCTGACACAACTGGATGCACGACAGCTGGGGCAAGGTGGTGTAAACACCCCTTGCTGTAGATATAGTATACCTATATCTACCCTAAAATGGACACCCGTATTCCTATCAGTCACTCCTATGGCAGGCCTTGACAATCCTGAAGGCAGAGTGCTTGGAATCGTGTGAGATGGTGCTCTGGCATGAGCTGAGCCCATTTGCAGCTTGCGGAACCAAGTCCTAATAGCTGTTCCATGATAACGCATACCATATACTCTTAAGTGTATTATAATCCTCGCGGTTATATGCCAACTCTGGTATCGCTTTATCAAAACATGTCGAGTAAGGTGTCATACGAATTGGAATACTAACACCTCGCCAATTCTGGCGACGGGGTTAGCATTCCACCCTTCTAGAGGGACACGACATGTATGTAACTGTGAACCCCGGTTAAAGTTAACTCAAGCCTCAGCATCACAAAATGGATGCTGCCACCACAGACACAAGTCTGACCTCCTGCTGCTGGGAGTCCTTCCAGCGAGGGAGGCTTGGACAAAGGGTTTCCTGTCAGGGGCGTTGCTAGCACCATCCCAGACAGGGTTTTGTGTATCCTGGGTAGGCAGGGCTTTAGAGGAAGGTGACTGCAAGTGGCACCCCGGTGCTCACTATGAATCTGCTGGCTAGAACCAGTTCCAGGGGCACACCAGCCCCTGAGCTGGGGAAAGTCCGGCATGGGAGAGGGGTGTAACCACCCCCCTTCCTAGTCCCACCCATGGGCAGGACCTAGTTGCGTGCCAGCCCCTTTTCCTAGTATAAAGATAGGAGCGGGCCCCCTTCCAGATTAGATCATCTTTGAATCCTGAAACTACTTTCTACGAAAGGAACTCAAGACTTCTTCTCAAGATTTCTTCCTTGTGACTAAGGAGTAGTCACCCTGCACCCGCAGGCACCATCTAAGAACACTGCGGTTTGCTGCACATCCTTCCTCCGGAATCCGACTGACCAGCACAACGAGACCCAGCTTCCCTGGCACCTCTGACCTCTACCTATATCGTCAGCTCAGCTGAGATCCGTGGGTGTGACGAGACCTCGAGGGACCGGCCATCTTCAGAACTGCACGACGCTTATCCAGCACGACCGCCGAGGGATCCTCGAGTGAGTGCTTTGGGGTTCGAGAAGCCCTAACCCTGAGCAGCTCCAGCACCGAAGTCCAGCCCCCCAGTATCCACCAGATCTGCGTGGGGCCCTTCTGCTCTTTGCTGCTCACCGCGTTGTCCGGCTACTTGCCTGCTGGCTTGTGGCCCTCTTGACGACGCACCATGACGACAACACCACTGGTCTGGTTGCTCCAGACTGGCCCTTGCTCCCCTCCAACAGAGGAGCACCCGGGATCCTCCTGGTCCACTCCAGACGCCATTTTAAGTCCACCGCGTGGGCTTGCATTTGCCAAGACTTGTTGCCCCAATCCTGGGTCCAGCGACGTCGACAGCAGATACCTTTGTGGGACAGCTCGCACCTCCATCCTGGTTGCCGACAACGCCTCCTGGTCCGTGAGACTGCAGAGCCCAGCGTCGCCCACTCACCTGGTCGAGGTGACTCCATCCGGTGCCATCCTGGTGCCCATCTAATCACTGGCTAGTGATTCAGCACTTGGTCCCCTCTGCTTACAGGTATCCTCCATCCCCGATCCAGGCTTGGATCCCTCCGAATCTCTTCACTGGTCGCCTGCCAGCAACTTCTTCTTTCAGGCTCCATAGACTGCAACGAGGATTCCCGACGTCTTTCCAGACCTATGCAGCCGCAGCCCCTGGGCTAGGTAACCTCAGCATTTCGGTGCTCCAGCATAGCCTCACTATCCAAGGGTCCAGATCCTTTTTCGTTTCAGCTCTACCTAGTCGGATTCGTCCGATAACACTAACTTTACGAAATCTAGCCTCCATAGCCTTTGTCCCGCATCCCGCGTGAGAGTGAACACTCTGCACCCGATCTCCCTAGGCCTCCTGCTAGTAATCTGAAGGTTCAGTAGTCCAGTCCTAGCGATCCTAAAGCCTATTAGAGTAGTACTTACCTGTTAGTAATTTCGCATTCCACTTTTGTAGTATATGGTTTTTCGTGCCCCTCGGGCATTTGCGTAACTTGTGCGACTTTGAGTATTTTCATAAGAGTTTTGTATTGTGCTTAGCGCCCTGTCCTCATAAAGAGTCCAGGGCTGTTGTGTTCTAAATAAATATACTTTTATTTTCATAACAACTTGTGTGGTGTCCTTTCACTTGGTGCTCAAGGGGTATATGTGATGGTATAACAGCTGGCTTAACACACTGTAGAAAATTAGAAATATTGATGTACATAAGCAACGTTCATTTCCCTTTTTCCCACTCCTCTCCCTGCGCGTACCATGAAAACCGTAAAGCATTAACTACATCCCACTGCCAGCAAAGGCCTGTACCCATGTGTACATGACAGCCATTTTAGGCGCCTTGGCCTTTCGCCCGCCTAAGATTAGAATCACCGGCTTCCCTTCTGCGTGTATTCGAAGCCTCTCTCTCTCTCTCTCTCTCTCTCTCCCTCTCTCTCTCTCTCTCTCTCTCTCTCCCTCTCTCTCTCTCTCTCTCTCTCTCTCACTCTCACTCTCACATGCATAAACCATGAAACCCTCTCCCTTGCGCGACCCTGCCCCGAAAGGCAGCCCTTCTGCTTGACCCACGCAAACCCCCCATTCCCTCTTGAAGAGGCATCCTTCGCCTTAGCGGACATAGCCCTCCCCAGCTGCACCTGACTGCCCCCGCTCTCTCATTTATGGGTCATAAGATCTCTCTCTCTCTATGCGATTCTGCCCTTGTGTCCGCCCTGGCTCCCCCTCCCTTCTCCTCACACGGGCAAGTCATAAACCTTCTTCTGCAAGACCCTGTCCTTGAGAGTCACGGCCGCGCCTGACCAACACCTCCTTTCCTTCCATGAATGCCCCTCTGTTGACAAGCCTTCCCTCCGCGCTCGATTGTCCACGCGGCATGAATACCACTCCTTTTGTGACCCCCTTCCCCCGAGTCCGGCTGACCACACGTGTCCGAGGCCATCGCCTAAGCCAGGAGATACCGTTTACTGCCCTTATTGTATGAAGTCACTCCTCTTCAAAGGACCCACTGTTGATCCTGGCCATCCCCTCCCCTGGGCTATGATCAGGCGCACACATCCAAACAGTTGACAGAACACTCAGCTGCGTGATTGCCCTCCCCCCTTATCAGCAGGTCAAGGGTCCCTATTGTGAACGCATATGGGGTAGGATTGACACGAGGATTACGGGGATGTCTTTTCTTTGTCTCACAACATCGTGATTGTAATACCAAGTGTTTTGTAAAGTATAAAAGACGGAGTCTCAGCTCACTTTTTAGAGCACCTCCTGAAAGACACAGTGTTTCGTGTCCGAAATGACAGGCTCTCCTCATGAGAAATAAACTCTGTTCTTGATTCCTGCTTCCAGCGCCCGTCTCTTTATTTGGTAATTATTCAGAATGGAAACTAAGAGGCGTCTTGCGCCAGCAGCCTGGGCATTGATAGTAATGCGGGCTCACCTTTTACAATTGGCGTCCCAACGCGGGGTCCATCAGTGACATAAGGTCCGGTAAGAGAGATCCAGACGAAGAAGTGAACATCTAAATGATCGGAGTATACCTGCCTTGAGAGGGCCCTCGCCCGGCTGCCGATCGAAAGAACTTCACCAATTCTGAACGGACCTCTCTCAAGTGACCTATTGTCCTGACTGGAATCCCACAGGAATGCTACACGGAGTAAGAGAACGATCGGGCGCTGGAGGAGGAACACGAAGAACTATCCGTATGGTCCGGTCCGGGTAAGATTAAGTAGGGTGTTTTTTACGCCTGATTGGTAGGGTGGTTCTATCCACCTGATTGATTGATTGATTGTATTGGAATCGGTATTTGTATACTGATATTGTTGGTATTGGTTCATTTAGCTTTGGATGCTACTTGAAATATTGGTTCTCTTCTTGAGAACGAGACATTCTCTGTTTGCAAACGGCGGTGAATAGGAACGTTCGTCCCTCTTTGCAGATAGAGAAGGGTAGGTAATGCAGACTTTTGTCCCCGTTGTAATCCGTCATGCCTACCTTTCTCCCCACTGATTGTTTGGAATCGATTAATAATCGATTGTTGCTCTTTGAGATCTTCCCTGTCCGCAAACAGAGGCGAAGAGGAATATTCTGTTTCCCTTTGCAGATAGCGAAGGGCAGGTAATGCAGACATTTGTCCCCGTTGTAATCCGTCATGCCTGTTTTTCTCCCCACTGATTGATTGGTTGCCTGGACATTGTTGTCCCAGGAATTGTTTCGTTTGAGGTATTTTCTACTTGCAAACAACGTGGAATAGAAATATTCTGTCTAGTCTTTGCAAGTAGTAAAGGGTAGGTTATGCCCCTTTGTGAATTCGTCAGTCCTACCCACTCCCCACTGATTGGTTATTTGGGGGGTAGCTCGCATGGTCCGCCCAGGAGACTACCCTTATGGAGGACATATGCTCCCCACTCATGGGCCATTTAGTGGAAGTAGACTATCTGGTCCGTCCAGGAGGCTACCCTAGTAATTGGAAGTACATCGCTTGGTCTGTCCAGGATGATACCCTAATTAAGGAATATATGTTCCCCTTTTGATTGATAATCTCGTTCCACCCCGGACCATTTATTGGAGGGAACTCGTCTGGTCCGTCCAGAAGTACCCCCTAGTGAAAAGGACACATAAAAATATGAAGTGATCACCGTTCCCTACTAACAGAAAACTTTAGCTCGAAACACGCTAGGGAAAAGAAGGAAAAATAAAAAGAAATCAGGCTAAGTCAGTAACCCCCTGATGAGCTTTCGACTTCACCAAAAATAAGAAACATTAGAAACAGTTCGTAATAAGAAATATAAAATGGCAAAGGATCGACAGCAAGACAGCTGCGAGGTAGCTAGGTTAGGCTGCCTACTCCTGCTCCAAACATGTCTGCCTCATTGCCCACCACGCCCAAATAACGGTCACATGAAAAAGATACAAATCAATAGGTACCTACCCCCATTCCAGAAGCTCCCGAAGTGCAGCGGGTCCACGGTTACGCCCATCCAGAAGGCGAGGCCTCGAGGCATGCGGGGCTCGCCTGGCCGCGGTCAGAAGGAGAGGCTGTTGGGCAGACGGCCCAAAGAATCATAAGGACCTCTCCATCTCTCCTCTTCTGCTGCCCTGCAGGCCACGGAGGGGGGGGGCTGTCTTGCCTCAGCCTCCGACCACCCCCCCCCCTCTCACTCTCGCCTGATCCGGTCCGCAAAGAAGGCCGAAGCCGAGGCAAGGACGGCGGCGCTTACAGGTAGTCCCGCCACATGTCAATGCATGGACAATTGTAGGTAGTCCCGCCACATGTCAGCGCCTGGACAATTGCAAGTAGTCCCGCCACATGTCAGAAGGGGGGTGGGGGGGGGAATGTCTTGCCTCAGCCACCGACCCCCCCCCATCTTCAATAGCCAGCACGGCCAATACCGAAGCGGTGGAGCCGAGGAACGGCGCGGGGTCGCTGGAAGGGGGAGGTGACGCGAACGAGCCTCCCCCACCTCCCTCCAGGTGGAGGCTTCCAGCGACACCCCAACGCTCTTTGCTTAAAGAGGGTCCACATCGAAAAGCGGTCTTTTGCCCAGGACGGGCACGCCCTCCGTGCCTTCTCTCCTCAACCTTGAAGATTCTATGAGAGCCGGGGGGCACCCCGATCCCTCCGCATGGGCGCCCCCGTCCCCCTCACTGGGAACCGCGACATCGGTGCACTCCTGCCGGCGCCAGCCTCGGTTTGGAAATGGCTAAAATGCAGCCACGGCACAGACTTGTTCAGTTCCGGAGGAACACCAGAATGACCCGGTAGGAAAATTGTTGCCGCCCTCCCTACTCTTTGACTGTTGTTAGACTGTTACCACATTGTGCAAAACTTTTTGAACTACCAACGGAAGATTCTGGTTCAACCACGAGTCATTGGAGACATTCTGACTATGCTGGAACCAGCTTGACCTCGCCCAAAATGGCGCCGACACAAAATGAGACTTTTTGAATAAACTTTGTTGCACCCTGACCGCGCAGCTTTTTGTCCCGAGATATGTATGCAGTTTTTTGGATAATGAAAGTAGATATGAAGGATATTGAGTATGTGCTCGGACAAAGAACTGACTTAGGGTGGGTACTGATTATGATTTGGAAAATGAATTGGTGTAATTTAGATAATGAATGAGCATTGGTTAATGAATTTATGAATTAATTAAAACTGAATTACTGACATGCATCATGCTTGCTCTGTAGGGTAGTTTGATACGATTTTATTGCACTGCTGCACTTTATGCAATGAACTGCCACCAACTTCGTCCTTCTTATGTACAGTTCTAATCTGCTCCGTGGCCGGTCCACTGGGTTGTGGGCCTGTATTTATACCTCAACACTTTTTATTAAAAGTATTTGGAAGAAGAAAGCATAATTGTAGCGGTTGCATTAATGAGTTTTGGATGTTTTGCTACTGTGAGCGAAGAATAAGTATGATGAAAGCTGAAGGTTAAAAAGGACCAGATATTTAGCAACTGCATTATGTGTCACAGGCAGCTGGAAAAATGTTTTAGACGCACTTAAATCGACACCACAGAAATGCCACCTGACCGCCACCCTTGCACCCAACAAAAGGGGTTGCGACCAAGTAACTCATGTAGATACGCAGATCGTCAATGGTTATCTATCTGACATTACTGGTCCCTCTGGGCTTAAACGCCGAGATGGTAAAGAAATGCAGTACGTGGAGATAGGTCGAGTATGCGGTAGGTAAAAACATTTTCGGACTACTGCATGCTGATGTGCTTTGAATGCTGTCCCCCCACCCCTTCTTTCTCCTCCCTTCTGCAGGTCACGACAGAACGTCGGCGGAAGTGTGGGAGAGCGATGGTCAAACCACCGACGAAAAGGGAAGGAGGGAATATGTGCGTAGTCGTTATGGCGATAAGTTTTTAAAAAAAAGACGTAGACTTAAACATGACTGTTCCTCCTTAGAACATAGCGACTGGGAGGATGGACTGACATAGAGACTGGACGGGTACTGTATGACGAAAATTGACTAGAAATGACGCGTTAAATAATGTAACTAGACGCTTGACTAGGTAGGGAAAGGACAAAGAAAAATGTGTGGGTAAGGGTCACCACGGCACCACCCGTCTGGGAAGTTAGAAATGTTGCTGATGTTCAAAATGCACTGCCCCCCCCTTTCTCACACTCTTATAGATATAGCCAAGCTGTCCGACTGTTCTCCCGATCAATACTTGCCGTTGCCTCAACCTGGAGAACTTCCCACCAAAGGAAGAAACGGAAAAATGGTTTAAGATCCAACCATGGGTAAATAGCGCGACCAGGTTAATTTCTGATCGACTAACCGAGGTGTAAGTATTGGCAATTGAGAACACTCACAGAGATAACAGGCGAGAAAGAAAAGGAGGGAGGGGTAAAAAGAGCTAAGCACATAGATAAATAGGATAGTAAAGATACGTAGGATATAAAAACAGATCTTGTTGGCTAACAATTGTTTTCTGTTTTGTCGTGAATGTCTTATATATATGTAATACATGTGCTGTCTTCCTTGTCTGAGTTTGTGTGTATGTAATGTACGGATTTATGTCTTCCCTCTGTCTGTATTTGCGTGTTACCTGACCCCGGCTGTTCTGTGTTGTGAGCGCACTAAATGACCTATTTTCGTACACGTCTCTCTCTCTCTCTCTCTCTCTCTCTCTCTCTCTCTCCACCCCCTTATCTCTCTCTCTCTCTCTCTCTCTCTCTACATGTCATACGTGTACCAAATGGCTCGTTTAGATTGCGGACGACTCTCACTCTCTATGAGAGTCTCCCTATTTCCTCTTCCTTTATATGGTAAAACGGTGCCTCGCTGGCACCAATTTGATTGGATACTTATTGAATGCGAAGGTGTTCAGCGAAATTGATCGAAACTAAAATGATCGTATCTCGCCATATTACTACCTCTCCTTTCTCAAAAATGAATGAACTCGAATTGGCTGAGAAGGAAAGGACAGGTAAGACGACTAAGGTCCCCCAATCTGGCCTTTTATAGGGGAACCGTATGTCAGTGGCACCTTATTTCTGTTCATTAGAGACGAACGCCAACGTCTAGATTGACCCCCAATGCCCAGATTGCCTCACCCTCTTTTGCACCCAAGCGCGATCACCCGAAGCATCCCCGCCCCATTTGATAGACCCCAGCTGCTGTCCCGGATATGAAACATGATGACCATGAGTAACTGTCGTCCCTCGAGAAAACCCTGTTTTATTTGACTCTCGATGATGGCACCCCTGCCCTGCTTTGAAAAGGTTAGCCAGCCTTGAAGGAAAATGTTAGAACTGTTAAGGCTAAGATTAGAAAGACGGGTCTCCCTGGAAGTTCCGAAATGTTGAATTTGATGAAATGCACAGTTGATAAGAGTCTGACTTTTCTCTATATGTAGCACATATAGATGATGAATAAACTTGACATGAACTCAATAAGAATGCCGACATATGCACTGCCTGGTAATAGACCTCTGACTGTGACCGATGAGCGTATCTCCCAAGTATGTAGGATTGAGGGAGGAATTCACATGCGTAGATGTCTTCTTCTGCCAGTTCTCTAAAAACTTGTTTTGTACCTATTCAAAGATTCACGCTCACCGGAGGAGAAGGGTCGGACGTGACGTACAGCCTGGCTGCAGATCTTGGGACACGTGTGACCTCGACCAAGGGGGGAGCTGCAGAGCAACTAGATACGGGACGAGACAGCAATTCCAAACGTGGAAAATGAAACTTGACGGGCTGCCCTGAAGCCCTCCGCCTGCTAACCCACGTGTGCCTGGAGTCTCCGTCCCCCTTCTTTGGGCCCGATTGATGGGCCTGCCTGCTTGTTATGCTTTGCTCCCTTGGTCCCTTTTGTGTGTCCCAGGAACTCTGACCCAACTCCGCCCTATCTCCTATCGACTATTTGAACCACACACACCCTCTTTTCCACGTGACTTTTTGCCAAAGGGAAGAACTGCATTCAAGTGGGAATAGGGTGTTGCCACGGAAATATAGGTGCCGAGCATAAGGCGCCACCAAATGGATTATTTAGGGAACAGGACTGTGGTCTAACAGCAGAGGACTGACCGCACCCTGCAACGCATAAGGATAGAACCGAGCTGGACCAATAGCTCCACCGCCGGTGCTCAACAGCGCCAACGAAAGTACACGGACTAGAGCCTACCAGTGATGGCTCACTACTAAAAAGACACTGTGACGAAGAGATCTTGTGTATTGAACTGAATTCCACCCTCAACTACTTGGTCAAAATGTTCATTGGTCACACTTTTAAGTCGGAAACATTTATGCTATGTAGTGCTTTGAAAGGATAGGAACTTGACAAATGCAATCTCCTATGTGCTGCATTCTGCCAAACACATCAACTGTCCATGATTATATGCCATATGTTAGTATTGACAAATGCTAATTCTTCGACCGTACCTGTTTATATGTACCATCATCGATTACGAAAATGAACTTTTGCTATGTAAAAAGGGGCGACTGTAGAAAATTAGAAATATTGATGTACATAAGCAACGTTCATTTCCCTTTTTCCCACTCCTCTCCCTGCGCGTACCATGAATACCGTAAAGCATTAACTACATCCCACTGCCAGCAAAGGCCTGTACCCATGTGTACATGACAGCCATTTTAGGCGCCTTGGCCTTTCGCCCGCCTAAGATTAGAATCACCGGCTTCCCTTCTGCGTGTATTCGAAGCCTCTCTCTCTCTCTCTCTCTCTCTCTCCCTCTCTCTCTCTCTCTCTCTCTCTCCCTCTCTCTCTCTCTCTCTCTCTCTCTCTCACTCTCACATGCATAAACCATGAAACCCTCTCCCTTGCGCGACCCTGCCCCGAAAGGCAGCCCTTCTGCTTGACCCACGCAAACCCCCCATTCCCTCTTGAAGAGGCATCCTTCGCCTTAGCGGACATAGCCCTCCCCAGCTGCACCTGACTGCCCCCGCTCTCTCATGTATGGGTCATAAGATCTCTCTCTCTCTATGCGATTCTGCCCTTGTGTCCGCCCTGGCTCCCCCTCCCTTCTCCTCACACGGGCAAGTCATAAACCTTCTTCTGCAAGACCCTGTCCTTGAGAGTCACGGCCGCGCCTGACCAACACCTCCTTTCCTTCCATGAATGCCCCTCTGTTGACAAGCCTTCCCTCCGCGCTTGATTGTCCACGCGGCATGAATACCACTCCTTTTGTGACCCCCTTCCCCCGAGTCCGGCTGACCACACGTGTCCGAGGCCATCGCCTAAGCCAGGAGATACCGTTTACTGCCCTTATTGTATGAAGTCACTCCTCTTCAAAGGACCCACTGTTGATCCTGGCCATCCCCTCCCCTGGGCTATGATCAGGCGCACACATCCAAACAGTTGACAGAACACTCAGCTGCGTGATTGCCCTCCCCCCTTATCAGCAGGTCAAGGGTCCCTATTGTGAACGCATATGGGGTAGGATTGACACGAGGATTATGGGGATGTCTTTTCTTTGTCTCACAACATCGTGATTGTAATACCAAGTGTTTTGTAAAGTATAAAAGACGGAGTCTCAGCTCACTTGTTAGAGCACCTCCTGAAAGACACCGTGTTTCGTGTCCGAAATGACAGGCTCTCCTCATGAGAAATAAACTCTGTTCTTGATTCCTGCTTCCAGCGCCCGTCTCTTTATTTGGTAATTATTCAGAATGGAAACTAAGAGGCGTCTTGCGCCAGCAGCCTGGGCATTGATAGTAATGCGGGCTCACCTTTTACAACGCCCTCTAGAGTTTAGCCTAAAGACTGCTCTTGTCCATGCTACTAGGATAGCTGGTCTACGGTTGACTTACAACCAATCATCAATAAGGGTTGTTTGGACTGATACATAGTGATCACTAGAATAGTGAGCACTGCATATCAGGCCAACTTCTCACATTGGTGAGCAGCGGTTGGGATTTGAGCTTGCTGGTGTTTTACCACACGTATCCTAAGAATATCATTGTGAAAGATCACATAGGTATAAAGGTACATATAACTTAGCTTAGAATACTTTGAGTTCTACTGTACCAGCTGTTGTAGTTCAACAGGGCCTAGCACACCCGGACTACAACTCTTAGCAAGGGATCAGTAGGCAAACAAATAGTGTAGGTAGGTGCATCACTTACACCACACTAGAAGCATGTCGGACAAAGGAGGGAACTCAGAAGCCCCCCTTGTGTCAGTGGACCCTCCACAGGTCACTTCACAATACGCTGCTCTTAGCTTCCAGGAGATGAGACAAATCTGTACATCAAGGAAGCTAAAACAGAGTTCTAACCCTACCATTCCCTTTCTGATTGGTCTCTTAGAGACTTATGATGCCAGAAGGACTGCTAACACAGACCCTTCTCATCCAGATGGGAACATGCCCCCCTTAGTGGGAACCCTTGGGGACCCTGACCTCAACCTCAATGGAACAGGAAGTGATCCGGAGGAAGAGGAACAGGAGTTGTCAGGGGATGAGGCAGACAAGGGACAGGTAGAAGTCAGTAGACTCACCAGGTCCAGCTTAAGCAGGCATGAAAATGGACTTGGGGGACCCCCAGGCCCACTCTCAGGCAGGCTTAACATTGGGAGTGGACGAGTTAGGTCTCTATCCAGAGGCTCTAACAGATCCATTCGAACCAATGGCTCTCAGACCTCTTCTCACAGAGGGATGACCTCCCCTCAGAGAAGAGAGCATGAAGCTAAGATGAGGGAAGTCAATCTGAGGATTGAAAGGGAAGAACTTGCCCTGGCCAAAGAGAGACTTGCCCTAGCTAGAGAGCAGAAATTGTGTGGGCTAGATCCCACTGGTGGCAGCATTTTACCTAGAGAAAAGGACAGGAGTTTAGACACTAGACACCTGAGTAAGATAGTGCCCCCCTTTAAGCAAGGGGATGATATCCACAAATGGATAACTGCTTTGGAGAGGGCCTGCACTGTCCAGTGCGTCCCCCAGAGTCAGTGGGCAGCTGTCTTGTGGCTCTCCTTTGAAGGCAAAGGTAGAGATAAGCTCCTCACTACTAGAGCTGAGGATGCTAACAATTACCAAGTCCTGAAGAATACACTGGTTGATGGGTTTGGCTTAACAACTGAACAGTACAGGTTGATGTTCAGAGACACCCAGAAAACTCAGTCTCAGGATTGGGCTGACTTTGTTGATTGTGCCACTAAGGCTTTTGAAGGCTGGCTACTGGGAAGTAAGGTTACTGATTTCAAAGGATTGTAAAATCTAATCATGAGAGAGCAAATCTTAAGTAATTGTCAGAACCAGTTATTACACCAGCACCTGGTAGACTCTGATCTGACCTCTCCACAAGAATTGGGTAAGAGGGCAGACAAATGGGTCAGAACCCGGATTAGGCCTAAAAACCAGGGTGGTGACCAAAAGAAGGAATCAACCAAGCCTCAAGAGAAGGGTGGGAATACATCTTCTGATCAAACCACAGGGCCCCAAAAATCCTCTGAAAAGGGTGGGTCCCAAACTTCTCCCAACACCCAAAAGAAACCTTATTGTCATACCTGCAAACAGGTAGGCCATTACAAAAGTGACAGCAGTTGCCCAAAGGCCAACAACAATAAGGAAAACATACCCCCAGGTACTACTCCCAGACCTCCTGTTATCACTAATGGTAATCCCCCAGGTGGTGGGAGTGCCCCCAAGAATGTAGTGGGCATTACCTTGGGAAACCAGGTGGATCATGGCCTAGTCAGATCCCCTAACACAACTCTTGTCTGTGAGACTGGCATGGGGTTTGCCAACTTCACTACTGGTTCCCACACTTTGGGAAAGTATAGACAAGAGACCCTTATCAATGGTCAGAAAGTTGAGGCATTCAGAGACACAGGGGCCAGCATCACCATGGTGATTGACCATCTGGTCCCCTCTGCTCAACTGACCCCTGGTTTTAGTTATCAGGTGACAGATATTCATGGAGTGAAAAGAAGGCATCCCATGGCAGTAGTCGAGCTCAGTTGGGGTAATGTCACAGGGCCCATGAGAGTGGCAGTGACAGACAACCTACCTGTAGATTGCTTACTGGGGAATGACCTGGAACTCTCAGCATGGGCTGAGGTGGAGCAAGAAACCCACTCCAGGATGATAGGCCTACCCAGAAAGGTTAGTGGGGCAGTAATAGCTACAGCCCCAGTCCAAGCACCATTCCTCCCTGAAAAGGTTGGAGGGGCAGTGGTAGCCACTGCCCAGGCTCAGACAGACTTTCCAGAACAGGGTAGGAGGGCTGTGACAGTCACAGCCCAAACACAAACTGAGTGCCTTCCTGAAAAGGTTGGTAAGGTTGTAATGGTCTCAGCCTCTACTCAGACAGATGGTGTTGTGAAGCCTGAAACTATGGATCACTCCACTCAGACAGAGAGCATTGAGGAGGAAGAAAAGTCTTCCCCCTCCCCGACACTAGGTGAGGGCCAGCCTCCTCAGGGAACTGACTCTACCCCTGGTGAAGGAACTGCCCCAGAGGTAGTCAGGCCTAGCCTGGCAGAGCCCCTGATGGCAGTGGACCCTTCCCAGGTGGGACCCAGTCTGGAGCAGGTAGCCTGCCCCTCTCTACCCTGCCACAGTCAGCCCAGGGCTGAAGAGGTCAGGGAGGCCAGTGGTGGACCCCAAAGGGCCCCCTGTCCAAAAGAACTCCCCAATCAACAGAGTAGGGCCACTGAAGCTAGTAGACCTATCCAAGTGAAAATAAAACAGACTCCTGATGGATCCCCCTTAAACTTAGTTAGGGACCTCCCACAGCTGGACACTGTTGGGCACAGCCAAACCTGGGGCCTAAAACCCCCAAACCTGACCTGTCCCTCCAGTAAGCCAAACAGAGGGACCCAGCCTTCAGCTTTAGGTAGCCAGAGGCTGACCCTGAGAGCACAGTGCATCTCAGCTACAGAAAGAAAGGCACACATGATGGATGGTGATTGGAGGAAGTTGAGCCCAAAGGTAGAGGAGCCTCACTTCAGTACTCCATCCCAGCATCAGCCTTTTACTTTCACAAGACACACTAAAGACAGAGATTCCCTATGGTGGAGACCCTCAGATACCCTCAGGGTGAGGGGTTGCTTAGTGGACCATGCCACAGGGGGGAACCAAGCCAGAGCTGGTCCTTCCTTATATGGTCACTTAGGCAATAGAGGCTTACCTGGACAAGGATAGCCTTATCTCCTTTCGTTGGGGGGGGGGGGGGGGTTATGTGGGAAGGTAGATCCTGACTATGGTTGCCTCCAACTTTTTGCCCTGTGTTTTAGCTGGTTTTTGACATAGTTGGCCTGGGTCCCTGCCAATCAGGACCCCAGGCCTACTGCTCTCTCTGTAAAATGGATTCCATGTACCTTAGGTACATATCCAATTGGTACTGGGCCACCTTATCAGACCCTGTAACTCAGGGCATTGGTGTACCCAGGGCCTACCAGGGTCTGCAGCATGTATTATGCCACTCCTGGCTGGCCATCTAAATCTGACACAACTGGCTGCACGACAGCTGGGGCAAGGTGGTGTAAACACCCCTTGCTATAGATATAGTATACCTATATCTAACCCTAAAATGGACACCTGTATTCCTATCAGTCACTCCTATGGCAGGCCTTGACAATCCTGAAGGCAGAGTGCTTGGAATCGTGTGAGATGGTGCTCTGGCATGAGCTGAGCCCGTTTGCAGCTTGCGGAACCAAGTCCTAATAGCTGTTCCATGATAACGCATACCATATACTCTTAAGTGCATTATAATCCTCGCGGTTATAGGCCAACTCTGGTATCGCTTTATCAAAACATGTCGAGTAAGGTGTCATACGAATTGGAATACTAACCCCTCACCAATTCTGGCGACGGGGTTAGCATTCCACCCTTCTAGAGGGACACGACATGTATGTAACTGTGAACCCCGGTTAAAGTTAACTCAAGCCTCAGCATCACAAAATGGATGCTGCCACCTCAGACACAAGTCTGACCTCCTGCTGCTGGGAGTCCGTCCAGCGAGGGAGGCTTGGACAAAGGGTTTCCTGTCAGGGGCGGTGCTAGCACCATCCCAGACAGGGTTTTGTGTATCCTGGGTAGGCATGGCTTTAGAGGAAGGTGACTGCAAGTGACACCCCAGTGCTCACTATGCATCTGCTGGCTAGAACCAGTTCCAGGGGCACACCAGCCCCTGAGCTGGGGAAAGTCCGGCATGGGAGAGGGGTGTAACCACCCCTCTTCCTAGTCCCACCCATGGGCAGGACCTAGTCGCGTGCCAGCCCCTTTTCCTAGTATAAAGATAGGAGCGTGCCCCCTTCCAGATTAGATCGTCTTTGAATCCTGAAACTACTTTCTACAAAAGGAACTCAAGACTTCTTCTCAAGATTTCTCCCTTGTGACTAAAGAGTAGTCACCCTGCACCCGCAGGCACCATCTAAGAACACTGCGGTTTGCTGCACGTCCTTCCTCCGGAATCCGACCGACCAGCACAACGAGACCCGGCTTCCCTGGCACCTCTGACCTCTACCTCTGGATCTAGTTTTGTAATGGACAATGATAATCAGTTGTTGACTTCTGTATTAATGCATGTATGATAAATCACTGCTATTAGACATATATCTATGCTTAGAATTTTGTATGAATTGTAAAAAAAGTATACTAACTGTTATTTATATAAAAAAAGTGATAAAAAGCCACATAACAATTGTGAGGGAAAAAAAATAATAATTAAAAAGAAGTTTTATAAATACACACATCATGGTATTTCAATCTATTTAATAACAATGTGTGATAGAGTATAAGAAATACACACATAACCCGGTGTATAGGCCAGCTTTCATAAAAATGCATTATCCCTACTAGGGTTTATCCATTTAGGTAGGGGCCTCCTTCTTCTAAAACAACCTCTGACCTCTACCTACATCGTCAGCTCAGCTGAGATCCGTGGGTGTAACGAGACCTCGAGGGACCGGCCATCTTCAGAACTGCACGACGCTTATCCAGCACGACCGACGAGGGATCCTCGAGTGAGTGCTTTGGGGTTCGAGAAGCCCTAACCCTGAGCAGCTCCAGCACCGAAGTCCAGCCCCCCAGCATCCACCAGATCTGCGTGGGGCCCTTCTGCTCTTTGCTGCTCACCGTGTTGTCCGGCTACTTGCCTGCTGGCTTGTGGCCCTCTTGACGACGCACCACGATGACAACACCGCTGGTCTGGTTGCTCCAGACTGGCCCTTGCTCCCCTCCAACAGAGGAGCACCCCGGATCCTCCTGGTCCACTCCAGACGCCATTTTAAGTCCACCGCGTGGGCTTGCATTTGCCAAGACTTGTTGCCCCAATCCTGGGTCCAGCGACGTCGACAGCAGATACCTTTGTGGGACAGCTTGCACCTCCATCCTGGTCGCCGACAACGCCTCCTGGTCCGTGAGACTGCAGAGCCCAGCGTCGCCCACTCACCTGGTCGAGGTGATTCCATCCGGTGCCATCCTGGTGCCCATCTAATCACTGGCTAGTGATTCAGAACTTGGTCCCCTCTGCTTACAGGTATCCTCCATCCCCGATCCAGGCTTGGATCCCTCCGAATCTCTTCACTGGTCGCCTGCCAGCAACTTCTTCTTTCAGGCTCCATAGACTGCAATGAGGATTCCCGACGTCTTTCCAGACCTATGCAGCCGCAGCCCATGGGCTAGGTAACTTCAGCATTTCGGTGCTCCAGCATAGCCTCACTATCCAAGGGTCCAGATCCTTTTTCGTTTCAGCTCTACCTAGTCGGATTCGTCCGATAACACTAACTTTACGAAATCTAGCCTCCATAGACTTTGTCCCGCATCCCGCGTGAGAGTGCACACTCGGCACCCGATCTCCCTAGGCCTCCTGCTAGTAATCTGAAGGTTCAGTAGTCCAGTCCTAGCGATCCTAAAGCCTATTAGAGTAGTACTTACCTGTTAGTAATTTCGCATTCCACTTTTGTAGTATATGGTTTTTCGTGCCCCTCGGGCATTTGCGTAACTTGTGCGACTTTGAGTATTTTCATAAGAGTTTTGTATTGTGCTTAGCACCCTGTCCTCATAAAGAGTCCAGGGCTGTTGTGTTCTAAATAAATATACTTTTATTTTCATAACAACTTTTTTGGTGTCCTTTCACTTGGTGTTCAAGGGGTATATGTGATGGTATAACAGCTGGCTTAACACACCCTCTAGAGTTTAGCCTAAAGACTGCTCTTGTCCATGCTACTAGGATAGCTGGTCTACGGTTGACTTACAACCAATCATCAATAAGGGTTGTTTGGACGGATACATAGTGATCACTAGAATAGTGAGCACTGCATATCAGGCCAACTTCTCACAGTCAACTCGTCATAAGCACAGGGCAGGTAAAACCTATGACGAGTTGACCTTCTCACAAGCATCGAAGGTGTTAAAGGATGATAATCGGTTTCTGATATTTGACCCAGGAACTGAGGATAGTCTAGTGACTGGTTTAGGGTGAATTGAAGTTTCAGGAATGATTGAGCCATGGGATTCTAAAGACGGGCCAGATTATGGAGCACCAAGGTGACCATTGAATAAAGTTGGGCGTGGGAGGTTAAAGATAAGTTTAAGGAGGTAACACCCAATCTCTGAGGGACTCATTTGTAGGCTGAAGGGGTCAGTCTTCCGCTGTCAAATCTGGGTAAATTGCGGACAATAGGATCTCCAAATAGTGCTCATCCCGCTTGAAAAAAACATGCCGGAATGATTAACCCCTTCGATGCTGATGACGAGCTCAGCTCGTCATCAGCTACGGCGCTCGTATGCTGATGACGAGCTGAGCTCGTCATGTAACGCAGTATTTTGAAAATAGCCGCACACAGCGGGAAAAGCTGCCGCAGCGATGAGGTTTATCCAGAAATGCTGTTTGCATTAGGACTGAATGGTGCGAGAGCTTTGAGAACATTAGGCATAGGGTGTGATGTGAGAGTGGGGAGTTGCTTTGCAAATTGAACAAATACTGTATTGTAAGGGGGCCCTTAATTATGGCGGCTGTACTTGGGCTACTTTATTGAAAAGAACTTCTACCCCACTGTTAAAATCCCTGTTTGTATGTCAAAATATCAATACCAAAAGTTAGTCCGACAAAAATGTTCTCCTCTAAATATTCTTTATAAAAATATCATCCCTTTGGGTGTAGATTATCTAATATTACCTTCAACGGGTCAATATTTATGTAAACAAAATTCGAGCAATTATATTTTTGTAAGACAACACCCAGACCACAATATTCTGCTAACATCCCAGAATCACCTAACAGAACTGAAGGGTTTGATGTTGCTGTAATGTGTAAGGCCAACATCAATATGGCCCTTTGTGTTAGAGTTAAGATCATATGTGGGGAGGGTAGGTTCATGTGCAAGAGAAGCAGAGGAGACACTGCAAATGTATTTAACCATTATGTATTTTGATGAAACTTGAGGAAAGGCCCTTAATCTCCCTGCATCGAATGGGATCTTGATAGATGAAGGCAACCCTTTTCCCTCTGCTTTCATGTACATTCTCATTTAGAATGTCGTGATTGACAAGTAGGATGTTAGCAATATATATGAGGTGAGAAAGGTTTAAATCAGTGATGGGCAGGAGATGCAGAGCTAAATCAGCAATTGGATCACTGAGAAAGACAGCGCTTTTCACTGCAGATCCAGTTGCGGCTACTTCTTAATGCTGGGGAGAGGGTTGTGGAGGAGTGGGTGTGGGGAGGGAATGAAAAATTTTTTTAAAATCACTTACCTGCCTTACAGATGCTGTCTCCTAGTCCTCTTTGCCCACTTTCAGGACTCCAGGGGCAAGAAGCAGGAACAGGAAGCACCCAGGCTTCCAGACTCACCTAGCCAATCACAAAACTGCTGATAGCAGCGTTGTGATTTGTCTGAGCGCTGTGGTTCAGCAATCGAAGAGAGACTGGGAGGTTGGGCATTTTCTGCACCCAGGCTGTGCAATAAAGCATGGTGAAGAACATTCAAAGTGTGCATGATTGTTTGGCCGGCCCATGACATCATGGACCCTTACAGAGTGTTCACCACTCCTTCCCCTGCTTATTTCAGAGCCAGCCCCACCAGCCCTTACCAGCTTAGCTACTTCAGAAAAAAATTATAATAACAATGCATTATTATCATTGTATTTTTTCCATTTTTACTTGATTATAGATCAGTGGAGCTATGCTCCTCCACCTCAGCGGAGGAGCCGCCCGTGTGCATATCTGGAAGTCATAAGAATGCCAAATCAGTTGCTCAGAGTACAGTATGCTTGAGGTACTGCAAAGCAGGGGCGTAACATAAGCCCTGGCAGCCCCTGCGGTGCAGGGACCCCTCACCTGCTGAGGGCCCCTCATCTCTTCAGTGCCTCGCCATTCAGGCCAAGGTCAATGAATATCTATGAGAGATGGGAGACTCATGGCCCCCTTTATCACATTCTGCAGGGGGGGGGTCCCATCATTTTGCGTTAAGTCACTGCTCACATCATTTGTCCTTCGATCACAGGGCATAGGACCCAAGGTGCAAGTACTAGAGGTAAAACCAATGTGTTGTTTCGGATGTGTAATGGATGTCTGAGTGAGGCAAGGTAAAGTCTAGAAACAACCTGACATTGTAAACTCGAGAAGGCAACACCAAGCATGGTAAAAGTGCATGGCTGAGTGAAGAAGAACAGACAAGGGAAGTTCTATATTTTAAACTGCAATGAAGTAAAAAACAACAACATTTTCCAATGAAAAAATTCATTGAGGTGCAATAAAAGGTGGCACAACACAACTGTATACAATAAAAACACCTGCCCAAGTACAATGTTTGCAATGACATAATATTAATATTTTTTCATGTTTCCAATATTACTACGTCTGTCTGTCTGTTTCTTTGGATACCGTTTTCTCTTCACTAACAACTGCTGGCTCATGGTATCGCGGAGGATCGAGCGAGTGCCCTGACCTTCTGTCCTGGCACCCGCTATCCCTCCATGCAGCTCTGCCTGGCCATCGCCGCTGCTGACTGGGAAGAGCAGGGTTCGAGACCACTCTCGACCCGCTCTCTGTGTCTGCCCTATTTTGCCTGCCTTGTAGTCTGGTTTACATTGCTTTTGTTTTTTTACCAAAGTCTGTTTTATTTTGCCTCTCTCCAATTGTTCTGCTACTTTTACATTCTCTGTACTGTTCAGTTTTTTCGGCGCCTGTTGACCCCGCCTACTTTCTGCTTGCCGCTTCACGCCTTTCACACCTCCCAGCTTCTCTTTCCCTCCCCCTCCCCTATTTAAAGGAGGCCGCTGTACGGCCGCTTCGCTGGTGCTCCACTGGTGCTCCGCTGGCAAGCCCATCTGCGCTCGTCCATGACCCGACCTCGTCCAGCACCAGGGACCCTGCATCTTGACCCACCTATCACTACAGCACAGCCGCCTTCCACGCACTCAATCCTGGAAGACTCAGAGACAAACATGACCCACAGCCAGTTCTCCTGCCGCCAGACCTTCACCACCACCCCAGCCTCCAACACAGCCATAGCCAACACCAGTGACACCCTAAGATGCATCTTCCTCAACACGCGCTCTGTGCGCAAGCACGGCGTGGCGTCCTGGAGCCCACTTAAGTCTCTCTCGCCCAACATCGCCTTCTTCACAGAGACTTGGACCAACGCCTCCTCCACCCCCGACATTAACACCACCATCCCAGATGGATATAAGATCCAGAGGAAGGACTGCCCCAACCACCTGGGAGGGGGCCTCACCATCACCCACAAGAACCCCCTCTGCCTTACCCCCTCCATAGAAACCTTCCCCTCCGCCGAACACCTGCACTTTCAGATTCAGGCCAGCCCCAACTCCATGCTCCGTGGAACATTGTCTACAGACCCCCTGGCCCACTTCGCCACCACCACCACCGACCTCATTGCACCCCACTCCATTGCCACAATGAGCACCATACTCATCAGAGACCTAAACTTCCACCTCAACAACCCCAGCGACCCCAACTCCACCGCCCTTCGTGGCAAACTCATCAACATCGGACTCAGACAGCTTGTCACCACACCGACCCAAAGGGCAGAGCACACCCTTGATCCAATCTTCAAAGCAGAAAACAGTGTTCACTTCAGCCACACAACGCAAACCCCAATGAACTGACCACCACTGCATACACTTCACCATTGACAAACCCAAGACACTCAAACCAGCCCCACACCCACCACGAAGGAACTGGAGCAAGGTCACTGACGAGCAACTCAACTCCACCCTCACCCGAGACAACCACACCTCGGCATCTGATGCCAACATCACAGCCAGAAGAACTGGAGAAACACCAAGACACCTGAAAACTACACCACCTACAAGGACACCATAACTGACTACCACAACCAAATCAGAACCACCAAGAGATCTTTCAGCCACAACAAAATCCTTGCCAACTCCACCAACTCTAAGGAACTCTTCACTATCATTCAGGAATTCACCAACCCCACAGCGAAGCCACAGACATCACTTGTCCCAAGACCTCTGCGACAAGCTCGGAACCTACTTCCACCTCAAAATCAAAAACCTTTATGACAACTTCATCAACAATCCCCCTGAAGCCACAGCTGGCTGCCGCCCCCAAACACACCAGCCAGCCCACCATCTCCACCTGGATGCCGATCACAGCTGAAGACACCGCCTCGACCATGAAAGGTATCCACTCAGGGTCCCCCACTGACCCCTGCCCTCCACAAATCTACCACAGAGCCGCCACCTCCATCGCACCCGAACTACAATGCACCATCAACAACACTTTTGAAACAGGCACATTCCCAGATGACTGGAAACATGCAGAAGTCAGGACCCCACTTAAGAAGCCCACAGCTGACCCCACCGACCTCAAGAGCTACCGGCTCTTCTTGCTCCTACCCTTCACGGCCAAAGTTGCAGAGAAAGCAGTCAACAGGGAACTGACATGATTCATTGAAGACAACGCTGTCCTCGACCCGTCCCAATCCAGATTCTGAAGCAACCACAGCACAGAGACAGCCCTACTTGCCACCACAGATGACATCCACACCATCCTGGACCAAGGCCACTCTGCAGCCCTTATCCTACTTGAACTATCAGCAGCCTTCAACACCGTCTCCCACCGCACACTCATCGCCAGACTACACAACACTGGCATACAAGGAACAGCCCAAGACTGGCTCCGATCATTCCTCACTTAAAGAAGGCAAAGAATCAGACTGCCACCCTTCCTCTCCGATCCCACAAAAATCACCTGCTGTGTCCCACAGGGGTCAGCACTGGGCCCGACCGTCTTCAACATTTACATGGCCCTCCCGCCACCATCGTCCGACAACACTGCCTCAACATCGTATCCTATGCTGAAGTGCTGAAGACACCCAGCTCATCCTCTCCAAAGACCCCTCCAACAGTTAACATCCTTTGCAACGGAACTTTTACAGCTTTGTACCGTTACCACGCAGATTTTACAACGAAAGTCGTAACAACTATCCAAAACCTTCCCTGCTATCCACGGGGACTGGAGTTGGAATAGTAAATTAAACTATTCCACTATCCAGCGCCCCCCAACGCAAGTCGTTGTAACGACTTGCGTTGTAAAACCTGCGTGGTAATGGTACGCGTGGTAATACCACGCGTTGTACCATCATACATCCCCTCCAACGCCAGACTCAACTTCCAGAAAGGAATGCAGGACATAGCAGTCTGGATGACCAACAGCTGCCTAAAGCTCAACACCGAGAAGACAGAAGTCTTTGTCCTTGGAATCAGCCCTTTAGCATGGGACAACACATGGAGGCAGACCGCCCTCGGAAGCCCAGCAATCCCCTCAGACCATGCAAAAAAACCTCAGCATCATACATGACTCATCCCTCACCATGAGACAGGTCAACGCTGTCGCCTCCAGCTGCTTCAACACCCTCCGCATCATCTGCAAGACTTTCAAGTGCATCCCCCCTGAGTCAAGGAAGACGGTCACCCAAGCACTCTTCACTAGCAGACTGGACTATGCAAATGCATTCTAAGCCGGCATAAACAGTCCCTACTCCACAAACTCCAGACGATACAGAACACCGCCGCCGAATTGTCCTCGGCATCCCCTGCACGAACACATCAGCCAAAACCTATGAAGCTCCACTGCCTCTCCATAGAGAAAAGAGTTACCTTCAAAATACTCACCCACGCCTACAAATGCCTACACAACACTGGACCCCAATACCTCAATGACAGAATCAACTTCCACGTACCCAAACAAAACCTCTGATCTTCCAACTTCGCACTGGCTGAAACCCCCGCGCATCCACAGAGCCAGAGCAGGCGGAAGATCCTTCTCTCACATAGCATCCAAAACCTGGAACGAACTTCCGGCAGACATCAGATGCGCCCCCTTCCTGAAAACCTTCAGGAAGACTCTCAAGACCTGGCTCTTCAGCTAACAGAGCAGCGCCCCCCCCTCCCTCAGCGCCTTGAGACCCTCACGGGTGAGTAGCGCGCTTACAATCCCCTGATTGATTGATTGATTGATTGATGTTCTTCTTTTCCAAACGCGCTGGTTTACCTACTTCTCTGTGAGCAATTTCTGCTTTTACAACGCCTTTTACATTGCTATTTCCCAGAGTAACGTACAAACGTCAAATCAAGGCAAAAGATCAACTGTTATGGTGGGGTGTTCAATTTTATTAGTGGTAATATAGATAGTTATAATTGTTTTTGATTTCAAAGTCGTTTAAAATTATTTAAATGTTTGTAACCCTTCTTAAATATATTATTGATTGCATAATCAGAACTGACATTCCCAGTCATTTAATAAGAAATGTTTCATACAAAACGTATTTAAACATTTTTTTTATCAGATCGCTTTCTTCAAAACAACATAATTTCACCAGGAAGAGAGAAACCCACAAATAACACGTGCCATCCATTAAGCCACTTCATGAGTCATGGGAAGATGTTAATGTCTTTTTGAGAGACGAGTGTTCCTCAAAATTAAGCCACTTCAGAGCTTTGTAATGGAACCATTAGAGAATAGAAGTATCCTAAATTTGTTGGTCGGATACCTTATTTGTAATTAGTGTTAAACATGTTTTCTGTATCCTCTCTTTCTTTAAGAGCCAATCGTAAGGCAATGATACTTCCTGCTTCATGAAATTAATGTATTGAAGGTCATTACCTCAACGTAGGTTCTACCTTACTTGAGTCTTAATAAATACTTAATATGCCTCAAAGTGAATTTAGAATAGCTGACATCATTATTATTTCATGTGAAAAATGACTACTATGCACATTTGCACTAATATTGACATAACCTGCGCAGTAAATAGCAAAAACTTTACAGGATGAGTCTTTTTTCAAATTTCTCTATTCTGTGACATATTGTTGTCCTTTTTGTCCCCATGTTCAATGGCTACTCCAAGCCCTGGAATTTGATCATATTACAGATTTAAGATATTGGGAGAGTGAGTTGGAATCCCGAGTCTGACCTGGCATTGTACAGCTTTATGATTCCTATCACGTATCATTCAGCTTCCCTTCTGTCGCATCTTTTTGAAGCTGCCTTGTGGAGTTAGACTCACAAAAACGCCATATTAGTTTTACTAAAAGTAGCAGAATGATAAAACATTTAATTATCGAGAGGCATTGAGTTGAATATAGTCAAACATGTAATAAAAGCAAAGAAAAGTGTGATATTTTAGGTAAATTGCTAGAATAACATTTTCAAACTGACAAGAAAGCCATATAGGCTCTAGAAGAAGTTTGTGAAACTGATGAAGTATCATTTCCGGCCTGTATTTCTGTGAAAAGCCAGTAAGCCGAACTTCCGGTTGTTTCTCCCCCAGAACATGTTGCAAATGTAAGTTCAATATGTGCCTTTTACATGACAAATTTCATTTAGACTTTCTCAAAAAAACAAAACTATGGACTCATAAAGCACACCCATAAAATATTATAGTACTTTCATGCTGTTACCTGTGCCACCCCTACTGTTTTAGGTGCACCTGTCCTAAGATAAATTTGAAGAGAGTGGTGGCAAATGGTGTTTGTTTTAGCAACGTTACCAGACAATTGTCTAAAAAAACATAAAGGATATAGACAGTTCCAAAGGGGGCATGGTCAGCTGCTGCAAGATGGCAATTGGGTCGGGAGGCACAAGATCTGGGAATACCTGGTCCCGCCGCCATCCTTGCCTTAGTAGAGACTTTGTTTTGGGCACTGCTGAGGTGTAGGATAGGTGCAGCTTAATTTTTCCTCTGCTCTGGAGCTTTATGTCTGTGTTCAGATTGCCCATAACACTGAAGCCTACTCGGCAAACACAACCTTCCTCATGACCTGTCATTAGAGTGGAGGGCCTCCGCATGGTCTGAGAGTTCGGAGCATGGGAACTGAGAGCAAGGAGGACAACTGCTCCATTTGAGGTGGCTGAGCGGGTTTGGGTGGTGACAATGGTTTGCCTGCACCCCACACTGCTGCCTTGCCTGCATGCAGAGTTTGTAAGCCGGATGGCATATCTGGAGGCCCGACCGCTCTTCCCTTCCACACCAAGAGCAAAGCAGGGATGCTGGGTATGAGTGCGAGCAGAGAGGGCTTGTCTGGGCCTTTCTGTCATTGGGTGGCACCAACTCTATGGCCAATCTGGTTCCATTTTCCTCCCCTCCACCTTGCAGTAGAATTGCGGTACCTGGCCAGAGTGGCATGAGGGGCCAGCATTGTAGGCCAGAGCATCCGTCTCCCTAAGTGTTTTACCGCCTGAACTGGGACTCGATGCTTAGGGACAGGGGGGATATGGGACCCATGTCCATAGCCCTGCTGGGAAAATGGAGGAAGTTGTTGGCTAATGTCCATGCACATAGACAACCATGAGCACTAAGATGGTAGACCTGTTCATCTAGGTCTGTTACGTGATTGCCACAGGAAGTTAACAGATTGTGTAACACACACCAAAATGCCATATTGGAGCTTCTATCATCACTAAAGGACTTGGAAGGCAAAGGCTGCACTCTCATGACCAAGGTCCAAGTACTGGAAGCTAAAGCAGATGATTCAGAGGATCGCTCTTGCTGAAATAACTTTTGCATATTGGGATTTCCAAAAGGAAGGAGAATACCCTGTGAATTCTTTGAAACATGGCTGATGCAGTTGGTAACTCCAGTCAAGCTGTTCCTTCATTTCCTGGTTGAACGTGCCCATGATTTTAGTGGCAAGAATAATACATTACAAGGCTAAGTAGACAGTCCTGTAGGCAACTCAGTCAACTGGTACCCTCTGGTATGAAAATGTATGAGTATTCATTTTTCTTGTTCACATGATATCATTACAGTGCCACTGGTCCTTATTCCTGTGAGTTAAACATAGACTGTGGCAGGCAGCACAACTTCCTTCACTTCTCTTACCAACCCAGCTGAAAATGATGGTAAGGAATAAGAGTTATTTCTTCGCCTAACCAGCTGATGCCTGGGACTGAGTGGAACAGAGATGCTAAGACTCATCTGTTCTGCCATCCCCGGTAACTAGACCACATGCAGCACAGACCCAATGTCATGGGAGGTGCAGGGCTTGAAGTGCTAGCAATGCTGGAACCCAAGGGGCCTGACTCCAGAACAGGCAAGAGAAGAACAGGCTCAGGCAATAATGGCTGCGGTCACACTGCAGGCCAACCCCAGACAGCAAAGAGCACAGGGGCAGTATTCCTCCTCAGCTTCTCTGGCTCTTCTTCTTGCAAAGGTTCCCCTTGATTCCGAGAAGTGATCTAAAAGTCTGGAGTCTGGGCCCCTTTTTTAAACAGTAAATCTCTTTGTTCTCTCCTTGCCCAGGGCTCTGAGCCCAGTCCAAACCAGTTCTGGCGGGACACCTTGCATTGCACAACAACCTCCATTGTCAGTGTGAGCCCTGGTTCCAGACACACCACAGGGTTGGAGCCATCATTGTGGAAGGCAGGCATAGCCCTGTTCATGTGCAGGTGCTTCTCCTGCCACCACTCCAAATGCAGACCAGGCCTATGCAGCCTAGCACTGACTCATCCAGACTCTCTAAAGCCTCTGCACATCCCCAGCACCTGTCACTCCAAAGCCAGACAGTCAATACACATCCTAACAGAGGCACACTGGATGGGTAAGTACGAAAAACGCCTACTTTCTAAAAGTGGTATTTTCAAATACAGAATGTAAAAATCACCCTCATTAAAAGATGCATTTTAACATTCTGAGTTCAGGCATACTAAACTTTATTTTCCTTCCTTTTTCCCAGGGATAGTTATATTGATAAGATGTTATACACAAACTTCCCATTCTATCCTATGGGAATAGGTAGCCTTGAAATTGTGAAAAACAAAATTGGCAGTATTTCACTATCAGGATATTCTACACACACCCTGGCATGTCCTACCTTTCACATACACTGCACCCTGCCCACCGGGGTACCTTGGGCCTCCCTTAGGGGGTAACTAAAATATAAAAAAGGGAAGGGTAGGGCTTGGCAAGTGGATGCACTTGCCAAGTCGACATGGTAGTATTGGACTGCAAACAGATGCTGCAGTGGCAGATCTGAGACACATGTGCAGGCTGCTTATCTGGGTGGCACAACCAGTGCTGCAGGCCCACTAGCAGCATTTGATTTACAAGCCCTGGGCACATACAGTGCACTGTACTAGGGACTGACTAGTAAGTCATTTATGCCAATCATGGAAGCACCAACCCATCATAACAATTTCCAGGGAGAGCATATGCACTTTAGGACTGATCAGCAGTGGTAAAGTGCCCAGAGTCATCAAACCAACAAAACACGTCAGAAACAGAAGGCCACAGAGCAAAAATCTGGGGATTAACTGGCTGTAAAAGCCAGGTCTAACACAACCCTCTTTCAGCCCAAAGCCAGGGTAGACTAATCAATCCCTTGATGGGCTTCCCTGATTGAGGTGTTTGAACCTAAACCTGTCCCACAACAGCAGGGGCACATTGTGGTTCTACGCCTTTCTGAACCCAGTTGGCTTCGTCTGTCCATACTCTCAGGGCCCACTAAGCTAACCCATGGGGAACTCTTCTCCTCAACTGTGGACAGCATCTGTGCAGCACCTAACGTTAGTTTGCTCACAGGTGTGTCCCAATAGGCAGGCTGTACCCTCATTGCCAACACAGTGGTCTGGCCCAGTCCATCCCCGAGGGGTGACTCCTTTACCCTCCCCATGGGCCACTCTGTCCACCAGGACAGCAAGCCACAGTGGGCACTGACAGTGCTCAGTAATGAGACCCAGGCCTTATGCCCCTTAGCACACTGGAGTCTCTGTAGTGTCAGAGAATGGGGGGCAGCAGCCCCAGGTGCCTGTACCATTTGCCCACTCTCCCTCCTGTCAGGTCAAGGATGACATCTCGACACTGACCCTTCAGCCCAAGGTCTGTACCCTGACACTGGACTGAGGTGGGCTCTCCCACACCGGTCCTCCTCCTTGGCGCTCTGCACCTTCCCACCTGGAGAGGTACCCCTTACAAGAATTGTCAGGGCACCTGTGGCAGGTTGAACCAGCATAGCCGAGAAAACAGACTGTGGGAGAGGATCGTCAATAGGGTGAATGCTGTTGCACCAATCAGATTCACCAGGAGGGATTGCCACATGGGTGGGCAAGGGTGGCTCTTGACCCTGGTTCGCCAGTGTGTCTGGTGTGGGCCAAGTCAGGGCCAGCCCTAGTCCCTCATGCTTTTGAAATGGTGCCATTTTTGACGTCAGGTTCGGCACCATGGGCTGGGGCCGTGTGCGCTGCTATGCGACTTCCGATTTCGCTCTCGAAGACTCGACCCGATCGGAGTGGGTGGATCTTTGTACTCACACCCTGTGCTGACCTCAAGGTGCCTGTCTGCTTCTAGGAGCATCCGTACCGTTGTCTTGAGAGGTAAGGCCTGGCCCTTGGCTCCTGGAACAACCCATGTGTGCACTGTTAAAACCTGTCACCGGCTGCGCTTTCCCAGCAGTTGTAATTGGGTGACATTTTGACAGAATTGTAGGCGGGCGTGGTGCCTCTCCACTCCATGTACTCGCACTTTATTCGCGGGCCACAGCACAAATGAAATATACCAGCTGACCGCTGGCCTATTGTCCCTCCCAGTCCGACCTTGGGGCAGCATCAGTCTTTCAGCTACACAGCAGTCAAAAGAGACCAACTCATCCCCAGCCCTACCAGCCTTCCAGAGGCACGAGCATAGCTAACCCAGAGACTGGCTGACTGCACCTCAATACTACTGACCTTTCAGAAGCATGGAGGCACGTATCACAGACACGCAGCAGTGTGAAGAGTGTGTCTGGCGTTGACTCAACCCAAACCCCACTGACCTTCCAGAATCACAAAGCTACCGATCCGTCAGAGGCAGAGGGGCAACTCGATTTCCCGAACAAAGGACAGACTCTCCGTTGGCCTATCCGAGCCCTGTCGGCTGTGTTCAGACTCAGCAACAACAGCCTTTTGAAGGCCGCGTCGTGTGACTAACGCCCTCAACACTCCTGGCCTTTAGAGGTGCCCCTGGCATGACTGGTCCCACCAAGCGCTAGCAGGGTATCGTAGGTTGTAGAATACTGTTATTTAAGAGGTGAGCTTGATGTGTGGTTGACTCTTCCACAGCCCCAAGGGTAGGCTGAATATCAGAGGGCCTCTGATGTGGGACCTAAGCGTGACAGTCGTTACGAGACAGCGTGAGGTCCACCTACATTAACCATGTGCATTCTTGATCAAGGTCTGCTTATGGTCTCTCCAACCTCTCTACGAACAACCGTGGCGGTCTTGTGTGGCTTCTTTCTATCACTTGGCTTTTTTCTTTCAGCAACCTGCCCACCTCACAGCAACCGGGACCCCTCCCTCACCTTTACCTTGATCTTTCCAGCATCTCTAATCGCCCAACGGGCCCCTCCTTTACATTCTACCTCCACAGAAATAATCTCATAACGAGAAATGAGGCATTATTTATTGAGAAGTTTGTGTGAACAGTGTGTGCCCTCCGTGTCACGTCAGAGCACCAGCAGGTGGAAAGAACAAACCTTATTGTTGGGAGGGTCCATTAGCATGTAGTCAGGCAGGGGGATGAAACATTTTCGCTATTCCTCAGCACAACCCTTGTTCACAAACAATCAATTCCCTTTGAAGGGAAGTCTGAAAACCTAGTTTTCCATAGTTTTTCAGAACTTCATGTCGTTGACTTTAGCTTCAGAGCTGCCATCAAGGGTGTCTCAGAGGGGAAACATCCTTAACAACGACTCACAGTCACGTTAGCAGTGAGACATTGTGAACTGGACGTCTCGTGTCACTTCCATTTCTCCTTCCATCCTGCATTCATCTCTTTCTTCCAACACCAGAGCGGATTTTGACACCATACTTCATTCTGTAGTGTACATGCACAACTGAACAAGTTCCACAGCACCGGGAAATGTGAAGGTAGCATGATGAAAAGTGACATAAGCACCGCGTATAAGCACACTACCTTCAGGGCATGAATGTTGCATTATATTAGCAGACGGTGCAAAGCAGAGTAAACATCCAATCATTAAAATAGCTTTAACCTCGGGAACGTGGTCAGCTGGGCTTAGTTCATTGCTAGCATTACGATGGCGCGCTTTCTTGCACGCGCTCAATAATCGGTATTTCTGACTGAGTTGATGGGGTCTTTGACACTATACTTTGGAGGTCTTCAAATTGATTTTTATGAATAATTAACACTCTATGGTGACGATTTTCACCATTAACCTGTTATTTGACTCCAGCTGTAGTAAAAGGGAGGGGGCGGCATTTCTCATTTCTCGCCTAGGGCGGCAATGCACCTAGAAACGGCCCTGCATCCTGTCAAGGAATTGGGCCACCCCACTGCTGTACAGAGGTAGCGGGCAATCCAGCAGGCCTTGCTTCTAAAATCAGGAACACCCCTGTATTGAAATTGCCCACTACGGGTAGTATGTGATAACTTGCACTGCAGTCTGTGCCTTATGCTTTTCTTCCCACAATATTCAACTGAAATATCCTTAAGTTCCATTGTATTGTTCACTGACATCATAGGTCAGGAAGGTTTAGTGCTGTTGGAGTCAGCAGGGGTGAGCACACTGGGTGCTTATTTCATGATGGGGTACTCCAGCCCTTCGTAGACTACAGATGGAAAACAAGCTACTAATAGTTCATTTCCTGCCTTATGGCCGCCTGTTAGCCAAGATGGTTTGACTATGGCACATCCAAATACGGTGGAGCCCGCTGATACACACTGTCCACCTAATAGGTGGGGGTCGTAGACTAATCACAAGGATTGTTCGAGATTTGTCCTACCCAGCACATGACCCATTGGCTGCGACCCATACGTTTTGGGAAAGAGACATAGGTAGGACATTTACTAAAAAGGAGTGAGAGAGGGCACTGTTATTCCTAAGAAAACTGTCGCAAAATGCTAAGTTTCAATACATGCAGCATAACATCCTGCACCGGGCATACCCAAATGTATGCATGACGGAGGGTGCATTGCTGGGTCTGTATAAGTGCTCAAAAACAACAAAGGCCATGAAAAGATTAGTTGAGGTGGCACTGCTTGTTGTCCGCAGGCGCATTGCCATGCACAAGAATGCTCAGACACAGCAGAGTATTAACCACTGGTGTGCCCGTGATTCTTAAGTGGGGATGGGCAGAGGCTGAGGCGAGACGAAGCTTGTGGTATTCGCAGACTTCCCATAGCAGCATTTCGGGAGGTACTGCTGCATGACATACAGACTTACAAAGAAGGGATAACTTGATCAACTTCTACAATTACTAGCTGCCTCAACCTATGGGCACTAACAGTTGAATGTAGGATTGCTTCCCCCTTCCCTATCCTCCCCTCTTCCTCTTTTGGTTCCTTCACTCCCTCCACAGTGCCTCCCTTTCAAGCCTTAGCGTACACTGGCATGTATGTCTCCAACCATGAGGTTGCAAGTTTCTGCATGTTACTACAGTTATGTATGCCTCCTGCCTAATGGTTGCTGCCACGTTTCGGGGCACACTAGTTTAGACCAGAGGACTAGAGAAACACCTTAATCATCCAGAATACCTGACACTGTCGAGATGTCGCTTCATGACCAATTGCTGCATGTTACTTTATTGTTGGTCTGGGAAAATGAAAGAGGACCAATAACTTCCGGAATACTGTATTTAAACATTACTATAAATTATAAGGTGGGTATGTAACTCATGTTAATCTCACATTGTCATATTGTTACAATTCAATAAAATTGGTTGGAAAAAAAAAATAGACAGTTACAAAATTACAATTTCACAGGACAAATTTTTAGAAGGAAGTGGTACTCCTACATTTTCAGATTGGTTTTTACTGGCACTCTGACTCTGTGCTCTGTGGCACTGCCAGTCAGTGTCATGGTGAGCATGCTCTAACTGTAACATGAGTTAAAATTGTCTACCTAAGATGTCTTTTTTTAAACTTTTCAGTAAGGTCACAGTAATTGTCCCAGAAAGTCTGCCATTGGTATGAATGTTAATTGTCACTTATGGATGCATGTATGACTGAAAAGATGGTACAATTGATTAAAAAGAGAGCATGGAAATAGGAGTAGCTTGTTCCTTTCCCCTTTGTAAATGTAAAGAATAAAAAAGAATGGGCTCAAGAAACTAATTCTGCATCCAAAAAAGTGTGCAAGAAACCAATAGGTTTGTAAAAAGAACCCTCACCCACCAACCTATTTGGTGGCATGCTTCATCATAAGGGACCTAGGATGATGAGTGCATCCTAGGTGTGCTTGACGCCTGATTACAGCAGAGCTGGTGTTTTTTACTGACAGTTTGTTGTGGTAGTGAGTTAAACCTCTCTACAGGAGTGCTTTAATACTGGGGCACCGTGGAAGGATTAAAAAAGGAAATGTGGATATCTCAGAGATTTAATTGGTCTCATATCCTATAAATGGTCTATATGTTTCAGCCTAAGCAGGTTTTTAATTCATGGTTTTCTTCAGGACCAAAGGTGGAGAGACCAAACAAATGTGTTCAGTCTACCATATATGGGTGCACACACAGTAAGGTGTGCTAAGTATAGGAGTAATTTTCTCCTTGTGAAAAGGTAACTTACCCTCTTTCACTTAACTCAATGTATCTGAAACGTAAAAGCGGGATAATTATCCATAGACACAAACATTTATGTTGCAGTACATGAGAAAGTACAATGTCATCTAAATCATCCGTCATAGCATGCAACGGTCAAATTTCTCAATGCATGTCACTTATATCCCACATATTGGTCTATGTTTTCGCTGGGTGATAAAAGATGGTACACCATTCTGGCTAAATTAGCTGCAGTTTTAAACCCAGCAATAATACATGCCAGAGAAAAGTGCTCTGCCATGCACAAAAATTGACTTTTATATACTAGATAAGTCACACCAAAGGGCTCCATGATTCCCATGGGCTAAGGTGTTTAATGTATAAAAGGGTATTCAGACCAAGATCTAGTAAAAAAAATATTGCCATACCAGACTATCTAGTCAAGAATATTATGATATGAGCATATCATCAGCAAGCATATCAATGTCAAAAATATACATTTTAAGGTAAGTAATATCGATTTTTAAAATATCGAAGTCATTAATATCGTTTGCAAAAATACAGTTGTTTAAAATATCATTTTTAAATTATTGTTATGTATTTTTGTATATATTTTAAATTTATGTGATGAACCTTTTTGTATAATTATTGTTTATGTTTTTTAATATAGTTGTTACATTTTTTGTAGTTATTAAATTAAATTATATTTTTAGTTTTTTAGTTCGGCAGGGGTTGGAGGTTTATAGGGGTATAGGGTGGGAAGTAATTTAATTATAATAAATGAATGATTATTTTTTTATTTAATATTATATATCTAATTCATTTTTAACTATGCTAATTGCACTAGTATTTTTTTAATGTAAATTTAATGTGCGGGTTGTGATGTTTATAAGGGTAAAGGGTCGAAGAAATTTATTTGTAATTAATGAATAATCAGCTGTTAAACAATATTAATTAATTCACTGATAATTAATTGTGTTTATTGTGAATTTATTTTAGGTGTAGGTTCATATGGTTAAAGGGTGGGAATTATTTAAATTTAATGAATTAATATTTAGTTTTTAATTCAACATTACTGTTTAATTGATCATTATTTTATTTGTGCAATACATTTTGTTTTTTATTTTAGATATGCATTATGGGTTTTGTAATGATATGGGGTGGGATTTAAACTAATAATAAGTAATTAATAATTATTGTTTTAAATGTTATTTTTTATCCTTATATTACCAGAAAAAGCATCTGCAATACTTTATGAAGCCGCCCACTGAACTATGTGCCCTGCCGCCACTGCATTCGATTTGGTCTGGGAACCTCACCAGACCGACAACTTTATTCCCGTCATGGTGTAATCATTGGACCAAAGAAAAAGAGTCGAAACCCAGGGATCTGCTCCATATCAAAAAATCGAGCCAAATGTCAGGAAAAGTCCCCTTCTCCACTGCCTGGTCTAGACGTGCGATTTTAATTGCTGTCTTGACCCAATCCTCCACCTTAGGGGGCAGGGGATCCCTCCATTTTATACAGAATTCATACAGTCTTTTTTCATTTTTATTGTGAGGTTCTGAGCAGAAGTTGAGTTTGAGTAAATTTGTGTGAAAGGGCTTTGTGAATAACAGGGAGGCAGAAAGGAGTGTGCACAAAGAATAGACGTGGTTTCAAAATGGGTGTCGGGTTTAGGCTAATTTAGGAAGTAAATAGCGTATTTGCGTTGGCCATACATCACCGATCTCTGGTTAAAGTGGAGACATAAGGGGCAATAATCAAGTTCACATGTCTAAGTATACTTGGAAAGTTGTTATAAGAAAGTAGTAGGATTAAAGTGTATTATAAAAAATGTAAAAGAAAAAGTAAAAAAAAATTGAAAAAAATCCATTCAAGAATAACGTGAGTTTCTTACAAGTCTTGTCCAGTCCAGAAGTTCTTCAATGGGCTTGATATGCATAATTTTCCAAGAGACATTTGTTGCCATCATCTGAGAAAAGTGAAGCAATCCAATTCATATCTTTGAAGGGACAGTAATGTTCTTCAAATGTTGGAGCAGCAATTTGAATTGGCAGGCAATCTGCGATGTTGTGAAAGGTTGCATGATACAGGAGATTTTTCGCGGCTGCGCAGAAATCCTATTCCACTGCAATTCTTTTTTGCATTGCATTCAACATTGCTTCACTGCCAGAACGATCCCATTCATGGTTTTCAAGTTAATGCATTACCTGCTGGATATCGGGAGCGATTGTTGGAATGTTGGCAAGGCATACATCCATTCGCCAGTCAAAAGGGCAATTTTGCAATTAAACAATGTTTGCATAAGTGTAGATACATTTTATGTTGTAGCTAGCTCTGATAATAGAGGCAGGTAGGCGAAAAGTTTTTACGTTATTTTACAGTATTGATGTAGCTTGGCATAGAGGCGTATTCTGTCGAACATAGTTGTTACCACAGAGAGCATGGCCATTTCTAGAAGTAGAATTAGTAGTAGGATGGCCGCAAAGAGAGCGAGAATTGTGGGCACTGTTCCTGTTATTCCAGAGATGATCGAATGAATGTAGTCTGCTATTAAAGGAAGAACAGTTGGAAAGCGTGTTAGAAGGGTGCAGGAGAGCGTGTTAAAAAAGTGTGCCTGACCTTGAATGTGACATGTGTTGTAAATTGTGTAACAATTCACAAAGTGTAATGGGTGTTTCGTTTTTAAAAGGGAGTGTATTTTACTTGAAGTTTCTGGTATCTGCAGTTGATAAATTTCTTTTGCAGGAATGAGGAAGACTACTGTTCTGAACAAAAGCTCTTTTAGTTTGGTTTTTTCTTGAAATCTGTTTTCAAACTAATAATTGAAGACCAAGTTGAAGTTTGGAAGTTAGTTTGTGTGGGTGTGAATAGACATTGCCACATGAAGTTACTCTATTTGAAACAGTAAGGACATGCGGTGTGCCAGCTCACGTTCCGTAGGAGTGCATGTTTTTGAGAAGCAGATAACTGCTGTTAGAAAGCTGTGTGAATGTTAGTCGGGTTGTGGGAGTTGGCGTGCTTTTAAGAAAGGATGCAAGGTTGGGAGCTGTAAGCTTAGAAGCGCAGTGTAGTTGGACATTCTTGGATAGTAATGAATGACTGTCATTGTGGTCGCACTTTTTACCTGTGAGAAAAACTTCTGTATGCTCTTTAAGACAGCGATATGTAAATGGGAGAAACCACTGCTCGTGAATAAATGCTCTACCTTATATAATCACATACAACATTGAAAACGACATGTGCACCTAGCAGACACAACAACACTACCTACTGTGGGAAACCTGGCTAGCCATGTACACAAACTAAACATGGCATGCCGTAATAATCGGCTCCGACCCTTGTAATGAGCTGTTCAGATTAATTTCCGACCAACCCATTTGGGTGGAGTCGGTCAGAAAGGAATCCAAACTGGATTTTCAAATGGCTTCCGATGGGCTCAGAAAGCCCGTCTGCCATTCGGAAAGCCTCCAGTAATCCCAAGGGCGGCTCTTTCCTCCTGAGGGACTACAATGTCAGATTCTGACAGCCTTTCTGTGCCGGCCTTACCGACACAGAAAGGCTTTCCGTAGTCGACTTTGGGAGCCCCCAGCAGGACCCCCAGTGGTGCACGGCCTCCGGTTAGAGGCCGTGCTCCCCTATTGATCCCTGCACCTCATGGAGGGACCTTGAGATACCTGCCACGGGTGCAGGGATTAACTGCACCTCTTCTCTTTACAATGAGAGCATGCATTCCGGTCAGAATTCATGCTCCCATTGTAAAGAATAGGGGTGCGACCAAACAGTGTTCGGCCGCATCCTAATTGCTGGGTTGGGACCGCCGACAGGAGGTCAGTCTGCCCCAGTACTGAATCGATGTGAGATGGACTCAGGTCCGTCCAACATTGAAATCGGGTCCTAGGATTGACTTTCACTTTTAACGAATTGTGTGATTGTGAGCATTTTACTTTGATACCCCCTGACTCTGTGTCCATGTCTGGGAATCCAATGGCAGTAAGTAAATTCCCAATATTAAGCACGACCTAAAGGCAATCACTTACATGTCCGTATTTTTAGTTATGGTTATACTGTTCAGTTAGAAGTGACTTGTACGGTTAAGGAGCATTGCTGTAATTAAGGAGCAACACTTGGAACTTTTTTTTTCAACATAGGTGCTCATGTCTACAAGTAGTTCCATTGGACGTGAATGTACTGTTTTTTATTTACCATTGTACAAGGTTTCTGTCACAGTTTTCTTTAAAGTGTGAGTGTGAGTGAGTGGGATTGGGGGCTGAAGGGGGGTGCATAGCCTTTCTCAAATTTGGGCAAGTTCAAATAAGAAGATACAGTAGTGTACACTGTTGGAAATTGCAGTATACAGTATATGCATGCCTACACTTTACTCTCAGTTCTGTCTTTGACTGGGTTTTCACTTCTGTACTAGAAGTGAGACTGGGCTAACCAACTTAGGGGCATATTTACAAGCCCCTTGCTCCACCAGAACATCACTTTTAGTGGTAATGGGATTCAACTTTTTAACAAGGCAGTGTTAGGCCATTTACAATGGATTAATGCTGTAAATAAGGCCCCCTTTAATGCTATACTTAGTGTGAAAGGGGAGGACAATGGTTGTTGCGGTGGGTGTTCCATTGCAACACCCATTGATTTTGATCCTGCACCATATTTACAAGGATGGTGTCAATATGGGGAAGCGCAAAAATTAAGTCCAAAAATAAAAACTGGTCTTAAACTGGAAAAACAAGGAAAAATGCTTTATTTCTCCTTGTTTATGTTGTTTCTCTGTATGCTGCATTGTGCAGCACACATAGAAGCAAAAGACACAAAGTTTATAGACGGAATGCAGAACAAATCAAAACATAAACCCCCAGTCAAGAGATCTGGGTTCAATCCATCAATCTAACCATGCAACCCCAGTTTAGACCTGGCCATATGCAAATCAGTCTTGACCCTCTGTCTCATGGGAACAGTCCAGCCCGAACTGCCAAGCCAGCTCCTCCCTGGACTGGAAACAAGCATCCTAGGACCAATTTCAGGGTTCCACCCCTCACCAGCCAGGATATCTTGAATCCAGTGGCACAGTGAGCCCGGGACCCATAACTGGGCATAACTTGCGGGGAAACAACCTTTACAACGCAGTCATCACATCGCACTACATTTACAATGCAGTCATTACAATCGTAACTTCCTTTACAACGCATGTCACTACAACGCAGCCATTACATTGCTTGTCACTACAATGCATGACACTGCAACACATGTCACTACAACGCAGGCAATGCATCGAACGTCATTACAATGCATACCATTACAACGCATAGTACAACTACACTATCCAACAGTTACCATACTGTTGCACCCCCTGGAGTCAGAAAAGTAATTTTTACCCCTACACTATCCAACACTTACCCTACTGTTTGCACCCACTGGAGTTAGAATGGTAATTTATACCCCTACACTATCCAACACTTACCTTAAATGCAATGTAATGGTATGCTTTGTAATGGTATGTGTTGTAAAGGTGTAATGCGATGTAATGGAATGCGTTGTAAATGTAGTTTTAAAAAATTTGTTTTGATGGCATGCGTTGTAAACGTATGTGTTGTAAGGGATGTTGCGATGTAAAAACTGCATTATAAAGGCATGCTTTGTAAATGTGGGCGAGAAAGCAAAAGACACAGTTGATGGATGGAATGCAGAACAAATCAAAACATTCACTCCCAGTCAAGAGTCAGGGTTAAATCCATCTTTCTTTTTCCCACCATGCTACCCCAGTTTAGACCTGGTCTTATGCAAATCAGTCTTGACCCTGTGCCTCATGGGTACAGTCCAGCACAAACTGCCAAGCCAGGTTCTTCCTGGACTGGAAACAAGCATCCTAGGACCAGTTTTGGGGTTTCACCGCTCATCAGCCAGGATAGCTTGAATCCAGGGGCACAGTGAGACTGGGACCGACGTCTAGGCCTACCCGGTGCACTTAGGACGAGAAAGCAAGAGTGCCTGCGTTGGCGCTAGGCAGCTGCATTTAGCAGCAGCGCAGGGTAAACCGCAGGGCTGTATTGTAAATACGGTGCAGCCCTGTGTTTCTGAAGTGGCAGAGTGCGGCGTTAAGCCAACAAGGCTAATACCACGCTCCGTCAATTCATTGTGAGTATGCCCCTAATTGTTTGCCCTATGTCTAGTATGATTGTTTAAGCCCATCAACTAGTCCACTAGAAAGTGTGAATGAAATGTCAGCCATTTTGTTTTAAGAAGTGAGTGCATTACTCAAGTCAGTGGTCACCATGAACCCAGAAGATGTGGGTTCAAGTGACTAGGTGATGACAGGAGGGAAGGCCATTTATGTATAGATGTTTTCTGTTGCAAATACGCAGGCACAAGCACACACATGGAGTCTTAATGCAATATGTTTGATTTATGACCTATGTGTGTTAATTCATTTGTGCTGACATACTTGGATATCTCACGTTCTTTTAAAGTACCTGACTTCTAGCACTTCTTTCTATGAAAAGTGTGTAAAACTGTTTGACTTGGCTATCTCTGCAGGGTCATCCCCAAACAGTTTGTCTTAACCCTCCTGTTGCTGAACCCATTTTTGCTGGCTTTTAAGACTGTGCACTTTGAAACTGCTAACCAGTGCTAAAGTGTTTGTGCTCTCTTTTAAACAAGGTGAAATTAGCTTACATTCAATTGGCACATTTAATCTACTTATCAGTCTGTAGTCAAGTGTTATGTGCTCGGGTTAGGCCCACATAGAAGCACTGCACATTTTCTGACATTTTCCTCTTTCGGCACCATCATTTTTTTTTACTGTGACCTGTGACCTTCTGCACACATTTGCATGCGTGACAATGTTGGATTTGTTTTTCTGAAACTACTTTGCTAATACATCTGGCTTCGCGCAACATTTTCATGATTTACACATGCCATACAAATGTCGTTCTATCTTCATCCATGGGGCAACAGGGCTATCTGCATGGCCATTATAATACTAATCTGCATATACCTAGCAATAATGCTTTTAATTGTAAATAAAGAGGCATTTCTGGGGTGAGCAGAGGAGACACTTCAGCTGACGTCCCTGCGTGAGTCACTTGAAGGGTCAGCTGACTGACCTCTGCTACCCTCTATAGGGACACAACAAACTCCAGAGACCTCTTGCAACTGCCCAGCTGACCTGCTGCCCGAACTTGCCTGGACCTATGACTGGACCTGCCTGACCCCTACTGGCCTCTTCTGGCATGAGTTCCTGATCCCCAAGTGATGGCTTCCCAAGTCCTGGATCATTGGATGACATCAGAGAGAAATCCTCCTGGCCTAACTGAAGGTTCCCCCAAATCCAGCGCAGAGCAAGGCAAAGCCCCACAAAGCGTCACCGTACAAATGAAAACTTAATTGGAAGAAATGGTGAGCAATGGGAAGCCCCACAAATTCTTTCCCCACAACTGCCATCGATCAATGTCAAGCAACGCAAAGCACTCAAAGTCTTCCTGCATCACTGTCATCTTCATAGGAACCAATGCAGAAAAACACAAAGCCCTGCAAAGCCTTGCCATGCAGCTCATCGGAACTGACACAGAGAGACAGAAAGCTCCTCAACACCTCACTGCATAGCTTCATCAGAACCAACACCAGATGATAAGAAGCCTTGTAAAACAACGCCACACTAACAATGCACCAAAGACATAGGGTACAATCCTCAGCAGGCCGAACTTTGTCATGTGCCCAGCCTGCTCTCTATCGTGGTTTGCCTGAACATGTAACTTTGTCCTGGTCAAGCATGACCAGATACCCTCAGTTGGCATTTTGTGCCTTTTGGTGCTGCTTTGACATAACTATTTAAAATTGCATAACTCCAGTTCTACTGATTGGATTTGTGTCTTTTTGTTGTCAAATAATTTATAAAATTTTACTCAATTTATCCAAATTGATGAGGGTTTTTTTCTTGTGTTGTGTTTTTACTTTATTACTGATTGTGTGCTGCATAAATGCTTTACAAATTCTAAGTTAAGCCTGACTGCTTTTTTGCCAGCGTACCAGAGGGTTAAATCCAGGTTGAATTTTTTATTTATTGTGGTTCACTTTGACTAGGATTGTGGCTGCTGCTTGAGAAGTGTTTTCACTCCACTCAATCAAAAACACAATTTCTCACCTAAACCTATGATATTGCCTTGCAGGGCAGCAATCTAATTTGTCTTAAGGGAAGCCAGGCATTAACTACCAGCTTCATTCTGTGTAAGCAATTATATGGTTTTAATGTAACCCAACAACTGTGCAACATACTCAGCACGTAAATGAGAGCAGACACTGAAGAGTCTGTAACCACGACAACAAAGTTAATGACATGGACATCATTTTGGATTATGTAATGCAAATTTGAAATGATGTTAACATAAACTGGCATATCAGGACCTAACTGCAGGCCTTTTAATATCTAGCTTTCTCTTACTATATAATATGTGCAATTTTGATTCGGAAGTTTATAATCCCAAATCCCTGTCCTAAAATTGTTATTATGCAAGGCATCTCAGAATTGGGTTTTCTTCGCAGTAGTTTTTCTCTCCTAATCCATTTATGATATCATATGATAAAATAAGAAGACAGAGGTGCATATGTGCAAGCCCGGATCGTCACGTTAATCCACGTTGTGGTGGGGATAGGGGCTTAGCCTTATTTACAAGGCAGCGTTAAGCCACTAAACATGGCTTAACACTGCCTTGTAAAATAGGGCCCCCTTTCAATCTATGGTTAGCGTGAAACGGGTGGGCACCAACTGATTTTGACGCTGTCCCAGATGTACAAGGGCAGCATACCTAGGAGGCAGTGTCACAATTGAGACCAGGTAAAACCTGGTCTTAAGTTGGCAAAACTATGAGAAATGCATAATTTCTTCTAGTTTTTGCTTTTTCCATGTGTGCTGCCTTGTGCAGCACACATGGAAAAAGCAAAATGCCAGGGATTGTTTATATACAGGAAGGTCTTCCTTCCTGTACATGAACACTATTTAAAAAAAGCCATTTTGTGACTTTCATGTGTGCTGCTTTAAGCAGCACACATGAAAGTGAAAAAAATTGCATTTTCAGGAATGTTTATGTGCAGGAAGCAACACCTTCCTACACATAAACAATCCTTCCCTGCAGAGAGACACCGTTGCACTATGGTGCAAGGGTGCCTGTGATGGGACTACACTGCTAAGTGTAGCACCATTGCGGGGTGGAAGCAAATCTGCACCATATCTTTGTAAATATGGTGCAGCCTTGTGTTTCAGAAGTGGCGGAGTGAGGCGTTAAACCATGACAGCTAATGCCTTACTCCGGCACTTTGATTGTATAAATCCCCGATAATGTTTTCATTTCAAATATTTTGGGAATATATTTTTAAGAAATACATTGCTGATGAGTTACACTTTAAAATATTATTGTCAAATCACCTTAATGTGAATATCTGTTTTGTTTGATGAGTAGCATATTTGCTGTCCCCAAAGTTGTCCTCAGTATTTGCATATAATAATACTGGATTTATTCATATCAGTGTGCAATAGCCGTAGTCCAGGGGGGAAAACTCCTAATGATGTTCTGTTCATCACTCTCCCTGTAGGAGGGGTCGTAGTATTACATTTGCTGTATACTAATATATAATCACAGCAAGAATGGCACATGCTTCTTCGTCGTGAAGTTGATGGTTACCACATGAAGAATGAAACGTTCATGTGGCTAAAAAAGTGTGTTAGAAGAAAAGCAAACTCCGTAAATATGAAATACACGGTGTCAAACAATTAACCTATTCCACAGTCTAAATATGTAATCTGCTGTAAAAACACTGGACAAATTTACCAAACAGCAACAAGAGCTGAGCATCTTTTTTTAACGTAATCGTGATTGTTCGATCCATTTGTTGTGGACCACCCGTTAATGCTGCTGAGTATGTGACCAATCAAATGAACAAACTCAACCTGATGGTGTGAGCGTGCATCGTCTTTTTTTTTTACTACGGTCCACATTTCCTCTATGTCCCTTGTCCTCGACCCAGTCATTACTCATGAGGTATATTCCACAGAAAGGAAATAAAACAGGCAACGCTTGATAGGTCCACCCCCCCTCCAGCCACGGGATATAATACTATAGCCAGCACACAGCACTTCCTATTTTGTTTCCTGTCAGTCTACATGACATGGGACACTGAGGGGACTGCCAGGCTTTTACCTCCATCGGTTTTGTTTACTGGCTTCTCCTTCTACTGGGCTTTGGCAGTGCCTTGAGACCGTCTTTGGAGTGGCTGGAGTCGGGCATGGTTGAGGCCTCCTGCACTCTGTAAGTTGCTGCCCGGTGCCTTGCTTGCTTGGCTTGGATGTCCCCCGGTTGCTTTCTCTTTGTCTCATGCTGCTCTGTGAGCGCATTTCAATCTCGGACCTTCTCAGCATTGTTCCAGGCAGTTGGGATGGTCTGTGTCAATGTTTTTCTGCTAGCGACATCCTGCAGTTGTGTTTCCTGGAAGGGCCCTGGAAAGGGTTTCCAGCTGAAGTTTCAGAGGACACCTCCTCCTGATGCGAGTCCTTGGAATCAGTGTTCCTGACTATAACACATCCCAAGGTGGTCCTGCTGGGGTGCTGCCAGAGGTTGGTGGGAGGCTGCACCATTTCCTGTTGGCATGGCGTCTCACGACGACGTACCTATGGGTATTGGAAGTCCTGGACCGATGTTACCAGATCGAGGATCAAGTTCCTTTTCTTACCCCCTATGTCAAGCAGGGTGGGGACTCTGATTCCAAAGAAGGTGTTGTGGCAGCTAGCCCTGTTGGTGGGAGTTCAGCTGTTGTTTCTGAAGAAGGCTATTCAGACCTCTTTCTGGTGCCTAAGGTCATGGGTGGCTTTTGGATCAACTTCCGGCCCCTAAAAAGGTTTGTCTGTAAGATTCCCTTCAAGATGGAGACCCTGCAGTGTGTGATCCTATTCATTCAGGCCAGCTGGGTGATGTCTACCATGGATCTTCAGGATGCATATCTGCATGCTCTTGTAGCTTTGGAGTTACAGAGGTTTCTGAGGTTTTGCCTGAGAGGTCGTCATTGGCAGTTTTGTGTCCTCCCTTTTGGCCTGCGTTCCTCACCCTGGGTATTTACCAAAGTGGCGGTTCGCTTTGTGGCTCACCTTCATCTCCTGGGGCTGTCTGTGTTTCTCTAGCTGGATGACAGGCTTCTGCAGGCCCCCTCTGCCCTGGTGATGTCTCAGAATATGGATTGGGACATTTATATGCTAGAGGGCCATGGCTTTCTCCTGCATTTTCCAAATTGCCATCTTCATCCTGCCACCCGGAGGTCTTTATAGGGGCGGACTTCGACTCTGTTCTGGGCAAGGTGTTCCTCCCTCCTTCCAGGATCCTGCATCTGCAGTCGTTGTTGGGGGCATGGTTGTCTCAGACTTCAGCTTCCATGCTTCAGTGGATGGAGATACAGGGGCACAAGGCAACCTCAGTGTTCACTGTTCCCTGGGCCAAGTTGCATCTTGGCCCCTTGCTGTGGCACCTCCACTGCTTTGTTCTTTTCCCTGTTCAGGACTTCTCCTTGGAAGGTCCTGTGTGCCTGGAGGTGGTGAGCAGCCTGCAGTGGTGAATGGACTCTTCCAATCTCTCCCACGGTATGTGGTTGCATCCCGCTCCACCTGTGGTTTTGTTGACGGATGCCAGTGCATTGGGTTGGGGTGCAACTCTGCGTCAGTGGAGTGTGAAGGCTCTTGGCAGGGATCGGAGTCTTGCTGACCTTCCAACTGTAAGGAACTGTCTGCTATGGAATAGGCCCTGCGGTATCTCTGTTGGGTTGCAATGTTCTGGTGACGTCCGACAACACAGTGACTGTAGCTTACGTGAGTCATCAGGGCAGTACTCTCAGTCAGTCTTTGAATCTTGTGGCCTGTGCTATTGCTGGTTGGGTGGAGCTTCATCTCCAGGCCATTTCAGCTCAGCACATTTGGGGCTTGGGCAATGTGGTGTCATTTGCCCTGAGTCGCAAGTTTCCGTCCTCTCTGACTTTGTGCCTGTCTCCCAGAGTGTTCCATTTGACTTGCCCCAGGTTCAGGACTCCCAAGATGGACTTATTTGCTTCCAGGACCAATGCTCTCTTGCCCCTCTTTTTTTCCCAGATTCCAGAACGGGGGCGAGGGGTGTGAAAGCCTTGTCCCTCATGTGGCCCCCTTGGTTTCTGTATGAATTCCCTTTTCGCTCATCCTTGCATTTCTGTTGAAGGTCCAGAGGCTTGGGGTTCAGGTAGTGGCTGTGTCGCCTCACTGGCCTGGGGGGTCTTGGACCCCATTATTGTTGTGTCTGTCTGGGGTCCTCCTTGGATCTTGCAGGGGAGCCCTTCTCCTCTGACTTCTTTCGCTCCTCTCCTGCTGTTCCCCTATCACCTTAGCGGGCTGGAGGTTTGCCTGACCACATTATTTCTGTGATGAAGGCCTCATAAAGGAGGTCCGTTTTGTCTTCTTTTTCTATGCATTGGTCTTCTTTTGACACCTGGTGTTCTGGTCATGGTCTGTCCTCTACTTCTTGTTCTGTCTCTGAGATCCTGCAGTTCTTTTTGGACAGATTCCATAATGGTTATGCTTTGTCTACCCTGATGGGCCAGAGGGCGGCTGTCCGGGCTTTCTGTGATCCTGATTCCTTGTCCTTTTCAGACGGGCTGTTGGTGTCTTGGTTGTTCCAGAGCTCTTCTCTCTCTTCTCCTATTGCTCATTCATCGTTGCCTGCCTGGGATCTGTCTCTGGTCCTGCATGCTCTGCAGTTCTCTCCTTTTGAGCCTTTGTTGTCTGATGAGGTGAAATTCCTAGCTTTTAAGGTGGCTTTTCCGGTGGCCATCACCTCGGCTCAAACGTTGGGGGAACTTTCTGCTTTGCGTTGTTCTCCCCCTTTTTTGAGGTTTGTGGAAGGTGCTGTGACTTTGTGTTTGGATCCTGGGTTTCTGCCGATAGTTCCTTCTATCTTTCATGCTTCTCAGGAGCTGGTCTTGCCTTCTTTCTACCCTTCATCTTCTTTTCCTGAAGATTGGTTGTTACTTTGACCGTATATGTTGAGCATTCAACGGCTTTTTGCTCATCTGACATTCTGTTTGTGACTTTTGGACTGGCTGGCCGGGGGAAGGCCGTCTCTCTGCTTACCCTGGGTAGTTGGATCAAGTCTGTTATTTCCTTGGCTTATCATGGCTCTGGTTTGGCTTGTCCTTTAGGTGTGCAGGCCCATTCCACAAGGGGTGTCTCTGCTTCCTGTGCTGCCTTTCATGAGTAAGATCTGCTGTGTGTGAACTTAGGCTTCTGAGTCTACCTTTATTAAGCATTACAAGTTGAATTGCACTCTGAATGACGGTTTGAACTTTGGGTGTGTTGTTCTTAGTGCTGTGGAATCTGATGCTCCTCATTGATTCTTTCATGCCATTAACGTTTTACTGTGATGCACTTCTCTCCTGTGTGCTGTCTGGTTTGTTGTCTGCCAGTGTTCCAAAAGCCTTCACTCTATGATGATTTCTTTGGTATGCCTCATGAGTAATGACTGGGTTAAGGACAAGGGATGTAGAGGTAATGTCCTGATTACTTACTGGTAATCCTAATTACTCTTATTCCTACTCGTCTGTAACCCAGTCATGTTTCCTGCCCACCCTCCCTGTGTCAGGCCTTTTTTGTGCTTTGTCTGTCAGGAGGTGCTGTGTGCTGGCTATTATATTATTGCCCCTGGCAAGAGGGGGGTGGAGCCATCAAGCATTTCCTGTTTTGTTTACTTTCAGTGGAATATACCTCATGAGTAATGACTGGGTCAAGGACGAGTAGGACTAAAAGCAATATGGATTACTGAAGTAATCAGGACATACTGGACACTACTTGGGAACAAAAGGTGGGTTAGTGACGCTCCCACTGAAAATTACTCCCCCACCACCTTGTGATGGTTAAGTTTGCTACCTAAACATATGTGTAAAAGATAGATCAAATGTCAGCTTAAAATTCATACAAGTAAACAGAAGTTTAACATATCAAATTAATCAGACAACAAAGTTGAGGTATTTCTGAGAAGTCGGAATGTGAGGTCGTAATACATATCTGGATTTGCACCCATTTTGCAAATACTGACCATCACAGTAGGGGATTCAGGCTCACTGACTTTGTACACCTCAAAGTCACTCCTCCTCAAAAGGAAAACCGTTGATGAGCTGCCTTGAGTTTTCCAAGTCAGTGTCACGCTAAATTTATGCTCATCCTGCCTTGAAATACTGTTTCTTTGAAATTACGCATTTTATGTGGCTCACTCTGTCATTGCATTACAATTTGTACTGGAGAGGGTACCTTGCCTACCTGATATCATACGGTACATCGCTAGCACAATTTTTGCCCACAGGTGCAATGATAAGCATCTTGCTGAAAGGTCTTCGTAAACATGGTGCTACACATTTTTTTCCATTCTTGGAACAGGTTGCCTGCAGATTTTTAGTGCAACACTTCACAATTTTTAATATATCTGGACCTTAGATTCTATCACACTCGGGTGTCCCACATTCATGCCCATGAATTAGCAGGAACTTTGATTGATTAGGTCACCACCAGTGCTAGAAAGGTAGGGTATCCCGCCAGATCCAATTTTCAGCAGGTGTTTCGGGGCCCAGCAAAATGTACAGAATTTTTCAGTGTGTCATTTTCCGACACGGAACACACCTTAGCAGCACCTGCACATTTTTTGCACTCCCTTTAGAGCAGCAACCCGTAGGGAGGGAGTGGGCTTTATTTTCACTTCCAGCTGAGCCCAAAACAAAGGCCTGAATTAAAAGCTCATAAGTCTTTCTTTGGTTCAATTTTTCACCCTGTCTCGGAGCCATCAGGAGTGTAACACCTAGACACCAAAGCAAAGCTACGGATTTACTTTATATTGAAATCTTTTATAGCGCTACCATCCCAATGTAGGTGTCGGAGTGCTTTAAATCACACATCGAGACACAAATCATACAAGTGTATAAATAAATTTAAAGTGAATGTTACATAACACAATGTGGATTATAAGGCGTAAGAATTACATATCATCCATACTTGTAGACATTATAAGCCTCTCAAAATTGCTGGACACACAAAGATCTTGGCAGCAGGTGTTAATAAGTCTGTGAAATATTTTAAAATGCATCCTCCTTGTGACCAATTGAGTAAGCTAGAATAGACTTACAGTCACATTTATCCTGGTTGCAAATTACAATGGATGCACAAATTGACTGTTTTTCAAGCTACACCCCTTGTGACTCCACTACCTTTCCTCTGCCACACCTTGACCGATGATTTATGAGCTCCTGCAGAGAATTTTTTCTAATTCGAGTGTTGTTGACCACCCGCTCTACAGCAGCACTTCTTCAAATACAGATAGTTCAGTGTGCACGTTATTTGCCACTTTTAGGGCCAGAGTTTCAAAAAAGGCATGCAGTGCAGCCCCCCAAAGAGGCTGTGCTACAGAGATATGGCTCTATCCTCCCGTTTCTATCGAAACAATGCTGATTTCGGCTGCTGTGTGCCAGGCACACACCTTAATAATTAAACAACAGGGGGTGGAGATGGACAGAGTTTCTGAATTAAGCAGAATACTCTCACCCAGTCAAGAGATCAGGGCTTAATCCAACACCGTTTTTTAGCTCACTGCACCATCCCAGCTCAGAACCTGGCTATATGCAAATTAGTCTGTCCCTGGCCCAGTGCATCATGGGAACAGGGCAAACCAAACTACCAAGCCAATTCTTTCAATGGGAAGGAAACAAGCTTCCAGGGACCGGTTTCTGGCATTTCAGCCATCTTCGGCCCGGCTTGCTTGAATCCTGACGGTGCAATGAGCAAGGCACACACCTTAGCGCTTAGCGCTAGGGTGTGTGCTTAAATCTAGCATAGGTTTGGTACAGAAGGGTACCCTTCCTGTACAAAATACTATGCCTAGGCAAGTAAAAACAAAAATTCACTTTGTATGTGTGCTGCACAGTGCAGCACGCATGCAAAGCCATAAAAGAATGGACAAATCAAAACATTTCTCCAGTTAACACCTCCTTTGAAGTGGCGTTAACGTTTGGCACTAAACTGTCTATAATTGTTTATAGATACAGGTTTGCATTAAAAGGTATGGATGGTAGTATGTGAATGCCCATGTACCACCCATGTAATTTCCCCTTGGGGCTAAGTAACACAAAGCAGTGCTTCTCATTACTTTCAATGCAAATTATGAGCAAATCATTTTGTGCTGGTTAGCATCACTTTTGTGATGCTAACCAAGCACAAAACATTTATAAATCTACCCATTAGTGTCTTCTCTATGGTGATACTACAATTGTAGAATTTTTCAGTTTATTTTTCTCCAAAGTTGTTCTTGTGATAGTGAGGCATTTGCTATTCACATGTGCAGCTTTTGAAACACACTATTCCAGACTATCGATAGAACCACGGGTACCTCATGAGTCACCCATTGTCATATGTGTCCACCAAATATGATACCAGTCCACAAAGAGACATTGTCAGCCTTCCATCAAAGTGGACAAGGACTTATGTGCCAGAACCTTCACTAGGTAAACATTACAATCCAGTTTTAATACCCGGAGGAGTCACAATGGTCCATATATATATATATATATATATATATATATATATATATATATATATATATATATCTCTTACTCAAAGTGATCCTTCAGCCTCTGGGACGCGCTCAGCAGTGTGTGCTCTGCCTGGGGGTCGGATCCTGACCCAGGAAATTTCAAAGGACAAAAGAGGCGGCACAATCAGGATGTTAAGTTTAAGCCTTTATTTCAAGACTTTTCACCCCACCCTATATATATATATATATATATATATATGCGCTCCAAGTGTTTAATGGAAAAACGAACAGCAACGACGCGTTTCGCCTTGGGGCTTCGTCAACTTGACGAAGCCCCAAGGCGAAACGCGTCGTTGCTGTTGGTTTAAATATCTGTGGAAACCTCCCCTGCGTGTGCTACTTTCCTTTTTGGAGTGATCTTCCTGGGACACTTGGAGCGCATATTTAAACACGGGTACACCCCCGTTTCCGTGTGCACCCACTCGCGTGTGCAATTGGTTGGTGTTTTGGAGCTGTGTGATATATATATATATATATATATATATATATATATATATATATATATATATATATATATATATATATATATATATATATATATATATATATATATATTACCTACTGGCGGTCGCCAGTAGGTATATATAGTTAGGATGTTTTCTCTATGGGATTTTTGAAAATTCTATGTCTAATAACTTTGGCGTTTGTGGACGGAATTGGCAGAAATTTTCAGGAAAATGGAACATTTTATTTCTGAGCAGCCCCCGACAATTTGGGGGGTTTCATCAAGGGGGGGCCGAGAAAAAAGGGGGGTCCCAAAACGCGTTTTTCCCATGTTAATTTCCATAGGGCGGTTGGCCTCACTTTTAGCTCGAACGGCTGAATGGATTGGCACGAAACTTGGCAAAATTGTAGGGACTGTTAGCCCGATGTGCCTTTGCTAGGTCTCAATATATGTGCTCCAGTGGATTTTGAGTAATTTAGGTTCAAAAAAAGATATATATCTGGGCGGAGCCTAACCACACATCTGATCTGATTGGCTGTCAGCACTTCATCCAAGAAGTGTTGGCAGCCATCTTGGGACCAATATACATGATAGCACCTCATTAAAAAGCATTGTAGTTAATAGAGGGTTTTAGGACTTTAGTTACATTATAAATCATTTGTTGATGGTACCATACTCGTTTTAGGAATTGTGGTGGGTTCTAGGGTGATTTTACCATGTGAAAAAACCTTCTGCTGTGATATCATGAATATTGTTTGAAAGAAAACTAATATCTCATGATTTTCCCACAGTGGTTTGGAAGGGGATCTATAAGCTAAACTGAAAGCATATTTTCTGTAAATTCACATTATCTTTCTCAGGCATGTGAAAATGAAGTCTGACATTCTCAGTAAAACATGTACATTCAACAAGGACAGAGACTGTCAGTTGATTCCTTTGTGTTCTACTGCAGCCTCCTAGAGTGTTCTAAAGAACAACTAGAGCGCTAACAGTCCTACCTATTACAAAGGTATGGCACACCTGAAGCCATCTTGATTGGAATAAAGTGGTAACTCTTAAAACATTTAATTTAAAAAGAAACAACATGAGGGGGTATATTTTGCCATAGAAAGTATGATTAGTGCTGCAGAATGAAAAATTAGGGCACATTTTGAGTGACTTCTCAAATCCTTTTCTATTTCATTAAAACATTCTGACATGCAGTCTCCCAAAATGGCCACCAGAGACAAAAGAGCCCAAATGTAGCCCAAATATCACCCAGATGTAGCCCAAGTATAGCCCAATGACAGAATGTCCCAGAGTGTTCTAAAGAACAACTAGAGCGCTAACAGTCCTACTTATTACAAAGGTATGGCACACCTGAAGCCATCTTGATTGGAATAAAGTGGTAACTCTTAAAACATTTAATTTAAAAAGAAACAACATGAGGGGGTATATTTTGCCAAAGAAAGTATGATTAGTGCTGCAGAATGAAAAATTAGGGCACATTTTGAGTGACTTCTCAAATCCTTTTCTATTTCATTAAAACATTCTGACATGCAGTCTCCCAAAATGGCCACCAGAGACAAAAGAGCCCAAATGTAGCCCAAATATCACCCAGATGTAGCCCAAGTATAGCCCAATGACAGAATGTCCCAGAGTGTTCTAAAGAACAACTAGAGCGCTAACAGTCCTACTTATTACAAAGGTATAGCACGCCTGGAGCCATCGTGATGGGAATAAAGTGGCAACTCTTAAAACATTTAATTTAAAAAGGAACAAAATGAGGGGGTATATTATGCAATAGAAGGTATTATTAGTGCTGCGGAAAGAAAAATTAGGGCACATTTTGAGTGACTTCTCAAACCCTCTTCAATTTCATTAAAAAATTCTGACATACAGTTCCCAAGATGGCCACCAGAGACTAAAGAGCCTACATGTAGCCCAAATATCACCCAGATGTACCCCAAGTATAGCCCAATGACAGAATGTCCCAGAGTGTTCTAAAGAACAACTAGAGCGCTAACAGTCTTACTTATGACAAAAGTATGGCACACCAGAAGCCATCTTGATTGGAATGAAGTGGTAAGTCTGAAAACACTCAATTTAAAAAGGAACAACATGAGGGGGTTAATTTTGCCATAGAAAGTATGATTAGTGCTTCAGAAAGAAAAATTAGGGATCATTTTGAGTGACTTCTCAAATCCTCTTCTATTTCATTAAAAAAATTCTGACATGCAGACTGAAACATGCACTTTGAATACCAGCAGCAGACGTCCCTGGTGAGCAGTAGCTTTACTACAGTGATCTAATGTGCAACTAGAGTGCTAACATTCAGAATTTATGGCAAATGTGTGACACATCTGAATGCCTTCTTGATGGAACCAAAGTAAACAAGCATTGAAAATGCAATATATCTCGCCCTCGTTTAAGTTAAAGCCATTCTGTTTGTAATGAGGTGGCTTTTTAGCTTTGCTTTTATTAGTGTTTTTTCAACTTTCATGTAAATAACATGCATCTGTATGCATATAAGTATATGTATGCATGCATTTATGTTTGTATTTATATAGATATACAGATGATATATGTTTATATACGTATGTATATATATATATATATATTCACTGAAAAACCATAGGCTATAGACCATATATAGTTAGGAATTAGCATTTACAAAACCTTGAAAATTCACTGAAAAAAACATAGGTTATAGACATCAGTGATGTCACTGACCATGTCATGAATGATGTAATATGTGACATCATCAGCAGTGGATTGTGGGTGCGCGATATATAGTTAGTGCAACTAACTATATATGGAATTTCAATGGTTTTGTGTGAGTAAAATAAGGTTTTGTAAATGCGAATTCCTAACTATATATGGTCTATAACCTATGGTTTTTTCAGTGAATTTTCAAGGTTTTGTAAATGCTAATTCCTAACTATATATGGTCTATAACCTATGGTTTTTTCAGTGAATATATATATATATATATATATATATATATATATATATATATATATATATGTGTGTGGGTGGCAACAGGGAAGCAGCGTTGAGGAGATTAGAAACACGCTACATTCTCACGCTAGATAGCAAGTTTCCCAATGGGTTGAATGCTTCAGAAGACTTGTACACCTGTTTATAATTTTGCTTTCCGTTATCTCCATTGGTTGATTCCTCTAGGCATTGATAATTGTGTCCTTTTTGTACATCAGACAATATGGTTTATATATAGTGTTTCCAGCAAGGCCATCTATTTGTCTAAGGACATACATGCCGATATGTTGTCATTTGTTCTGCCCAGTGCCCCTACTGTTTCAGTCTGACAGATTGGATTACATCATATTTTCTAGAATGATAATGTTGATAATCTAATTTAATCTGTTGGCACATTGTTTTTAAATCACTATCATTTTCACTTGCACTTTTTTCCAACCAGTATGACTTTTTCAGTTTTGATTCAAGCTGATTTAAGTGTTTTAGTGAATAGGTTGTCTGTTATGACGGTGCACGCAATTTAACGATGGCGGAATCAAACATGTGCGCTTATAGTAATAAATATTGTGGATTTATCCAGATATTGATATAGGCAACGAATTGCCTTAGCCTTTATGTCTAATATTGTTGCACAAGCATGTTGAACATCCATTTGTTCATGTGTTTTTGTTGGATTTCATCACGGATTGATCCGGAGATTTTAAAATTTAAAATTCATCCTGTGTATATACACACATGTGATACAGATCAACTAAACATTTATGAAATGCAATGTGCGTAGGGATTTATCCCAACACTGTAAAAGACTACCTAACAAATTGTGTACATTGTTTAAATTGTCTTGTACGCGATGTCTTTGCAATACTAAGATCTCATAGTATTTTAACTATGTCTATTGCACTATGCACTTTATTCATTTCTGGTTGGTTACTGCATTTGAGCACTAGCACTTTAAATTTTGCCTTACGACTGCATAGCACCATGTGATCAAGGCCTGTGAGAGGCCGAAACGTTATGCTGCCGTTTGTTGCTTAATAAAATTACAACTCACGGAATACCTGGTCCTGCTGTGTTTCTTCGAGGTAGCGCGGCTGCATGAAGCTTTGAGTGCCTTGGTGAGGACCCGTTTTGGATATATATATATATATATATATATATATATATATATATATATATATATATATATATATATATATATATATTGAAAAAATATATAGGTTTCAGGCCTTATATAGTTAGGAATTAGCATTTAAAAAACCTTTGAAATTCACTAAAAAAACTATAAATTTTAGGGGTGTTATAGTTAGCTGGACATTTCACTCATACAAACCCATTGAAATTGTTCCTATATAATTAGTTGTACTAACTATATTTCGCGCACCCGCAATCCACTGCTGATGATTTCACATATTACATCATTACTATCCACTATATTTAGTGAGACACTATAAGTTGTTAAAGTAAACAGTCAATTGCACTGCTACTAAATCCTCCATCCAAATATTTATTTTTATATAGCCACTCATTCTTCAATGCAAATTGCTATATATATAATGCATATTTAAATAACGAAGCAAACCACATTCATTGGATGATGTCATCAGTGATGTCATTTGAGATGCCATCAGTGATGTCACTGACCATGTCATGAATGATGTAATATGTGACATCATCCGCAGTGGATTGCGGGTGCGCGAAATATAGTTAGTACAACTAACTATATAGGAGCAATTTCAATGGTTTTGTATGAGTGAAATGTCCAGCGAACTATCCTAAAACTTCTCGGGCCTCATGTATGAGGCTGTGCGTCCCTTTTATGCCGCCGGTGCATCACTTTTTGTGACGCACCAGTGGCGTAAAACATGCGCCTTGTTGCGCCATATTTACAAAGTGTCACATCTAGGTAGATGCGTCACTTTGTCAACCCCTGCGCCACATTATACATGCGCCAGATATAATGTATGCAAGGGGGGCGTATTGACGCAAGGAAGGGTCATAGAAGTGACGCAGTGAAATCTATGAGATTTCACTGCGTCACTTTTAGGAAGCTGTTGCGTCAAAATCTTGCGCCTGCCTCACAGCAGGCGTAAGACTGACGCAGGCCTTTCACATTGGGCTTGCCCCATGTGAAAGGGCGCATTGCTGGAGTTGAGCCACTATTGTGACACACTCCAGCAACGCGTCACTTTTGCGCTTACAGATAAATCAGAAATACACTAGAAACATTATCTGTAACTCCTTGCGACATGATGCGTCATACATTAAATATGATGCATCAGGAATGTCGCAAGGAGTGCGCACTGAGAAGTGACGCATCGCTGCTTTCACGCAGCGATGCGTCATTTCTCATAAATGAGCCCATAGTTTTTTGAGTGAATTTCAAAGGTTTTTTAAATGCTAATTCCTAACTATATAAGGCCTGAAACCTATGGTTTTTTTCAGTGAATTTCAAAGGTTTTTTAAATGCTATTTCCTAACTATATAAAGCCTGAAACCTATGGTTTTTTCAGTGAATTTCAATGGTTTTTTAAATGCTAATTCCTAACTATATCAGGCCTGAAACCAATGGTTTTTTCATTGAATTTCGAAGGTTTTTTAAATGAAATTTTTTAAATGTATTAATTGTTATTTTTTTTATACTGATTTACTAAATTTTTGCAGGCAGATGTTCAGAGGGCACGCCCCCTTTTTACAACACTCTGCAGCGCAGCTCCATGGCGCTTACTGGAGATACCTCTTGGACTAGTTCCCTCTAGGAGACCTCTGAATTGAACCGGAATTAATTCCCCAACTTAAACTGTGCAAACGCTCCCTGTAGAGTGTTCTAAATTTGGGGATTAAGTTCCCTTGCATACTGGGGGTCCCTGGGTGCCAGCTAGCCCACCATGAGCCTCCATTATGCGCCAGGGGGCTGCGTTGCTTTTCCCGGAGGGGTGGCGGTGCCCGGGGCAGTGTAGGGGGGGATTGGACCCCCCCACACTTCTTTATCACTATGCCCCCGCGATTTTGTCCCCCCGGGGTGTAATTTGAAAAAAAAAACGGTTTTTAAAAAATACATTTTTGGCCTTGAGGGTTCTTGTGGGACCACCTGGGCAGGCCTAGGGGGTCAGGGTGTTTCTACCCTGCCCCCTTTTTGTGTTCTACATGTTTGTTTTTCTGCTTTCTTGTGCCTTGGTCTACCGAGCACAAGATGGCTGCCAACACTTCCTGGTTTGAAGTGTTGAAAGCCAATGAGCATGCAGCTCCTGCTCGGAAAGTTTTAGAACTCAAAAAGGGGGCAGGGTAGAAGCACCCTGTCCCCCTAGGCCTGCTCAGGATGTCCCACAAGGACCCCCAAGGTCCCCCAAATTTTTAATTTTTATGGGGGGAAAATCGGGGGGTGCGCGTACGGTGCGCGTCCCTGTTTGACCCCCTGAGCAGGCCTAGGGGGTCAGGGTGCTTCTACCCTGCCCCCTTTTTGAGTTCTACATGTTTGTTTTAATGCTTTCTTGTGCCTCAGTCTACCGAGGCACAAGATGGCTGCCATCAATTTCTGTTTTGGAGTGTTGACAGACAGTGGCAGCCAATCAGCATGCAGCTCGTGCACGGGAAAGTGCGCGCACGGTGCGCGCTTATAGATATATATATTTTTTCTCTTTTGATTTTATCAGGAACTACTGGAGGGATTTACACCATTTAAGCAAAAGGGTGATCTGCGAATCAGACTCTACCATTTTGCCAAATTTGGTGTAATTCTGTTCAGCGGTTCGGGCCGTAGCCGTGTCTAAAGGTCCTATGGAAATTAACATGGGAAAAACACTTTTTGGGACCCCACTTTTTTCTCGGCCCCCGCTTGACAAATCTACCAGAGACTTTCAGGGAAGAAGCAGAGCGGAACGGGCCATCTTCTTTGGGAAATTCGCAAAGATTCAACAACCGGCGCCAAAGTTATTCCCAATAGAATGTTGCGGATTTCCTATGGAAACTATGTCCTAACTATATATACCTACTGGCGACCGCTAGTAGGTTATATATATATATATATATATAACTTGAATTTTTTTTTTGCCTGCGTTTGACCCATGAGTGCGCCTCTTTTGCTGGCTGGATTGCGTCACTGTGGGAAAAACACACACATATATATATATATATATATATATATATATATATATATATATATATATATATATATATATATATATATTCACTGAAAAAACCATAGGTTATAGACCATATATAGTTAGGAATTAGCATTTACAAAACCTTGAAAATTCACTGAAAAAACCATAGGTTATAGACCATATATAGTTAGAAATTAGCATTTACAAAACCTTATTTTACTCACACAAAACCATTGAAATTCGCATATATAGTTAGTTGCACTAACTATATATCGCGCACCCGCAATCCACTGCTGATCATGTCACATATTACATCATTCATGACATGGTCAGTGACATCACTGATGACATCACTGATGACATCTCAAATGACATCATGATGACACAACTGATGACATCTCAAATGACATCACTGATGACATCACTGATGACATCTCAAATGACATCACTGATGACAACACTGATGACATCTCATTTGAAATTACTGATCACATCACTGATGACAACATTCATGTGATAATACGATGAACCTCTTCAGACTCTAGTATGACCTTAGATACACTCAGTGTAAACAGACACTCACAGACTGTCACTCATCCATGGAGTTACTCACACACCTAGTCAGTCATGCAAAGAATCAATCACACCTCCATTTCCTCAACTATACAGTTATACACACCTTACTTATTCAAACATATACTAACACATATTTACTCTCTTATATAATCCCTGATACAAGTTCACAATGATCCATACAGCCACTCACAAATTCACTGGCTCTTATGCACAGTTATTTATATATGTCAACTCCCACATGTACTGTGTTTTACATATGTACTTACTTTGACATGTAGCACTGAGATATCCATTCACTCACCAATACACTCATGCACACAGTCAACCGCCCATACAGCTGTTTCCACATGCACTTTTGAACCCATACATCTAGTGAATCAACTGCTCACACATCTATGCACAGAGTCATACACCTCCCAGCCACCCACACACACACTCAGTCTCCCATACAAATACTTGGGCAACCAATCAATAACCCATATAGTTACTCATATAGCTACTGATCAACACATGCAGCAGTTTACAGAACAACAGACATAATGATGCACACATTAAGACAGTTTAGTCACTAACCCATGCACTCAGTGAGACACATTTAATCACTCACTCATACAGTCAGACATGCACCTACTAAATCCTTCATCCAGACACTTATACATCCACTCATTCTTCAATATGTAAGACATATTTTAACTCTACAGAAACATACAGTCACTGGATGTTGTCATCAGTTATGTCATCAGTGATGTCATTTGAGATGTCATCAGTGATGTCATCAGTGATGTCACTGACCATGTCATGAATGATGTAATATGTGACATGATCAGCAGTGGATTGCGGGTGCGCGATATATAGTTAGTGCAACTAACTATATATGCGAATTTCAATGGTTTTGTGTGAGTAAAATAAGGTTTTGTAAATGTCAATTCCTAACTATATATGGTCTATAACCTATGGTTTTTTCAGTGAATTTTCAAGGTTTTGTAAATGCTAATTCCTAACTATATATGGTCTATAACCTATGGTTTTTTCAGTGAATTTCAATTGTTTTTTACTAGCAAATATCAAAAGATGTAAAATGTATTCTTCTTTTAAAGGAAAAATATATTTTATATGTATTTAATATAATTTTTTTATGTATATAAATGTTTTGAGGGAACAAATTTATCAACTATCATGCTGAAGAAAAGTGTGGGGAAAAAAAACCAAAGAGGAGGACTATGAGGAAAGAACAATCAGTTCAAAAATACAATTGCTTTAAAGCATGAAGTGCTTTTCCACACATTTACATTTAAATAACCCATATTAGAACATACAAAATATCTACAGAGGAGACGGTGTACATTGAATTTTAGACTCTTCATTGGTACCTACATGTTGGTACTTACGTCACCCACACAACACAACAGCTCTATTCAGAGCTACCCTACCTCAAAGCACTCTAAAATATTATTTTACTATTTCCCTTGGTTTTCCCCTTGTTACGCTTTCCGGAACGCTACCCGGTGCGTGGACCGGGCGCTAACCGTGCGAAAAGCCCATGGCCATCTCGCCGTTTTTTACATTATCATGCAGCGCGAAACGTGTATTGGAGTCAACACCATAGAAAGAGGACTATTCCTATTCATAACCATCGTCATTTTGTAACGTGCAAATTGTACATATACTAGTAAATACATGATAGTACATTGTTTGCTATTTATCCGGCGATCTACAGATCTTTATCTAACATCTGCAATGGCAACAGTGTAAGACTTATTCGTCCATACAATGAAGCTCTGAATGGGCAATTCTAAACTGTGATCCATGCATTTGTCAACGTTATACCGCCCTGTATGGGCTGCTTACCCCTTTCCAAGATGTTCACTCTCACATTTTGTTAACAACGTACAACGCTGCATGATAATATAAAAAACGTCGAGATCGCCATGTGCTTTGTTTCACAACTGACAAAGGCTGATTGCCGAAACGCGTCTTGTGTGCGAAGGGTTTCAATAAAAAACTGGATTGAACCCCTCCCTTGTGAGTGCTGTTTCTTTACCAGATGAGCGAGATCCGGTGAAACTTGGGAGCAGTGATATATATATATATATATATATATATATATATATATATATATATATATATATATATATATATATATATATATATATATATATATATATTATATATATATGTTTTTTCCCACAGTGACGCTATCCAGACAGCAAAAGAGGCGCACTCCTGGGTCAAACGCGGGCCCAAAAAAACGTCACCGGTCTCCCCCCCCCCCCCCCCCCCTCGAAGTGCTGACAGACGCGTTTCGGTGTGGAACGCCTTTCTCAATGTCAGTTTCATAAAGTTAAAAGTAAACTTAAATACATTTTATTGGTGCATGTGACTTTGACATTTACAACGAAATGCTAGAAGTCGAAAAGGTGACTACCCATAGAAACCATGGCAGCCATTTTCAGAGTGCAAATAATAAGTGCAGTGACAATAAACAACTACACAATGTACTTCACAAAATTGCACTTATCGGGTAATACGGTTTTCATGATTGTGAAGGGTTTAGAATTTCACTACAGTTTGAAATAATTCATTGAGATTATTTAAACAACATTTCACAACGTAATTTCCTACCCAATTTGAACTTTTCAAAATTGTGCCCTGAATCGGCAATGAACCATTTTAGTTTTCAAAGTGTGGCTGATTTATATGTCGATTTACTGATTCTTAAACCTACATGGTGATAGAGTCTTTTTTCTTCTCTTAACGATGAATTGGAGAGCCCTCCAACTTTTACTTTATACACTATGATAATACAAATCTTATCAGGGAGCTACCCTAAGGACAGGAAAACCTATATTTTTTAGTATGTGTGAGGATAGTTGCAGCTGGACAGTCAAAGGGAGATAGTGGGAAATTCTCATAGTTGTTAACCCAGGTTTACCCACATCTCTTCATCCCCATTATGTCCTCCAGGTGTCATGGTTTGGAGCTTTATAATATATTTGGATTCTACTATCTGCAATTGTCTCACTCTGTCCCCTCCCCTCTCACTCTTGGGAACTTGGTCCAGGCTAAAAAAGCTCAATAAATCCCTATTGCTCTTGTGGCACTCCTCGAACTGGCGAGCGATAGGATAGTTTACATCCTTGATATTAATTGCTCGCATGTGTTCGAGGATGCGCTTCTTTACAGGATGAATGGTGCTACCAATATATCGCTTATTGCATGGACAAACCAGGCAATAAACGGTATACTTTGAATTACAATTCAGTAGTAGCTTAATCTTCCATAGACTATTGGGAGCATTGACATCAATTCTATATGCGTAAACTTTCTTACTAAACTTGCAGGCTTCGCAGCACATGCAAGGATAGAAACCAAAAGCAAGGTCCTTCCTAGGCGGGGCCAGCTGGAAGTGACTATGCACTAAGTGATCACCCACAGATTTCCCACGCCTGTAGGTGATCATTGGTCTAGCTGGCAAACTGCCTAGTAGGATTTGATCTGTCTGTAGAATCCTCTAATTTTAAAGGAAAATTTGCATGATCTGAGTAGATTTGCAGTTAAACTGTGTGATCATGCTTACTGGTTCTCCTTCCTTGCTACCTAGTTCCTTCTCAGTGTCTGCCCTAACTCTTTTGTTTACTAGTAGATCTTTCCTCTGGATTTTTTCCACTTTGCTTTCCACTGTTTTAAGACTATTGACACAGTAGCCCCTAGCTGTAAAACGTTCTAATGCGTCTTTTTTAGCCTGATTGTATTCCCTATCCAGGGTACAATTACGTTTAATACACAATAGTTCTCCTTATTGTATATTAGAGATCAGGCTTTTGGGATGGTGGCTCTCTGCGTGTAGGGTCGCATTTCCTGAGGTAAGTTTGCGATAAATTTTCATAAGTTGTCTGCTCTTATCAACATACACTGTTAGATCTAAATAGCAGACAGCCTCCCTACTGATGTTTGCTGTGAAGAACAAATTAAGATTGTTGTCATTCAGACGGTCGATGTACTCCTCAGCCGAGGAGCGATCACCTCGCCAGATGACAAAGAGGTTGTCTATGTATCTTGCCCAACGTATTATCCTGTCCACCCATGGCTCATTGTTCCCTGCATAGGCCACGTGCTTCTCCCACCAGCCGACGAAAAGATTTGCGTAGCTGGGGTCGAAGCACGTGCCCATCGCAGTCCCCCTTTGCTGCCTGTGCAGTTGCCTTGCAAAAATAAATATGTTATGTTCTAGGCAAAATGTTATCATACCGACAAGCATTTCATTGTGCTCTCCATACATAAAGGCTCTCTTTCCCAGGAACCATTTTATAGCATGTTTCCCCTGCGTGTGGTGGATGGACGTATAGAGGCTTGTTATGTCCATTGTTATTAACATCATGTCCACCTCCACCTCTAAGGCAGTGTCAAGGGTAGTCATGCCTCAGAGAAGCCCCACCTGGATAACGTGCATGGGGCCCCCCATCAAACCAATAGGTGGAAAAACGGTGGGAGAGAGGAGCAACCTTGCTCTCTACAACGAAGAATGTGTGAACATTATCCACGTAAGACAATGAAGCCATCTCTGATCGGAATCCTAGTTGTTTATACAATCCCCCGCAGTCCAACCCATGGCAATCAAGGGGGGGCCAGGCCATTCACAAACCATCAAATTGCAGATTTAGGTATCCGTGAGGGCATGGGGTAGCTCGAGTCAGGTCCTCGAGGCCGGAGGCGGGGTATCACCAACAAAACTCGTAAAGGCAGCCATAACCAAACCATGGCAGTCTCGGATATACACAGACGATCGCACCGCTTACCTGTAGCGTGAGCAGCCTGGGTGTGAAAACCTACCCCCACTCAAGGCGCCCCGTCGGCAGCGCGGAACAGCTGGTACCGGTTTGCAACAGCAACCGGGATTAAATAGTATGTCCCGCCCTTCCGCGTAGAGAAACCTGCCAGTGGGCGTGATCCCGGGCCCGGTGGATGCTTGCAATGGGAGGTTGTCATTGTTAACGATTGCAATAGCGGCGGCCATCTTAACAGGGGGTGGTATATAGAGGAAGGAGCACCCACCCCAATGTGTAAAAGGGTGAATTTCACCCAGTGCGGTGGTAAAAGCCATCGAAAGCCAAAATCTAGAACAGTATCAAAAACTCAGCATGACGCGATAGATGTCAGTGAGGCACTCATTACAGATCTCATGAAACTGATGACAGATAAAACTCCAACGAAAAAACAATACAACCTTATCAAGAAGAATTGGGATCTGCTGCAAGATCTTAGGAATGATGAAAACTTGATTTTTAAATCTTCAGATAAAGGAGGAAATATTGTCATCCTAGAAAAAGAACAATACTTGAAGGAAGCCCTGAGACAACTACAGGATCATGACTGCTATACTACCATTTCCAGAACAGAATACCAGAACTGTATCCAGACTTTTCATCTACTTCTCAAGCAATGGGAAACTGCTGGCATTATCAACCATGAAGAATTTCTCTTCCTGTACTGTGAAAGTCCGACACTGACCACCTTTTATCACTTGCCCAAAGTGCTCAAAGACTTGACTAATCCACCAGGGAGACCAATAGTGGCTTCAAGACAGAGCCTCTTAGAAAATTGTTCTATTTATATAGATTTGTTTTTGGCTCCTATGGTAAGGGATTTAGCTTTATATGTCCAGGACTCACAAGATTTCTTACGACTCATAGAGGAAATCACTATGGAGCTGGACATGATGTTAATAACAATGGACATAACAAGCCTCTATACGTCCATCCACCACACGCAGGGGAAACATGCTATAAAATGGTTCCTGGGAAAGAGAGCCTTTATGTATGGAGAGCACAATGAAATGCTTGTCGGTATGATAACATTTTGCCTAGAACATAACATATTTATTTTTGCAAGGCAACTGCACAGGCAGCAAAGGGGGACTGCGATGGGCACGTGCTTCGACCCCAGCTACGCAAATCTTTTCGTCGGCTGGTGGGAGAAGCACGTGGCCTATGCAGGGAACAATGAGCCATGGGTGGACAGGATAATACGTTGGGCAAGATACATAGACAACCTCTTTGTCATCTGGCGAGGTGATCGCTCCTCGGCTGAGGAGTACATCGACCGTCTGAATGACAACAATCTTAATTTGTTCTTCACAGCAAACATCAGTAGGGAGGCTGTCTGCTATTTAGATCTAACAGTGTATGTTGATAAGAGCAGACAACTTATGAAAATTTATCGCAAACTTACCTCAGGAAATGCGACCCTACACGCAGAGAGCCACCATCCCAAAAGCCTGATCTCTAATATACAATAAGGAGAACTATTGTGTATTAAACGTAATTGTACCCTGGATAGGGAATACAATCAGGCTAAAAAAGACGCATTAGAACGTTTTACAGCTAGGGGCTACTGTGTCAATAGTCTTAAAACAGTGAAAAGCAAAGTGGAAAAAATCCAGAGGAAAGATCTACTAGTAAACAAAAGAGTTAGGGCAGACACTGAGAAGGAACTAAGTAACAAGGAAGGAGAACCAGTAAGAATGATCACGCAGTTTAACTGCAATTCTCAGATCATGCAAATTATCCGTAAAAATTGGAGGATTCTATAGACAGATCAAATCCTACTAGGTAGTTTACCAGCTAGCCCAATGATCACTTACAGGCATGGGAAATCTGTGGGTGATCACTTAGTGCATAGTCACTTCCAGCTGACCCCACCTAGGAAGGACCTTGCTTTTGGTTTCTATCCTTGCATGTGCTGCAAAGCCTGCAAGTTTAGTAAGAAAGTTTCCGCATATAGAACAGATGTCAATGATCCCAATAGTCTATGGAAGATTAAGCTACTACATAATTGTAATTCAGAGTATACCGTTTATTGCCTGGTTTGTCAGTGCAATAAGCGATATATTGGTAGCACCATTCATCCAGTAAAGAAGCGCATCCTTGAACACATGCAAGCGATTAATAACAAGGATGTGAACTATCCCATTGCTCGCCATTTCAAGGTGTGCCACAGGAGCAATAGGGATTTATTGAGCTTTTTTAGTTTGGACCAAGTCCCCAAGAGTGACAGGGGACGGGACTGAGTGAGACAATTATGGATACTAGAATCCAAATATATTATAAAGCTCCAAACCCTGACACCGGGAGGACATAATAGGGACGAAGAGATGTGGGTACACCTGGGTTAACAACTATGAGAATTTCCCACTATCTCCCTTTGACTGTCCAGTTGCAACTCTCCTCACACATACTAAAAATATATGTTTTCCTGTCCTTAGGGCAGCTCCCTGATAAGATTTGAATTATCATAGTGTATAAAGTAAAAGTTGGAGGGATCTCCATATCATCGTTAAGAGAAGAAAAAAAGAAAAAACACCCTATCACCATGTAGGTTTAAGAATCAGGAAATCGACATATAAATCAGGCACACGTTGAAAACTAAAATGGATCATTGCCCATTCAGGGCACAATTTTGAAAAGTACAAATTGGGTAGGAAATTACGTTGTGAAAGGTTGTTTAAATAATCTCAATGAATTAATTCAAACTGTAGTGAAATTCTATACCCTTCACAATCATGAAAACCGTATTACCCGATAATTGCAATTTTGTGAAGTACATTGTTTAGTTGTTTATTGTCACTGCTCTTATTATTTGCACTCTGAAAGATGGCTGCCATGGTTTCTATGGGTACTTACCTTTTCGACTTCTAGCATTTCTTTGTAAATGTCAAAGTCACATGCTCCAATAGTATGTATTTAAGTTTACTTTTATCTTTATGAAACTGACATTGAGAAAGGCGTCCCACTCCAAAACGCGTCTGTCAGCACTTCGAGGGGGGGGGGGGGGGGGGGGGGGGGGAGACCGGTGACGTTTTTTTGGGCCCGCGTTTGACCCAGGAGTGCGCCTCTTTTGCTGTCTGGATAGCGTCACTGTGGGAAAAAACATATATATATAAATATATATATATATATATATATATATATATATATATATATATATATATATATATATATATATATATATCACTGCTCCCAAGTTTCACCGGATCTCGCTCATCTGGTAAAGAAACAGCACTCACAAGGGAGGGGTTCAATCCAGTCGCTGTGGGGGAAGAATATTGTGGCTCACCACCACGAGAATTGCACCCAGGATAGTGGTGTGGCGGCGGTGAACCCTGTGTTTGAAAAAAACCCAAGATATATATATATATATATATATATATATATATATATATATATATATATATATATTGACAATACTTCCATTTCACATGTGCAAACTGTCAATTATGTAGACCCTGCAACACTAAGTTCTGATGCCAGTTCATTACAGACAGCTGTCAGTCTGACGACAACAGAGATGATGGAGCAAGGTTTCATATGTACAGAAACTTGCTTGTACTCAACCCTTTCAAAATAACCTGAAGTATATTAACCAACATGTTTTTTTAACAAATATTTGCATTTCATGACATTTCTAGTATCTGGGGGAAGCTCGCCTATGTGCTTTTACTAACAGTAATTCAAATGCATTTAAATGGCTGCTGCAACATGGGAAGTTCACTGCGCTTGCCTCTGCCACACTCATGTGGTGTGACTTCTTTTCTGCTTGGTGGGAAGTCTTTTCTTCTGCGCTCTAGTGCCAGAAATGGCCGCTTCAAACCTCACATGCTAACGCTTATGCTGCAGCTTGTACTAAGTTTGTTCGTCTTGCTTAACCATTTATGCAAAGGTTAAAATAAAGTAATGGCGTTAGAGTAAAGAGAAGTGGTATACAGTGCATTCATTTATTTTTGTATTCTAATGTGTCTTTCTTTGACTTTGTTACTAGCTCGTATTTGGGCCTGATAACTAAATTGACCGATCTCACCTGGTCAACAAATAGTATCGGGGGATTCGCGGATCGACTACTTCCTATTTATCAACACTAATCCAGTCTTCCATTCTGATTCCAGAATACTAACTAAGCATAAATACGACATACCACCCGACCTAGCCCACCTATTCCAGGCATGCCAATAGTACATTAAGTATGCATTTCCACTTCTTTTAGTCCTCAACAATGCATATGGTCAAATGGAGGACACATGACTACATTTTTTGTATACACCAAATTTATTGTTGATTTATTGATGCTAATGTTCTGCTAGTTCTAAGCCTATTACCACCATGAATTGAACGAACTAGAAAAGGTTCTAATAAAGACTGGGGTACCAGCAGCACGTGACATAACTGAGGGGGCATCACGCATACCACTAAAAAATTACATACTCATACAAAGTAAGTAAGCCTAAGTATCAATCCGCCCCTAAATATCAGTGACAGGGCAAAGTAAGGACTAGAGTCACTATAGCATTACATAACTTAATTTCTCTAAAATAAACTCTTACATAATCATGCTAAGTGAGCGCAAACGCAAAGTTGCAAACAAGTAAGATTTGTAGTAGCGCAGAGGAGCACCTGTGTCAACGAAGACTTTTAAACGTAATTCACCTGGAATGTAACCAGCAACATTCTAGCTGGTTGGAAGAAAAAAAGATATTCGCAATATATAACACAGAGCAGAAGAACAGACACAAAGTAGTAATATTTAAATAGTCACCAAGATCTGGGACCTCCACTCCTAGCAGGTCCAGCAGGTCCTGCTCACGGTCCAGGCTGTCGGACCACCGATGCGTCAACTGCGCCTGGGTGCGCCGGACCCCAGAGCAGCAGAACACTGCCCGGCGCACCTGCCCCCAGCGCTGTCGACGCTCCCGGAGCCCGTACCCGGACCCAAGCCTGCCACCTGCTGCGAGGATTGAGGGGAGGTGGCGCTGTACAAAGAAGATGAGTGCAGCCAACTCCACCTCCCCAAATAAGGCCTGTGCCTGCACCCCTTGTGCTGATAACAACTAGGGCCGGCTCTGATCAGTAAGGCTGAGCCAAATACTACATAACAGAAAGAAAATGCCAATACTGATGCTATAATTCAACAAAATGAATTGCACATGTAAAGACCACAGTTCAATACATATGTATGCTAATAAATATCAATTTATTTTGATTTTTTTTTTTGTTTGAACACAATCAAGGTAAGGACACTAAAGTGGGATAAAAACTTACATACATACCATCACTCATAATTTTTCAAGCATCTCACAGTCATACCTCTCACATTCAAACAATCAAACAGTGTACTCAACACCTACTGGAAGAAAATAAACCAGTAGGATGGGTAATGGGTCTGCTGTGTCACTTGTAACCTTTCCTATAATTCACAACAATACACTACAATACAAATTTTTGATAATAAGGTTTAGGTCTCAATCCATAAAGTTGGAGTGTAAAGAGAAAGGTCAAGATGTACAATTTCCATTAAACACCAAGACATAAAACAGCAGACCAACAGGCCTATGCGTTTCGAATCCTCAGTGTTGGCAGGATTCTCATCAGGGCCAATAAGCTCTGTGGGGGGAAAGGGAACAAAACATGTGTCTAATATCTGGTATCAAAATATCAAGAATCAGAGAGAGTACTACAACCCAATGGTACCCAGTCAGCTTACCAAGCAGTCCTTTAGCCAAAACGGGTGAGTTCTGTGAACAGAGTTAGTCACCTACAGAGGTGGAGAAGAAACAGAAGGGAAAAGGGGGAGAAAAGGTTCAAGATTTAAAGCTTCTATGATGTTCTACTTTTGAACGATAATAATATGCAGAAGCATCACAACGCAGGTGTCTTACTGGAGGTAAGAAAACCACAGGCTGAATTTGCTGGTATAGGTTCCTCAGCTGGAAAGATTTGTCGTGTGTGAGAACCTAAGGAACCAAGCGTGAAGGCTGTAAGCAGGGTGCCTGGCAGCATACATAACGCACACCAGGAAGTAAAAAAGCAGCACTATCTTACCGGAATTGTTCCAATCGCGGTTGTGCTGCTAAGAGTTGCAGTGTGTGATTTAATCAGGCGTAGTCCAAATCCTAATCACCGTAAACGTTGTGCTGTAGGGGGGACGAGAAACTTAATTAGCGGGGTTTCGGGTACTAATTCTGAGAATAAGTCCAAATGCGGAAAGTTTGAGGGCTCCGTGATAAGGCGCTTACAGGTAACAAAACCGGGAAAGCGTCCGACGCCGTGAATCAATCTTTGTCGGTGATGCCGCGCATGCGCTAGCGTGAGCAATCACGGTTAATGTAGTCCTGGTTTCAGCTCCTGACTAGAAGCACCACACATGTGCTGGCCTTAGCGCAAATACTATGGGAGATGTGGTCCCCAAGGATAAGGTTGAAATAGCGCAAAATGTGCCTTTGAGAGTTTGCAATCAAAAGTAGCGATTTGTGAATTCATGTCTGGTGAAGCAGAAGAAACAAGTTGAACGTAGGTTAAAGAGGGGGAATAGAACTCCGAAACACATAGCACTATCTTCAGAAGGCTAGGGACCGATGCAAGCCTTGCAACCAATGCTGGCCAATGGGTCAATTGTAAAGATCAGAGTATCTAAAGTTTATAGATCTCAGATAATTCATTAAGGCCTGCTACAGCCATATCAAACTTAACAATCAAACGGGCCTCCCTTTTAGATAATTTTAAATCAAGATCGCCTCCAAGTGGGTCCCTTTCTACTTTCGAGATTACTGTCCATTTAAGGTCACCAATTTGATGTTTTAATCTCGTCCAGTGGTTCACGAGGGGTGCTGTTTCCACTTTGTTTTTAATTCTAGATTTGTGTTGGGAATTTCTTTGTCCTTGTGGGTGCCGCCTTCAGCAAGGAAGGTGGTCGCGGCTCTGGCTGCGGCGAGCCCTACTCTTTGGCATGGTTCTCGGGAGAGAGAGGGACGGGCGGGAAAGAAAAGGTAATACAATTTTAAAAGTAAGCAAAGGAAATAGCAGGGAATACAAAAAGAGTGAAAAAGTAGCTAAAAAATAAAAAAAGTAGACTAAAACCAAAAATATAGAAGCAGGAAAATAGTCTGAATAATAATAAGTAAAAAAGATTTAAAAGTTTCTAGAAAGTAGGGATTGCAAAGATAAAGGGAGGATTCAAAAACAGGCCCCAGAACCATGCAATAGAGTGAAAAACAAGATGGCCACGCCCATTGCGACCACGTGCGCAAGTTCACGCAATATTTTCTCCCCGAGCACGCAAAAAGCGGCACAAACAAGTAAAAGCTTTCCCGAACAGGAAATACGTAGACGCGAGCATGCATTGCGTGACCCGAAACAGGAAGTAAGCATCAGGAGCGGGCGGGACAAGTGAAAACAAGATGCCACGCCCATGAGTGACCGCATGGGAAAGTTGGCATGACATTTTTCAATGCGATCACGCAGAAAATTTTGAGAACGGGCGAGGAAAAACTTCTGCGCCTTCGCGATATTTCCGCATGACCGCAGAGATTTTGGACATTTCCGTTATAGTTTGCGAAAGCGAATTTCACAAATTCCGCCAACCCCTAACTAGATGGATATCCAAGGAAGTTGTATACGCGGGTGAGAAAGGGAGAAGATGAGTATTTACTCTTCCTAATGACTCTAACTGAACTGTGCATTTAAAGGAAGCATGAATTTGCTGACGGCAGCACGAAAAGAGCAAAGCCCGCAATTTGGTACAATTTACATGACTTTTATATTTTTAACATGCACTTTCATTTTTTATGATATTTGAGACTGTGTTAAGAAAAAGCTATTAAACAGAATGGATATTTGACAGAGTTTTTGTTATGACATTTCTGGTGCATGTTGGTGTGTGTGTGTGTGGATTTGGCAGTGCCTATATTTGTGGATGGCTGGGTGTATCGGTGGCTATATCAGTATGTGGCTGGGTGTCAGTGCCTATAAAAATGTATACGTGGGTGTCTCATTCGCTGTATCAGTGCGTGTCTTGTGTCTCAATGCCTGTATCCGTACGCAGTTGATGTGCCATTGACTATATCGCTGTATGCCTGCATGTGTCATTGGCTTTATTGGTGTGTGCCTGGGTCTGTTAGTGGTGTTTCTGTGTGTAAGTGGGTGTGTGAGTGGTGAATATAGCGGGTGTGTACCATAAAAATGTAAAGTTATGGAACAGCAGTGCAAGAAATAATTAGTAAAATACATTACTCCAATAGATGATGCCAGTGATCTGCAGAAAAAGAAAAACATTTTTTTATTACTATTACAATTTATAGATTTGCAAAAGAAACTTGAACAAGGCATAAGGACACAATTCAAAGAAATCGCTAGACATTTGGCATGCTGTAAAGGTATTTTATAATAAAATAAGCATTTCAGTTTCCGATTTTTACTGTTCTTGGTCCTATACTCATACACCATAACTATGCACTATTGAAAGAATCATCATTAAACAGTTGGGAAAAAACAATAATATAGATTGTAGAAAAAAAACTTCACACAATGTCATTGTAATTAAGCAACACTGTACATTGCACTCACTACAATTTGTTTTTAAAGGATTGCTTTGCCTATACTTGCATTACTAATTTAAGAAATCGTATGCTGAAAAAGCGGCCCTCATTATCAGAAATAATAATATATATATCTAATGCACAACAGTATATGGTAAGCCGTATTAAGACATCACCCCTGGTAGGCGGAATGATGTCATAAATAATGACACTGTAATGCTTTCCCAACTGTAATCCCCCTTAGAACTTTGGTTGAAGAAACAAAAGGTAAGAATTTAGTGGCCTAAAGGTAGTTTTTGCTTGAATTTAAGGTTGTAGCAGTACATTCTGTCCATCAAGGTTTTACTTTTTAAACAGTGTAGTGTCCAGATGTAACACTAAGTCATTCATGAAATATAGTATCCATAGTAGTGTAAGTTCTTCCAGAAATAGATATTTGTCCTGCTTTGAAGTTTGTAATCTCTTTTTTCAATTTACTTCCATCTGCTCTACATCGTTGTATTATTAAAACAAGATGCATCCTACTTCGTTGTACATGTATTGCTGACGCAAGATCTGATCCAAAATTTGGGCAGGTATTGTTTTATGTAGCTTGTTTGAACAATTTGTCAAAAGACACAGTTTTGCAATCTGTTAGTGTTAAATAAGCAAATGTCTCTGAATCTATTTCTGCACTTGATGTGAATGAACTACCTTCACACTCATAGTTCAATGAGTACGTAAGTCCAAATACCTCATTAATACATATTTATGTTTCTTCTAAACCTTCAAAGATCACTATTAGAAACTTCTGTGCATCCTTTTGAGTGTTTGGAGTAAACTGTACAGATCCACTACATATATCTACAGGGTCCCAAATGTGTGAAGCACAGTGTACTATAGTACTATTACTACATAAAAATTGCAGCAAAGTACACTGTGAAGAACAAAATATCTTCAGTGGTCTCTGTTCAATTACATATACAAGATAGTCAAATGAAAGAGTATGTGCAGAACAACATTGCATAGCAGTTGATACCAGAGGGGATTGACAACTTGTAACCAAGAATATCTCTCTCATTGTAATTTTATTTTTCTTAACTACTTCCTCCTTCTCCCTCTTTTCCAACTGTTCAACAACATTTCTACAGTCCTTTGTAAGTTTTTGCTTTAGACAGATGGTGCGTTTTTTATAAATGGAACACTGTCTTAAATGAAAAGCATAAACACTTCTTAATTGATTGCATTCTTTAACACAACTAGGATCAGCACTTACTTTGCTGTGATCAAATGCAACTAGATACAAACCAGACAATGTTTTAACTCAGTATAAGGCTACAAATGACATACCTTCCTTAAACACTGTACTCCCAAATTAACAAATGCTCCACCTACATTTAAACCTTGAGATTTATGAATAGCTACAGCGTATGCTAGAGTAACTGTTTCTATTGCACATATAAGCCTTTTACAAGCAAAAAACATACAATGAACCTTCCAATCTTCTTTACGCTATCAATCTGATCAAATTCAATTGTTAGGAACTCTGGGGCATATGTATCAAATACTCTATTTGCGATTCTCAAATAGCGATTTTTTGAGAAACGCAAAACGAGATATAATAAAAAATTTGCAAATATTTTGCGATCCCTTGGCATTCCTTAATTGCGATTAGAAAAGTGCAAATCGCAATTAAGGAATACCTTCCCATTCATTTCTATGGGCTAGGAGGCCCATAGGAATGAATGGGAAGACATTCTTAATTTGCGATTCACAAATAGAAAATCACAAATTGAGAATGCAATTTTAAGGGTGCCAGGGTGCCTAAAGGACACCCTGTTGCACCCCTAAAATATGTATGTGCGCACATACATGCTCTAAGGGCATGTATGTGTGGCACATGCACTTTGAAAAAAGCAAAAAAGGGCTTTTTTCAAATAATTTGCAAATTACCACCAACTGTCAGTTGGTGGTAATTTGCGATTTCTTATGCTAAATTCACACAACTTTGGTGCCTTCTACATCACATTTAAGGAATCACAATTTGTGATTCGTTAAATGTAATTGCAAAACAGAGAATCACTAATTTTACGATTCTCTAATTTGCAATGCCCTTTTGTGATAGAACATCCCGAAAGGCCTTTTCCCATTTGCAAACGGGCCAATTCTAAGAATCGGCCCATTTGCGAATGGGAAAAGGGCTTATTACATATGCCCCTCTGTCTCAGTCCTGTTAGCAAAGCTAATGAAATCAGTAATGGTACCCATAGCAGCATTAACTAATACTTTTCAACATTTAAATTTCAGCTCAAAATTACTCTACGGTTTTTGCAAACACCTAAACATTTCTCCATTTGTGCAGTTTCCAATGTATCCAATTTTGTTTGTAATTTGTCATTTAGGAATACTGTGATACCTTGGTGTTCAATTTTGTCTATTGCCATCAGTTCCAATATTTCTTCTTTCTCCAATTCCAACAATTCCCTGTTGAAACAGTCACACTCCACTAGTGTAGGCATTAGGCACACAATTAGTGTTCCTTCTCAAATGAAAGTGAACGATACTTCTGCTGCTGTCTTGGTTATTGGAAACAGTTTTTTGAGATGACAACTTTTTAGCAGATGATTTCCCGCTTTCGAAGGATCACCTACACTAATATCCTGCAGTATATTCCTATATTCATTATCCAATGCGTATCACATATTCCTAAGCAATTCTTTGTATCGGACATTTAACCAAATATTAACATTTCCAGTTCTTCCCAAAGAATTCAGAGTTTCATCCTGAAACAGTGTTTTAAACACAGGCTTTCCTTTCACATGTGTAAATTGCAGTATATTTCCAAAAACAATCAAATGTTTACCTCCAAATAGGACATTGTAATCTGCTGCACTCTCAAATGTACAAAGGCAAGCATTACATTTAGGACCATGATCAACTCATCAATGATTAAAAGCTTTACCTTTTTTAGCAATCTTGACATGTCATGGTAAGCTTCATCGGATAACGTTTGGTATTCTACTTTGTTTTCATGCTCCACAAGCAGCATCAAAACTCAATGTAAAGTCATTCATTTGATATTATGTGTAGCTAATTCAGTGGGTGCAGTTACCACACATGGCAAATTATACTCTGCAGTCTTCTGTAGAAAAGCAGTGAGACCTTGTATCAAAAGCTTTTACCAGTGCCAGCTTGACTACTAGCATACAGTATAGGCTTCAATTATGTACACTTTCTTGTCTTGAAGGAATCCATGCTCTAATCTGCTTTCACCTGTATATATATTTCTCTTTGCTCATTATATTGTTGTCCAAATAATCCTTCCAAATCAGTAGTTCTCTCTCTTGCTTGTTCCATTCCAGTCTCCACTTCATTCATTGCAATGGCAGCTTCATTTTAGCTTTTGGCTGTTCAAGAGGATATTGACTTAGAGGACCTGAAATATGGTTGGTTTGTGAAATCTCCTTATTTATCTCAACAGCAATTGTTACTTCCTGTTCAATTTCATCACGTAACATTTTCAAATAGTTAGGAAATACTGAACACTCAATGCTATCCTTTACAAAATTGAAAGAGGCTTCATAGCAGTCAATTCACCTAGTAATTCTGATTCAGAACGCCAAGGCTCAAATAGCCGAAGAAGTGTCAAATAGAAAAACTCTCTTTTCTCAGCAGTCTGGCAACTCAGTTTTCTATGATTAAACAGACTGCCTTTGCTAGGTCATACCAAACAACCATTGCAACCAGCTACTGCAAATGTCAATTCGTATACATTTTCTGCGGCGTTGTTTCTATATTTCTATTTTTGAAGTATTGCAAAAAGACATACAGTTTCAAGATGTTCAAATTCTGCGAGGTACTGAATTTTGAGAAAAGTCTTCAACACTCTATTTTGTGTGCATGCTAGGTATAGACTCATCCAAACAATTCCTCTTGACATAAAGTATAAACTAGCTGAACTCAACCTATCCCAGCATTTATAAGACTTTTCACTAGAGATCTTTTCCAACATATCCTTCATCTCCATCTTTTCAGCTTTTGCTATGTATGAAGTAACATAATGAGCAGCAGCTCATTATTTTAGCATTAAATAATGGAGTTGTCCACAACAAACTGATTATCCATATTGGCAATCCACAATTTCAGAATTACAGGATTGTAGTCCTTGACTCAGGTTGCACTTATTTTGGGGTGATTCTTGAGTAAGCATATGTCTGATTGCAGACAAAAGAACTGTTGACTCACTTTGAAAATAACAGGATTTGAAAATCCAAAGCGACATTAAGTGTGAAATGTTCCTTTAGCTCTGTACTTCCGCTGACAGCACTTCCCACATTTATGTGTTTGAAACCAAGGAACTTGCTGTTTTATGCCTTTTTCATCACTGTCTTTTGGGATGGTACAAGTAATAAACTGTTCTATGAAAAACAGTACAGGCTCATCTGTGTCTGTTCCAAATGTTGATGCATCTTTAATCCACAACAATGTATGAATATGAGCAACACCTCTTGCTTAGTACTCTTTATGCCAAAAGAAATTAGTAACTTCTCCAAGATGTGGATTTTTTTGGTTGCAGAGTAACATGACCATGGCTTGAAATATATGGTTAAAATACCTACAAACATTTGCAAGGTCCAAAGAGCAGCGTTTTCCTTGTGTCTTCAGATTGACCTCTTAATGACATTGTTTTCTTCTCTCAAAAAGTGATGAAACTCATTCCATGCGTACTCTGCAGAACTGAGGGTCACAAACCTAGTTGGTACACATATATTTCATAACATACATTTCAGTTCACCATGATGATGATACCAATATTCATTGATGCCATGTTCATGTTGCTGTCATGGTAGTGGGCCTCACCCCTACCCTACCAGCCAGGGCCCACACAGTCCTTCTGTCCCCTGGGAGGGGCAGATGGATATTTACCCCAATCTTCCCCCATCAAGGGGCAAAAAGCCCACTAGACAACATGAATTTTATATGTAAAAAGACAATCGGGTAGAGGTGCTAGCCTGTCCTGGTATCAAGCTGCACTCTCTGGTGAGGGTATATTTGGAGGTTTGCACCCCATCTGGCTTCCCCAGGGGGACAGAAAGCCTACTAGACACCAGGGAGAACATATATAAAATCAATGAAATGGGGAGCTAAACCATTATAGACTTAGGCTGAACACCCCACCACCACCACTAGGGCTAAGACAGTCTTTCTGCTGCCTTAGAAGCAGATTCGGAAGACTCAACTAATCCTCTCACTCACTGAGAATCCCTCCAACACAAAAACAACTTCTGAAATGCCATGATCAAGGTAGCCAAATGAATGAGAAACAACTGCCTCAAACTCAACTCAGACAAAACAGAAGTACTGTTCTTTGGGAGAAACACCTCTGTATGGGACCACAGCTGGTGGACAGAACAGCTTGGACTAACAACCACATCAACAGACCATGCATGCAACCTTGTCATCATCCTCAACATCCAATTGACCATGAAATGACAAGTCAACACAGTAGCTTTCTCCTGCTTCCACATCCTCTGAATGCTCAGTAGAATCATCAGATGGATCTAAATCAACACCAGAAAGACTGCCACACAGTCCTTTGTCACCAGATGCCTCGACTATGGCAACACTGTAGGAAAGTAGGATCTGCTTCTTATGGTTACCACCACTTTTTGCTTGATGGTACGGGTGAATGTGTGACATTGATCCACATTCTGTCCATCACCTGTTTTGTTTGCAATTGCCGCCATAAGTGCGCTGGGGATGCTCAGACGTGGGTCCCAGGCACTCCACACCACTGGAGTCAAGCTAGCCGGGCTGATGAGAGGTGTTACCTCGAAACCGGTCCAGTCCTCGGATGCTTGATTCCGCTCTGGGAAGGACATGGCTTTTGTAGTTCGGACTGGACTGTTCCCATGGGGCACAGGGTCAGAGCTGATTTGCATATCGCCATTGTCTAACCCAGGGTGGTGTGGAGTGCAAAAAAACGATGGATTTGGGCCCAGATCTTTGGACTGGGGTGAATGTGTGACATTGATCCACATTCTGTCCATCACCTGTTTTGTTTGCAATTGCCGCCATAAGTGCGCTGGGGATGCTCAGACGTGGGTCCCAGGCACTCCACACCACTGGAGTCAAGCTAGCCAGGCTGATGAGAGGTGGTACCTCGAAACCGGTCCAGTCCTCGGATGCTTGATTCCGTTCTGGGAAGGACATGGCTTTTGTAGTTCGGACTGGACTGTTCCCATGAGGCACAGGGTCAGAGCTGATTTGCATATCGCCATTGTCTAACCCAGGGTGGTGTGGAGTGCAAAAAAACAATGGATTTGGGCCCAGATCTTTGGACTGGGGTGAATGTGTGACATTGATCCACATTCTGTCCATCACCTGTTTTGTTTGCAATTGCCGCCATAAGTGCGCTGGGGATGCTCAGACGTGGGTCCCAGGCACTCCACACCACTGGAGTCAAGCTAGCCGGGCTGATGAGAGGTGTTACCTCGAAACCGGTCCGGTCCTCGGATGCTTGATTCCGTTCTGGGAAGGACATGGCTTTTGTAGTTCGGACTGGACTGTTCCCATGGGGCACAGGGTCAGAGCTGATTTGCATATCGCCATTGTCTAACCCAGGGTGGTGTGGAGTGCAAAAAAACGATGGATTTGGGCCCAGATCTTTGGACTGGGGTGAATGTGTGACATTGATCCACATTCTGTCCATCACCTGTTTTGTTTGCAATTGCCACCATAAGTGCGCTGGGGATGCTCAGACGTGGGTCCCAGGCACTCCACACCACTGGAGTCAAGCTAGCCGGGCTGATGAGAGGTGCTACCTCGAAACCGGTCCGGTCCTCGGATGCTTGATTCCGTTCTGGGAAGGACATGGCTTTTGTAGTTCGGACTGGACTGTTCCCATGGGGCACAGGGTCAGAGCTGATTTGCATATCGCTATTGTCTAACCCAGGGTGGTGTGGAGTGCAAAAAAAACGATGGATTTGGGCTCAGATCTTTGGACTGGGGTGAATGTGTGACATTGATCCACATTCTGTCCATCACCTGTTTTGTTTGCAATTGCCGCCATAAGTGCCCTGGGGATGCTCAGACGTGGGTCCCAGGCACTCCACACCACTGGAGTCAAGCTAGCCGGGCTGATGAGAGGTGTTACCTCGAAACCGGTCCGGTCCTCGGATGCTTGATTCCGTTCTGGGAAGGACATGGCTTTTGTAGTTCGGACTGGACTGTTCCCATGGGGCACAGGGTCAGAGCTGATTTGCATATCGCCATTGTCTAACCCAGGGTGGTGTGGAGTGCAAAAAAACGATGGATTTGGGCCCAGATATTTGGACAGGGGTGAATGTGTGACATTGATCCACATTCTGTCCATCACCTGTTTTGTTTGCAAATGCTGCCATAAGTGCGCTGGGGATGCTCAGACGTGGGTCCCAGGCACTCCACACCACTGGAGTCAAGCTAGCCGGGCTGATGAGAGGTGTTACCTCGAAACCGGTCCGGTCCTCGGATGCTTGATTCCGTTCTGGGAAGGACATGGCTTTTTTAGTTCAGACTGGACTGTCCCCATGGGGCACAGGGTCAGAGCTGATTTGCATATCGCCATTGTCTAACCCACGGTGGTGTGGAGTGCAAAAAAACGATGGATTTGGGCCCAGATCTTTGGACTGGGGTGAATGTGTGACATTGATCCACATTCTGTCCATCACCTGTTTTGTTTGCAGTTGATGTTACACTGTCACACTGTTTTGACTAGACTGACTGGGAACCTGCTAAGCAGGATCCCAGTCCGTCTGCTTTCTCCTTATAAATGTTATGCATGTACTTAGGTACACTCCAGATTGGATACTGGGGTACCCTTGTCAGTCCCTAGTATATGGTACACACGTACCCAGAGCATAGGCACCCTAGAGACTTCCCATAGGCTGAAGCATGTTTTATGCCTCCCGTGAGAGGCCATGCAAAATGGTACTAAAGGCCTGCCATTTCAGCCTTTGCAAGATGGTGCATGCACTACTTACTTTAGATATAGGTTTACTATATCCATAGGACACTACACTTAAAAGCTATCAGCAGTCACGCCTCTAGCAGGCCTTGACAAGCCTGAAGGCAGGGGGCTGGGTTTTACATGAGAGGGTGCACCTGCATGAGCAGAGACCCTATGCAGCCTTCGGTGACCATTCTCCCAGGTTGTCGGTGACGCAGCTAGACATATAGGTACAGATGCATTATTTGCTCGCGTAAAATGCTATCTCGAAAATGGCTACAACAAAACATGTCCTGTTTGTTATCAAACACCTTGGAATCAAACCTCCGCATAGGTAACATGTGTGGGAGCGAGCTTCTTCTATTGCCGAAATACAGGTTAGAAAACTGGCTTTTTGTACTAAAATCAAGGGGAAATTCATATATATATATATATATATATATATATATATATATATACAATAGAGTAGGCTAAGGACGAGACTCCCTCCAATCTTTAAGGGGGGCCCAAATATTCAGTTCCAGCTCCCTCATCCTCCTCCCTCTCCGAATATACGGAGAGGATTCGATGTTATGAATTCCCAGGAGCCTGGCTAACCACAACTGGAAGGAAGGTGCTAAGCTATCCTTCCAGCCGGACGCCAAATAAAATCCGTAAGACTGCCACACATATAAACACAAAGGCTTCCTCCTCCTTATTGAGACCCAAGTTACTATTAATTACAGTTATCATAAGGGTAGGGGATAGATTGATCTTAATACCTAGCAGCCCCTTGAAGAACTTCTCAATATCAGCGCAAATTCCCTTTAATTTTTCACAGTGACAAAACATATACACCAAGTTGGCCGGCCCTTACCTACACCTTGAGCATTTGTCATCCTCCCTTTTACCCCATTGAAATAACTCGGCATGTGTATAATACAGATTAAAAAGGGTTTTGTAATGCTGTGCTCTTAAGTTCGTGGAGCGAAACAGTTTTCCCGCTAGTTGTATTGCTTTGTTTAAATCGACATCCGGATCCCCTAATTTCGCCATCCACGAGGATTCACATTTATCCATATCATCATGTATCGATTCTATTAATGACCTATATATCATTTTAATTCTAATTCTGCCTCCTAGTAGATAATCAATCAAATTTATTCTGCCCCCTGGGTGGATGCGCAGTCTAATACCAATCAACGTTTGGCAGATTTCTAGATATTTAAAACCATGATTAGCCTGGACTTCAAATTTTCGTTGGTTATCTGCTTCAAAAATATCCCCTATTCTTCTGACTCCTTGTTGCTCCCACACTCTTCCCATACTATCATTGCTAAATTGTGAAAAGATGCTGGAGGTCCAGAGAGACATGTCATAGTTAATTTTCGGGATGGCCATTGTTTTCTGTACAACTTTCCAGACTCTCTAGATACCATCCAGCACCTTATATCGCATTTTACTATAGTAGTGTCTTTCCGTCCTGCGCAGCAAAAGGCCATAAGCTTCTCTACCAAGGAGCAATTCAAAGATAGATGGGGGATTGACACTCCCGAAGGGGGAGTCGGATGGATTAACGTCAGGGTCAAATAGTATCGCAATCTGACTTACTAAACATGCCCAGTGATAAAATCTAATGTTGGCGACTGCCAGCCCTCCCCTTTCTTGTGGCACGGATACATTTTAAGTATGGCGAATTTTGCAGATCTGCGGTGCACGAATTCGCGCGAAATCACAAAAAATCTGCGAATTCGCGGATTTCCCCGCAAAATCGTGTATTTTTTTGCACTTTGCACCAAACTTAACTGGAGTACTTTCTATTGGCTAATCAGTAAGTGCTACCTCGTTGGGTAAATGTATAGTGCTTTTCCTACACTACAGCTGCGTAAAGGGCCAGAAGAGTTACCTCCAGTGACCATGTGTGTGTAACTTTGCCATCGCGCCAAAGGACGCCAGGGTCCCTTGAGTGAGCTGTCTATCATAGTGTGTAAAGGGCGGGAAGACGGTGCACACAGCTAGTGTGTGGGGGGCAGACGGGGGGGGCTTTATGCGAGTTCACATGCCTCTTGTGTGTCTAAAAGGTAAGACACCGATCAGAGCAGCAGATGAGGAGAAGGAAGCTCCTGGTCACGGGGATTGCGCCCGTGAAAGTAAGGAATGTAAAGGCCTCCATCAAGCATTTGCTAATTTTCGACAGTAGATATTGGGAGAAAGCACACTTGCCCACCCTCGACAAAGCGCACGATTTTTTGGCGCTGATTAAGGAGTTACTCAATTTTAGCTTCAACTCGGGCACCTGCTTTATCTATATCTGTAAGTGCTTCCTGTTGATGTTTAATTTTTGTGACAGGAGCACTGTGCCAGAATGAATCCTGCGCTGCATATTTGTCCAAGATGACGCCACCGTTTTGTGCGATACCTCTACTCAACTGTCGTGCTTTCTACTGGCTAACCAGTTAGTGCTACCTCTTTGGGTAAATGTATAGTGCTTTTCCTGCACTACAGCTGTGTAGGGCCAGAAAAGTTTCCTCCAGTGACCATGTGTGTGTAACTTTGCCATTGCGCCGAAGGGCGCCGCGGTCCCTCGAGTGAGCTGTCCATCATAGTGTGTAAAGGGCGGGAAGACGGTGCACACTGCTAGTGTGTGGGGGGGCAAACAGGGGATTTCTATGCAAGTTCACATGCCTATTGTGTGTAAAAAAGGTAAGACACCGATCAGAGTAGCCGATGAGGAGAAGGAAGCTCCTGGTCACGGGGATTGCGCCCGTGAAAGTCAGGGATGCAAAGGCCTCCATCAAGCATCAGCTAATTTTCGACAGTAGATATTGGGAGAAAGCACACTTGCCCACCCTCGACAAAGCGCACGATTTTTTGGCGCTGATTAAGGAGTTACTCAATTTGAGCTTCAACTCGGGCACCTGCTTTATCTATATCTGTAAGTGCTTCCTGTTGATGTTTAATTTTTGTGACAGGAGCACTGTGCCAGAATGAATCCTGCGCTGCATATTTGTCCAAGATGACGCCACCGTTTTGTGCGATACCTCTACTCAACTGTAGTGCTTTCTACTGGCTAACCAGTTAGTGCTACCTCATTGGGTAAATGTATAGTGCTTTTCCTGCACTACAGTTGCGTAGGGCCAGAAGAGTTTCCTCCAGTGACCATGTGTGTGTAACTTTGCCATCGCACCGAAGGGCGCCGCGGTCCCTCGAGTGAGCTGTCCTTCATAGTGTGTAAAGGGCGGGAAGACGGTGCACACTGCTAGTGTGTGGGGGGGGCAAACAGGGGATTTCTATGCAAGTTCACATGCCTATTGTGTGTAAAAAAGGTAAGACACCGATCAGAGTAGCAGATGAGGAGAAGGAAGCTCCTGGTCACGGGGATTGCGCCCGTGAAAGTCAGGGATGCAAAGGCCTCCATCAAGCATCAGCTAATTTTCAACGGTAAATATTGGGAGAAAGCACACCTGCCCAGCCTCGACAAAGTGCACAATTTTTTGGGGCTAGTTAAGGAGTTACTGAATTTGAGCTTTAACTCAGGCACCTGCTTTATCTATATCTGTAAGTGCTTCCTGTTGACATTTAATTTTTGTGACAGGAGCCTCGTTGTCTATTTGTAACTATTCTCTGATCCTGCTTCGAGGGTCAGTGCAGGGTCAGAGAATAGTTGCAAGTAGGCAACGAGGCACCACTCAGGAAGCACCTACAGGGATACAGCAGGTGCCCAAGTTGAAGTTGATTTCTTTGTAACGAAATTAGCTTCAACTTGGGCACCTGCTGTAACCCTGTAACCCTGTAAGTGCTTCCTGAACAAAATTCGTCCCACTCGCGGATTCGCTGATTTTTCCGCAATTTCGCAAGATTTGCGGATCGCGAAATTGCGGAAAATCCGCAAATTCCGCGAACTGAACACATTTTTGGCCCATACTTAATAAATATCTCATAGATCTTCTGACTTTACAAGAGATACAATATTTTAGGGAGCATAGTCATCTTAAGGCTCGACCTAGTGTAGACAGATGGATGGTGTCTATTCTTTTTAAAACTTCCGCAATTGAGGCAACCAGCGGGGCAAAGTTCTTTTCAATAATTGTGTTCTTTACAGGACTAATCCTAACCCCTAAATAGGTTGCTGAATCAACGTATCTTTCATCCTGCCTTGCTATATTGTTGGTGCATATTACCTGAGTTTTACTTTTGCTCAGAAGGTACCCTGAACAGCACCCAAATTCCGTGGCTATCCCTGTGAGAGCTATCATAGCCGCAGCTGGATCTGTAGTAGTAATAGCCAGATCATCAGCATAAGCCAATAGCTTTGTCTCAAACCCTTTACATACTACTGGCTTAACATCCTCGCAGCTTAATATCCTACGTATCAACAGGTCGATATAGAGGGCAAGCAAGCAGGATTGGTGAGCAGAGGCAGCCCTGTTGTGTCCCATGAGAAATACAAATTTCTTTTGAGCTGCCTCAAATCAACTGTATTTTGGCCCTAGGATCGGCATACATAGCTTTAACCGCTCTCCTTAACTTAGGGCCGAAGCCCCTTTGTTTCAATATACCCCACATAAGGCGATCAAAGGCCTTTTCCGCGTCCAGAAGGATCATTGCCATCCGCCCCCTGCGTCAGCCTGCACATCCAATAACGTGATGGCTCGCCTAATATGTTCTGTTGTCCCTTGACCTGGGATAAACCCATGCTGCCACAGGGAGACCAGACTGCCAATGATCCCCCCAACCTTTTGGCCAAGACCTTGGCATAGATCTTAGTATCAGTATTTATGAGGGATATTGGACAATACGCACCAGAATTTTCCTTTTTTATGAAAAACAATAATGCTTGTTTCTTTCCAGGAATCTGGAATACCCTCAGTACAAAAATATGCCATTAAATAAATGCAGCAACATGGGGGCTATAACATCCTGTAGACATTTATACAGTTCCAGTGGGATACCATCTGGCCCTGCAGCCTTCCCAGACGCTAGACCCTGCAATGCTTCCACTACTTCCTCCAATAATAGATCTTCATCCAGTGCCAGTCTATCCTGCTCACTCAGTTTAGGGCCTAAATCATCAAATTTCAGACTAGAAAGATCTGCTCTAGCCTTCTCCTTGTATAGATTTTGGTAAAAGTTATTAAAAACATTACGGACATCATCTGGTTCTGAGTACTTTTGATCCCCTTCACGAATACTCTTTATTACATTCCTGCTGCATCCCTGCCTGATCCTTAGAGCTAACAGTTTGCCCGCCTGTTCCCCAGTCTCATACATCTTGCCCCTGTGTGTCTAATACTCATCAGTGGCTCTCTGGGCTACCTGTTTATTTAGGTCAGCTTTAATAACAAGGATCTTCTGCTGGCTTCCAGAAGCCTCTCGCCCACAAACAATATCCTTCACATGCAATTCCTCTGCATCTGCCAGTTGGCCCAGGAGGTTCTCGTCCTGAGTCAGAGCCTCTTTTTTCAGCCTGGCAGAGTAGCTGATCGTCTCCCCTCTCAAGGCTGCTTTAAATGAATCCCATACCATTTTTTGGGAGGCACTATACCGATTGATGTCAAAGAAGTTTTGGGCCCAAATCTTTAAATGTTCTATGAATTTAGTGTCCGCTAGCAATCTCCTCTCAAAAGTCCACCTTAGATAAGGCCTGTTTAGAGTATCAATATCATATTGTAGAATTAGTGGACTGTGGTCTGAAATTACTTTTGGTAAATTTTTAATTCCTACTCTATTCACCTCCGTAGATGAGATAAGAAAGTAGTCCAATTTGGTATACTTTTTAAAAGGGCATGAAAAATCTGTGAACCCCGGGTTATTAGGCTCTTTATCCCCCCCAAATATCCAACATCCTATGGGCGTCAAAATCAGTGAACTCAAAGCTCGAAATACCTTAGACTTACGACCTGTATAAGAGGCATTCATACCAACATCTGTGAGATCTGCAGCGATATTGAAATCCCCGCAAACTACGAGGGTGCTTGGCCAATTCAACAGTTCTACTTCTAAATTGTCAAAAACTGCAGGTTCATCCTGGTTGGAACCATATATTGTACAGAGTGTAAAACCCAGCTCAAGTTCCACAAGTACCCACCTACCCAGTGTATCTGCCAGATGACTTTTAACCGTTTTCCGAAGCACAAGCCAAATGACATATAAATTGACAATACAAAAAGAATATACAGATTTATCTCCAAATTATTATGCTTGTCTTGTGTCTTTATTTCATTTCACTTGATCAAAGTCTTCCACTCCCTTATGCCAACGCCTTTCGTCGTCATTGGGAATCTCTTAAGACATCCAACTTGTAGCTTCTATCTGCCAGATGACGTCTGGCCCCTCCTAAATTTGCCTTAGCCAATATAGCAACCCCTCTGATATTAGATGTCTGTGTGGAGCAGACCAGTGTGTCATATCCTCTAATACTTAACAAATGTTTTTTAGCCCAGGGTAGGTGTGTCTCCTGTAGGCAGACCACATCAATCTGATTCGATCTAACATACTGCCCCAACCTCTGTCTCTTACCCCAATCATTCAAGCCCCCAATGTTAATTGAGCAAATCTTAAGCTTCCCCATTATTATCTGCTAATTTATCTCCTATCCTTTGTCTCTGCCAGTTCAAATATCTCAACAAAAGCCCTTGGATCCATATGAGAATGATATAGTACCAGGTAGTTTCCTTTTTCCCTTTTCCTCCCTTCCAACTGATGTACACCCCACCCCACCCTACACCCCCGTGAACCCCAACAAGGCACTCAGACCTTAGTCTGTGCATGTGATGTACGCAGTGCTAGAGGCTGGGTATCTTTCAAAACACACTATAGATACATTTTAGAACACCCATATAGCTATCCTAACAAATCCAAAAGGAAAAAGCAACAAAAAAAATATCTCACAGCCACTCAACTGTGCTATACTATAAAACCTTTCCCCCCTGACCCCATATCCCCATCATGTCCCCGGCTAAATACATTCCATCTTTCGTTTCCCCTCCCCGATTTAGAAAAGACAACAACAGCTTCATTTGTCCAGAGAGTCCATGTACTCTTTGCTTTTATCTCTGACGCAAAGTAGCGCATATTTACCTGGTTGATGATCTTGAGCTGAGCCGGATTAATAAGGTAAGCTTGAACACCTTTATTTTCCAACTCCTTTCCACCGTGGAGTGGCAGAAATCGGGCCGTACAAAAAAATTAGACCCCTCTGCTTGCTCTTTTAGCATCCGGCCTTGCTTTATCTGAAATTGCTTGACGCAAGAGGAAATTCTCGAAAAACACTAATATAGCCTGTGGTCTATCGCCCTCTCTTGCCGGTGTTCGTAATTTAAGCTGGATACGATGGGCCCTCTGTATCTCTGTTGCCCAATTCCATCCAGACAGTTCCAGAAAAGCTTCCTTGAAGAGATCGATTATGCATGATCTGGTGTCGGACCCCTCCAACCCCTCCTGGACCCCCAACACCCTGAGGTTATTTCTTCTCTGTCTATTTTCGAACTATTCGAGTTTCCATTGGATGTATTTTATTTGCGACCCTTGTGCCTTAACCTGGGCTATAGCATTTGTTGCATCTGATTCACTCGCCACGATTCTTTCTTCGAGATTCGTCACTCTCTCTCCAATACTTAATCACACTTTTGACAATTTCCTAATAACCCCCTGAATTTTCCTCATCCCCGCCTGGGTTTTCCTGCTGTCTTGTTGTGTCTCTTCCCTATGCCCTATAGCTTGATGTATTGTATCCAATGAAGGGGAGTCCCATCTGATACCACCAATGGTGATTTACCTGAGAGCAGGCCTGAGAGTGATGTAGCCGATGAATAATCCCATTTCAAATCCTTCCTCCCCCTGTTCTGAATAACACTCTGCATAGCTATTTATTTAGTTGTTGAAGGATGATTTTCATCACTATCCTCAGGATCAGATTCTAAGCAACTGCCCACCGGAGATGTGCTCAGGACATCGTCTGACCACTCTGCTCCCTCCGACCGAAAAGAAACAATCACTGGGATCTTTGTCTAAATCACCCCTACTTTTGTCCATTAAAGAAGCAGTTAATAAAGTCCTCTTATTTACTTCAAGAGTGGAGCACATGGGCTGACTACTAATTAGATTCACTTCTTCGTGATCCACTTCTGGTCTGCCCGTTTTATTCTTATAGTTCACTGTCTCACTGCTGCCATTTTTATTCTTGCTACCAATTTTGCTGCTTTCAGACACTTCAACGGTAGATGAATGCTCCAACGGGGGGATTTTGCCTCCTTCCACGGAGTTAATTTCCTCTGAAGGTACAACTAAATCAGTTTCATCTCCCTTCTCACCCGGATCATCCGACCAGCGCAGAGGAGCTTCAATCGCGCCTCCCTGTGGCAGAGTTTGGTTATTATCGTTTGTTTTGTTATTGCCGTTTAAGCTACCAACGTCTGGGCCACCCTGAGTCTCCTCCCGGGTAACCGCCAGACTCTTTGTCGTGGCAGCGGGCTCCATTCTTCTAATTTCTCCCTCTGTTATTACCGACACTTAACACCGCCGCTGCAGCCTTTATTCCAGCTTGTGTGTCCTTCGTCCATAGGAGCAGCTCTGCTACTGACGGACCTGCCGGGCGATTTTTGCCAGTTACTCCGCCCCTTCCTCTCCTGAGCGCTGACCGATCCGGAGAGAGAATCTGTTGCAGGTGGCCAGGGGATCTTTCCTGCACCGCTGAATCCACTGTAATCTCGCCACGGGCCTTTCGAACTGCTGCTGCCGCCTTAGCAGAGTTTGCCACTATTTTCGGAGCCATCGGCGAGCCGCCTTCCACCAGCCGTTGCAACAGCCGTAGCAGGTACTCTTCGACAAATCTCCTGAGTAATTGGAGCTCAGCTCCGGAGTGCCTTGTCCTTCTTTTACTGCAGGGGTGCTGCATCGAGTGGGGGACATGGTGGGTTGGTAGGGGGAAGCAGACTTGAGTGGTCTGTCGGGTCTAGGTGGATCTCAAATCATGCCGTTCATGACGATACCCCACCGCAGCCAGCTAGCACCACTGTCGGCCTCCTAAGCGGCCACCATCTTGCCTCTCTGCTGTACCAGCCTTCTCACCTGGGCAGCACAAAATGGTTGCTGCTGTCCAGAGACACATTTCTGCCCTCTTGCTGCTGAGCCAAGGGAAAGGCAGAACAATAGGCAACCTGTCACAGGGAGGAGTGACCACCTCCCATACAGGATTTAGTGTATTAGGGCAGGGTCGGTGCACTTTTAAGTGCCTGGAAGTCTGCGTGAGGGGCACATTTGGTGTCCCTGTGCATAGTCTACTTCAAACCATTCCTGGTAGCCCTTGGCGGCTCCTGCTCTGGCATGAAACTGAACAAAGGACATGGGAGTATCCTCCCTATTGTACTGACCCTCCCCTGAGAGAGTCCCCTGAATCTGTCCAACCCCCCCACGTGGGTACAAAAGAGATTACCTGGCTGTAGAACCCTAGGTTCGACGTCAACAGTATTCTTATCAAGAAACCACTGACCTTCGACCATCTGGACACTCTGGACTTCACTGGACTTTGACTGGGCCTGACTTCTTCTCGCTATCTGTACAAAGCACTGTCTGTGCCCGTGCACCATACAGGCTCAGTACAGGACCTGTGGAGCATTAAGGACAACTGAAGTATCTCCCTTGGAGTGAAGGAGTCACTCCCCTGCATTTGCAGGAAGCGTAATGCAACTGACTAGTCTGCTGATCCTGAGCTCCTGTGGAATCTGAAAGCTCCAGTAACACAGGAGATGGGTTCCCTTGTTTCTGAGGCTGAGCTGCCCTCTCACCTAGTTTGAGGCCAGTATTCCTTATTGGGGACTGCATAACCTGAACCCCTGTGCACCCCATACATTTGCAATTGCATATGCTTGTTGGCATTCCCCAACTAAGTGCATTGGGCAATTAATAGCCCCAACCTCTGTGCACATTTTGAATGAAAGACTTTGGCCTCCTCACACTCTGTGCCCTGCAAGCTGTTGTTTTCTGAAACTACTAGAGAATTACTCGCGACTCCTGTGCCTTCAGCCTGTGGGTCCATGTGAGGTACAACCCTGCTTTTTTTGGGCTCCCCTGGTTGCTCCAGGCCTGCCCTGACTCCCCTGGCTGTAGTGAGTCTCCAGGTTCTTGCTGGGCCAGACTGTAACCTTTCTTGACCTTCTTCGTTGGTTGCCGCTGCCAAGGCGTGTGGGTGCTCCAGCTGGACACCGACACCTCCGCACTCTACTTCCTTCATGGGACAGCTCGTATCCAGTTCCTGGTCATCCTCGAAATCTCCTAGTCCCGTAGCTGTAGAGTTAAGTCTCCATCTTCACACCTGAATCACCCAACATCGGTGGGCAGTCGTCTACAGAGCCCCTGCTCACTCCTGAGTGACCCATACTCTATCCCCTCTGCTCTCAGGTTCCTTCCTTCAAGAAACCACCTATGGGTTCAACCGGACACTGTTCTTCTTTCAAGCAGTGGCATTTCTTTGAAGACACCCATTGAGATCTACACGGTTTCCGATGCCACTTCAGCTCTATGTACCCAGCTTCCCTGGGATAGGTAACTCTGGAACTTTGCTTTCCACGGGTGGGCTGGCTCTCCAACCTTCTAGGTTCCAGAGGGTTTCCTCGTAATCCACTGGGAAGGGTCCTTAAACACTTAGACCTCAACTGCGACTCTCCTATTGAATTATATGTAGCACACGGTTGTGTTCTCACACTGTACCCGTCCTCCATGGGGTCCCTTCTTACTAATCTTGTGTGGTTCCTTGGGGTCTCAGCAATTCTACACCCTCTAGACACTGTCTTGATTTGAGTTGTGGTTCTTATACCACGATTTTGGTGTATGGTTTGGTCTCCCCCTGGAGCCACTGTGTATTATTGATACTTACGTTAGTTTCTGTGCTACAGTATTGTGTGCTTTGTGTTTATCTGCTTGTAGCAGTTACTGTGAGGTATTTAAGGTGTGTTATAATGATAAATACATATTTTTATATCTACTGTGTGGTTCTCCTTTCATATAACCAATACAATAAGATTGCAATTTTTCACAACCAATTTTATTGAGCAAATGAGCAATAGAAACGTGGCACCCCCAAGACCGGAGATCACCACAATATCGGTACAATAAATCACAGAGGTAGCAAATGTCCAAGCAGGTCTTAAGAATAGGCTCAGTATGAAACCTCCCCCAACCCATCCTACCCCCCAACCCCGAACACCCAACACCCAAACTCCCCCCCCACCCCCCATCCACACGTGTACACACAGCAATAGAATAAAAGGTGTAGGTGCAGCGCGACTGGAGCGTCGCAGACCCGGGCCAACAATGTCTTTGCCATCAAATGTCCTCCTCTCGCTCCGCTGGGGGATCCAGTGACAGACCCCGGTAGTCGGCCCATCGCTTCCAAATTTTGTAGTGTTTGCGCGGGCAGCCCCTCGCCTCAAAGATCGGCCTCTCCAGGCCCATGAAGTAGTCTAGCCCAGCTTTCCACGCAGACAGGGGGGGCCCTCACCGCCTTCCACGCTCGGGCCAGGTCCCGTTTGGTGACAACAAGCCCCAGAAGCAGCAGATGGCGCTTATATATGTTCCCACCGATGCCATCCATATCGTGCAATAATCCCAGCCGATGGGTGCGGGGAAGGTCCCAGCCCAAGACCTCGGACAGACAACTCCACACACCCCTCCAGAAACCAGACAGCCGACCACACGACCACACAGTATGTATCAGAGACCCAGGCACCGCCCCACAGCGCAAACATTCCGAGGATGCAATCAATCCAGCTCTCCACAATCGTTCACGGGTATAGTAGGCCCGATGCAAGTATTTAAATTGGATGAGTCGGAGCCGTACAGCAATGGCGGTTTCACGTGGGGACTCTAGCGCCTCCCTCCAATCATCCTCATCAAGAGGGCCAACGTCCACCTCCCATGCCGCCCGAAGAGAGTGTAGGGTAGAGGAGCAATGAATGACCAGCGTCTGGTATATCCGGGAAACCTTTCTGTCCCCCAGATCCCCCATAAACACCTTTGCCTCGACCGGGCTGAACTCCGGCAAAGAGTCTAAGTTGGCAATGCTCGGGGTGAGGGCATGGCGCAGCTGCAAGTAGCGGAAAAACTGGGACTGTGGCATTTGGGACTCTGTGTTCCTTGAATGATTTAAGGGTAGTGCCGGACATGACCTGGCCCAGTAACGTGATACCTATTGCTTCCCAACCCTCAAAACCGGCCAGGGCCGACAGCTCCGGGAGAAGACCATTGTGCCAGAGCGGCGTCTCGGCCGTTAACTTGCCCCACCAGCCCATGCGGCATAGGGCCTGCCTCCACACAGCGAAGACCACCCTGGTAACCGACGGCAGTACGCGACGCAGGCGAGCTGAATACAGAATGGTGTGGAGCGTATAGTCACCCATAAGCGACCGTTCCAAGGCATACGCCGGGTCCCCCCTATCACTGTACCACCATTCATTAAGAATAAGCAGTTGGGAAGCCTGGTAGTAAGAGAGGAGGTCAGAGGTTGCCAGGCCACCACAATAAGTAGATAAGAAGCACGTTTTCAACGATACCCTGGCCGCACCACCAGCCCATAGGAATCGACCCAGTACAGAATTGACCTGGCGAAACCACTGTGGGCCGATAGGGTATGGGAAATTATGAAGCTGATATAGTAGACGCGGAAGCGCCACCATTTTGAAGATGGCCGATCTTCCAAAGATGGTAAGTGGCATTCTGGACCAAGTCTTGACATCGGCCTGGACCCGTTCCCACACTGGCAGGATGCCACGATCCCAAGCCACGATGCGCGACTCCGATAGAAATATGCCAAGGTACCTCAGACCATCCGTTGCCACCTGCAGTCCCGCAGCCCAGGGGTCAGTCACAACTCCGCCGCCCAGCACCCACAGGGTCGATTTATGAAGGTTGAGTCGAAGGCCAGAGATCTCGCCAAAGACGCGCATGACCTCCAGAACCCGGGGACCCGAGCGCTGTAGGTCGGTGAGAAAGAGAAGGACATCGTCCGCATAGAGTGCGATCCTATCCACCAGGTCGTCATTCCAGACAAACCCGCGCAGCTGGGCATCAGCCCGCACTCGGGACGCCAGGGGTTCCATTGCAAGGGCGAACAGGTACGGGGACAAAGGGCAACCCTGCCGAGTGCCCCGACCAATTCGAAAACGCCCGGACGTGGCCCCGGCCACTCGGACTGAGGCCGTGACGTTGGTGTACAGCAATCGCAAGTACGACAGGAACACCGGGCCAAGGTTAAGGCGGGCCAACAGTGTAAACAGATATGCCCAACTCACAGAGTCGAAAGCCTTGTCCATATCCGCCAGTAGGAGCGCCACCTGCTCATCCCGAGCGCCCATGGCGTCAACCGCCGCCTGCGCCCGCCGAATATTATGGCGAGTGGCCCTACGGGGCATGAATCCGGCCTGGTCAGGATGGACCAGGTCAGTAATAAGGGGCAGCAGCCGGTTCGCCAAGGCCTTAGCCAGAATTTTGGCCTCGATATTCAATAGAGAAATGGGTCGGTACGAGTCGTGTCTGTCCGGCGCCCTGCCCGGTTTAAGATTGCATTTTGGTAAAACAAGCTGCTTAACATTCTTTCAAGACTAAGCCTGAAGGCTTCTCTCCAGAGCTACCCATTGGATAGCTCTCTAAGGTTATCTTTGACCTCTTAAATCATGTTAAGGGTTGTTTAGACTGGTACATGGTGCCCCCTTTAATTAGTATACATCAAATACCAGGCTAACTTCTCACAAACACTCTCTACACTGCAATCTCCTTCCATCTCCTCAGAAGACTCCAGACCATGCAGAAGATTGCTGCCACACTCATCCTGGACCTCCCCAAATGAGCCCACATCACCCCTACCTCAGAGTCCTCTTCTGGCTCCCCATCCAGATAAGACGCCAGTTAAAGATTCTCATGCACACCTACAAAGCTCTACACAATCAAGGACCACCCTACATCAACCATCAACTCAACTTCCAACCACCGACCTCCAGACAGCCCTCATTCTCGTACACACACACACAGTATCAGTTACAGCCACTGCTGGGGCTGCTCCTTCTCCTATATGGCTAACAAGACTGGCAACAACCTGCCCAATACCTCCGAACAGCAATCTTCCTGGTGGACTTCAGAAAGAAACTCAAACCTGGCTTTTCAATGGAGGCATGGCACCCTCAACACCCAGATACCCCTAGGGGAGACAGTTCTGCACTATACAAATGCTGATCGATTGATTGACTGGGATCCTCCCACTAGCAACAGTGTTTTTTGTATAAAATGTAATGGAAGATGGCCCATTTTGGCTTCTTGAGAAGCTGTATATCGTGTTAGCTTACACCCGCACTCTGCATTTAAAATTGAAAACCTTCCTTTTTAACTAAGGTGACCATGCTCCTCCTCTCAAGGCTCGCGCCGGGACACTCTTGTAGTATCCGAGTGCGGTACAAGTGGAAATAACATAACATAACTTCAGGATACATCCACATCCCCAGCGACAAAACTTTCTTTCTGTCTTTAGTGCGGTGGGTTTGTTGATTTGGCCCAAATGTGACCCTCACACGGTAGTGGGGGTGGGTCAGAAATCCCTCTAGCATGAGGAATGTTGGAAAAATATGAATGGTATGGAGGACAGTCTATCTGGACTTTGGGCTGCTCCCACCCGCCATGGGCCCAAAGTCTTTCTGCTCTCCCGCGAAGAAATTGGAGGCAGTTGCCTAAATCAACTCATATTAGGGGTGGCAAACCACTCACTAGACAGCAGAGATATGATTTATAAAAGGAAGCAAGTGGGGAACTGTATTGTCTGCCAATGGAATGTGTCCATACCTCAGGTGGCAGGTCAGACTGGGGGATTTGGCCAAATCCATCCACCTCAGGTGGAGACAAGATCACTAGACCCCAGGGCAATCAATTTTAAAAAAAGGTCTAGGGTGGAGGCATCCCATCTATAATTGGGCTAACTTTACTCACAGCACCCAGAAAGTCATTCTTGCTATTTGGGGGGGATATATCCATAATCTGCTATTCCCATACATGCAAAAAACACACTTAACGCCACAGATTATTGTATACAAGAATAATATGGCAACCAGCCTGGCCTGTCACCATTCTACACCCTCTCCCCTGGAGTCCAAACAGTCGTTCTGTTCCTCTGCACAGCAAATTAAGGTATTTACCTCAATCATCAATCTGAGTAGGAGGCAGAAAGCACATTAAACACAGGGGCCCATATTACAGAAAAGTGCTTTGGGGATACAAAGGCAAGATCTTGCACATGCTCTTTGTGCAAACTGAGCATTTTGATATCATCGATTGATAGTGGGATAGATGCTGGTGCAGCCATTTCCCAAATATTTGGATCACTCTGGTGTACATCTTACACCAGCATGGTCATGAGGAGTTTCCTCCACATTTGCCGGGGGGATTCACTCCATGCATACAATACTAACAGATAGGCTAAAGATTAGGGCAACAGTGGGAGACAATGAAAGAGTTAAGAAGAGGGGGGTTACTGGTAAAGACAGCCTAAATCTCAATTTTAGGTCCATTAAATCATCTGGATTCGTTTTAGTGTGCTTTCAATTGAAATTTGATCCATAATATTTTTCTATGATTAACCTTTTAATTTAAAAGCAAAAAAACATAAAAAAATAAAAAAGCAAGACAAAGTGTCGACCAGGATGAAAGCCAATCTTGATAGTGTTATCTGTACATCATGGTTACCCTTGAGAAGAATTACATCATGGTGTGGTATTATTTTGCACTTCTCTGTACATTCTCTGTACTCTAGTGTACATCCAAAGTGATGAAATTAAACGTTGTGATCAGATGCCCACTCAAAATGACTGCCATTGATTTTGTGGAGCAGACAATGTCAAAAGCAGAATTGCAGTTGTACATTTTGTTTACAAAAATAGAAATGCATCACAGAGCAATACTATTCTCATGAACGTTGCAAAGACAAAATAAAACAAATATGCAATTTCAAACTAAGCAATCACGATAACTCTCTCGAAGTTGTTCATCTCATGGAAAGAGAAACCTTTTGCAAAATTTGCATAAAGACAATTCTATGAGGATGGCTCTACAAAATCAATGTAATTAAAAAAATCATGAATTATTATTGGGAATTGCAAAACGATTAAACTAATTTCCATGGATTATTTACTGAGTCACATTTATTAACATAGAGTCAATCCAAAAACATCAATGAAATCCTAACTGCCAACAAGACCATACATGTGGTGACCTACTCAGGTACTAAACGATATCATAACTGTATCCATTGCAATAGTGTTATACTTTACAACCCTGTTTCATATCCAAAGAAATGATATACTATTCCGCTCAGACATTCTGGAGATTGCAATATTAAAAACGTGGTTTATTGTTTAAAGTGTGCAAGTTGCATTCTTTATGGTAGCAAAACTAAACACAGAAGCAACATTAAAAATCAGAATAACATTTCCTTTTTTGTTTCCTTTTTTTTACTTCTTATTTTTAATATTTTATTTACAGGAGCACTTATACATAATTTTGAGGTCATCGTATCAAATGATTATTATTTGTTGTAATTAATTATGAGAATAAACTGTATTTAATACAACTAGCTTATGGTTGTTTCTTGTAAATATATCATGGTTTTGTGCAGGCCAAAACATAAATATATATATTTGTTTAACAAGGTAATATTGTGAAGATCTACAGAATACACATTATTTGTACAAGTATTTATTTGAAATGAGTCTGCAGTGAACCATTGTTGTTTGTTATATGAGCCAAAAGCAAGGCCTTGACGAACCAGGACAAGTGTGGGAATAGTTTACTCCTCTCTGGCTATCCTTCTGTTCACGTGACGGCTGTCAGAACGGACACACAGCTCTGTTAAGTGAAAGCCACGAGCTTCCTCACACTGACCGCCTCCTTGCATCTCATGCAGGTACTTGCAAACACGTGAAATGAATACAAGGGCACGGCTCGTGCCAGGTGGAAGTTAGCCTCTCATTCTACTGCATGTCTGCAGAAGCACGCCTGTGCAGTAGCGCTCCCCTCCTGCACCGGGACAGCTGGAGGCAGTAATAAGCAGAGCCTGCACCAGCCTGCAGGTGGCCCCTGTGGGGAGGGAGGTACAGAATCTGCAGCCATGGAACCTACCAAGTGGGTGGGGAGGGAGGAGGGAGTAGGCTTCACCATCTTACTCCCCGTGCACCCCCGCACTCTTGTAGACAAACACCAAGAGAAGGCAGGATGGTTCCTATATCATGCGAAAATCCAAGCACGAGAGAAACAAAAGCCTTGCACTGCAATGAGTAAATCCTTCTACTCGCTGGGTAGCATTTCGTTACATCTCAAGCATGTTTGTCATACTGAACATTCATTTGTGACATTTACGCACATCGATGAACTTTATTTCTTGCACTGAAAATAATGTTTATTCATGGTACCCCTTTCTGCACTCACCTTCTGGACCGTTTACGCCTGGTCCGTTTGTGCATATCTTAGCTCTCCAGACAAGAGAGGAAAGTGCATTCCTCAAACTTTGTCTTTTTTTATTCCTGGAACTACGGAACATTAAGAGGATTCCTTGGCTGACTTACGTCAAGGGAAGGCTCGAGGAAATGGGTTTCCCGGAATTATGGACAGATCCTTTTAATTCATGTACCAAGATCTCAAAAAAGGTACTCGCGAGTGCCTACTATGCCATGATGCTCACCAGAGCCTTTAACAACACTCGTGAGGGGTCCCTGACAAATTTATTCCTGAAAATGAAAGACACCTATTCCTTCGAAAAAACTTTGGACGAGATTTCCCCGGCATTAACAAGGAAACTGTTTTTACAATGGCGCTATGGATGCCTTCCTCTAGCTTCGTTCACACCGTCCTGGACAGCGTGCTCCACCGTATCATCTTGCCCAATGTGTGATCACCCGAAGGAGGATGACATGCACGCGGTCTTCTTCTGCAAGGGCTACGAGCGGAGCAGAAAATATTGGCTAGTTCCATTGCTCAGGATCTTGGGATTCAGATCTTACCAAACCGCTTATAGAGTTTTAAAATCTGACCTCTCCCCTCCTGAAGTTTTTGCACTTTCAAAATTCTTAACTTCACTGTGGTTTACCCGAAGCCGAATGATGAAAAGACTGGCATAACGGACTTCACCAGCGGTTTTCCCCACTGGCATATCCATTATTTAAACCAATTTTATCAAATCTGGATCACACTATGTTTAATAAGTTTTTTAATTGTATGTATTTGTTCTGTATCTTTTATGATCTGTGATCGAAATAAAGATTTTGAAATGAATGAATGAATATTTTTTTATTCAAAAGGCAGGTATATACATAGAAAAATACAGTTAAACTGTTACATTATAATTATACTTGCAATAATAGTCACAGTAAAAAATTCTTTACACTTAGCATTTCGTTTTAAAGATTAACAAATGTACAGATTGCCTCCTACTCTTCTCTGTTATTCCACCATAACAGTAGGGGTTCCCATATCACCATACCCTTCTTCCTGGCTCTTAGGCCTTTGCATTTATACAGTGAGATTTCCTGCAAGCTGATATTCAGGTACCGGTAAAGCCATAGCTGATATGTACCATTACATAGAAGAGTAGACCCAAAAGTACTGGGACCTGGGTATTCAACGTTACAGGGAAAAGGGTCCCAGTATACACATGTATAGAAAACACAAATAATTATTTGTTCTGTTTTAAGTAAAACAATTACACATGTAATTCATGAGAGATGTTATTAATTCAGATCCTCATCCAAGCATATCTTATGCAAAACTGTTCAATAGATATAAACAATGTGCCCAAAGAGAAGAGGAGGGGCAGGTAGGTGGTTTTGTGAGAATTGGGGTAAAGTGGATAGTTTCAAAGATTGAATGTGGTCACAAAATAAATAGTTGACATCACATAGGCATGTTTCTTCGCCACATAAACAGCATTTGAAAACCTAGCCCATATACTAAAACAGTGTAACAATAAATTGTTGTTCAAGGTAGGTGAATATACAAAAGTCGACGTTTCGACCCCCGTATAGCGTAGGTTGAGTTCCACCTTACTATGGCGTCTTCCTCAGGACTAGGACGTGAAGTGAGGTGGAAGGGGGCACCTAGGGTTAATGAAAAAAATAGAATAAACTAAACTGAATGAGGTACATCTATTTGCAAAAGGGCATGAATGGTATGGATAATTACCGGAATGCCGCCATGAGTGTGGGGCTGAGTCAATGATGGAAAGTTGGGCCCGTAGGCTCCTAATATCAGAGAGCACGTTATAACCTGAAAAATAAGGTATGAACATGAGTGGCCCCATCGGGTACGAAATGTTACATGCATCAAAGCTCTGGATCAATGTCCAGTAGAGGGCACGCTATAAAGTCATGTTAAAAATGGAAAAACTGCCCATCCCAATCATTTTTCGATCAAGACGTAACTTATGAAGTTCGTTCGCAAGATCACCCTCAAATACTTCTTCAGGAACAGTCCACCGTCCTTAACTACTTCTAACACTGGACTCAGAGTACCCTCATCTATAGTCCCACCTCCTACCACAAAGACCAATCAAATGTTGGCTTATGAGCATACCGTACTGAAAGATGTATCTAAGACTCTGGAAGTATATAGGCATACAAGGCTCAACGTAACCAAAGAAGAAAGGGAAGCACTGACAACCCTTAAGAATAACAAAGACATTGTTATTAAACCCGCCGATAAGGGAGGAGCGATTGTGGTACAAGATGCTGAAAAGTACAAATTGGAGATCTTTGTTGTGTTCGGGCGGATGAGGAGTTGAAGCTGTCATGGATGTTGGTGATCTTGTGATGGAAGAAGGTGACCAGAGAGTCGCACAGTTCCTGTGAGGGTGTGATGGCATTGGTGTTGGCGCTGGGGTTGGAGAGTTCCATCACTATGGTGAACAGTTCTTTGCTGTCGTGTGCGTTGTTGTCTAGTCTGGCTTTGAAGGATGATCTCTTGGTTGTTCTGATGAGGTGGTGATGTCTGCGGATGGCGTCCTTGTGGGCTGCGTGGCTACCGGCATGTTCGTTTGAAGACCTGGAGTTCTTCGGTGAACCAGGCAGTTTTCTTGCTGAGGTGGTTGACGGAGGGTTTCTTGATCGGGGCAAGGGTGTTGGCGCAGTCGTCGATCCACTGTCTGGAATTTCGGGTGGCGGCGTCTGTGTCAGTGGGTTCGGTGGGTGGGTTCTGGGTGAGGGTGGAGGTCAGTTGGTCCTCAGTGACTTTGCTCCAGCAGCAGCGAGGCAGCTGTTAGGTGCGGTGGTGCGAGGCTGGTTTCTTGAAGGTGAAGTGAATGCATCGGTGGTCAGTCCAGTGGAGTTCGGTGGTGTGGTTGAAGGTGACGTGGGTGCTTGTGGAGAAGACAGGGCCGGGCATGTGGCCAGCGGGGTGGGTGAGTTCGGTGACGAGTTGTCGGTGTCCGGGGTTGGTGAGGTTGTCGATCAGGGCGGCGGAGTTGGCATCGTTGTTGTTCTTGAGGTGGAAGTTCAGGTCCCCTAGGAGGATATAGTCCATGGAGGTGATTGCGTGGGTGCTGGCGAGGTCGGCGACGGCGTCGCTGAAGAGGGCCCGGGGTCAGGGTGGTCTGTAGATGAATGTTCGTCTGAGGGTGGTGTGGGGGTCGGTGTGAACCCGGAAGTGCAAGTGTTAGGCGGTGTTGAGGGTGTCGTCTGCATGGGTGGCGACCTTGAGGGTGGACTTGTGGACGATGGCTATTCCTCCTCTGATTCCATTGGTGCGGTCTCTACGGGAAATCTTGTAACCGTCCAGGATAGTTATGGCAATGTCAGGTGCTGAGCAGTCGTTCGCCAGGTTTCGGTCAGGTAGGCAACGTCTGGGTCGGTGGTGTCGAGCAGGTCCCAGAGCTCAATGGCGTGTTTGCGTGCGGAGCGGGTGTTGAGGAGTATGCAGCGGAGGTGGTTGGGTCCGGTTCTTGGGGGTTTGGTGGTCCTGTCGCAGGGGAAGTTGCAGGAGTGGCAGGAGAAGGGACCGTGGGTGCATTTCAGGGCGGCCTGGAAGCAGTGGTGGTCTCGGCCGGTGTTGAGTGCGTGGAGGAAGTTGGCATCGTATCGCAGTCTGGCCATGTGGAGGGCGTGGGGTACAGGGGTTCTGGCGCTGGGCGCGGTCCAGGCGAGGACGGGCGCAGATGGGCTTGCCTTTGGCGCGCCTTTGGCATGGAGGGTCAGCTGGAAGGCAGGAGCGGGGTGGCGAGGGGGCGTGGCCACGAGGAACAGAGGCGGGAAACACAGCGGTCAGAAAGAGAAGAGGGAGGTGGGGGGCGGCGCAGGGGGCTAACGGTGGGAAGCAGGCTGAGAAGAGTGAAAAATCAACAGGCAAGGATGGCCAAAGTAACGAAAATACACACAAATAGACAGCAGTTCTGGTCCTGGGGGGATCGAACCTGTGCTTGGAGTGGCAGCAGCGGGGGAGAACGCGCACAGGTGGCGCTGTTTAGCAGCAGGGGAGCAACTCGGCCCTGGAGCAGGGTAGAGGTCACCCCTTTTTATACCCACCTGTTCCCAGCTCCTAGCCATGCCTTCATTCATTGCTCCTGGTAATAAAGCTGATGGCCACAAGGGAGTGTATCTGTTATACTGGGGTATCTTCAAAAGCCTGCTCATCTTTTTCCAGACATTCCAGGCTGCCATCACATACTTAAATCGCATTTTTTATAATAACTTAGTTCAAGTTGTGGAAGAAAAGGCCCTTCTGAATAGGAATTCCAGTGTAGTGACACATTGAATTGAACAAGGTTATAAAATCACCTACATTTGTTTGCATAATCTTAGAAGTAGTTAAACTCCAACTTTACATAGGCAATAATAATAAACATTTGCAAAGAGAAATATTTTAGATTAAGAAACTGGATACTTTACAGCCAAATGAAATGCATGACAAATTGGAAAGGTAATGCTTTCTTTAAACACATTAGTGTGTTCCTTTGTGATTACGGTGTATTGTTTGCTCAAAAAACTTTGTTGTATAAATCACTTTTGATGTATTGTCTAGCAATTTGGTTTCTTTTTTTCACTTACATATTTTAAATGTATTATTTTCAAGATGGTACTTGGATTATTATTCATGATGGACAATGATGCATTGCTTGTGCATAATATGTCAATTTTTACACAGCATTAGCAAATAGTTTAGTATTGTGTCTATTTGTTCACCATTTCCAAGATGGCACCCTTAGTACCGTGTATGACAGGTTTTCAAGTTTTTTTACTTGGTTTTTCAAAGATTAGGTTTGCTTTGTCATGTGTTACGGAATAGCGTGTTATTGTGATCTTTGTTTCAGTATAATTTAAAATTGTTAGTGAACTAAACCCGGCAGGTCACTTCCATGTTCATGGCAGTTTAAACATTTCCAGTTACATTACACACGCACTAAGATTCCTGACTAAGATTCATGACACACGTACTCCAGAATCTGCACTGGGTTCCACTTTTTCACCAGCATGGTGACTCCAGGTAACAACATCATTTAACAATCTACACCACTAAGAAAGCAGGGTTCGAGATTGCGAGACAGCATGTATACTTCGGGTTTTATCATTTGGGTGCTGGTGAATTAACTAGCTAGTTGTAATCATTTTTTGTTTTCATTTTATTAACTTCTTTTTCATGTATAATGTGATGTATAATGTGGTTTAACATATCGTAATCTCATGAAACAGGATGATTTGCTCAACAATACTTTATATAATTTGTCAATTAACATGTTGTTGGATGAAGACATGGGCGTTGGAGCACATAATGAGCAGATGAGAATTAGTATGGGCATTTCCACACCCAGATAATTCTTCTCTTTTAAGCAATTTATCCATATTGCTTCATGAGGTGTGTTGCATTGGGTACCACAACCATGCAGAATTAAATGGTGTGTTTATCTTTTTGTGTTTAGTTACCCCTGATGAATTGTCTTGTTAAAGCATTAAAAAAAATTCAATTTGTGCAGAACTCGGTCTTCAGCCAGTTTTCTCGGCATTAAATGGATGAAACCCACAGGCTTTTTAGTGTATCTTGGGACTGGATAGCAGTCTTGCTGCCAGCAATCTCATAACAAAATGTTTATTTTGTCAAGTCAAAATGACAGTTTAAAACTGCACACACAGGCTGCAATGGCACGTTTGAAGTGCTATTTAACCGGGAGGCACAATAAGTGCTGCAGGTGCACTAGCAGTATTTCATTTAATTTACAGGCCCTGGGCACAGGTAGTGCCACTCTACTACACTTACAGGTATATTAAATTCCACCATGTTTTAAGGAGAGAGCACGTTAGCACTGGTTAGCAGTGGTGAAATGTGAAGAGTCCTAAAATCAGCAAAAAAAAGTCAGCAGAGCTGAAGGCAAAAAGTTAATGGAAAAACACAACATGGATGCAAGGTCTAACTTTCACAGTATCCCTTTCATACTGTTTGGTAACATACTCTAAACTTTCTTTGAAGAAAAATCAACATCTTTGATGCTGTTATTTAGGGAACCAATGACCTTCTGGATGTTAAGTTTACCTCCTTTATTGATGAAGTCTCTGCTTCCTCACTTAATCAGTTTAGCTTCCCTACTTTTGACTCATTTTCTAATGTTGTGAAATCCTGTGAATCTGACTCCACTAATGACCCTTTCCCTATTACAATGCTGCACATGGATACATCAGAACGTACACAGATTCTTTACACAATTACAGATTTCACACTTTCACATTGTCCGACCTGAAGCATGACATAGTGAAATATTTATTAGAAAACAATTTGGACTTCGAGGAATTCACGCATTATGTCCTCAACATGCACTTACCAAATGTAGCTAATCTCCTGGAAATTATTGAGGCTAGTTAGCTGTCTACTTACTTTGATTATCTTTCTATTCTTGATGCCTTCCAGGTCTGACCGTGCCCTAATACGAACAATGAAAAAGATAAATAGCTTTTTGGGGCCAACTTCAAATGACCTGACTGTAATCTCATAAATAGACTGATTTAATAAGATATGCCAGCAGCATTCAACCCTGTTGATCACAGTATGCTAATTTCTTGACTACTAAATATGGTATTATGAGCAAAGCACTAACCTGGCTTACTTCTGTTTTTCAAAACAGATCTCCAAAGGTCATACTGAATTATGGTTTTCTGTCTGTTCTTTTAATAGCAGGAGTCCTTCAGGGATTCAGTTTTGCCCCCTGTTTATTCAACATCTAAGTCTTGCCTCTCTGGAAACTAATCAGAAGCATTGGTTGTAAATTTTATACCTATGCGGGTGAAATACCAAATTTTGTGTCCTACCAACTCAATTTTTCATCCGGTTGCACTTATTTAATTTCTCTGCAAGGTAAGATAATGGATGGATAATAGCTTGATACCTGATCTGCTGATCTTCCACCTTAAAACCATTACCTCACCGAAGCCTTATGTAAAAGGTCTTGTTGTCAAAATGTATACCGAACTTAAAATGGATCTTCAATTCTTATCTGTCACCTAATTATGTTCATTCCAGCTGCGTAAACTATAAACTATGACTATGACAGGAACATTGTGGTGGCTGCCCTCTTTGCTCTAGGCTTGATTAGTGCAATGCACTATACATAAATATGGTTACTAATCAAATCAACAGACTTGAAAATCAATGTTAGGTTGGTTTCCTTAGCACCTTGCTTTGCCTCGGCCAAATCAATGTGACATGAGTTCTACTGCCTTCTGGTGAGAAAAAAGGGTGCATCTTTAAAATTATTTGTTTAGTTCATGAACATCTTTATGGATTCTGGTTCTACTTTCTCAAAAACAAACTGATTATTTAAACCAATGGTCTGAACTAGGGTATTTAGTCAGGTTTAAGAAAAGGATGCACTGCTAAGTATCAGCGCAATCTCATTTGCCAATTCTCAGTGGTATTTGAGGTGCAAGTGGGTGAGGGGGTAAGCCCTATAACCCCTCCTTGAAGTGTCAGCCTAGATTGACACTGCATACGTACAAATACAGAATACCCATGCACACTCTAATGATCAATAAACAGTAATGTCAGTGTCGACGATTTAAGCACTGCAGACAAAGCTTTTCATATACAACAGAAATAACTGTATTCTAGAAACAGTTGTTGGTATACGGTGTCTTCAATGTTCTTAACGAGAGAACCAGCCGACACGTGTTTCGGCGCGTATGGGACAATCTTCCCGCGACTCCTCAGGGCTATAGAAAAATGGACCGTCGTAGGGAAAGCTGCTCCGTCGGTGATAGAAATCTTGTAATAGGTGTTTGTGATAATAAAACTGCAAGGGAATTCGATTTAATATATGGCAATCTTGGTGATCAGACGGGTACCTCTGAAACAGCCTGTCGCTCTGTGTACCGGGTGTGGTCGACTTACCTTGCAGTTTTCTTATCACGAACACCTATTACAAGATTTCTTGTACACATTTCAACGCTATTCAACAGTCCAGGGCCCTGTCGGGTCGGAAGTATCACCGACGGAGCGACTTTCCCTATGACGGTCCATTTTTCTATAGCCCTGAGGAGTCGCTGGAAGATTGTCCCATACGCGACGAAACACGTGTCGGCTGGTTCTCTCGTTAAGAACATTAAAGACACCGTATACCAACAACTGTTTCTACAATACAGTTATTTTTGTTGTATATGAAAGGCTTTGTCTCCAGTGCTTAAAGTGTCAACACTGACATTACTGTTTATTGATTATTAGAGTGTGCATTGGTATTCTGTTGTTGATTATTTAAACCACTCCGCGTCCTCCACCAACAGTGGCCATACTGTAATTCTACCACCTTGTGGGTTTATTTGGGGGCTGATCCTCAAAAACTCTCGACACTAAGGATTACAATTTTATTTATAAAATAGAATGGCGTGGTGAGCTGTCTTATCCTGGCATTAAGCTTTCTGCTTCTCCCGAGTAGGCAGCCATGCCCTGGTGGGCAAAAAGTACATGAACACTAAGGGTGATATTGTTTGGAGACTCTAGGAGTGCAATGGGTGTTTGCAGCTGTGCTTTCAGCCACCGGGGCTCATTGGCATATACATGTGCCTCTAAAGGACTATCTAGAATATAGAACCATGCCAGCACATATTTTGTATTGGAATGATCTTGAAGACGAGTGACATATTTTGCATGGGGTGGCTTGGTCTCATGCAAATGAGGAAACACTTTGTCTTTGTGCCAACACTGTATTAGAGACAGAAGTGCAGAGGAAAGCAACCTGATCGATGCCTAGAAGGCCAGTGCGCTACACCATAACTCTATCATACACCAATTCCAGATGTGTAGTGGGCTTTTTACCCCTAAAGCAGATAGAATGGCAATGAACCCTCCAATCTGTCCCCATAAGGGAGCAGGAAGACTGTATGGTGCCAAGGGTGGGGAGGCTAGCTCAGTGCCAGAGCAGGCAAGCCCTGCTGCCAGCTCTGGTTTACATCTTTTTCTTGGTGGTCTAGTGTAGGCATGGAGTATTTTAAAATTAACCAGGCATAACGCACATAATTTCTTTATTTTGCAAGGATCTTGTTATGCAAATTTTCTGATATTACGTTATTACGCCACTTTGCGTAATTACACAGCATTCACAATAAAAATGTATGGTGAATGTGCCCTTCTTGGTAAAACATTTCCCCAAACACCCTAGGACAATGGAATACAAGTGACTGGTTTTCACTGTATTTTTGGTTTAGTACTTTTTTGTGAAAAATGTATGCTCACATCAAAAATAGATATTCGGACGCATTTCACACTACAAATTGCGTAAAAAGGCAAATTTTCATTTTGTGTAATTATATATAATTGTGCAGAAAATTGGTGTATTTACTCAAAGCCAGAGTATTCAAATGTCACACCCCTTGTTTAGTGGGCATTCTGCCCTCTCTGGGATGGGCAGATAGGAGAAAGTGTCCCATTCTGCCCATCCAAATTGTCAGAAAGCCCATAGGACCAACAAGAAAAAAAAAAATAAAACAAGACCTGGAGTTAAATGAAGTCTCTTTCTGACATTGGATTCCCCCCATTTTCTCTGGCCCGATCGGTTTTCCTCCCAACTTGAAGGCCAGATTAAGCAGTTAACCACTAATCTGCCATCCTCAGGGGAACTGAACATCCAACAAAGCACCAGGTGAAAGAGTGAGAAATGTAACAGAGTGGGGTGCCAGACTATCTTGCCATTGTGCCTCACCCCGAACACATTCCCTTAGTGGGATGGGATATCCTTCTTACATTAGAGGTGGAAGACCAGTCTTTTTGCACACCAAGATTGGGCTGACCCCTGAGAAGAACTGCTGCAGGTTGAGGGACACCCAGAAACTGCCAGACGAGTGTTGGGTAGATTTTTTGGACTACTCCAGCAAGGCATTGGGTGAGTGGGTTGGGTGCAGTAAGTGAGTGCATTTAATGGACTGCATAATCTTATTTTGAGAGAGAACATGCTTAGTGCTTACTTTATAGATCTGCACAAACAGCTGAATGACAGTAAGCTCACTAGCCCCAGGGAACCTGCAATGGAGGTGATCCTTTAGGTCAGCACCAGAATGTCCAAAAAGGCATCAGGGGAATTCTCAAAAGGGTGGTTTGGGTCCGTACCAGAAGAAAGAGGGGAGATGTAAAAAAAAAATAAAGAAGTATCTCAAGACACCCAAAATAGTTCATAGGGGAGGATGACCCAGCCCCATGCTGACCAGAAACAAATGTGTTTGGTGACAAGCAAACAGGAAAGTTTATCCCCAAGTGCAATGAGTGTTGCAAGTACCGGCATATAAAGGGGGATGCCAAGTGACACAAGAAGGTTCAACCCCCCCACTGGTGACAGACACAAGGGCTGGCCAGTGTAGTGCCTGAATCAGTTAGTATGGGGGAAGCGTTGAGATTACTCTACTATCCCTGGTTGCCTTTCGATACTTACAAGGACAGGCAGTGCGTCACTATCAATTGGCAGAGGGTGGAGGCTCTGATGGACACGGACGCCAGCATGATTACTCTAAGGGGTCATCTAGTGTCCTCAGAGCAGGTAATCCCCAATACATTACGCCAGGATGCAGTAGAAGGGAACCGTGAGAACCACTACCAGGTGAATCTGTTTTCTTTGAGTGGGGTGTCTCAGGCTTTCTAAATGTAGCTTTTAGCCCTGCAAAACCTGTTGCTTGTCTGTTGGGCATTAATCTTGAGCACACTTCATGCAAGGAAGTGAAGCTCCAATCACACCTGGAGAAGTTAGGGTTGCATGAGTGGGTGTGTCTAATCACAAAGTCCATGGCAGCCTGAAAGGGAAATCAAGAAGGTTGGAACCTAAAATAATGGCCCAGGCAGCTGCCAAGAGGAGAAAGGACAAGAGGCATGGGAAACCAGCCCCTGAAACCCCCACTGTCCAGGAGAAAAGGGACACCTACGCATGTTGCCCTATAGGCTACCAGGGAGGATAATGCAGCCCTGGGATACCTTCTTGAAGCTGCTGGATGGTACGCTAAGGGTGGCCCCATCAGGAAACATTTCTGTAGAGTTTCGAAAGAATGCCCAACACTAGAGAGCTCCAGGGGGCAAGCTGAGTCCCAAGCAGATGGTGACACCTATGAAGATCACAATTGACCTTCTATTTTGTTAGCCTAAGGTTCCTGAGCCTGGAGCAACCCATATGTTGGTGCCCCCCCCCCCCCCTCCCCCAGTGCTACAGAGCCTTCCTACTGGGTCTGACTCATGAAAACCCCCTGGGAGGACATCGGGGGAAGGACAAGACCTTTGCTAGACAGTCTCTAATGCATTCTCTACGTCATGTCCCAACAGCTAGCCAGTGGGAATTCTAAAAAAAGCTAAAGGCTCCCATGGTTCCCTTTCCTATCCTTGGCACTCCCTTTGAAAGGGTGGGCATCAACATTGATGGGCCACTGGACCCTCAAATTGCCATGAGCAACATGTTTATCCTGGTTTTGTGGACTATACCACTAGATACCCAGAGGCCATACCTATGAGATCTGAAACTCCACCTGCAGTGGTTGGGGCCTTCATTGGTATTTTTACCCATTTGGGGTTCCCTAAAGAAAATATGTTTAACAGGGACCCCAACTTCATGTCTGCATACATGAAACCTGTGTGAGATGATTGTAGCAAAACCTAAGTCCTCCACATCATGTCACCCTCAGACATCCAGGCTTGTTTAAAGATCCAACAAGACACTAAAAGGCATGTTTATGGACTTGCCTGAGCCCATGAGGTGGAAGTGGGACATCCTCTTTGAATGTTTGTTTTTTGCTTAGAGGGAAGGGCTTCAGAAGGGTGTTGGGTTTATCCCTTTTAAATTCCTCTATGGCCACCTTAATAGGAGATTTCTCAATTTGGTAAAGGAGGGGGATGCAATGCAAGCTCACAAGAAGCCCTCCCTAGGATGTAGTCTGCTATATGTTGGCCCTGAGAAGCCAGTTGCAGAACTTCTGGAAGAAGGTTTCTGCAAATCTGGAAGCCAGTCAGGAGGTGATCAAGCTGTGACATGACCAGGACACTCTGGTTGAGTTTCAGCCTGACAAAAAGGTATGGATGATGAAGCCCGTGGAGCCCAGTGCCCTCCAAGACCACTGGCTGGCCATTATGAGATGAATGAGAGAAAGGGGAAGGTAAACTACTTGGTGGACCACAAGGCCCCAGGACCCTACTAAGGGTGCTCTATTTAAATTGCCTCAATCTCTATTAATAGACATCTGAAGTCACTTTGCGTCCAATGACAGATGATGGGGTGGAAGGGGAGAGAGGACATTTCCCCAACTTTCTATCTTCCAAGCAGCAGCAGCAGGATGGGACAGTGGAGGCTGTCAACCTTTTTCCCACCTGATCTCAGAGCAGCAGAGACACCTTCATCAGGGGGACTGTCACCAGAGGCAGTTTACCTCTCTTTTCTCCCTCACCTCTGACAATACACATGTGTGTACCCATGATATTGACGCAGGAGACAACATGTCTTTGAAAAAATCAAGTTACAGGTTATCTGGAAAGTGGAGGCCTAGCATTAAGGAGGAAGTCTCCAAAATGCTTCAATCAGGGGTGATTGAGCACTTCAATAGTCCCTGGTCCAGCCAGTAGTGCTGGTACAGAAAGCCACCCTACCAGGCACTGTACCAAAACACTGCTTCTGTGTGAATTACAGAGGCTAAACTCAGTCACCAAGACTGATGCTCAATCCAGCACGGTGCTGATGAGCTCATTGGCAGGCTGGGGACTGTCAGGTTCCTGAGGGCATTTCATCTGACATCGGGGTAGAGGAGGATTGCACAGACTGAGTTGGCTAAAAAGATGTCAGCATTCCCCATCCTAGAGGGTAACTGCTCAGTTAGGTGAAGCCTTTGGGCTGAAGAATGCCTCTGCTGCATTCCAGAGATTGGCTAACAGGGTGCTGGTTGGAATGGAGGCCTTCGATTTGACCACCCGGTATGATATAGCTGTCTTCAGCTCCAAATGAAAGGACCACCCGTTTCACCTCCAAGAGGGGTTCAGGCTCTGCAACAGGCAGGCGTGAATATCAAGGCCAGCAAGTGCCAGATAGTTTAGGATTCTCTGATGAATATGGAACACCTAGTGGGTGGGAGCATGGTGGTGCACTTTAAAGCCAAACAGAAACTATCCTGGCATAGGAACCCCCCAAAACTCAAACAGAAGTGAGGGCCTCTCTAGATTATATAGGAGCCTTGTTAAGGGATATGGCACCATTGTAGCCCCACTGAGTGAGATGACTTCAAAGAAGTAGCCTAAGAAGGTGATTGGGACACAGGCCTGCCAGAAATCCTTTGAACACCTGTACTCAAGGCCTCTGGTTTCTCATAGTTCAGACTGATGCTGTAGAGTATGGCATTGCTGGTGTGCTCTCACAGCTGAATGAGAAGGCCCTAAACCAACCATTAGTCGTCATCAGTAGTAGGTTAATTCCTATAGAACAGAGGTGGAGTGCTGTTGAGATTGAGGCCTACACTGTGGTGTCAGCACTGAAGAAGCTGAGACCATACCTGTTTGAAATGCACTTCCAAATTCAGACAGACCACAAGCTACTCAGATGGCTCTTGCAGATGAAGGGTGAGAATCCCAAAACTGTTAAGGTGTCCCATCTCCCTACAGAGAATGTACTTGGAACACTGCCCTGAGTCATACCACTCCAAAGCTTATGGTCTATCCAAGTTCTTCCGCCTTAGTGATGAGAACTCCCATGAGGGTGGGTAGTTCTCTCCACTTTCAGCTGGGGGAGACATCTGTTAGATCTGTCAGCCTTAGGGTTATCTTTTCCAAACATTTTCACAGCTTCTCTCCTGTTTGCTGAACTCCATTTTTGTTTGCCTTAGGACTCTGTCTACTTTACCACTGCTAACCAGTGCTAAAGTGTGCGTGCTCTCTTCCATAAACATAGTGAAATTGGCTTGAATCCAATTGTCATACTTAGCTTGTGCTTAACTTGTACAAATAAGTCCCTAGTAGAGTGGTCTTCATGTACCCAGGGCTTGTAAATTGAAATGCTACTAGTGGCCTGCAAAGCTTATTGTGCCAGCCACTTAAGTAGCCCTTCAGAACATGTCTCAGGCCTGCCATTGTTTGTAATGCCAATTCAACTTGGTAAAGTAACCCCTTTGCCTGGCCTAAACCTTCCTTTTAATACAGGGCTCTCCAATTTTAGTCCTGGAGAGCAGGATCTTTAAGATAACTACATTTATCCAAATATGGATATGCTAAAAACATGGCATGGATTTGGCCCTCCAGCAATAACACATTCGAGAACCCTGTTTTGCTACATATAGGTCACCCTAAGGTAGGCCCTACATAGACATTAGGGCAAGGTGCAGTGAATTAAATAAGTTGGACATGTTCATTTAAGTTTACATGTCCTGGTAGTGAAAAACTCCCAATATTTTTTTTTACCACTGCAAGGACCATCTTTTTCATGGAATAATATTTAGTTACCCTATCACATTTAATAAGCAATGATGTTTGTTTGGGAACAGGTAGGAATTCCATGTTTGATCTCAATATAATTGTATTTTAAAATCCCCTTTAACGCCTTGGCTGCGGGCCGATTCCCCCGCTGTACTAAGGGGACGGGGGCGCGCACAGCGCCCCGGAGCTGATGATGAGCTCAGTTCGTCATGAGCCACGTTTCTCGTGTGCACATGACAAGCTGAGCTCATCATGACCACGCCCGTTCGTTAGAACGCCCAGCACAGCAGGGGAATTAGCCCCGCACCTGAGTGTTCTAACGGTCATGATGAGCTCAACTCGTCATGAGCACATGAGAACCGTGGCTCATGACGAGCTGAGCTCATCATGAGCGTTGGAGGGGTTAATGATAAAATCACAATTATGAAAAAGTCAATTTCAGAAAGTTTACATTTTATTCTCCTAACTGTTTGGTGCCTGCAGTTTGTGTCCTGGTCACATGACTGGACTGTGAATAGTTGAACTTTTTGAATTTCTTCCAGACAGTGAGACAAAGGGGGACTAGGTGTTGGCGTGATAGGGCATCCTGTCAGCATGGGATGGGTAGAACTGTTCAAACACACTGAGGGGTGGGAAGAAAACAAACAAAACCAAATGAAGACAATAAAAAATAATTAATATTGAAAAAACTGCCCTCACTCACACACAAATGTGTGTGACATGCTTCATCATCGGGTCTGCTTACAATACGCCCCCACGTAGCCACGCAGGGGGTGGAGCATAGGGAGGGGGAACACTAAATACACATCATAACACACATAAGGACAAACACAAAAATGACTCACAATAATCACAAAGTGTTACCCTTACAAGACTGGGTTACAGATAGACAAACTAGTGCAGTAAGGAAGTGCTCATTAAAACTGGCTCGCGGATACCTAGTCAAACCCTTTATTAGTAGGTTCCCGGCCAGGATTAAAAATAAAGTGAAGGATGGACAGTGTTCAGGCAGGAAATTAAGATCCTAAAACAGTCCTCCTTTAAACTGCGGTGGTCAACATGTTTCGATAGTCTTGATGCGCCCGTTTTTTTTTTTTTTTGTTTGTTTTCTTCCCACCCCTCAGTGTGTTTGAATGTGATGAATAGGGGGTTCGGGGTGGCAGAGTGTAATGATTGACCCTCTCCCCAGCTTTGTGAAGCATGGGTAGAACTGTTCCCTGTCCCACTTAAATTGCAAAGGAGCTGCCTCAGCATCAAAGGCGGCTCCTCCGCTAAAGCGGAGGAGCATAGCCCCACTGCTCTTTGAGCAGGAAAAATAAAACAATAATAACATAGTTATTATCATTTTATTTTTTTCAGGTTCGGGCTGGATTGGGGCGGGTGGGGCTGGAGGCACATGGGTAGGAGTGATTTGCATGATCCAAGTATGCATGACTTTTTGGAAGGCCGTCTTGGCCCGCCAAACAGTCATGCGCACTTTGTATGTTCCCCACCAGGATGCATTGCATAGCCTGGTGGGGAACATGCAAAGGTCCCCTTACCCCATCTGAGTACCGATGCACGGTGCTCAGACCAATCACAACGCTGCATTGCAGTGTTGTGATTGGCTGTATGCACCCTGGGTGCTTCCTGGTTCCAAGACTCCCAGAGAAGAAGAGGAAAAATGCAGACAGCAAAAGAGGTAATTTTTTTTTGCCGCTATTTTATTTTGTCCTGAACTCCTCCCCCCGCCACCACACCCTCCCCCCGCTCCTCCACTCTCAGTACCTGCCAGCTGCTACTGCTCAGCATAGTAAAAAAGAACTCCACCATAGACTTTTATCATCTGAGAACTCTTGGATTCTGAGCAGGAAGGAAGGAAATTCCAGAACTATCCTTGGGAGGGGAGGCGCTCTAGAGGTTTCTACCACTTCAAAGCTGGAACCAGCTATAAAAGCAGGACCCTTAGACCCACTTTTGAGTTCACTCCTGGACCAGTGGATAAAACCTAGAAGGTATGCCTTGCTGCCTGAGGCCTGCTTTGTACTTTAGAGGACTGCCCTGCTCCTTAAAGCCAGCCTTGAACACTCAGAGGACTGCCCTGCCGCTTGTGGACTGTAGTGAAGCTTGAACCAAGCTCTAAGGCAAATTGGCTGACCTCATTTTCTAAGCTGAAGGGACACCAAAAGTAAGCATGGGCAGAAAATCCGTTCCGCTCGCGGAATTTGCGGATTTTCAGTAAATTCGCAATCCGCGGGATTCGCGAATTTCCCGCAATATCCGCGAGCGGAACGGATTGGGTCAAAAGTTCAAGCTGACTTTTGTAACTCTTTTAGAATGGCGCCGGCAAGCTGCCAGAGCCATTCTAAAATAGTTACAAAAGTCAGCTTCAAATGGAAGCTCTAGTACATAAAGTAAAGCAGGTGCTCGAGTTGAAGGTCAAATTCAGTTACACAATCATTAATCACCCCAAACTTGGGGTGATTAATGATTGTGTAACTTAATTTGACCTTCAACTCGAGCACCTGCTTTACTTTATCTATTAGAGCTTCCTGTTGAAGCTCTTTGTAGCTATTTTAGAATGGCGCTGGCAGCTTGCCAGGATTAACCAGGCAAAAAAAAAACCCAGCGAACACGCAAAGCGCCCCGCGAACACCCGCAAACACGTAAAGTGCCCCGCGAACACCCGCGAACATGCAAAAATAAAACAATTCGCACGAATTCACAAATTTTGCGGATTGCAAATTCGCAAATCCGCAAATTCACGGATCGCGAATTTGCAAAATTCACCCATGCTTAACCAAAAGTTCCAAGAACCTGAACCCTGCACCTGGACGCTATCTGAAGTGAATCCTACTTTCTTAGCCGTGCCCACACAGTCCTAGTCCCTTGGAAATGGTGCAAAAGATGCCCAAACAGCCAAACCCAAAACCTGAGAACGGGAAATTTTTAGGCCAATAAGTGCTCTGACATCTGACAAGAGACTAGGACCTACTTTCTCACAAATCCGTACAAATTGTATCATCAGTCAGCCTCACTTCACGTTAGCTTCCATTACTGTGAAATCATATGTTTTTCTGTCATGCATGGAATCCATTTTGTCTTGCTTAGGTCTGTGATATTCATTGATGATAAGACCTGTAGAATGTACACAGCTTACATATGAACTTTTGTGACCTAATGTATCCTGTTGAAGTAAACAGCATCTACTGTATGCTGGGCATACCATATGTGGGTGGGACAAAGTATCCAGCTGTGATTAACTTACTGCTTGTGTGGATTTGGAAGTACCCCAGGGTCACAATCTATACACATGAGGATGCACTAACTGGTACCATTCAGGTTATTACGCATGATTAGTTTCTCTTGATTGTCTCTGTATATGATGATTGTGTATTATGTACTGTCTAACAATGGACCTGTGATGTATTGGCCCCTAGTTGCTAGTAAAATCTCCTGTTCCTTTGATAATACTGGACATATAATGAAACACTTTTTTGTGGTTTGCAGACATAAAAGACTGTGATGTACTTCTCCAATTTGGACCCTTAGTCGTAAGGTCAACTGTATCCATGTCACATTAATACATTTTCCTTTCTACATGTGATCTCATGGAGTCTGTTTCTGAGTTTATGAAGACATCTACATTTGGTGGAGAATGCTTTGAATTCTCGAAGTGTGACTATTACTGACAGTTTGCTGCCTCTATATTAATGCAGACTTCTACACTGCAAGACTTTTTCTCTGGAGCAGCAAATGCTGTCAGAGGCTCCTTGCAGAAACGATATCCCGCTTCTTAGAGCTGCATCCTGCAGTTTCATCCCACTGGAGATTTTTGACTTCTAAAAAAATGACAATATCCGGACATGGAAATCTTCACTGTGACTTCATCCAGCAGCTCCCCGGGACTACACCTCCTCCTTGGAAAAAAATGGCTGCCTTACCTCACTAAATGTTACCTTCTCAGACAATTTTCCCAAAAATGTCTTTCAAGTCCAAACGCAATCCAAGACATGGCCCAATCCACCCTGTGTGTTGGAATTGGACTACATCGCAGTCAGTCACAACTTTCGACTTTGCCTTGGTCACTTGCAACTAAATGCCCGCAGTTAGCGCTTTGAACTTTTAGGCCTTCGTTTTTACTAAAAACTCTAAAAAAATCATAATTCATGTTCTACTGATTGGCTTTTTTTGTCATTTTGACACCTGAACGACAAAAATCCAATTAGAGAAAACAGACATACATTTTTTTCAAGTTTAAAGCATTAAGCACTAATTGCAGTCATCTGGTTGTGCTTGGCCAGGGCCTAGGTGTGACTTAAGGCCAATCATGATGGAGCTCGGGTCAGGGACAGAGGCCAGTTTCAACCGGGTCGGAAGTTTTACCTTATGACTTGGGGTCAGATGTAGATAAATATCATTTACCATTTCTAAAATCCAGAATTTTACCGATTCTGTATTTTAGAATCGGTAAATGATATGTAGTTAAAGATTCGGTAAATGTTACCGAATCGGTAAAATTCGGTAAACACCGATTCGGTATTTACCAAATCGGTATTCCCCATTCATTCCTTTGGGCCTGGAGGCCCATAGGAATGAATGAGAATTACTGATTCGGTAAATACCAAATCGGTTAAAGGGGGTACACTTACAAGGGTGACAGGGTGTCACATTGACACCCTGTTGCACCCCTGTATAGTGCATGGGTGCACATGTGGCACATGGCACAGTTGAAAAAAGCACATAATTACTTTTTTAGGGTTTTCGATATTTGCCACCAACTTGTAGTTGGTGGTAAATAATGAATCCTTACAAGTGAAATGCACTCACTTGAGTGCTTCCTACATTAAGGCTTTGGTAATTTACCGAATCGGTATTTAAGAATTCGGTAATTTACCGATTCCTTAAATTACCGATTCGGTATATTACCGAATCCTTAATTTAGGCCCCTACATCTGAAAAGCCTAACACCGGTCGGTAACGGCCGAAATTCGGTAATTTCTGACGTTACTGACCGGTATTAGGCTTCCTGCATCTGGCCCTTGGTCTCTACAATGGCACTCAACAATTCTCATTGGGGCGAGGTATCTGGCTGTGGCTGAGAAAGGCTCCATGTGAGAAGTTGGCCTGGCATATGCTGTCCACTATTCTAGTGGCACCTTGCACCAGTCCAAACGACCCTTGTTGATGGCAGGTTAAAGACAACCTTAACAGAAAGCAATCCTAGTGGTAACTATGGAGAGCAGCCTTCAGGCTGAATCTTGAATAAATGTAAAGCAGCTTGTTTTAGCAGTCTATAATTTCGTACACGAATGACCAAATGAAAGGAGAACCACACCAGGTATATATAAAAAAATATATGTATTTATTCTAAACACATCCCACTAGTCTCTTTATGAGGCTAGAGGAGAAAGTACATTCAGTAAACTCAATAGCACATAGTAAATTAGCACAATATACGTTGAGCCCTAGGGGCGTACCAAATCATATATTAAGAAAGTGGTATAAAAACCATGACTTGCATAGACACAAGGTCTAGAGCCTTTAGAACTGCTGGGGCCACCAGGAACTACCCAAGGTAGTGACACAGGGGACCCACGGGGGACGCGCGCAGCGTGTGAACACAGCCGTGAATCACCATTAACTTCTATGGGGAAAGTCGCGGTTGGAATTTTAAAGATATAGGACACTTAGAAGAGAAGAAGACTTGGAGCAAACCCCTTTGGAACTAGGAGGTTCTAGAGTCAATACCCACGGGAGCACCAGAATACTTGAGCAACCTCACCCAGGGAAGCCGGGTGCATAGGTGTCTTTTGGTGTTGGATTTCGTCGTCGTTTTCAAAGGTGATCTGCTGCAAAGTGCTGCTGGCATCCAAGCGGAAAGTGTCCAGAGGGATCCAAGCCTGGATCAGACATGTAAAGAATCTGAAAGCAGAGGGGACAAAGTCTGGGTCATTTGCCAGTGACCAGGAGGACAACAAGCGGATGCCCACAGATGTTGGGGGATTTCAGGTGAAGAATGTGAAGCTTGACTCTTCGGCCACGAGGTCCTGGAGATGTCGAGAACAAACAGGAGCTAGATTTGAGCTGTCCCACAAAGGATGTCGAGTGCTGCAGTGTCGGTGCCTGAATTGGACCCATCAAGCCTTGGCAACATAAACCCATGCAGAAAGCAGAGATAGGCTTCGGTGCAGACCAGCAAGGTCTAAGGGACTCACCACTTGGTAGGGAGTCAAGGGACGTCTGGAGCAACCAGGGAAGCCAAGGAAAATCAGAGCTACCTTCGAGGGGACCCACCATTTGCTGGACCAGGGATCGCGAAGGAGCCTCAGGCGGGAATGCAAGAAGCAGGCTCACTGAACACTCGTGGAGTGTAGGCCCACAATCTTTGGTGCAGATGATGCTCGGGCTAGGGCTACAAGTAACCCAAAACACAACTTCAAGAAAGCTCGGGAACTCAATGCACTTAGCAAATGTGCACGGTGTCGGGGGTCCCGGTTCCCCGCCACTCGTGAGGGCTGTGAGTCTTAGCTTTGCTGGGGACTCAGGTCAGCCTTAGAGAAATTTGGAAGTCTGCTTCCTGAGCTGCAGGTACTTCGGAGTCTGTCAGGAGCTTCGAAGATGCAGACCGGCAAATGCTTTGTTGGTGCCTGTTTGAACAGGAGAGTCACTCCTTGACCCCAAGGGAGATTCTTCTGTCCTCTAATCATTAGTAGAGTGTCGAAGTTCCAGGATTCCTTTTGAGAGTTTTGTCTAGATGTAATCTAAAGTCCTATTGCCAGAGGTCCCTTACTTATACTAAGAAAAGGGGTTGGATGTACTCTGGGGACCCACATATGGGAGGGTCTGGAAAGAGGAGTGGTTACACCCATTTCCTTTGTACAGTTTCGTGCCGGAGCAGGGGCTGGTAGCCCCTGTAACTGGTTTGAACTGGGCTATGCACAGGGACACCAAATGTGCCCCCACTGCAGGCTTTCTGGCACTCTCAGAGTACACCCACCCAGCCCCAATACACTAAAGCCTTTCTGGGAGGTGGTTACACCTCCCTGTGACAGGAAACCTATTGTCCAGGCCTCCCCTGCTGGAGTTTCGTCCCGCAGCAGTAGGTCAGAACCGTATATGTGGCTGCAGCATCCTTTTTGTGATGCTGGGGTTCGTTTAAACTATTACCAGGTAGACCAGTGTGTACATGTCTCTCTCCCTAGAAGCTTCAGAAAACCGATTCCGAAAGCTGCAGAGGGGTCCTGTTCATGCTCATGCAGGGGCACCCTCTCACACAAAACCAAGCTCTCTTCCTTCAGGATTGATAAGGCCTGCCATAGGAGTGACTGATGGGTTTATATGTGTTAGTGATTAAAGGTAGATATAGGTAGATATAGCAGTCCTGTGGTATCATTTCGGAAGGCTTCTCAGGGGTGGCATAATACATGCTTCAGCCCCTCGTAGGCCTCTGGGGTACCTATGCCCTTAGTACATAGTGTACCATATACAAGGGACTCACAAGGGTACCCCAGTAACCAAACTGGAGTGTAACTAAAGTACATGCAATCATTTTAGAGAGGAAGCAACTAGGCTGGGGTCCTGGAAAGCAGGGCCCCAGCCAGACTAAAGTCAAAAAACAGTGAAACACCAGCAAAAAGTGGGGGTAACCATAGTAAGCAGATCCTACTCTCCTACACTCCACAAGGCCAGATAGCCTTCAAAAAAGGTTCCCGTGCAGCCATTGACTTTTCGTGGAAAATCTCAGAGCTGGATAGCTTCAAGACTCACTCCCAAGGTAGGTCTCTCGATAGCCAGAGACTTTTGTTGACTTTGCCTGTTGACAATTTTGACGTTTGGACTTAGTCACCCTTTTTTATGCTCGGATTCCTCAGGGGTGTGGAGCTTCATACTGTACAGAGTATATGAAGCCATATGTCCTCTCTGTGACATGCCGCTGAAAAGTATATCCTGATGTAGAAAAACTCTGAGCTGCAGTAACCTAAACATTTGGCCCAGCGACAATGCACCTTTGTCAGATTGATTTACCAGGTTTTCCCTGGTCTTCTGGAGGCCTTTGGAGACAGAAAGTCACATGTTTCTCAGGATTTTACAAGATGTACACTTTGACACAGCCAAGGGTCCCAGGACCTCAGGAACAGCACTTGGGATCAAGACTTACTAAAGCAGAAGCCACCATCAGGGTCCATGGAAGGTCCAGTTAGAATTGGTCAGCGGGCTTTTCAGGTAAAGGGCTACTAGCAGCTTGTTAAGTCCCTGTAGCAGGGCTCAATCAACTGACTCTTGGAGTCCATTTATTTGTCCTGGGTACAAGTGGAGCAGGTCCAGCATTCCAGGTCTCTGCACAGATCTCAGTAGAAGTGTTGTATTCCGCTTTAGGTGTCCGTATATAGTTTTTTTTGCTACATATATATATATATATAGGCATTAGATCCCAGTCCTTATTTAGGAATTAGTCATGTTATCCAAATACAGGAATGGCCACCTACATCGTCCACCCCAATGTCACAACGAGTTCTTAGGGCCCAGACCCTTAAGCTGTTGGGAGTTTCCCTAGCCCAGGATTATTGATTTCTCCAAGAACTCATTTATTATGCATGAACCGCTATTCCTTAAAGGTTCATTCCTGACGTCTTCCTCTGCCCGACTTTACATCAAAGCTAACATTCCAAGGCACCTACCAGGTATAAATATACCTTCCCTTGCCCAAGCAAGTAGTAGGAGACTTTGACTTTAGAGGAGCCTTTGTCCTGGCCTGACACTCTGACAAGAAGCTGTCATCCCTACTCGCAGAGAATCCGGCTTCCAGTGTTCTGACTCCCTTCGCGGGATGTTAGAGTTCGATACCTGGAAAGAGATTCCCACCTCTCTCATTCTCAAGGTATGGAGCTGACAAAAACCTAGAGGGACTCTTGGCATACAAACTTAGCATACTAATTATAGCCTACCATACTATAGAATACATCACCTACTTCTTACCTTGTATTACACGTAGGTACACTGGGGTAGAACTAGTTAGAGAACATATCATATGAGTACTCGCATTTTTAGCTTATGTTATTTATGTATATGAATATATGTGTCATAGCTAAAAGATAATGCTAGCGCAGCATTATTTCTTCCTACTGCTTACGCTGTACATATTATATCTTGCATACTGTCTTATGATTGTAAAAGCTCATATCTCTTACACGACAAATAAGACTGTTCAATAAATCCTTTTTATTGAAACGCCTGTCTATTCTTTCTGTGTAATTCGGAAGAAACTAAGCATGCACGATTAGCTGAGTGAAACTGTTATCTGTTGTTTTCACGATTTTGAGAGTGTTCCAATTCTAAAGGGAAACAAAGTGGTCATGTTTATGCGGTTGCCAGAAACTACTACCTTCTTGTTTATAAGGAGTTTCTAGTGGCCTCTGAGTTACCTGGCACACCAAGTGATTAACTTTAATATACTCTATAGGGGCATCCTGACCTCAGTCCTATGCCAAATCTATAGGGTATATTATTCCAATGCGCAGAACCTATTAAGGAAATAGGAACTACACTACAGAAGGTGGAGTCCTTCATCTGTCTTTCTCAGGTCCAATAGTGTTCTAAAGAGAGTCTACAAGTGGGGCATATGTATGCCTGTGGATTGCGGTGACTCCTGGCTCTTCCCTAACCAATAGGGTAAAAGTTTCCAGGGTAACCCAACCAGCATTTGCAGCAGTTCCTGTGTGCCCTAATGCAAAACTTCCCACTGTGCCCCTCTCTGCCCAAATCCTAGTTGCAGAAACCCTTTTTCCCTTGGGCTGTGCCCCAGAGGCGTGGCTTGTGAATTTTGCAACCCCCCATCACAATTCATCATGGAGGATATTCAACTGCCATGTGACAGTTGGAGCTCATGCAAATAGGCCTCTGGAGCCTGGAATGAAGAGAAATGACAACTTTCTAAAAGTATTTTTTCCAAAATATTTATTACAAATCTGACTTCACTGGTGAATTGGGCTTGTAATTAATAATTCAAAACATCCAAAAATGAATCTTGTAGGTGGCTCCTAGCCGGAGACAACAGTATTAAATGTAATATTGTATACCAACTCTTTCCAAAGCGACCAGCCAACTCTACTATGGTGAAGATAGCTTTTGGGGCATTTTCACTCTAAGGACATGTTTAACATTAAAATGTTACCTGTCCTACTTTTATGTACCATGCACCCTGGCTTATGGGCAGTAAAGAGAGTCAGGGATTCTATTGACTGGGCGAATTGTCAATTTTAAAACTGCATGGTCATGATGCAATGGTAGACCTGCTGTACGTTTGCAATGTCACTGTAGTGGGTGGCACAATAGGTGCTAACGCGCTAGTGACATTTAATGTACAGGCCCTGGGTACACTTTGTACCATATACCAGGGATGTATAGGTAAAGCTAAATATACTAATTAGGAGTACAGCCATTTCAATGTATTTTAGGAACCAGAGCTTATGGTTCCTGGCTAGCATCTTTTATTACAGTAAATGATGGAGACCCCTAGTTTACAGATTCTGCTTCAAAGGTTGATTCAGTGATTGGTCACATCAATGGCTTAAGGTGTACTGCAAACCTTCCAGATGGAGTGACCAGACCCAATTTCACATGATCTTTTGGAAATTGCATTGCAGCACTGAACACCTTCAGTATATCTCATGTTCCCTGAGACCCAATTGAAGGAGATTGACAGAGAGGCAGCTCGTAAGAAAGTCGATCATTTGCACCCTTTTGGCACTGATTCAAATGTGATGACAGTGTCACAAAATCAAACCCGTTCTCGAGGTCGACCAAATATTGGCACTTTGAGAAACGATACTTTGAACAAATTACTATACCAAAGCGTTAACGAAAAATAGATTGATTTAATCTGTATGAGTGATGCCACAGTCTTTTGAAAATGATCTATGGTGTTGAAAGTACGTTACTGACATTTTAATTCTATCTCGAATTTTCGCTAATTGTTGAAACATTAGCGTTTGTAACAAAAGAAGCAGTGTTATGAAATCAGAAAACAACCGTGACACCAAGACGGGACTCAATGGGCAAAAGTTTGTGATGTTAAAGAACAGCAGAGAATCAAGCTGAGAACTTCAAAACATTTCCATAATTTACTTTCAAATACAAAATGTAATCTATTATGCTTTGGGTACAATTGTACAAGTTCAATCGAGGTTAGGAGTATTACAATTTGGTGTGCCCTATAAAAAATAATTTGAGAAAAAATAAATGATCGTGCTTCATTTTCCGAGGAAGCAATGTGCAATAATGAGTACGAGGCAGCTGGAAGCCGTCACCGTGCTCCTTTGTAAAAATAAAAAATAATAAAAATAAGACTGTGGAGCAATGCAGCTTCCCTGCAGAATACCAATGTGGGCTTGTGACTCATCCTTCTGCTGTAACATTGAATTCCACATATCTTCTCCATTTATGCCAATAGCACTTTACAGAAAAAAAGAATATTCTTTTGCTTTGTACACAGATGTGATCCGATCTCGTTGATTAGACCCGGGGGAATCTTACTGAATGCACTTTGACATTTGATGCAATTGAATGTGTGTATTTTTTTGTTTGGTTTTAACATGGGAGACAAGGGCCATTCTCATTGGCATCCAGTCAAACTGATATAAGGTAATCATTTTATTACTATTCTTGGACTCCTTGGCACTTGCAAAGTTGCTGTATATCTGTTTTGCCAGCGTTTTATTTTTTCCATCTCTTCGTTTCAGTAGCATTCTTATTTATAGTATCTATGCAAACGAAAGGAACTAAAGCAAAGGCGTCCTACTAATGTCCCTGTTAAATTACCCAGAGGGAAGAGCCCTGTAAAACATATTCAACAATGAACACATAGTTGGCCCTCACCGAGCAGCTCTACCTTAGTCCTGCCCCTAAAAAGCCGCCCTACTATATGGCATTCAGAGAGAGAGAAAATGCCACGTTAGTTAGTTAGTGGAGGCAGAGAGATAAACTGCATATGGAAAAGAAAGACACAGAGAAAGAAGGCACTTGTTGAAGTGTGCTTAAAATGTGTAGGTCCTGCTCCTATAGCTTTTGTGTTTGTTCCGACCCTGCAATCTTTTCCTATCCTCACCCCACATCTCAAAGTCCTTTATAGAGATGTGCTCTGGGACCTGGTTTATGTGGTTTATTTCGCAGGAGATTGGTTGCAAATCATATCAGCTGAGTTCAGAGATGAGAAGAGCAGTTTACTTTGACATTTGTCTCGGTGGAACAGGAGTGATCATGGAACTGCAGGAGTGGGAAAGGCAGCAGTCCGAGACCACAAATCAATCGTTTATGATCCAGTTTTAATTGACGTTCAAGGAGACTATGGATAAAATATATATTAAACAAAGGGATCCACCCATTTGGGGAAAAGGGAAAATTGCCCTTCCAGGAGTTGTGTGTCTCCTACGTTTAAGGAAAGCAGACAGCTTTGTTAAAATACCCCTCACCCACCAAAAGGGCCTTTGGTGGCATGATTCATCATCGGGGTCTTCCCGCCCCACTGCAGGACGGGGTGCACTGTGACCTGCGACTGCGCAGGAGCACTGATTTAAACAATACTTTGTGTGGTGTAGGAGTGAGTGGAAGGGTCAGCAGTGAATAAGCAGTGAATAAGTGAAAGTGATAGATAGTTAACGAATACCTGGCTAGGTGGAAAAATAAACTTTCATGTTCCTATAAGCTGTTATTGTTAAAAGTGGAGAATAGTGGAGGTACTATGCTTTAATGGGCAGTACTTTCTTTGTCGATATGTTTCGAAGCCCTCCCCTGGCTTCTCATCAGGACCTAGACAGATCCCTTCAACAATCTAAATGCTGGTCCAAAAATAATTAATTATTGCACATTATATTAAACATGCACACTGATACTGTACCCTACTAGGTATTGTTCTCTTGTTATGGGTCGGAAAGAACAAGGATATCGTAAAAATATTTCAAATGATACATGACATAATTATCCCACACCCTCTATGATGATTATCTGAAAAAAAACGTGATATAGTTTTACATGGTGCTATATTTTTCTGTGTGTTGTGTGCTAACAGCTGTGTAGACAGTACAAGACATACCAACATAAAACATAAACCACACACTCTATATACGCTGAGGCTCACGTATGCACCATAGTGGATGTATCCATGTCCTCATGACATCTTACATAGTTTGTCGTCAAAAAAGAGGGAGAGGGATCAGTCGATCAGACGGGCACCAATTACCACCCAAAGAGAGGGAGGAAGGTCCAGTATCAGCTTGTGCCCGTGTAGCCTAAACGTTTCAAAAAGGAGGGTTGCTGAACTGTTCCTAAAGGAGATTATACAGATTGGCTCGACCGAAGGTGTGTATTTTACACCTTTGGGCATCCATTATGTTGGACGTGTTTGCCTCACACACCCAAGGGTGTCATGCTTCATCATAGGCGTTTGCTCCTCGTCGGGGAGGCGGTGCAATCCCCGACGGGCTCACCTCAGAGAGGGGCTCTTTGGCGGAGATCTTTTTGTCCAACAGCCTATTGGTGAAGTGCGGGTATGTGGGCCAGGGCAATCAGTATCCTGATGAAGAGTGAATTAAAATGTAGCAGGGGGTGCCGGAAACCACTTTATTCTGGGGGTCCCCCTACTGCAGTTAAAAAAGTGGGAATAGCTCGCTGGGTGACGGCAAGTTAGGTAGCGTAACCCTAAACGAGACTAAAGTGAGGGTTGGTCAACATGTTTCTCGCATGGGAAGTTCCCGCGATTCTTTAGGACCTAGTGAAGGTGAAAAGTTGTTAAAAGGATAAAAAGGAAACCATGCTAATTTCATGTGTCTCGTGTGAATTACCTCATGGGATTTACCTCAGGGGATAATCCTATGCCTAAACAATAAGGAAAAAGAAGAACATGGTTAAACAGTTGTAACGTTCTCTAGTAAAGGCATCCACAGTCATAGCCAATACAACAACAAAGTGCAGTGAAGTAGCGGTAGTGTGTGGGAGTTCACACGACCAAAACATGCCAGTGTTGTCGTAGGGTGAGCACACTCTTCCACACTGTGGGCGTGACTAGTGTGGTGTGAACTTAAAACCAGTGTAATTTAAAAACCGCAGCAGCAATCTCAAGGAGAGTGTCATGGCTAAAGAGTAGAAAACGTAAACAGTGGTGGTGGTATGGTGTTAACTCACCTAAAGGTCTTGGACTAATTGCCACCTGAGTTGTCGGCGGGTCGGTACAACGGGGGTTGCCTATAGTGCTGGCTGAAGGAGGGGGAGGTACTGTTAATTTTGGGAGGTATAAGTAAAATAAACCCCTTGTAGAGGTTGAGAGAAGGTTAACTATGGCATAGGGGTTGCCAGGTGTAGGAATGGGAAGGGATTCTCTTACCTCTAGTTACCCGTGTCCGTGCGAAGTCACCTACCCATCACCGCCGAGCTCGAATAGGTAAAGACGCTTGGGGGCGTGTACTATTTATAGGTGACCTCGTCATAGGTTAGCGCCAACCGACGCCCACTACGCGGATCACGTGTTATCTAGTGTGGCAGACACAGCCATAGTTAAGTGGTGTTGGACAGAGTAGAACTGATCCGGATCCCGTGGATCAGTAAATTAAAAGTGGAACAGACAAGGAAAACTCGTAGGAACTAGTAAAAGTAATGTCATGTATGTTCTGAACATGAAGGGTTATCAACCGACAGGTGGATGGAATAGACAGTGGCTAGTTTAACGAGTGCCAAGGAATGTCTTCATTTAGCCCTTGTTTGTCTGTAGAGAGGCGATGAACCCATCTTTGTTCTTTACGGAATAGGGCATTCTTTGGGCAGTTGGGACTGGATTCAAGGACAACCCATCCAATGGAGTCCGCATTGTGGTGATTTTCCACATAATGTTTGCACATTTTGGTGTGTTTTTTCTTACACCGAAAATTACTGCGGTGCTCAATGATACGTGTCTTAATAGGGCGGGTTGTCATCCCAATGTATTGGAGACCGCACGGGCATGTGAGCATATATATGCAGTTGCTGGTATTGCAATTAGTGTGTCCCCGGATTTCCCATTTAAAGGTATCAGAAAGTTGTATTGTTTTTTGGAGAGCAGTGTATTTACAAACCCCGCAATTGCCGCATGGGTAATGGCCAGTGACCGGGGGTAGATTCCATAGGGTTTGTTGGGAGCACTTCTTGGTCGTTTTGGGTCTGGTGTTGATAAGAATGTCTTTCACATTTTGCGACCTTTTGAATGCGAACCTTGGTTGTTCGAAGTTGATGTCTCCTGTGTTAAGGATCCCCCAATGGCGTTTGATTGTGCTCTTGATTTTGTTCGATATTGGGGTGAACGTTGTGACACAGGTGATGGGTTGGTTCTCAGTGGGTGTTTTTCCCGTCTCTCCAGTAGGGCTTCTCTGTTATTGTTTCTGGCCCGTTTGTTAGCTCTGGAGACCTCTCTTGTTGGGTAACCTCTGTCGAGGAGATTCCTAGACAGGATGATGGATTCTTTTTTATAGTCTGCGATGTTACTGCAGTTACGCCTGATTCGGAGAAACTGTCCGAAGGGTAAATTCGAGCGTAAAGCTTTAGGGTGGTGGCTATCATAGTGTAGCAAGCTATTACGATCTGTAGGTTTCCTGAACATTGTAGTCTGGAGTCTGCCCTCCAGCAATTTGATCGTCAGGTCAAGGAAGGCGATCTCCTTAGCTGAGGAAGACATGGTAAAGTGTAGATAAGGGTTCAGTGTGTTAACCCATTCAAAGAAAGACTCATGAGAGCTGGGTGGGCCCGTCCATAGGATGAGGATATCGTCTATGAAACGTTTCCACATTCTGATATTATCTGAGAAAGGATTCGATTGGTGGTGAATGTGTCTTTCTTCGAAATCTGCCATGTACAGACATGCCACTGACGGGGCAAAAGTGCTGCCCATCGAGGTCCCCTGGGTCTGGTGGAAATATTTGCCCTTGAACTCAAAGAAGTTTTCCGTGAGCGCTAGGGTGGCACATTCCATGATGAATGAAGGTGGGGTATTTGAGTTCCATTCCTCCAGTCCCAGGCGTGACTCAATGACCTCTAGTGTGGCCCTCTGGGGGATGTTGGTATAGAGGGCCTCAACATCTAGAGTAATCAGGAGATCGATATGCCCCAGGTCTTGGAGTGAGTTCAGAAGCCGTAGGACATCAGTGGTGTCCTGGATGTAGGAGGGAATGCGTTTGACTAGCGGTTGTAAAAAGTGATCGCAAAATTGCGATAGTGGTTCCAGTACAGAATCAATACCTGAGACTATGGGTCTCCCAGGGACTGGCCTTGTTCCCTTATGAATTTTGGGCAGTATGTAGAAATATGGAACCCTTGGATCTTTTTTCGTCAGGAATTCTGCCTCCTTCTTGCTGATCCATCGCTCGCATTCTGCAGTTTCCACTAAGCCTGTGATAGTAGTTTGTAGGCGTGGGGTAGGGTCACTGGGAATGGGAGTGTAGTACCGTTGATCATTCAGTTGCCTAGAACATTCAAGTTCATAATCTGTGGTGTTCATCAGAACCGTGGCGCCACCTTTGTCTGCTTGTTTTATGGTGACAAGAGGGTCGTCTGTCAGTGATTTTAACACTTCCATCTCATTGCGGGAAATGTTCGAGTGTCTAGTTTGTCGGTCAAGAGCATCAATGTCTTTGAGTACTGCTTGTTCAAAAGTCAGAACCTCATTAGGAACCATCCCATTATGGGGAGTGAAGGTAGATGGGTTATGTAGACCCGAGTCTTCTGTTGGTTCACAGGGCTTACCATCAAAGAAGGCTTTGAGTCTGACCTTTCTAAAGAATGATTGGATCTCTCTGGTCTGATTGAACAGGTCAATTCTGGGCGTTGGAACAAAACCCAGTCCTTTTTGGAGGACTTTTTCCTCGCTCTCTGTCAGGAGGCGATCCGAAAGGTTGACTACAAGGCTCATTTTGGTCCTGACCTGCTCGTGCTCCGTGTGTCCATCCCCTGGGGGCGTGTGTCCTCCCATTGCACTCTCTTCTCTGAGGCGTTGCCTCGCTTTCGCCCGCGCCCTCTGCCCCAACCTCTGCCTAAAAAAGGGGGGCGTGCAGACCCTTGAGGTGCGAAGAATGGTGGGTACTGTGGAGCGAAGGGTGGTTGGAACTGCGGAAATTGTGGGTATTGTCAAAACGGGGGGCCCATGGGTTGCCCTTGTTGGGGAAAGTTAGGGTAATTATGAAAGTTCTGTTGACCTCGACCCCTGCCTTTTTTGGCCCTAGGTTGTATGTTTGACATTTCATTGTCATCGCTGTTCTCAGATCCACTGTTAGAACCTCTCCTGGATGAGGTTGTGCTCGAGTCTGAGTTATAATTGGTTCCTGGGGGGACATAGTCTTCCTTGAGGTAAGGATAGACTTTTTCCTTCGAGAACCTCTTGATGTCCTTTTGGAGTTTGGCCACTTTTTGGTTCATGAGGTACTCCTTATGCTCTGCCATTTCTTTATTAAGTTTGGCCAATTTGGTTTTGAAACCTGTGTTTTGGGCCGCTGTCTTAAGGGCTGCCTCAGCCTCCTGAATGCGAACTAAGAGGGCGTCTGCTAGTCGTTTTGCAGTATTGACGATCAGGATCAAGAGGTCGTGGGTGCACTTCCACGATACTTGAGACCATTCGACTTTAAACTGTCCGTCTTCCCAGAAAATCCTGGGGAAGTTTTTAACTATCAGGCCATTGGGAGCAATTTTGGCTTTGAAGCATTCAGCCATCATCGTTCCATGTATTGTAATCCTTATCCATTCCCGTTTAAGATCTGCCAGGGATTGCCACTCAGTAGTGTTGCTCACTGAGGCTGTTTCTACATCTATGCCAAAGAGTGATGGAGTTCTCATAATTGCCGCTGCGTCCTCTTCCCCGAAACTTAGTCCTTGACCTTCCATATTGGTGGAGTCAAGGGACACGTTCCCGGATGAAAAGGGTTCCTTCAAAATTGAAGGGTGGAAAAGAAGACTGAGAAGAAGGTGCGCTACCCACTAGGGGTAAGGTGCGTGACTAACCAATGTGGTATAACAGTCACTAGGTGGGGGATATGAACAATCTAACCCGCCAGGATTGAGCTCCCACAGTTTGCACAGTGCATAAGCAGTCGTCAAAAAAGAGGGAGAGGGATCAGTCGATCAGACGGGCACCAATTACCACCCAAAGAGAGGGAGGAAGGTCCAGTATCAGCTTGTGCCCGTGTAGCCTAAATGTTTCAAAAAGGAGGGTTGCTGAACTGTTCCTAAAGGAGATTATACAGATTTGATATTTATTTGATATTTATTGACATTTGTAAAGCGCTAACTTTCGCTCCGGAGGGAGCATCTTGGCGCTGAGCACGAAGAAGGTCGTCTAGGGGGGCATGGATCAAATAGCTGCGAGGACTGAGGAGTCAGACTGAGAATAAATCCAGGTTTTCAGAAGTTTCCTGAAAAGGCTTTCTGAGGGAGCGTGCCTAAGGTTGGGGGGGAGACGATTCCATGCCTTAGCCGCCAGAAGGGAGAAGGTCTTTCCACCCTTGGATTTTAGTTTTATGCGAGGTTCCGAGATGAAATTGGCACCATAAGACCTCAAGCAACGGATAGGAGTGTAGTGCTGGATCCGTTGGCTCGACCGAAGGTGTGTATTTTACACCTTTGGGCATCCATTATGTTGGACGTGTTTGCCTCACACACCCAAGGGTGTCATGCTTCATCATAGGCGTTTGCTCCTCGTCGGGGAGGCGGTGCAATCCCCGACGGGCTCACCTCAGAGAGGGGCTCTTTGGCGGAGATCTTTTTGTCCAACAGCCTATTGGTGAAGTGCGGGTATGTGGGCCAGGGCAATCAGTATCCTGATGAAGAGTGAATTAAAATGTAGCAGGGGGTGCCGGAAACCACTTTATTCTGGGGGTCCCCCTACTGCAGTTAAAAAAGTGGGAATAGCTCGCTGGGTGACGGCAAGTTAGGTAGCGTAACCCTAAACAAGACTAAAGTGAGGGTTGGTCAACATGTTTCTCGCATGGGAAGTTCCCGCGATTCTTTAGGACCTAGTGAAGGTGAAAAGTTGTTAAAAGGATAAAAAGGAAACCATGCTAATTTCATGTGTCTCGTGTGAATTACCTCATGGGATTTACCTCAGGGGATAATCCTATGCCTAAACAATAAGGAAAAAGAAGAACATGGTTAAACAGTTGTAACGTTCTCTAGTAAAGGCATCCACAGTCACAGCCAATACAACAACAAAGTGCAGTGAAGTAGCGGTAGTGTGTGGGAGTTCACACGACCAAAACATGCCAGTGTTGTCGTAGGGTGAGCACACTCTTCCACACTGTGGGCGTGACTAGTGTGGTGTGAACTTAAAACCAGTGTAATTTAAAAACCGCAGCAGCAATCTCAAGGAGAGTGTCATGGCTAAAGAGTAGAAAACGTAAACAGTGGTGGTGGTATGGTGTTAACTCACCTAAAGGTCTTGGACTAATTGCCACCTGAGTTGTCGGCGGGTCGGTACAACGGGGGTTGCCTATAGTGCTGGCTGAAGGAGGGGGAGGTACTGTTAATTTTGGGAGGTATAAGTAAAATAAACCCCTTGTAGAGGTTGAGAGAAGGTTAACTATGGCATAGGGGTTGCCAGGTGTAGGAATGGGAAGGGATTCTCTTACCTCTAGTTACCCGTGTCCGTGCGAAGTCACCTACTCATCACCGCCGAGCTCGAATAGGTAAAGACGCTTGGGGGCGTGTACTATTTATAAGTGACCTCGTCATAGGTTAGCGCCAGTCGACGCCCACTACGCGGATCACGTGTTATCTAGTGTGGCAGACACAGCCATAGTTAAGTGGTGTTGGACAGAGTAGAACTGATCCGGATCCCGTGGATCAGTAAACTAAAAGTGGAACAGACAAGGAAAACTCGTAGGAACTAGTAAAAGTAATGTCATGTATGTTCTGAACATGAAGGGTTATCAACCGACAGGTGGATGGAATAGACAGTGGCTAGTTTAACGAGTGCCAAGGAATGTCTTCATTTAGCCCTTGTTTGTCTGTAGAGAGGCGATGAACCCATCTTTGTTCTTTACGGAATAGGGCATTCTTTGGGCAGTTGGGACTGGATTCAAGGACAACCCATCCAATGGAGTCCGCATTGTGGTGATTTTCCACATAATGTTTGCACATTTTGGTGTGTGTTTTCTTACACCGAAAATTACTGCGGTGCTCAATGATACGTGTCTTAATAGGGCGGGTTGTCATCCCAATGTATTGGAGACCGCACGGGCATGTGAGCATATATATGCAGTTGCTGGTATTGCAATTAGTGTGTCCCCGGATTTCCCATTTAAAGGTATCAGAAAGTTGTATTGTTTTTTGGAGAGCAGTGTATTTACAAACCCCGCAATTGCCGCATGGGTAATGGCCAGTGACCGGGGGTAGATTCCATAGGGTTTGTTGGGAGCTCTTCTTGGTCGTTTTGGGTCTGGTGTTGATAAGAATGTCTTTCACATTTTGCGACCTTTTGAATGCGAACCTTGGTTGTTCGAAGTTGATGTCTCCTGTGTTAAGGATCCCCCAATGGCGTTTGATTGTGCTCTTGATTTTGTTCGATATTGGGGTGAACGTTGTGACACAGGTGATGGGTTGGTTCTCAGTGGGTGTTTTTCCCGTCTCTCCAGTAGGGCTTCTCTGTTATTGTTTCTGGCCCGTTTGTTAGCTCTGGAGACCTCTCTTGTTGGGTAACCTCTGTCGAGCAGATTCCTAGACAGGATGATGGATTCTTTTTTATAGTCTGCGATGTTACTGCAGTTACGCCTGATTCGGAGAAACTGTCCGAAGGGTAAATTCGAGCGTAAAGCTTTAGGGTGGTGGCTATCATAGTGTAGCAAGCTATTACGATCTGTAGGTTTCCTGAACATTGTAGTCTGGAGTCTGCCCTCCAGCAATTTGATCGTCAGGTCAAGGAAGGCGATCTCCTTAGCTGAGGAAGACATGGTAAAGTGTAGATAAGGGTTCAGTGTGTTAACCCATTCAAAGAAAGACTCATGAGAGCTGGGTGGGCCCGTCCATAGGATGAGGATATCGTCTATGAAACGTTTCCACATTCTGATATTATCTGAGAAAGGATTCGATTGGTGGTGAATGTGTCTTTCTTCGAAATCTGCCATGTACAGACATGCCACTGACGGGGCAAAAGTGCTGCCCATCGAGGTCCCCTGGGTCTGGTGGAAATATTTGCCCTTGAACTCAAAGAAGTTTTCCGTGAGCGCTAGGGTGGCACATTCCATGATGAATGAAGGTGGGGTATTTGAGTTCCATTCCTCCAGTCCCAGGCGTGACTCAATGACCTCTAGTGTGGCCCTCTGGGGGATGTTGGTATAGAGGGCCTCAACATCTAGAGTAATCAGGAGATCGATATGCCCCAGGTCTTGGAGTGAGTTCAGAAGCCGTAGGACATCAGTGGTGTCCTGGATGTAGGAGGGAATGCGTTTGACTAGCGGTTGTAAAAAGTGATCGCAAAATTGCGATAGTGGTTCCAGTACAGAATCAATACCTGAGACTATGGGTCTCCCAGGGACTGGCCTTGTTCCCTTATGAATTTTGGGCAGTATGTAGAAATATGGAACCCTTGGATCTTTTTTCGTCAGGAATTCTGCCTCCTTCTTGCTGATCCATCGCTCGCATTCTGCAGTTTCCACTAAGCCTGTGATAGTAGTTTGTAGGCGTGGGGTAGGGTCACTGGGAATGGGAGTGTAGTACCGTTGATCATTCAGTTGCCTAGAACATTCAAGTTCATAATCTGTGGTGTTCATCAGAACCGTGGCGCCACCTTTGTCTGCTTGTTTTATGGTGACAAGAGGGTCGTCTGTCAGTGATTTTAACACTTCCATCTCATTGCGGGAAATGTTCGAGTGTCTAGTTTGTCGGTCAAGAGCATCAATGTCTTTGAGTACTGCTTGTTCAAAAGTCAGAACCTCATTAGGAACCATCCCATTATGGGGAGTGAAGGTAGATGGGTTATGTAGACCCGAGTCTTCTGTTGGTTCACAGGGCTTACCATCAAAGAAGGCTTTGAGTCTGACCTTTCTAAAGAATGATTGGATCTCTCTGGTCTGATTGAACAGGTCAATTCTGGGCGTTGGAACAAAACCCAGTCCTTTTTGGAGGACTTTTTCCTCGCTCTCTGTCAGGAGGCGATCCGAAAGGTTGACTACAAGGCTCATTTTGGTCCTGACCTGCTCGTGCTCCGTGTGTCCATCCCCTGGGGGCGTGTGTCCTCCCATTGCACTCTCTTCTCTGAGGCGTTGCCTCGCTTTCGCCCGCGCCCTCTGCCCCAACCTCTGCCTAAAAAAGGGGGGCGTGCAGACCCTTGAGGTGCGAAGAATGGTGGGTACTGTGGAGCGAAGGGTGGTTGGAACTGCGGAAATTGTGGGTATTGCCAAAACGGGGGGCCCATGGGTTGCCCTTGTTGGGGAAAGTTAGGGTAATTATGAAAGTTCTGTTGACCTCGACCCCTGCCTTTTTTGGCCCTAGGTTGTATGTTTGACATTTCATTGTCATCGCTGTTCTCAGATCCACTGTTAGAACCTCTCCTGGATGAGGTTGTGCTCGAGTCTGAGTTATAATTGGTTCCTGGGGGGACATAGTCTTCCTTGAGGTAAGGATAGACTTTTTCCTTCGAGAACCTCTTGATGTCCTTTTGGAGTTTGGCCACTTTTTGGTTCATGAGGTACTCCTTATGGTCTGCCATTTCTTTATTAAGTTTGGCCAATTTGGTTTTGAAACCTGTGTTTTGGGCCGCTGTCTTAAGGGCTGCCTCAGCCTCCTGAATGCGAACTAAGAGGGCGTCTGCTAGTCGTTTTGCAGTATTGACGATCAGGATCAAGAGGTCGTGGGTGCACTTCCACGATACTTGAGACCATTCGACTTTAAACTGTCCGTCTTCCCAGAAAATCCTGGGGAAGTTTTTAACTATCAGGCCATTGGGAGCAATTTGGGCTTTGAAGCATTCAGCCATCATCGTTCCATGTATTGTAATCCTTATCCATTCCCGTTTAAGATCTGCCAGGGATTGCCACTCAGTAGTGTTGCTCACTGAGGCTGTTTCTACATCTATGCCAAAGAGTGATGGAGTTCTCATAATTGCCGCTGCGTCCTCTTCCCCGAAACTTAGTCCTTGACCTTCCATATTGGTGGAGTCAAGGGACACGTTCCCGGATGAAAAGGGTTCCTTCAAAATTGAAGGGTGGAAAAGAAGACTGAGAAGAAGGTGCGCTACCCACTAGGGGTAAGGTGCGTGACTAACCAATGTGGTATAACAGTCACTAGGTGGGGGATATGAACAATCTAACCCGCCAGGATTGAGCTCCCACAGTTTGCACAGTGCATAAGCAGTCGTCAAAAAAGAGGGAGAGGGATCAGTCGATCAGACGGGCACCAATTACCACCCAAAGAGAGGGAGGAAGGTCCAGTATCAGCTTGTGCCCGTGTAGCCTAAATGTTTCAAAAAGGAGGGTTGCTGAACTGTTCCTAAAGGAGATTATACAGATTTGATATTTATTTGATATTTATTGACATTTGTAAAGCGCTAACTTTCGCTCCGGAGGGAGCATCTTGGCGCTGAGCACGAAGAAGGTCGTCTAGGGGGGCATGGATCAAATAGCTGCGAGGACTGAGGAGTCAGACTGAGAATAAATCCAGGTTTTCAGAAGTTTCCTGAAAAGGCTTTCTGAGGGAGCGTGCCTAAGGTTGGGGGGAGACGATTCCATGCCTTAGCCGCCAGAAGGGAGAAGGTCTTTCCACCCTTGGATTTTAGTTTTATGCGAGGTTCCGAGATGAAATTGGCACCAGAAGACCTCAAGCAACGGACAGGAGTGTAGTGCTGGATCCGTTGGCTCGACCGAAGGTGTGTATTTTACACCTTTGGGCATCCATTATGTTGGACGTGTTTGCCTCACACACCCAAGGGTGTCATGCTTCATCATAGGCGTTTGCTCCTCGTCGGGGAGGCGGTGCAATCCCCGACGGGCTCACCTCAGAGAGGGGCTCTTTGGCGGAGATCTTTTTGTCCAACAGCCTATTGGTGAAGTGCGGGTATGTGGGCCAGGGCAATCAGTATCCTGATGAAGAGTGAATTAAAATGTAGCAGGGGGTGCCGGAAACCACTTTATTCTGGGGGTCCCCCTACTGCAGTTAAAAAAGTGGGAATAGCTCGCTGGGTGACGGCAAGTTAGGTAGCGTAACCCTAAACAAGACTAAAGTGAGGGTTGGTCATCATGTTTCTCGCATGGGAAGTTCCCGCGATTCTTTAGGACCTAGTGAAGGTGAAAAGTTGTTAAAAGGATAAAAAGGAAACCATGCTAATTTCATGTGTCTCGTGTGAATTACCTCATGGGATTTACCTCAGGGGATAATCCTATGCCTAAACAATAAGGAAAAAGAAGAACATGGTTAAACAGTTGTAACGTTCTCTAGTAAAGGCATCCACAGTCACAGCCAATACAACAACAAAGTGCAGTGAAGTAGCGGTAGTGTGTGGGAGTTCACACGACCAAAACATGCCAGTGTTGTCGTAGGGTGAGCACACTCTTCCACACTGTGGGCGTGACTAGTGTGGTGTGAACTTAAAACCAGTGTAATTTAAAAACCATAGCAGCAATCTCAAGGAGAGTGTCATGGCTAAAGAGTAGAAAACGTAAACAGTGGTGGTGGTATGGTGTTAACTCACCTAAAGGTCTTGGACTAATTGCCACCTGAGTTGTCGGCGGGTCGGTACAACGGGGGTTGCCTATAGTGCTGGCTGAAGGAGGGGGAGGTACTGTTAATTTTGGGAGGTATAAGTAAAATAAACCCCTTGTAGAGGTTGAGAGAAGGTTAACTATGGCATAGGGGTTGCCAGGTGTAGGAATGGGAAGGGATTCTCTTACCTCTAGTTACCCGTGTCCGTGCGAAGTCACCTACTCATCACCGCCGAGCTCGAATAGGTAAAGACGCTTGGGGGCGTGTACTATTTATAGGTGACCTCGTCATAGGTTAGCGCCAGTCGACGCCCACTACGCGGATCACGTGTTATCTAGTGTGGCAGACACAGCCATAGTTAAGTGGTGTTGGACAGAGCAGAACTGATCCGGATCCCGTGGATCAGTAAATTAAAAGTGGAACAGACAAGGAAAACTCGTAGGAACTAGTAAAAGTAATGTCATGTATGTTCTGAACATGAAGGGTTATCAACCGACAGGTGGATGGAATAGACAGTGGCTAGTTTAACGAGTGCCAAGGAATGTCTTCATTTAGCCCTTGTTTGTCTGTAGAGAGGCGATGAACCCATCTTTGTTCTTTACGGAATAGGGCATTCTTTGGGCAGTTGGGACTGGATTCAAGGACAACCCATCCAATGGAGTCCGCATTGTGGTGATTTTCCACATAATGTTTGCACATTTTGGTGTGTGTTTTCTTACACCGAAAATTACTGCGGTGCTCAATGATACGTGTCTTAATAGGGCGGGTTGTCATCCCAATGTATTGGAGACCGCACGGGCATGTGAGCATATATATGCAGTTGCTGGTATTGCAATTAGTGTGTCCCCGGATTTCCCATTTAAAGGTATCAGAAAGTTGTATTGTTTTTTGGAGAGCAGTGTATTTACAAACCCCGCAATTGCCGCATGGGTAATGGCCAGTGACCGGGGGTAGATTCCATAGGGTTTGTTGGGAGCACTTCTTGGTCGTTTTGGGTCTGGTGTTGATAAGAATGTCTTTCACATTTTGCGACCTTTTGAATGCGAACCTTGGTTGTTCGAAGTTGATGTCTCCTGTGTTAAGGATCCCCCAATGGCGTTTGATTGTGCTCTTGATTTTGTTCGATATTGGGGTGAACGTTGTGACACAGGTGATGGGTTGGTTCTCAGTGGGTGTTTTTCCCGTCTCTCCAGTAGGGCTTCTCTGTTATTGTTTCTGGCCCGTTTGTTAGCTCTGGAGACCTCTCTTGTTGGGTAACCTCTGTCGAGCAGATTCCTAGACAGGATGATGGATTCTTTTTTATAGTCTGCGATGTTACTGCAGTTACGCCTGATTCGGAGAAACTGTCCGAAGGGTAAATTCGAGCGTAAAGCTTTAGGGTGGTGGCTATCATAGTGTAGCAAGCTATTACGATCTGTAGGTTTCCTGAACATTGTAGTCTGGAGTCTGCCCTCCAGCAATTTGATCGTCAGGTCAAGGAAGGCGATCTCCTTAGCTGAGGAAGACATGGTAAAGTGTAGATAAGGGTTCAGTGTGTTAACCCATTCAAAGAAAGACTCATGAGAGCTGGGTGGGCCCGTCCATAGGATGAGGATATCGTCTATGAAACGTTTCCACATTCTGATATTATCTGAGAAAGGATTCGATTGGTGGTGAATGTGTCTTTCTTTGAAATCTGCCATGTACAGACATGCCACTGACGGGGCAAAAGTGCTGCCCATCGAGGTCCCCTGGGTCTGGTGGAAATATTTGCCCTTGAACTCAAAGAAGTTTTCCGTGAGCGCTAGGGTGGCACATTCCATGATGAATGAAGGTGGGGTATTTGAGTTCCATTCCTCCAGTCCCAGGCGTGACTCAATGACCTCTAGTGTGGCCCTCTGGGGGATGTTGGTATAGAGGGCCTCAACATCTAGAGTAATCAGGAGATCGATATGCCCCAGGTCTTGGAGTGAGTTCAGAAGCCGTAGGACATCAGTGGTGTCCTGGATGTAGGAGGGAATGCGTTTGACTAGCGGTTGTAAAAAGTGATCGCAAAATTGCGATAGTGGTTCCAGTACAGAATCAATACCTGAGACTATGGGTCTCCCAGGGACTGGCCTTGTTCCCTTATGAATTTTGGGCAGTATGTAGAAATATGGAACCCTTGGATCTTTTTTCGTCAGGAATTCTGCCTCCTTCTTGCTGATCCATCGCTCGCATTCTGCAGTTTCCACTAAGCCTGTGATAGTAGTTTGTAGGCGTGGGGTAGGGTCACTGGGAATGGGAGTGTAGTACCGTTGATCATTCAGTTGCCTAGAACATTCAAGTTCATAATCTGTGGTGTTCATCAGAACCGTGGCGCCACCTTTGTCTGCTTGTTTTATGGTGACAAGAGGGTCGTCTGCCAGTGATTTTAACACTTCCATCTCATTGCGGGAAATGTTCGAGTGTCTAGTTTGTCGGTCAAGAGCATCAATGTCTTTGAGTACTGCTTGTTCAAAAGTCAGAACCTCATTAGGAACCATCCCATTATGGGGAGTGAAGGTAGATGGGTTATGTAGACGCGAGTCTTCTGTTGGTTCACAGGGCTTACCATCAAAGAAGGCTTTGAGTCTGACCTTTCTAAAGAATGATTGGATCTCTCTGGTCTGATTGAACAGGTCAATTCTGGGCGTTGGAACAAAACCTAGTCCTTTTTGGAGGACTTTTTCCTCGCTCTCTGTCAGGATTCGATCCGAAAGGTTGACTACAAGGCTCATTTTGGTCCTGACCTGCTCGTGCTCCGTGTGCCCATCCCCTGGGGGCGTGTGTCCTCCCATTGCACTCTCTTCTCTGAGGCGTTGCCTCGCTTTCGCCCGCGCCCTCTGCCCCAACCTCTGCCTAAAAAAGGGGGGCGTGCAGACCCTTGAGGTGCGAAGAATGGTGGGTACTGTGGAGCGAAGGGTGGTTGGAACTGCGGAAATTGTGGGTATTGCCAAAACGGGGGGCCCATGGGTTGCCCTTGTTGGGGAAAGTTAGGGTAATTATGAAAGTTCTGTTGACCTCGACCCCTGCCTTTTTTGGCCCTAGGTTGTATGTTTGACATTTCATTGTCATCGCTGTTCTCAGATCCACTGTTAGAACCTCTCCTGGATGAGGTTGTGCTCGAGTCTGAGTTATAATTGGTTCCTGGGGGGACATAGTCTTCCTTGAGGTAAGGATAGACTTTTTCCTTCGAGAACCTCTTGATGTCCTTTTGGAGTTAGGCCACTTTTTGGTTCATGAGGTACTACTTATGCTCTGCCATTTCTTTATTAAGTTCGGCCAATTTGGTTTTGAAACCTGTGTTTTGGGCCGCTGTCTTAAGGGCTGCCTCAGCCGCCTGAATGCGAACTAAGAGGGCGTCTGCTAGTCGTTTTGCAGTATTGACGATGAGGATCAAGAGGTCGTGGGTGCACTTCCACGATACTTGAGACCACTCGACTTTAAACTGTCCGTCTTCCCAGAAAATCCTGGGGAAGTTTTTAACTATCAGGCCATTGGGAGCAATTTTGGCTTTGAAGTATTCAGCCATCATCGTTCCATGTATTGTAATCCTTATCCATTCCCGTTTAAGATCTGCCAGGGATTGCCACTCAGTAGTGTTGCTCACTGAGGCTGTTTCTACATCTATGCCAAAGAGTGATGGAGTTCTCATAATTGCCGCTGCGTCCTCTTCCCCGAAACTTAGTCCTTGACCTTCCATATTGGTGGAGTCAAGGGACACGTTCCCGGATGAAAAGGGTTCCTTCAAAATTGAAGGGTGGAAAACAAGACTGAGAAGAAGGTGCGTTACCCACTAGGGGTAAGGTGCGTGACTAACCAATGTGGTATAACAGTCACTAGGTGGGGGATATGAACAATCTAACCCGCCAGGATTGAGCTCCCACGGTTTGCACCGTGCATAAGCAGTTGTCAAAAAAGAGGGAGAGGGATCAGTCGATCAGACGGGCACCAATTACCACCCAAAGAGAGGGAGGAAGGTCCAGTATCAGCTTGCGCCCGTGTAGCCTAAACGTTTCAAAAAGGAGGGTTGCTGAACTGTTCCTAAAGGAGATTATACAGATTGGCTCGACCGAAGGTGTGTATTTTACACCTTTGGGCATCCATTATGTTGGACGTGTTTGCCTCACACACCCAAGGGTGTCATGCTTCATCATAGGCATTTGCTCCTCGTCGGGGAGGCGGTGCAATCCCCGACGGGCTCACCTCAGAGAGGGGCTCTTTGGCGGAGATCTTTTTGTCCAACAGCCTATTGGTGAAGTGCGGGTATGTGGGCCAGGGCAATCAGTATCCTGATGAAGAGTGAATTAAAATGTAGCAGGGGGTGCCGGAAACCACTTTATTCTGGGGGTCCCCCTACTGCAGTTAAAAAAGTGGGAATAGCTCGCTGGGTGACGGCAAGTTAGGTAGCGTAACCCTAAACGAGACTAAAGTGAGGGTTGGTCAACATGTTTCTCGCATGGGAAGTTTCCGCGATTCTTCAGGACCTAGTGAAGGTGAAAAGTTGTTAAAAGGATAAAAAGGAAACCATGCTAATTTCATGTGTCTCGTGTGAATTACCTCATGGGATTTACCTCAGGGGATAATCCTATGCCTAAACAATAAGGAAAAAGAAGAACATGGTTAAACAGTTGTAACGTTCTCTAGTAAAGGCATCCACGGTCACAGCCAATACAACAACAAAGTGCAGTGAAGTAGCGGTAGTGTGTGGGAGTTCACACGACCAAAACATGCCAGTGTTGTCGTAGGGTGAGCACACTCTTCCACACTGTGGGCGTGACTAGTGTGGTGTGAACTTAAAACCAGTGTAATTTAAAAACCGCAGCAGCAATCTCAAGGAGAGTGTCATGGCTAAAGAGTAGAAAACGTAAACAGTGGTGGTGGTATGGTGTTAACTCACCTAAAGGTCTTGGACTAATTGCCACCTGAGTTGTCGGCGGGTCGGTACAACGGGGGTTGCCTATAGTGCTGGCTGAAGGAGGGGGAGGTACTGTTAGTTTTGGGAGGTATAAGTAAAATAAACCCCTTGTAGAGGTTGAGAGAAGGTTAACTATGGCATAGGGTTTGCCAGGTGTAGGAATGGGAAGGGATTCTCTTTCCTCTAGTTACCCGTGTCCGTGCGAAGTCACCTACCCATCACCGCCGAGCTCGAATAGGTAAAGACGCTTGGGGGCGTGTACTATTTATAGGTGACCTCGTCATAGGTTAGCGCCAGTCGACGCCCACTACGCGGATCACGTGTTATCTAGTGTGGTAGACACAGCCATAGTTAAGTGGTGTTGGACAGAGTAGAACTGATCCGGATCCAGTGGATCAGTAAATTAAAAGTGGAACAGACAAGGAAAACTCGTAGGAACTAGTAAAAGTAATGTCATGTATGTTCTGAACATGAAGGGTTATCAACCGACAGGTGGATGGAATAGACAGTGGCTACTTTAACGAGTGCCAAGGAATGTCTTCATTTAGCCCTTGTTTGTCTGTAGAGAGGCGATGAACCCATCTTTGTTCTTTACGGAACAGGGCATTCTTTGGGCAGTTGGGACTGGATTCAAGGACAACCCATCCAATGGAGTCCGCATTGTGGTGATTTTCCACATAATGTTTGCACATTTTGGTGTGTGTTTTCTTACACCGAAAATTACTGCGGTGCTCAATGATACGTGTCTTAATAGGGCGGGTTGTCATCCCAATGTATTAGAGACCGCACGGGCATGTGAGCATATATATGCAGTTGCTGGTATTGCAATTAGTGTGTCCCCGGATTTCCATTTAAAGGTATCAGAAAGTTGTATTGTTTTTTGGGGAGCAGTGTATTTACAAACCCCGCAATTGCCGCATGGGTAATGGCCAGTGACCGGGGGTAGATTCCATAGGGTTTGTTGGGAGCACTTCTTGGTCGTTTTGGGTCTGGTGTTGATAAGAATGTCTTTCACATTTTGCGACCTTTTGAATGCGAACCTTGGTTGTTCGAAGTTGATGTCTCCTGTGTTAAGGATCCCCCAATGGCGTTTGATTGTGCTCTTGATTTTGTTCGATATTGGGGTGAACGTTGTGACATAGGTGATGGGTTGGTTCTCAGTGGGTGTTTTTTCCCGTCTCTCCAGTAGGGCTTCTCTGTTATTGTTTCTGGCCCGTTTGTTAGCTCTGGAGACCTCTCTTGTTGGGTAACCTCTGTCGAGCAGATTCCTAGACAGGATGATGGATTCTTTTTTATAGTCTGCGATGTTACTGCAGTTACGCCTGATTCGGAGAAACTGTCCGAAGGGTAAATTTGAGCGTAAAGCTTTAGGGTGGTGGCTATCATAGTGTAGCAAGCTATTACGATCTGTAGGTTTCCTGAACATTGTAGTCTGGAGTCTGCCCTCCAGCAATTTGATCGTCAGGTCAAGGAAGGCGATCTCCTTAGCTGAGGAAGACATGGTAAAGTGTAGATAAGGGTTCAGTGTGTTAACCCATTCAAAGAAAGACTCATGAGAGCTGGGTGGGCCCGTCCATAGGATGAGGATATCGTCTATGAAACGTTTCCACATTCTGATATTATCTGAGAAAGGATTCGATTGGTGGTGAATGTGTCTTTCTTCGAAATCTGCCATGTACAGACATGCCACTGACGGGGCAAAAGTGCTGCCCATCGAGGTCCCCTGGGTCTGGTGGAAATATTTGCCCTTGAACTCAAAGAAGTTTTCCGTGAGCGCTAGGGTGGCACATTCAATGATGAATGAAGGTGGGGTATTTGAGTTCCATTCCTCCAGTCCCAGGCGTGACTCAATGACTTCTAGTGTGGCCCTCTGGGGGATGTTGGTATAGAGGGCCTCAACATCTAGAGTAATCAGTAGATCGATATGCCCCAGGTCTTGGAGTGAGTTCAGAAGCCGTAGGACATCAGTGGTGTCCTGGATGTAGGAGGGAATGCGTTTGACTAGCGGTTGTAAAAAGTGATCGCAAAATTGCGATAGTGGTTCCAGTACAGAATCAATACCTGAGACTATGGGTCTCCCAGGGACTGGCCTTGTTCCCTTATGAATTTTGGGCAGTATGTAGAAATATGGAACCCTTGGATCTTTTTTCGTCAGGAATTCTGCCTCCTTCTTGCTGATCCATCGCTCGCATTCTGCAGTTTCCACTAAGCCTGTGATAGTAGTTTGTAGGCGTGGGGTAGGGTCACTGGGAATGGGAGTGTAGTACCGTTGATCATTCAGTTGCCTAGAACATTCAAGTTCATAATCTGTGGTGTTCATCAGAACCGTGGCGCCACCTTTGTCTGCTTGTTTTATGGTGACAAGAGGGTCGTCTGCCAGTGATTTTAACACTTCCATCTCATTGCGGGAAATGTTCGAGTGTCTAGTTTGTCGGTCAAGAGCATCAATGTCTTTGAGTACTGCTTGTTCAAAAGTCAGAACCTCATTAGGAACCATCCCATTATGGGGAGTGAAGGTAGATGGGTTATGTAGACCCGAGTCTTCTGTTGGTTCACAGGGCTTACCATCAAAGAAGGCTTTGAGTCTGACCTTTCTAAAGAATGATTGGATCTCTCTGGTCTGATTGAACAGGTCAATTCTGGGCGTTGGAACAAAACCTAGTCCTTTTTGGAGGACTTTTTCCTCGCTCTCTGTCAGGAGGCGATCCGAAAGGTTGACTACAAGGCTCATTTTGGTCCTGACCTGCTCGTGCTCCGTGTGTCCATCCCCTGGGGGCGTGTGTCCTCCCATTGCACTCTCTTCTCTGAGGCGTTGCCTCGCTTTCGCCCGCGCCCTCTGCCCCAACCTCTGCCTAAAAAAGGGGGGCGTGCAGACCCTTGAGGTGCGAAGAATGGTGGGTACTGTGGAGCGAAGGGTGGTTGGAACTGCGGAAATTGTGGGTATTGCCAAAACGGGGGGCCCATGGGTTGCCCTTGTTGGGGAAAGTTAGGGTAATTATGAAAGTTCTGTTGACCTCGACCCCTGCCTTTTTTGGCCCTAGGTTGTATGTTTGAAATTTCATTGTCATCGCTGTTCTCAGATCCACTGTTAGAACCTCTCCTGGATGAGGTTGTGCTCGAGTCTGAGTTATAATTGGTTCCTGGGGGGACATAGTCTTCCTTGAGGTAAGGATAGACTTTTTCCTTCGAGAACCTCTTGATGTCCTTTTGGAGTTTGGCCACTTTTTGGTTCATGAGGTACTCCTTATGCTCTGCCATTTTTTTATTAAGTTCGGCCAATTTGGTTTTGAAACCTGTGTTTTGGGCTGCTGTCTTAAGGGCTGCCTCAGCCGCCTGAATGCGAACTAAGAGGGCGTCTGCTAGTCGTTTTGCAGTATTGACGATGAGGATCAAGAGGTCGTGGGTGCACTTCCACGATACTTGAGACCACTCGACTTTAAACTGTCCGTCTTCCCAGAAAATCCTGGGGAAGTTTTTAACTATCAGGCCATTGGGAGCAATTTTGGCTTTGAAGTATTCAGCCATCATCGTTCCATGTATTGTAATCCTTATCCATTCCCGTTTAAGATCTGCCAGGGATTGCCACTCAGTAGTGTTGCTCACTGAGGCTGTTTCTACATCTATGCCAAAGAGTGATGGAGTTCTCATAATTGCCGTTGCGTCCTCTTCCCCGACACGTAGTCCTTGACCTTCCATATTGGTGGAGTCAAGGGACACGTTCCCGGATGAAAAGGGTTCCTTCAAAATTGAAGGGTGGAAAAGAAGACTGAGAAGAAGGTGCGCTACCCACTAGGGGTAAGGTGCGTGACTAACCAATGTGGTATAACAGTCACTAGGTGGGGGATATGAACAATCTAACCTGCCAGGATTGAGCTCCCACGGTTTGCACCGTGCATAAGCAGTCGTCAAAAAAGAGGGAGAGGGATCAGTCGATCAGACGGGCACCAATTACCACCCAAAGAGAGGGAGGAAGGTCCAGTATCAGCTTGTGCCCGTGTAGCCTAAACGTTTCAAAAAGGAGGGTTGCTGAACTGTTCCTAAAGGAGATTATACAGATTGGCTCGACCGAAGGTGTGTATTTTACACCTTTGGGCATCCATTATGTTGGGCGTGTTTGCCTTACACACCCAAGGGTGTCATGCTTCATCATAGTCGTTTGCTCCTCTTCGGGGAGGCAGTGCAATCCCCGACGGGCTCACCTCAGAGAGGGGCTCTTTGGCGGAGATCTTTTTGTCCAACAGCCTATTGATGAAGTGCGGGTATGTGGGCCAGGGCAATCAGTATCCTGATGAAGAGTGAATTAAAATGTAGCAGGGGGTGCCGGAAACCACTTTATTCTGGGGGTCCCCCTACTGCAGTTAAAAAAGTGGGAATAGCTTGTTGGGTGACGGCAAGTTAGGTAGCGTAACCCTAAACGAGACTAAACTGAGGGATGGTCAACATGTTTCTCGCATGGGAAGTTCCCGCGATTCTTCAGGACCTAGTGAAGGTGAAAAGTTGTTAAAAGGATAAAAAGGAAACCATGCTAATTTCATGTGTCTCGTGTGAATTACCTCATGGGATTTACCTCAGGGGATAATCCTATGCCTAAACAATAAGGAAAAAGAAGAACATGGTTAAACAGTTGTAACCTTCTCTAGTAAAGGCATCCACGGTCACAGCCAATACAACAACAAAGTGCAGTGAAGTAGCGGTAGTGTGTGGGAGTTCACACAACCAAAACATGCCAGTGTTGTCGTAGGGTGAGCACACTCTTCCACACTGTGGGCGTGACTAGTGTGGTGTGAACTTAAAACCAGTGTAATTTAAAAACTGCAGCAGCAATCTCAAGGAGAGTGTCATGGCTAAAGAGTAGAAAACTTAAACAGTGGTGGTGGTATGGTGTTAACTCACCTAAAGGTCTTGGACTAATTGCCACCTGAGTTGTCGGCGGGTCGGTACAACGGGGGTTGCCTATAGTGCTGGCTGAAGGAGGGGGAGGCACTGTTAGTTTTGGGAGGTATAAGTAAAATAAACCCCTTGTAGAGGTTGAGAGAAGGTTAACTATGGCATAGGGGTTGCCAGGTGTAGGAATGGGAAGGGATTCTCTTACCTCTAGTTACCCGTGTCCGTGCGAAGTCACCTACCCATCACCGCCGAGCTCGAATAGGTAAAGACGCTTGGGGGCGTGTACTATTTATAGGTGACCTCGTCATAGGTTAGCGCCAGTCGACGCCCACTACGCGGATCACGTGTTATCTAGTGTGGTAGACACAGCCATAGTTAAGTGGTGTTGGACAGAGTAGAACTGATCCGGATCCAGTGGATCAGTAAATTAAAAGTGGAACAGACAAGGAAAACTCTTAGGAACTAGTAAAAGTAATGTCATGTATGTTCTGAACATGAAGGGTTATCAACCGACAGGTGGATGGAATAGACAGTGGCTAGTTTAACGAGTGCCAAGGAATGTCTTCATTTAGCCCTTGTTTGTCTGTAGAGAGGCGATGAACCCATCTTTGTTCTTTACGGAACAGGGCATTCTTTGGGCAGTTGGGACTGGATTCAAGGACAACCCATCCAATGGAGTCCGCATTGTGGTGATTTTCCACATAATGTTTGCACATTTTGGTGTGTGTTTTCTTACACCGAAAATTACTGCGGTGCTCAATGATACGTGTCTTAATAGGGCGGGTTGTCATCCCAATGTATTGGAGACCGCACGGGCATGTGAGCATATATCTGCAGTTGCTGGTATTGCAATTAGTGTGTCCCCGGATTTCCCATTTAAAGGTATCAGAAAGTTGTATTGTGTTTTGGGGAGCAGTGTATTTACAAACCCCGCAATTGCCGCATGGGTAATGGCCAGTGACCGGGAGTAGATTCCATAGGGTTTGTTGGGAGCACTTCTTGGTCGTTTTGGGTCTGGTGTTGATAAGAATGTCTTTCACATTTTGCGACCTTTTGAATGCGAACCTTGGTTGTTCGAAGTTGATGTCTCCTGTGTTAAGGATCCCCCAATGGCGTTTGATTGTGCTCTTGATTTTGTTCGATATTGGGGTGAACGTTGTGACACAGGTGATGGGTTGGTTCTCAGTGGGTGTTTTTTCCCGTCTCTCCAGTAGGGCTTCTCTGTTATTGTTTCTGGCCCGTTTGTTAGCTCTGGAGACCTCTCTTGTTGGGTAACCTCTGTCGAGCAGATTCCTAGACAGGATGATGGATTCTTTTTTATAGTCTGCGATGTTACTGCAGTTACGCCTGATTCGGAGAAACTGTCCGAAGGGTAAATTCGAGCGTAAAGCTTTAGGGTGGTGGCTATCATAGTGTAGCAAGCTATTACGATCTGTAGGTTTCCTGAACATTGTAGTCTGGAGTCTGCCCTCCAGCTATTTGATCGTCAGGTCAAGGAAGGCGATCTCCTTAGCTGAGGAAGACATGGTAAAGTGTAGATAAGGGTTCAGTGTGTTAACCCATTCAAAGAAAGACTCATGAGAGCTGGGTGGGCCCGTCCATAGGATGAGGATATCGTCTATGAAACGTTTCCTCATTCTGATATTATCTGAGAAAGGATTCGATTGGTGGTGAATGTGTCTTTCTTCGAAATCTGCCATGTACAGACATGCCACTGACGGGGCAAAAGTGCTGCCCATCGAGGTCCCCTGGGTCTGGTGGAAATATTTGCCCTTGAACTCAAAGAAGTTTTCCGTGAGCGCTAGGGTGGCACATTCCATGATGAATGAAGGTGGGGTATTTGAGTTCCACTCCTCCAGTCCCAGAAGTGACTCAATGACCTCTAGTGTGGCCCTCTGGGGGATGTTGGTATAGAGGGCCTCAACATCTAGAGTAATCAGGAGATCGATATGCCCCAGGTCTTGGAGTGAGTTCAGAAGCCGTAGGACATCAGTGGTGTCCTGGATGTAGGAGGGAATGCGTTTGACTAGCGGTTGTAAAAAGTGATCGCAAAATTGCGATAGTGGTTCCAGTACAGAATCAATACCTGAGACTATGGGTCTCCCAGGGACTGGCCTTGTTCCCTTATGAATTTTGGGCAGTATGTAGAAATATGGAACCCTTGGATCTTTTTTCGACAGGAATTCTGCCTCCTTCTTGCTGATCCATCGCTCGCATTCTGCAGTTCCCACTAAGCCTGTGATAGTAGTTTGAAGGCGTGGGGTAGGGTCACTGGGAATGGGAGTGTAGTACCGTTGATCATTCAGTTGCCTAGAACATTCAAGTTCATAATCTGTGGTGTTCATCAGAACCGTGGCGCCACCTTTGTCTGCTTGTTTTATGGTGACAAGAGGGTCGTCTGCCAGTGATTTTAACACTTCCATCTCATTGCGGGAAATGTTCGAGTGTCTAGTTTGTCGGTAAAGAGCATCAATGTCTTTGAGTACTGCTTGTTCAAAAGTCAGAACCTCATTAGGAACCATCCCATTATGGGGAGTGAAGGTAGATGGGTTATGTAGACCCGAGTCTTCTGTTGGTTCACAGGGCTTACCATCAAAGAAGGCTTTGAGTCTGACCTTTCTAAAGAATGATTGGATCTCTCTGGTCTGATTGAACAGGTCAATTCTGGGCGTTGGAACAAAACCTAGTCCTTTTTGGAGGACTTTTTCCTCGCTCTCTGTCAGGAGGCGATCCGAAAGGTTGACTACAAGGCTCATTTTGGTCCTGACCTGCTCGTGCTCCGTGTGTCCATCCCCTGGGGGCGTGTGTCCTCCCATTGCACTCTCTTCTCTGAGGCGTTGCCTCGCTTTCGCCCGCGCCCTCTGCCCCGACCTCTGCCTAAAAAAGGGGGGCGTGCAGACCCTTGAGGTGCGAAGAATGGTGGGTACTGTGGAGCGAAGGGTGGTTGGAGCTGCGGAAATTGTGGGTATTGCCAAAACGGGGGCCCATGGGTTGCCCTTGTTGGGGAAAGTTAGGGTAATTATGAAAGTTCTGTTGACCTCGACCCCTGCCTTTTTTGGCCCTAGGTTGTATGTTTGACATTTCATTGTCATCGCTGTTCTCAGATCCACTGTTAGAACCTCTCCTGGATGAGGTTGTGCTCGAGTCTGAGTTATAATTGGTTCCTGGGGGGACATAGTCTTCCTTGAGGTAAGGATAGACTTTTTCCTTCGAGAACCTCTTGTTGTCCTTTTGGAGTTTGGCCACTTTTTGGTTCATGAGGTACTCCTTATGCTCTGCCATTTCTTTATTAAGTTCGGCCAATTTGGTTTTGAAACCTGTGTTTTGGGCCGCCGTCTTAAGGGCTGCCTCAGCCGCCTGAATGCGAACTAAGAGGGCGTCTGCTAGTCGTTTTGCAGTATTGACGATGAGGATCAAGAGGTCGTGGGTGCACTTCCACGATACTTGAGACCACTCGACTTTAAACTGTCCGTCTTCCCAGAAAATCCTGGGGAAGTTTTTAACTATCAGGCCATTGGGAGCAATTTTGGCTTTGAAGTATTCAGCCATCATCGTTCCATGTATTGTAATCCTTATCCATTCCCGTTTAAGATCTGCCAGGGATTGCCACTCAGTAGTGTTGCTCACTGAGGCTGTTTCTACATCTATGCCAAAGAGTGATCGAGTTCTCATAATTGCCGCTGCGTCCTCTTCCCCGAAACTTAGTCCTTGACCTTCCATATTCGTGGAGTCAAGGACACGTTCCCGGATGAAAAGGGTTCCTTCAAAATTGAAGGGTGGAAAAGAAGACTGAGAAGAAGGTGCGCTACCCACTAGGGGTAAGGTGCGTGACTAACCAATGTGGTATAACAGTCACTAGGTGGGGGATATGAACAATCTAACCCGCCAGGATTGAGCTCCCATGGTTTGCACCGTGCATAAGCAGTCGTCAAAAAAGAGGGAGAGGGATCAGTCGATCAGACGGGCACCAATTACCACCCAAAGAGAGGGAGGAAGGTCCAGTATCAGCTTGTGCCCGTGTAGCCTAAACGTTTCAAAAAGGAGGGTTGCTGAACTGTTCCTAAAGGAGATTATACAGATTGGCTCGACCGAAGGTGTGTATTTTACACCTTTGGGCATCCATTATGTTGGACGTGTTTGCCTCACACACCCAAGGGTGTCATGCTTCATCATAGGCGTTTGCTCCTCGTCGGGGAGGCGGTGCAATCCCCGACGGGCTCACCTCAGAGAGGGGCTCTTTGGCGGAGATCTTTTTGTCCAACAGCCTATTGGTGAAGTGCGGGTATGTGGGCCAGGGCAATCAGTATCCTGATGAAGAGTGAATTAAAATGTAGCAGGGGGTGCCGGAAACCACTTTATTCTGGGGGTCCCCCTACTGCAGTTAAAAAAGTGGGAATAGCTCGCTGGGTGACGGCAAGTTAGGTAGCGTAACCCTAAACGAGACTAAAGTGAGGGTTGGTCAACATGTTTCTCGCATGGGAAGTTCCTGCGATTCTTCAGGACCTAGTGAAGGTGAAAAGTTGTTAAAAGGATAAAAAGGAAACCATGCTAACTTCATGTGTCTCGTGTGAATTACCTCATGGGATTTACCTCAGGGGATAATCCTATGCCTAAACAATAAGGAAAAAGAAGAACATGGTTAAACAGTTGTAACGTTCTCTAGTAAAGGCATCCACGGTCACAGCCAATACAACAACAAAGTGCAGTGAAGTAGCGGTAGTGTGTGGGAGTTCACACGACCAAAACATGCCAGTGTTGTCGTAGGGTGAGCACACTCTTCCACACTGTGGGCGTGACTAGTGTGGTGTGAACTTAAAACCAGTGTAATTTAAAAACCGCAGCAGCAATCTCAAGGAGAGTGTCATGGCTAAAGAGTAGAAAACGTAAACAGTGGTGGTGGTATGGTGTTAACTCACCTAAAGGTCTTGGACTAATTGCCACCTGAGTTGTCGGCGGGTCGGTACAACGGGGGTTGCCTATAGTGCTGGCTGAAGGAGGGGGAGGTTCTGTTAATTTTGGGAGGTATAAGTAAAATAAACCCCTTGTAGAGGTTGAGAGAAGGTTAACTATGGCATAGGGGTTGCCAGGTGTAGGAATGGGAAGGGATTCTCTTACCTCTAGTTACCCGTGTCCGTGCGAAGTCACCTACCCATCACCGCCGAGCTCGAATAGGTAAAGACGCTTGGGGGCGTGTACTATTTATAGGTGACCTCGTCATAGGTTAGCGCCAGTCGACGCCCACTATGCAGATCACGTGTTATCTAGTGTGGTAGACACAGCCATAGTTAAGTGGTGTTGGACAGAGTAGAACTGATCCGGATCCAGTGGATCAGTAAATTAAAAGTGGAACAGACAAGGAAAACTCGTAGGAACTAGTAAAAGTAATGTCATGTATGTTCTGAACATGAAGGGTTATCAACCGACAGGTGGATGGAATAGACAGTGGCTAGTTTAACGAGTGCCAAGGAATGTCTTCATTTAGCCCTTGTTTGTCTGTAGAGAGGCGATGAACCCATCTTTGTTCTTTACGGAACAGGGCATTCTTTGGGCAGTTGGGACTGGATTCAAGGACAACCCATCCAATGGAGTCCGCATTGTGGTGATTTTCCACATAATGTTTGCACATTTTGGTGTGTGTTTTCTTACACCGAAAATTACTGCGGTGCTCAATGATACGTGTCTTAATAGGGCGGGTTGTCATCCCAATGTATTGGAGACCGCACGGGCATGTGAGCATATATATGCAGTTGCTGGTATTGCAATTAGTGTGTCCCCAGATTTCCCATTTAAAGGTATCAGAAAGTTGTATTGTTTTTTGGGGAGCAGTGTATTTACAAACCCCGCAATTGCCGCATGGGTAATGGCCAGTGACCGGGAGTAGATTCCATAGGGTTTGTTGGGAGCACTTCTTGGTCGTTTTGGGTCTGGTGTTGATAAGAATGTCTTTCACATTTTGCGACCTTTTGAATGCGAACCTTGGTTGTTCGAAGTTGATGTCTCCTGTGTTAAGGATCCCCCAATGGCGTTTGATTGTGCTCTTGATTTTGTTCGATATTGGGGTGAACGTTGTGACACAGGTGATGGGTTGGTTCTCAGTGGGTGTTTTTTCCCGTCTCTCCAGTAGGGCTTCTCTGTTATTGTTTCTGGCCCGTTTGTTAGCTCTGGAGACCTCTCTTGTTGGGTAACCTCTGTCGAGCAGATTCCTAGACAGGATGATGGATTCTTTTTTATAGTCTGCGATGTTACTGCAGTTACGCCTGATTTGGAGAAACTGTCCGAAGGGTAAATTCGAGCGTAAAGCTTTAGGGTGGTGGCTATCATAGTGTAGCAAGCTATTACGATCTGTAGGTTTCCTGAACATTGTAGTCTGGAGTCTGCCCTCCAGCAATTTGATCGTCAGGTCAAGGAAGGCGATCTCCTTAGCTGAGGAAGACATGGTAAAGTGTAGATAAGGGTTCAGTGTGTTAACCCATTCAAAGAAAGACTCATGAGAGCTGGGTGGGCCCGTCCATAGGATGAGGATATCGTCTATGAAACGTTTCCACATTCTGATATTATCTGAGAAAGGATTCGATTGGTGGTGAATGTGTCTTTCTTCGAAATCTGCCATGTACAGACATGCCACTGACGGGGCAAAAGTGCTGCCCATCGAGGTCCCCTGGGTCTGGTGGAAATATTTGCCCTTGAACTCAAAGAAGTTTTCCGTGAGCGCTAGGGTGGCACATTCCATGATGAATGAAGGTGGGGTATTTGAGTTCCATTCCTCCAGTCCCAGGCGTGACTCAATGACCTCTAGTGTGGCCCTCTGGGGGATGTTGGTATAGAGGGCCTCAACATCTAGAGTAATCAAGAGATCGATATGCCCCAGGTCTTGGAGTGAGTTCAGAAGCCGTAGGACATCAGTGGTGTCCTGGATGTAGGAGGGAATGCGTTTGACTAGCGGTTGTAAAAAGTGATCGCAAAATTGCGATAGTGGTTCCAGTACAGAATCAATACCTGAGACTATGGGTCTCCCAGGGACTGGCCTTGTTCCCTTATGAATTTTGGGCAGTATGTAGAAATATGGAACCCTTGGATCTTTTTTCGTCAGGAATTCTGCCTCCTTCTTGCTGATCCATCGCTCACATTCTGCAGTTTCCACTAAGCCTGTGATAGTAGTTTGTAGGCATGGGGTAGGGTCACTGGGAATGGGAGTGTAGTACCGTTGATCATTCAGTTGCCTAGAACATTCAAGTTCATAATCTGTGGTGTTCATCAGAACCGTGGCGCCACCTTTGTCTGCTTGTTTTATGGTGACAAGAGGGTCGTCTGCCAGTGATTTTAACACTTCCATCTCATTGCGGGAAATGTTTGAGTGTCTAGTTTGTCGGTCAAGAGCATCAATGTCTTTGAGTACTGCTTGTTCAAAAATCAGAACCTCATTAGGAACCATCCCATTATGGGGAGTGAAGGTAGATGGGTTATGTAGACCCGAGTCTTCTGTTGGTTCACAGGGCTTACCATCAAAGAAGGCTTTGAGTCTGACCTTTCTAAAGAATGATTGGATCTCTCCGGTCTGATTGAACAGGTCAATTCTGGGCGTTGGAACAAAACCTAGTCCTTTTTGGAGGACTTTTTCCTCGCTCTCTGTCAGGAGGCGATCCGAAAGGTTGACTACAAGGCTCATTTTGGTCCTGACCTGCTCGTGCTCCGTGTGTCCATCCCCTGGGGGCGTGTGTCCTCCCATTGCACTCTCTTCTCTGAGGCGTTGCCTCGCTTTCGCCCGCGCCTTCTGCCCCAACCTCTGCCTAAAAAAGGGGGGCGTGCAGACCCTTGAGGTGCGAAGAATGGTGGGTACTGTGGAGCGAAGGGTGGTTGGAACTGCGGAAATTGTGGGTATTGCCAAAACGGGGGGCCCATGGGTTGCCCTTGTTGGGGAAAGTTAGGGTAATTATGAAAGTTCTGTTGACCTCGACCCCTGACTTTTTTGGCCCTAGGTTGTATGTTTGACATTTCATTGTCATCGCTGTTCTCAGATCCACTGTTAGAACCTGTCCTGGATGAGGTTGTGCTCGAGTCTGAGTTATAATTGGTTCCTGGGGGGACATAGTCTTCCTTGAGGTAAGGATAGACTTTTTCCTTCGAGAACCTCTTGATGTCCTTTTGGAGTTTGGCCACTTTTTGGTTCATGAGGTACTCCTTATGCTCTGCCATTTCTTTATTAAGTTCGGCCAATTTGGTTTTGAAACCTGTGTTTTGGGGAGCTGTCTTAAGGGCTGCCTCAGCCGCCTGAATGCGAACTAAGAGGGCGTCTGCTAGTCGTTTTGCAGTATTGACGATGAGGATCAAGAGGTCATGGGTGCACTTCCACGATACTTGAGACAACTCGACTTTAAACTGTCCGTCTTCCCAGAAAATCCTGGGGAAGTTTTTAACTATCAGGCCATTGGGAGCAATTTTGGCTTTGAAGTATTCAGCCATCATCGTTCCATGTATTGTAATCCTTATCCATTCCCGTTTAAGATCTGCCAGGGATTGCCACTCAGTAGTGTTGCTCACTGAGGCTGTTTCTACATCTATGCCAAAGAGTGATGGAGTTCTCATAATTGCCGTTGCGTCCTCTTCCCCGAAACTTAGTCCTTGACCTTCCATATTGGTGGAGTCAAGGGACACGTTCCCGGATGAAAAGGGTTCCTTCAAAATTGAAGGGTGGAAAAGAAGACTGAGAAGAAGGTGCGCTACCCACTAGGGGTAAGGTGCGTGACTAACCAATGTGGTATAACAGTCACTAGGTGGGGGATATGAACAATCTAACCCGCCAGGATTGAGCTCCCACGGTTTGCACAGTGCATAAGCAGTCGTCAAAAAAGAGGGAGAGGGATCAGTCGATCAGACGGGCACCAATTACCACCCAAAGAGAGGGAGGAAGGTCCAGTATCAGCTTGTGCCCGTGTAGCCTAAACGTTTCAAAAAGGAGGGTTGCTGAACTGTTCCTAAAGGAGATTATACAGATTGGCTCGACCGAAGGTGTGTATTTTACACCTTTGGGCATCCATTATGTTGGACGTGTTTGCCTCACACACCCAAGGGTGTCATGCTTCATCATAGGCGTTTGCTCCTCGTCGGGGAGGCGGTGCAATCCCCGACGGGCTCACCTCAGAGAGGGGCTCTTTGGCGGAGATCTTTTTGTCCAACAGCCTATTGGTGAAGTGCGGGTATGTGGGCCAGGGCAATCAGTATCCTGATGAAGAGTGAATTAAAATGTAGCAGGGGGTGCCGGAAACCACTTTATTCTGGGGGTCCCCCTCCTGCAGTTAAAAAAGTGGGAATAGCTCGCTGGGTGACGGCAAGTTAGGTAGCGTAACCCTAAACGAGACTAAAGTGAGGGTTGGTCAACATGTTTCTCGCATGGGAAGTTCCCGCGATTCTTCAGGACCTAGTGAAGGTGAAAAGTTGTTAAAAGGATAAAAAGGAAACCATGCTAATTTCATGTGTCTCGTGTGAATTACCTCATGGGATTTACCTCAGGGGATAATCCTATGCCTAAACAATAAGGAAAAAGAAGAACATGGTTAAACAGTTGTAACGTTCTCTAGTAAAGGCATCCACGGTCACAGCCAATACAACAACAAAGTGCAGTGAAGTAGCGGTAGTGTGTGGGAGTTCACACGACCAAAACATGCCAGTGTTGTCGTAGGGTGAGCACACTCTTCCACACTGTGGGCGTGACTAGTGTGGTGTGAACTTAAAACCAGTGTAATTTAAAAACCGCAGCAGCAATCTCAAGGAGAGTGTCATGGCTAAAGAGTAGAAAACGTAAACAGTGGTGGTGGTATGGTGTTAACTCACCTAAAGGTCTTGGACTAATTGCCACCTGAGTTGTCGGCGGGTCGGTACAACGGGGGTTGCCTATAGTGCTGGCTGAAGGAGGGGGAGGTACTGTTAATTTTGGGAGGTATAAGTAAAATAAACCCCTTGTAGAGGTTGAGAGAAGGTTAACTATGGCATAGGGGTTGCCATGTGTAGGAATGGGAAGGGATTCTCTTACCTCTAGTTACCCGTGTCCGTGCGAAGTCACCTACCCATCACCGCCGAGCTCGAATAGGTAAAGACGCTTGGGGGCGTGTACTATTTATAGGTGACCTCGTCATAGGTTAGCGCCAGTCGACGCCCACTACGCGGATCACGTGTTATCTAGTGTGGTAGACACAGCCATAGTTAAGTGGTGTTGGACAGAGTAGAACTGATCCGGATCCAGTGGATCAGTAAATTAAAAGTGGAACAGACAAGGAAAACTCGTAGGAACTAGTAAAAGTAATGTCATGTATGTTCTGAACATGAAGGGTTATCAACCGACAGGTGGATGGAATAGACAGTGGCTAGTTTAACGAGTGCCAAGGAATGTCTTCATTTAGCCCTTGTTTGTCTGTAGAGAGGCGATGAACCCATCTTTGTTGTTCACGGAACAGGGCATTCTTTGGGCAGTTGGGACTGGATTCAAGGACAACCCATCCAATGGAGTCCGCATTGTGGTGATTTTCCACATAATGTTTGCACATTTTGGTGTGTGTTTTCTTACACCGAAAATTACTGCGGTGCTCAATGATACGTGTCTTAATAGGGCGGGTTGTCATCCCAATGTATTGGAGACCGCACGGGCATGTGAGCATATATATGCAGTTGCTGGTATTGCAATTAGTGTGTCCCCGGATTTCCCATTTAAAGGTATCAGAAAGTTGTATTGTTTTTTGGGGAGCAGTGTATTTACAAACCCCGCAATTGCCGCATGGGTAATGGCCAGTGACCGGGGGTAGATTCCATAGGGTTTGTTGGGAGCACTTCTTGGTCGTTTTGGGTCTGGTGTTGATAAGAATGTCTTTCACATTTTGCGACCTTTTGAATGCGAACCTTGGTTGTTCGAAGTTGATGTCTCCTGTGTTAAGGATCCCCCAATGGCGTTTGATTGTGCTCTTGATTCTACATAACCCATCTACCTTCACTCCCCATAATGGGATGGTTCCTAATGAGGTTCTGACTTTTGAACAAGCAGTACTCAAAGACATTGATGCTCTTGACCGACAAACTAGACACTCGAACATTTCCCGCAATGAGATGGAAGTGTTAAAATCACTGGCAGACGACCCTCTTGTCACCATAAAACAAGCAGACAAAGGTGGCGCCACGGTCTGATGAACACCACAGATTATGAACTTGAATGTTCTAGACAACTGAATGATCAACGGTACTACACTCCCATTCCCAGTGACCCTACCCCACGCCTACAAACTACTATCACAGGCTTAGTGGAAACTGCAGAATGCGAGCGATGGATCAGCAAGAAGGAGGCAGAATTCCTGACGAAAAAAGATCCAAGGGTTCCATATTTCTACATACTGCCCAAAATTCATAAGGGAACAAGGCCAGTCCCTGGGAGACCCATAGTCTCAGGTATTGATTCTGTACTGGAACCACTATCGCAATTTTGCGATCACTTTTTACAACCGCTAGTCAAACGCATTCCCTCCTACATCCAGGACACCACCGATGTCCTACGGCTTCTGAACTCACTCCAAGACCTGGGGCATATCGATCTCCTGATTACTCTAGATGTTGAGGCCCTCTATACCAACATCCCCCAGAGGGCCACACTAGAGGTCATTGAGTCACGCCTGGGACTGGAGGAATGGAACTCAAATACCCCACCTTCATTCATCATGGAATGTGCCACCCTAGCGCTCACGGAAAACTTCTTTGAGTTCAAGGGCAAATATTTCCACCAGACCCAGGGGACCTCGATGGGCAGCACTTTTGCCCCGTCAGTGGCATGTCTGTACATGGCAGATTTCAAAGAAAGACACATTCACCACCAATCGAATCCTTTCTCAGATAATATCAGAATGTGGAAACGTTTCATAGACGATATCCTCATCCTATGGACGGGCCCACCCAGCTCTCATGAGTCTTTCTTTGAATGGGTTAACACACTGAACCCTTATCTACACTTTACCATGTCTTCCTCAGCTAAGGAGATCGCCTTCCTTGACCTGACGATCAAATTGCTGGAGGGCAGACTCCAGACTACAATGTTCAGGAAACCTACAGATCGTAATAGCTTGCTACACTATGATAGCCACCACCCTAAAGCTTTACGCTCGAATTTACCCTTCGGACAGTTTCTCCGAATCAGGCGTAACTGCAGTAACATCGCAGACTATAAAAAAGAATCCATCATCCTGTCTAGGAATCTGCTCGACAGAGGTTACCCAACAAGAGAGGTCTCCAGAGCTAACAAACGGGCCAGAAACAATAACAGAGAAGCCCTACTGGAGAGACGGGAAAAACACCCACTGAGAACCAACCCATCACCTGTGTCACAACGTTCACCCCAATATCGAACAAAATCAAGAGCACAATCAAACGCCATTGGGGGATCCTTAACACAGGAGACATCAACTTCGAACAACCAAGGTTCGCATTCAAAAGGTCGCAAAATGTGAAAGACATTCTTATCAACACCAGACCCAAAACGACCAAGAAGTGCTCCCAACAAACCCTATGGAATCTACCCCCGGTCACTGGCCATTACCCATGCGGCAATTGCGGGGTTTGTAAATACACTGCTCTCCAAAAAACAATACAACTTTCTGATACCTTTAAATGGGAAATCCGGGGACACACTAATTGCAATACCAGCAACTGCATATATATGCTCACATGCCCGTGCGGTCTCCAATACATTGGGATGACAACCCGCCCTATTAAGACACGTATCATTGAGCACCGCAGTAATTTTCGGTGTAAGAAAACACACACCAAAATGTGCAAACATTATGTGGAAAATCACCACAATGCGGACTCCATTGGATGGGTTGTCCTTGAATCCAGTCCCAACTGCCCAAAGAATGCCCTATTCCGTAAAGAACAAAGATGGGTTCATCGCCTCTCTACAGACAAACAAGGGCTAAATGAAGACATTCCTTGGCACTCGTTAAACTAGCCACTGTCTATTCCATCCACCTGTCGGTTGATAACCCTTCATGTTCAGAACATACATGACATTACTTTTACTAGTTCCTACGAGTTTTCCTTGTCTGTTCCACTTTTAATTTACTGATCCACGGGATCCGGATCAGTTCTGCTCTGTCCAACACCACTTAACTATGGCTGTGTCTGCCACACTAGATAACACGTGATCCGCGTAGTGGGCGTCGACTGGCGCTAACCTATGACGAGGTCACCTATAAATAGTACACGCCCCCAAGCGTCTTTACCTATTCGAGCTCGGCGGTGATGAGTAGGTGACTTCGCACGGACACGGGTAACTAGAGGTAAGAGAATCCCTTCCCATTCCTACACCTGGCAACCCCTATGCCATAGTTAACCTTCTCTCAACCTCTACAAGGGGTTTATTTTACTTATACCTCCCAAAATTAACAGTACCTCCCCCTCCTTCAGCCAGCACTATAGGCAACCCCCGTTGTACCGACCCGCCGACAACTCAGGTGGCAATTAGTCCAAGACCTTTAGGTGAGTTAACACCATACCACCACCACTGTTTACGTTTTCTACTCTTTAGCCATGACACTCTCCTTGAGATTGCTGCTATGGTTTTTAAATTACACTGGTTTTAAGTTCACACCACACTAGTCACGCCCACAGTGTGGAAGAGTGTGCTCACCCTACGACAACACTGGCATGTTTTGGTCGTGTGAACTCCCACACACTACCGCTACTTCACTGCACTTTGTTGTTGTATTGGCTGTGACTGTGGATGCCTTTACTAGAGAACGTTACAACTGTTTAACCATGTTCTTCTTTTTCCTTATTGTTTAGGCATAGGATTATCCCCTGAGGTAAATCCCATGAGGTAATTCACACGAGACACATGAAATTAGCATGGTTTCCTTTTTATCCTTTTAACAACTTTTCACCTTCACTAGGTCCTAAAGAATCGCGGGAACTTCCCATGCGAGAAACATGATGACCAACCCTCACTTTAGTCTTGTTTAGGGTTACGCTACCTAACTTGCCGTCACCCAGCGAGCTATTCCCACTTTTTTAACTGCAGTAGGGGGACCCCCAGAATAAAGTGGTTTCCGGCACCCCCTGCTACATTTTAATTCACTCTTCATCAGGATACTGATTGCCCTGGCCCACATACCCGCACTTCACCAATAGGCTGTTGGACAAAAAGATCTCCGCCAAAGAGCCCCTCTCTGAGGTGAGCCCGTCGGGGATTGCACCGCCTCCCCGACGAGGAGCAAACGCCTATGATGAAGCATGACACCCTTGGGTGTGTGAGGCAAACACGTCCAACATAATGGATGCCCAAAGGTGTAAAATACACACCTTCGGTCGAGCCAACGGATCCAGCACTACACTCCTGTCCGTTGCTTGAGGTCTTCTGGTGCCAATTTCATCTCGGAACCTCGCATAAAACTAAAATCCAAGGGTGGAAAGACCTTCTCCCTTCTGGCGGCTAAGGCATGGAATCGTCTCCCCCCCAACCTTAGGCACGCTCCCTCAGAAAGCCTTTTCAGGAAACTTCTGAAAACCTGGATTTATTCTCAGTCTGACTCCTCAGTCCTCGCAGCTATTTGATCCATGCCCCCCTAGACGACCTTCTTCGTGCTCAGCGCCAAGATGCTCCCTCCGGAGCGAAAGTTAGCGCTTTACAAATGTCAATAAATATCAAATAAATATCAAATCTGTATAATCTCCTTTAGGAACAGTTCAGCAACCCTCCTTTTTGAAACATTTAGGCTACACGGGCACAAGCTGATACTGGACCTTCCTCCCTCTCTTTGGGTGGTAATTGGTGCCCGTCTGATCGACTGATCCCTCTCCCTCTTTTTTGACGACTGCTTATGCACTGTGCAAACTGTGGGAGCTCAATCCTGGCGGGTTAGATTGTTCATATCCCCCACCTAGTGACTGTTATACCACATTGGTTAGTCACGCACCTTACCCCTAGTGGGTAGCGCACCTTCTTCTCAGTCTTCTTTTCCACCCTTCAATTTTGAAGGAACCCTTTTCATCCGGGAACGTGTCCCTTGACTCCACCAATATGGAAGGTCAAGGACTAAGTTTCGGGGAAGAGGACGCAGCGGCAATTATGAGAACTCCATCACTCTTTGGCATAGATGTAGAAACAGCCTCAGTGAGCAACACTACTGAGTGGCAATCCCTGGCAGATCTTAAACGGGAATGGATAAGGATTACAATACATGGAACGATGATGGCTGAATGCTTCAAAGCCCAAATTGCTCCCAATGGCCTGATAGTTAAAAACTTCCCCAGGATTTTCTGGGAAGACGGACAGTTTAAAGTCGAATGGTCTCAAGTATCGTGGAAGTGCACCCACGACCTCTTGATCCTGATCGTCAATACTGCAAAACGACTAGCAGACGCCCTCTTAGTTCGCATTCAGGAGGCTGAGGCAGCCCTTAAGACAGCGGCCCAAAACACAGGTTTCAAAACCAAATTGGCCAAACTTAATAAAGAAATGGCAGAGCATAAGGAGTACCTCATGAACCAAAAAGTGGCCAAACTCCAAAAGGACATCAAGAGGTTCTCGAAGGAAAAAGTCTATCCTTACCTCAAGGAAGACTATGTCCCCCCAGGAACCAATTATAACTCAGACTCGAGCACAACCTCATCCAGGAGAGGTTCTAACAGTGGATCTGAGAACAGCGATGACAATGAAATGTCAAACATACAACCTAGGGCCAAAAAAGGCAGGGGTCGAGGTCAACAGAACTTTCATAATTACCCTAACTTTCCCCAACAAGGGCAACCCATGGGCCCCCCGTTTTGGCAATACCCACAATTTCCGCAGTTCCAACCACCCTTCGCTCCACAGTACCCACCATTCTTCGCACCTCAAGGGTCTGCACGCCCCCCTTTTTTAGGCAGAGGTTGGGGCAGAGGGCGCGGGCGAAAGCGAAGCAACGCCTCAGAGAAGAGAGTGCAATGGGAGGACACACGCCCCCAGGGGATGGACACACGGAGCACGAGCAGGTCAGGACCAAAATGAGCCTTGTAGTCAACCTTTCGGATCGCCTCCTGACAGAGAGCGAGGAAAAAGTCCTCCAAAAAGGACTGGGTTTTGTTCCAACGCCCAGAATTGACCTGTTCAATCAGACCAGAGAGATCCAATCATTCTTTAGAAAGGTCAGACTCAAAGCCTTCTTTGATGGTAAGCCCTGTGAACCAACAGAAGACTCGGGTCTACATAACCCATCTACCTTCACTCCCCATAATGGGATGGTTCCTAATGAGGTTCTGACTTTTGAACAAGCAGTACTCAAAGACATTGATGCTCTTGACCGACAAACTAGACACTCGAACATTTCCCGCAATGAGATGGAAGTGTTAAAATCACTGACAGACGACCCTCTTGTCACCATAAAACAAGCAGACAAAGGTGGCGCCACGGTTCTGATGAACACCACAGATTATGAACTTGAATGTTCTAGGCAACTGAATGATCAACGGTACTACACTCCCATTCCCAGTGACCCTACCCCACGCCTACAAACTACTATCACAGGCTTAGTGGAAACTGCAGAATGCGAGCGATGGATCAGCAAGAAGGAGGCAGAATTCCTGACGAAAAAAGATCCAAGGGTTCCATATTTCTACATACTGCCCAAAATTCATAAGGGAACAAGGCCAGTCCCTGGGAGACCCATAGTCTCAGGTATTGATTCTGTACTGGAACCACTATCGCAATTTTGCGATCACTTTTTACAACCGCTAGTCAAACGCATTCCCTCCTACATCCAGGACACCACTGATGTCCTACGGCTTCTGAACTCACTCCAAGACCTGGGGCATATCGATCTCCTGATTACCCTAGATGTTGAGGCCCTCTATACCAACATCCCCCAGAGGGCCACACTAGAGGTCATTGAGTCACGCCTGGGACTGGAGGAATGGAACTCAAATACCCCACCTTCATTCATCATGGAATGTGCCACCCTAGCGCTCACGGAAAACTTCTTTGAGTTCAAGGGCAAATATTTCCACCAGACCCAGGGGACCTCGATGGGCAGCACTTTTGCCCCGTCAGTGGCATGTCTGTACATGGCAGATTTCGAAGAAAGACACATTCACCACCAATCGAATCCTTTCTCAGATAATATCAGAATGTGGAAACGTTTCATAGACGATATCCTCATCCTATGGACGGGCCCACCCAGCTCTCATGAGTCTTTCTTTGAATGGGTTAACACACTGAACCCTTATCTACACTTTACCATGTCTTCCTCAGCTAAGGAGATCGCCTTCCTTGACCTGACGATCAAATTGCTGGAGGGCAGACTCCAGACTACAATGTTCAGGAAACCTACAGATCGTAATAGCTTGCTACACTATGATAGCCACCACCCTAAAGCTTTACGCTCGAATTTACCCTTCGGACAGTTTCTCCGAATCAAGCGTAACTGCAGTAACATCGCAGACTATAAAAAAGAATCCATCATCCTGTCTAGGAATCTGCTCGACAGAGGTTACCCAACAAGAGAGGTCTCCAGAGCTAACAAACGGGCCAGAAACAATAACAGAGAAGCCCTACTGGAGAGACGGGAAAAACACCCACTGAGAACCAACCCATCACCTGTGTCACAACGTTCACCCCAATATCGAACAAAATCAAGAGCACAATCAAACGCCATTGGGGGATCCTTAACACAGGAGACATCAACTTCGAACAACCAAGGTTCGCATTCAAAAGGTCGCAAAATGTGAAAGACATTCTTATCAACACCAGACCCAAAACGACCAAGAAGTGCTCCCAACAAACCCTATGGAATCTACCCCCGGTCACTGGCCATTACCCATGCGGCAATTGCGGGGTTTGTAAATACACTGCTCTCCAAAAAACAATACAACTTTCTGATACCTTTAAATGGGAAATCCGGGGACACACTAATTGCAATACCAGCAACTGCATATATATGCTCACATGCCCGTGCGGTCTCCAATACATTGGGATGACAACCCGCCCTATTAAGACACGTATCATTGAGCACCGCAGTAATTTTCGGTGTAAGAAAAAACACACCAAAATGTGCAAACATTATGTGGAAAATCACCACAATGCGGACTCCATTGGATGGGTTGTCCTTGAATCCAGTCCCAACTGCCCAAAGAATGCCCTATTCCGTAAAGAACAAAGATGGGTTCATCGCCTCTCTACAGACAAACAAGGGCTAAATGAAGACATTCCTTGGCACTCGTTAAACTAGCCACTGTCTATTCCATCCACCTGTCGGTTGATAACCCTTCATGTTCAGAACATACATGACATTACTTTTACTAGTTCCTACGAGTTTTCCTTGTCTGTTCCACTTTTAGTTTACTGATCCACGGGATCCGGATCAGTTCTACTCTGTCCAACACCACTTAACTATGGCTGTGTCTGCCACACTAGATAACACGTGATCCGCGTAGTGGGCGTCGGTTGGCGCTAACCTATGACGAGGTCACCTATAAATAGTACACGCCCCCAAGCGTCTTTACCTATTCGAGCTCGGCGGTGATGGGTAGGTGACTTCGCACGGACACGGGTAACTAGAGGTAAGAGAATCCCTTCCCATTCCTACACCTGGCAACCCCTATGCCATAGTTAACCTTCTCTCAACCTCTACAAGGGGTTTATTTTACTTATACCTCCCAAAATTAACAGTACCTCCCCCTCCTTCAGCCAGCACTATAGGCAACCCCCGTTGTACCGACCCGCCGACAACTCAGGTGGCAATTAGTCCAAGACCTTTAGGTGAGTTAACACCATACCACCACCACTGTTTACGTTTTCTACTCTTTAGCCATGACACTCTCCTTGAGATTGCTGCTGCGGTTTTTAAATTACACTGGTTTTAAGTTCACACCACACTAGTCACGCCCACAGTGTGGAAGAGTGTGCTCACCCTACGACAACACTGGCATGTTTTGGTCGTGTGAACTCCCACACACTACCGCTACTTCACTGCACTTTGTTGTTGTATTGGCTATGACTGTGGATGCCTTTACTAGAGAACGTTACAACTGTTTAACCATGTTCTTCTTTTTCCTTATTGTTTAGGCATAGGATTATCCCCTGAGGTAAATCCCATGAGGTAATTCACACGAGACACATGAAATTAGCATGGTTTCCTTTTTATCCTTTTAACAACTTTTCACCTTCACTAGGTCCTAAAGAATCGCGGGAACTTCCCATGCGAGAAACATGTTGACCAACCCTCACTTTAGTCTCGTTTAGGGTTACGCTACCTAACTTGCCGTCACCCAGCGAGCTATTCCCACTTTTTTAACTGCAGTAGGGGGACCCCCAGAATAAAGTGGTTTCCGGCACCCCCTGCTACATTTTAATTCACTCTTCATCAGGATACTGATTGCCCTGGCCCACATACCCGCACTTCACCAATAGGCTGTTGGACAAAAAGATCTCCGCCAAAGAGCCCCTCTCTGAGGTGAGCCCGTCGGGGATTGCACCGCCTCCCCGACGAGGAGCAAACGCCTATGATGAAGCATGACACCCTTGGGTGTGTGAGGCAAACACGTCCAACATAATGGATGCCCAAAGGTGTAAAATACACACCTTCGGTCGAGCCAATCTGTATAATCTCCTTTAGGAACAGTTCAGCAACCCTCCTTTTTGAAACATCTTACATAGTTTGCCATGACATTGTGTGTTTAGGGAAATAAAAGTACCTATTTGCACCATCATTTATATTTTAATCTGTCCATTTATCATGCCCATCAATTGCCCCATGAGCCTGTAGAATGGGAGGGGAAGGGCACCTGTAGTCAAACACTGTTTTGACGAAGATGAGAAAAAACTAGAGAAAACATTCAGTATGGCTTGCCAATTCGCTTTGATGAAAGGGTTCGACTCAGTGGTTAGTGATGTTCTTGATAACAATAACTAGAAAGGAATCTTGAACGGTGAATGGACAGAAGATTGTGATTTTTTAAGGAAGTGCCCTATTTGTTATGAGAAATTCAGTTTTTGGATTCTTGCCGTTTGATGAGTATCAGTACCTTATAGACTGCCAGCAACTCAAGCACATGGCTTTGGTCTTGAACCATCGGTTTTTCAAAGGCATAAACTAAAAAAGATAAAATAGTGGAGAGCATGAAAGTCGAAGGACGATTCCAAACACTCAGCCCAGAAACCCTTGAGCATTTCTCTGGATCCCAATGATACCAGATGAGGCAAAAATGTCTCAGGAGTGATGAAAGCACTGGGTGCAAAGTATCCTGGATCTTAAACCAGGATTTAACATTTTAAACTGTGACTTGCGAAGACCATAAGTATACACTCTGCCAGCCTAATGTTCAGGTCATCTGGGAACCAAAAGGTGCATCCTCTGTGGTTTTTATAGTATTCACAAAGATGTGAGTAGAGGATGCTAAGAAAATTTTACAGCTGCTCAAAAGCTCTCTCTACTTCCTGCATAGTGTTTACATTGATGGCAAGCAGGTAACTGCTTAGTGCGACTATGGTGCCAGCCTCCTGATGGTTAGTGATGGCTAGTGAGTATATATGTTAATGGGTGGACAACATGCGTTCTGCCACTTGACCTTTAGCAGGAAGAAATAGCTCCATGATCTGGCCCTTTTTTAGTTTGTCTGCCGAAATTCTTGATTTGTCACGGCAAGAAAGACTATATTTATAGTTTGTGATGTATTTTGCATGTAATAGATCCATCCCCATATTGCAGTGGGCAACACTTGCTGGGATAAATTCGGCCATCGGTAGACAGGCCAACATCTTGATATTTCAGGCAATTAACAAAAAAAAGGTAGTTATGAATACATAATGGACACCTACCAAAGAAAGGCCAAGCTCTACAATCCACAATGCTTGAAAGAGGTGATTGTGCACAAAGTGGCCTGGCTCCACTTTAAGATGTTAGGAGGATACCAACCTCTGTTGTTCTGTTGCTCTCTGCAGGCCTCGGCCTTTTACTCTTAGCCAATACAATTTCACAGAAGTTGATTGTGTAAACAGCCCAAAATAAACAATACTCTATCACGACCCCGTTCAGGCATGAAGCAAACCAAACATTTGCAATGGCTCATCTCTATGAGAAATTGGTACATACATTCTTACCATTTTGTTTCACACATGCATTATTTTAATTTTGTAGCGCGAAGATGTCTTCTAAATTGTGTCAACCTTTGGTCTGAAAAGTAAAATTCTATTCCATATCTATTTCTACACTGTTGCTGTGCTAGACTACTGGCTGCACTATGGTTGCGCATGCATTTAAGGAGAGAAACAACAGACATCTTGAGTAGTGGGTACAGTATAGACTACTAGTGTAGCACTACCCGTTGGGGCCCTGATTATGAGTGAGGAGGTAATGAGAAGAGGTGAAATCACACCCAGATTTACTATAAATCCATTAACAGGATTTAAAAATTGCCCAATTCCGAGTATGTTCCAAGTGCAGTGAAATAAGAAATACCTGGTGCGATGTTACCACATCCAATTTTATTGCATGTGATTTTTCCACATGCGGTTTTAATGATTGATAAAAATTCTTGGAAAACATGCATATGCAGACAAACTACAGGTACAAGATGTGGCACTTTTTAAAAAAATACAGCCTTTTATCCTTAAAGGAAAATGGGATGCATTTCAAAAATAATATTGAACAGTTTTCTTTTCACTTTTTTACACTGGGAAGTGATCCATGGGACCACTGCCTGTTCTGAAAAAATGTTGGCGTCCCGAATCACAAAACAAAAGGTAAGGAATCCTTGGTGACCCCTTGACAAATGGCTTACCACCAATGTGAAATTGGTGATAACCTGAGAATGTTAGGTGACTGCATTCCCAAACACAAAACACTCATATATACCAGCGCACCTCGTTATTAGGAAGGGTAGTCCTTTACATGCCACTTCCCAATAGTGACTTGCAAACCCTATTTTGCGAGTAAGTAATAGGTTACCGACTCTCGCAATAGGAATGGTACATAGGAAATGCATTTTACCTGTTACATTAGGGTTTGCGAGTCCAATGTTCACCTCTAGGGATTTTGGTGTAAAAAAATCTTATGTTTACATTTTGGCATTGCTTTTTTAAAAATCTCTCACATTTTGCCCTAGATTTCTCTTATTGTCAAATTTTTCCTTCTTTCTTTTCGTAGCTGTTATTTATAATGGTAGAAATTCATTTTATGAAAACGCATATTTTCACCTGAATTTACTCACGAATTGGAAGAAAATGTGGACGTATTTTTATAGACAAGGGTTCTTTTGCTGATTTGAAGATTAATATTCCTATGTAAGTATTTTTGTCATAAAAAAGTATATTTAATAATTATAATTAATATTGACTATTAAAAATGTTCATAATATTTGTGTAATATGTACTTTTGATAGTAGAGGACAGTCTTCTCTCTTGTATATGGTGCTCTCTAGAAAAGTGCATGGTCCGCTCAGAGATTAGTATACCAATGGTGGATACTGCTTTATATAGTGAATGTTAGGCTTTGGGACAATTTGAAAAGAATGAGGCATTGTGATTGTCTGGTTTTGGTAAAAATAAATTTACAAATATTATTGACCTTCAACAACTTTTTGGGCTGCAATCTTGCTTAGGGGGAGATCATTTTCCAAACACTTACTTTTAATGATTTTTTTTAATTAAAATTATTTTGTTAAATATTTTACTATGTACAAAGCTTTTCCAAAAGTTATTTACGAAGTTAAAAAAAGCTATGTGTTATACTTGTGCATGGTATTAAGCATGGTGTAGATATGCATGGTAGATGTATTGTATCATAAGCCAATGTATTTGTGTGGCAAAGAATGCATAGTAAAATACGTGTGGTAAAGGGATGCATAGAAAAGGCATGCGTGGCAGTAATGTGAACTCAAATATGCAAAATAAAGTGGAAGATGCACATGCTGCATCTTACTTAAATAACCATATAGTAGGAGCTGAAAAGAATTGCTCTGACACAAAAACGAAAAATAGTATATCTGTAAGAAGGAAGGAAAAACAACTCCAAGCTAGGTCTCCACTTTTTCCAGGTAAAGCAAGCCTGTGAGACTCCAGCCTCAGATTAAATATTAGACCCAAAGGCAAGTATGTGTCATAATAAATCACGTAAGAAAAACCCCAAGAATAGGGAATGAAGCTAGCAAAAGAAAATGTAATCACTTCTGACTCATAGGATCTTAAGACTGATGTGCTTCAGCAGAAATTAGTTAAGAAAAAGGCAGATTCATAGGTCTTCAAAAAGAATTCAAGATACCCTGTGCTTTCAAAATGGGCCTAATAATGCAAATGAAATATTGAATTTTGTCTCCTATATCATTCTACCAAAGATTCATTTCCTCAGTCTTCCATGTCAATGACACTGAGGGACTGATTACAGTGTCATTTGGAGATGCATCGGACTAACATTGTTGTGGAGTCGGGACCAACCGACCTCTGGTCAGCAGTCCCGACCGCATTATTACGATGCGACCGCACATGGTGTGGTTGCATACTCCCATTTCCCTATGGGAGCTGGTGCTGTGATCGAAAACAAGCTCCCATATGAGAAATGGGAGTTTTTATAAATCCCTACACCCTGTGGCAGGCACCTACTGGTGCCTGCCACAGGGTGTAGGGATTTACAGTGGGGCACCATAGGTGCCCCCCAGGCCCACAGCTGTTGGCTGAGGAGGCAAGGGGGCCCTGCTAGGGGACCCCGAAGTTGCTTTCCGACAGCCTTTCCATGTCAGAAAGGTCAGCCTGGAAAGGATGTGTGAAACCAACATCATAATCCCAATGGCAGAAACGCTGTCCTAAAGGGTTTATGTTGTGGTTCCGTTAGGCCAAAGGGCTCAATGAGAGAATGACTCACTGGTTTGACTTTGACCGTCTACATTGTAATTAGGCGGTCAGAAGTCAAACCAAGTATGTCGGCCAGAAATCCTCCAACCTGCGGTCGGAGGCTTTCTGACCTACGTTCCAATTAAGTCCTTAGTGTATCCTAATTAAATACTCATGACACTACTTTCTGTGACAGAATGGCATGGGCAATTCAATTCTCTGACAGTGTAGACTTCAACACCTCATTAGATTGCCCCTCCCAGATTGCGGTCTCCTTGTAGGTCAAATTGAAATCTTCAATCCACTGATTGTTGTGAAAGAAAGTTCTGACAATTCAATTACCTGATAACTTTCCCAAAGAAAAAAATTACCATCTGGATTCCAAGTTTTACCATCCGAAGATATTCTGGGTCTGATTATGTGTATCGTAGTCTGACCACTGCCCCTAAGGTGGTCAGACAGCCCGATAATGACCATGGCGGTAGGACCAACACAAGACTACCTCCACAACGAGGATCCTGGATCCTGCATATGTGGCACTGGGGAAAGCAGCAAGGATGGAAGGCGGTGCCAGTGCCAGCACCGACTTCTCAATCAAGACCTGCATCTCTGCATTTCATGGCAGGGACCCCATTATAAAAAGAAGGTTGGCAGAAAGACAGGACAGAGGCCCCAAACAGGGCCTCGGGTGATTTTACCCATTGTGCAAAGTGCATGGGAGCACATGCTGTACCCCCTCTTATTGTACTGTCATGCATGTGTGCCATGCAATACATGGTGCATAGTACACAGCTCACCGACATGGCACTGCCTCAGCAGCGGCATATGCTTCAGGCTCTCTATCCAGCGAAACACTGACACAACACCACCAGCCCAGCAATTTAATCATAATATAGTGGTCGGGTGCTGCCGGCTTGGCAGCTTTCTCCTGACCGCCACAACGGTGGTCTGGTAGTCGGAAAGCCGAACTCATAATAGGACCCTCTGTATTCAATAGGTGAATTGATGGATTTTTTTAAAACAAACAAAACATTTTTGAATAGAGCTCATATTATATATCTTCTCCAAATGCACTCTCAGATAATGAAGGTACATTCAGCTGATATTAAATTTGTTACTCAACAGGAAGATTCTAATGCTACCTCGGACTAATTTAATTATATGTTAATTCATGCAATCATTTTGAATCACTGTGATTTATTTCAAAGTCGATGGATAGGTGTTCACTGTTCAGCACACCCATTATATATAAAGTCTTTAAAATAATGTTATTAGATCTGTGTTTACATACAAATATGCCTGCATTCATTGCAACTCTCCTTCTCTGCATCAACCATGCAGCCAACAATCCTCTGATTGTCTTGTGCAGTACTATGAGTCACTCCAAAGAGTTCCTTAATCAGGTAAAAATATGAAATAAAGTGAAGTACAAAAGTACAGGACTCCTCTTGGTTAACTGGGAAATCAGCATCAATAAATAGGCACCCTTTATTTTACCCCTAAGCTCTTGCATTTGCGATGGAATTTGGCTGGACTACAAACAAATATTGAAAAAAGACAACTTTTATTATATTCAAATTCGGTAATAATGTGCAAGAAACTTGATTGACTTCGAACTTCATCTTACATGTTTAGTAACCCAGCCACAATTAATAAACGGTGCCATGTGAGTAAGGGGTGTTTATTCCATCAGTTGTCATTTATGCCTGGAATTAGGAGATTGTTTCCATTTCTGATAATAAGACTCGAGGTACATAGTTTGCTTTTAATGTTACCTTCTCTGCTAAGTAATTCATCTGCCTGCCACTAAATGTGTATTTTCCTACCAGGAAGAAAAAATAATGCTAGGCACTCAACATTTGTAATCAATATCTTCATGTATAAATAATGGTCCACCTGATTGGATTCTAATTATTGGAGACATTAATATAAAAATTACAAATTACCAACTGGAGGTTTTTGGAAATAGAGATCTCCAAGAGGCATGATCAGTTCCCACTTTCCCATGTTGTTGAAAAGATCAGGGAGCTGGGGAGCAAAGTAGGTAATATCTGTTTTGAAAAGGACACCCCTGCCAAGTCAACTAGGTGGGTTCCTTCTGGTTCTTCAATAATTGATTATATCATCTGAAATTGTGCTCTACTAAACCTGCTTTCAGAAGGACCAGTGTTATCTACTACTTTGAGTGACCATGCAATTCCGTCTATCAAATTATTAATCTTTACAGAAGAGATTTGCTCATGGAATTTGGTGGGTAGTTCTGCAGAAGTTGTAAAATGATGTGGTTGTGTGGCTTGGAATTCAATCGTTTTTCTTGCAGTTAGTAAACTGCTTCCCACTTTTATATAACAATGAAAGCAGACTGTAGATAATATTCCTGTTGAGTTTTTTTTTAACAATTGGATCTTAGTCATGCCTTATAAAGCCATCACAAGGAGGACTAATACAAAAAAGATTATTAATGTCTAAAGAAAGGAAATGGACTATGTCTTGCCTAAGGAGGTCAAGTCAAGTCAAGTCAATAAATTTATATAGCGCGCTACATACCCAGAGGGTCTCAAGGCGCTAGGGGAAGGGTGGGGAATTATTTGTCAAATATCCATGTTTTAAGTTGCTTTCTGAATGCTAGGTGGTTCTGAGTAAGGCGAAGGTGAGTGGGAAGTGAGTTCCAAGTTTTAGCCGCCAGGTAGGAGAAGGATCTACCTCCCATGGTGGTTTTGTTGATGCGAGGTACATTGGCAAGGGCTTGGTTGGAGGATCGGAGCTGGCGGGGGGGAGTGTAGAAGGACAGTCGTGTGTTGAGGCATTCGGGTCCGATTTCGTAGAGTGCTTTGTGTGCGTGGGTTAGGAGGCGGAAAGTAATCCTCTTGTTGATGGGGAGCCAGTGGAGGTTTTTCAGGTGACCAGAGATGTGTTCTTTACGCGGGATGTCTAATATGAGTCTGGCTGAAGCGTTCTGGATGCGTTGGAGTTTTTTCTGAAGTTTGGCGGTGGTACCGGCGTAGAGGGTGTTTCCGTAGTCCAGTCGGCTCGTGACCAGAGCGTGGGTGACTGTTTTTCTAGTTTCGGTGGGGATCCAGCGAAATGTTTTTTTGAGCATGCGAAGAATGTTGAAGCAAGATGACGAAACGGCGTTGACTTGTCTGTTCATCGAGAGTGAGGAATCCAGGATGACGCCCAGGTTCCGTGCGTGGTCCGTCGGGATGGGTGCTTTTCCAAGGGCCTCTGGCCACCAAGAGTCATCCCAGGCGGAGGGGGAGGTGCCTAGGATGAGGACTTCTGTTTTGTCTGAGTTCAGTTTCAGACGGCTGTGCTTCATCCATTCGGCTACTTCTTTCATTCCTTCATGCAGGTTGGTTTTGGCAGTGTTAGGGTCTCTGGAGAGTGATAGGATCAGTTGAGTGTCGTCGGCGTAGGAGATGATGTTGAGGTTGTGTTGGCGTGCGATGACCGCGAGGGGGCTCATGTATATGTTGAAGAGGGTGGGGCTGAGTGAAGATCCTTGTGGTACGCCGCAGATGACTTCAGTGGCTTCTGACTTGAATGGTGGAAGGCGGACTCTTGGGTTCTTCCGGTGAGGAACGAGGTGATCCATTCCAGTGCTTTTCCTTGGATTCCGACGTTTCTGAGGCGTTGTAAAAGGGTGCTATGACAGACCGTGTTGAAGGCTGCGGAGAGGTCGAGGAGGATGAGGGCGACTGTGTCTCCATTGTCCAGTAGAGTTCGAATGTCGTCTGTTGCTGCGATGAGGGCGGTTTCGGTGCTGTGCTTGGCTCGGAAGCCGGATTGTGAGGAGTCGAGGGATTTGTTGGTTTCGAGGAATGCGGCGAGCTGGTTGTTGACCGCTTTCTCGATGACTTTGGCCGGGAATGGAAGGAGTGAGATAGGGCGGTAGTTTTTGAGTTCGGTGGGGTCAGCTGTGGGTTTCTTCAGGAGGGCGCTGAGTTCGGCATGTTTCCAGCTTTCCGGGAAGGTTGCGGAGTTGAGGGAGCAGTTGATGACGTCTCGGAGGTGCGGTGCTATAATGGAGTCTGCTTTGTTAAAGATGTGGTGAGGGCATGGGTCTGTGGGGGATCCTGAGTGGATCGAGTTCATCAGACGGATGGTGTCCTCAGTGGAGATTGGCTTCCAGTCATTGAGGATGTTCAGAGGAGGTGGGGGTCCTGCAGGGGGTTGGGTGGGTTGGTCTTTGGGTCGGTTGTCGAAGCTGTTGTGGATGTCTGCAATTTTGTTGTGGAAGAATGAGGCTAGGGAGTCGCAGAGGGCTTGAGAGGGGGTGATGTCGTTGGAGTTGGCTGAGGGGTTGGTAAATTCCTTGACAATGTTGAATAATTCCTTGCTGTTGTGGGCGTTGTTATCTAGTCGGTCCTTGAAAGCGGCTTTCTTGGCATTCCGGATCAGTTGGTGGTGTATGCGTGTGGCGTTTGTGAAGGCGTCCTTGGTGCTGGTGGTTGGGTCTTTTTTCCAGGTCTTCTCAAGGGAGCGACAGAGTTTCTTGGATTTCTTAAGATCATCGTTGAACCAGGAGGCCTTCTTGCTGCCTAGTTTGATTTGTCGTTTTTTCAGTGGTGCTAGGATGTCGGCGCTGTTGGATAACCATTGGGTGAGGTTGGTGGCTGCTTGGTCTGGGTTAGAGGAGTGGGCTGGGGGGTTTTGAAGAAGCGATGAGGAGATCTGGTCGATGGTGATTTTGTTCCAGTTTCTTTGCAGAGTGGGTTGGGGGTGGTTGTTGGATGTGGGCTTGTTGTAGGTAAAGTGAACGCAGCTGTGGTCAGTCCAAAGGAGAGCTGTGGTGTGGCTGAAGGAGACATGTTTGCTGGAGGTGAAGATAGGGTCGAGTGTGTGACCTGCGATGTGGGTGGGGGTAGTGACAAGTTGTTTAAGTCTGAGGTTGGTGAGGTTGTCCACGAGGGTGGTGGTGTTGCGGTCGTTGTTCTTTTCAAGGTGAAAGTTGAGGTCTCCCAAAAGGATGTAATCCTCGGAGGGGAGCACGTGTGGAGGGATGAAGTCCGTGATGTCTTCGCTAAATTGTGCGCGGGGTCCTGGTGGCCTGTAAAGGAGGGTGCCTCTGAGTGTGGTCTTGGGGTCGGTGTGGATCTGGAAGTGAAGGTGTTCAGAGTTGGCGAGATGACGTCTGAGCTGGTTGAGATGCGGATGGATTTCTTATGGACGATAGCGATCCCTCCTCCTGTGTGGCCGGTACGATCCTTGCGAATGATCTTGTAGCCTTCCGGGATGGTAATGGTGATGTCTGGGGCTGATGTGGCGTTCATCCATGTTTCTGTTAGGAAGGCGACGTCCGGAGAGATGGTGTCTAGAAGATTCCAGAGGTCGATGGCGTGCCTGTGGACCGAGCGGGTGTTGAGCAGGATGCATTGTAGGTGGTTGGGGTCGGATATCTGTTGTGTGTTCGTAGATGAGGAGTTGTTCTTGGTGCCGTCGAACTTGCAGGAGTTGCAGGAAAAGGGTCCATGGGTGTGTCCAGGGGCGGCTAGGACGCAGTTGGGGGAACGGCCGGGGTTCAGGGCTAGGAGGGTGGTGGCATTGTAAGTAAAGTGGGGGGGTGGACATTACGAGGACCAGGGGGTCTGGCGCTGGGCGCGGTCCAGGCGCGGACGGGCGTAGACGGGCTTACCTTTGGCGCACCTCCGGCGCGGCCTTAGCGCGTGGACACATCTGTCATTTAAGCACCTTGAGGGGGGGGAGGGGCGTGGGAGGGGCAGCAGGGAGGCGGGAGCGGTGCGAGGAGGAAGGGCTCAGGGAGACAACAACAAACAAGATGGAGGAGGTCAAAAGTCGAGTGAGGCTGGGGCACTGAAAACGTTCACAAGCGCTTTTTAAGCAGGCAGCTTCAATGTTAATAGATAGAGCGCCGCTCCGTTCCGTCGCACAGATTATATGGCATAAACGATGCTAAGCTGCTAAATACCTGAAACGCAGTAGCGTTATGAGTGGCACAAAGTCAGCAGACTAAAGAGTAAAACACAAGCGCTAAAATGCACAATCACAAGCGCTAAAATAAATGCACAATCAGAAGCGCTAATGCAAATGCGCAGATCAATTACAGGCACACAGATGGTCAGAGGTCAATGGAGGAGTAACGATACCACTGGAGCCAGGGAGCGTGGGAGCGACCGTGTCTGACGAAGTCAGGGCGGTCACAGCTGTACTTTCTACGGGGTCTGCAGTAAGGGTCAGTGGGTGGGAGGGGCAGCAGGGAGGCGGGAGCGGTGCGAGGAGGAAGGGCTCAGGGAGACAACAACAAACAAGATGGAGGAGGTCAAATGTCGAGTGATGCTGGGGCACTGAAAACGTTCACAAGCGCTTTTTAAGCAGGCAGCTTCAATGTTAATAGATAGAGCGCCGCTCCGTTCCGTCGCGCAGATTATATGGCATAAACAATGCTAAGCTGCTAAATACCTGAAACGCAGTAGCGTTATGAGTGGCACAAAGTCAGCAGACTAAAGAGTAAAACACACACTGATGGTAAAGCATTTCTTAAATGTGGTTAATGAGTAAACCGAATGCTATAAAATACTTAGGAGGCTATCCAAAATACATAGACTACAAGTGATGTGAGACACAGATCTTCTTTGGCATGATCTGGAGAGGATAGCACCCGGACCATGAAAAAAGATTATCAGCACTTTTGAAAAATTATTGAGAAAGCATGTTCTTCAAAACGAAATACTACTGCTGTTGTAATTCCACAGGAAGAATCAATAGTTTATGTATTTAATTTATGTAACAAATACATTACAAGCTTGCATGAATTTACCTAACTTACTGGAGATTATCCAATTTTCTGCTTACACTTTTGACTTTTTCTCCCTTAACCAAACAGATCACCAGGGACATCCTCCCTGCAATACAATCTGGTGTGAATGCTCCTGACCACAGTGGTGTCTGGTGATTTTTGAAGTCGGGGGCGAAAAAGTTGGGGGCTGTGAGTGCTGTGCAATGAGCGAGCAAAGTGAGCAAGTCTAACCTGGAGAAATATGTTATATGTGGTATCATGATTGGTTGAATGCTCCTACAACATTAAGAATCCCATCTGTTGGTGATCAAACAACTATTCTCATGCACTAAAAAGCGCACCCATTTCACATGCAACAAATTATGTTTTTAAAAAAAGTACTGTATGGGTGAGTGTTTCTTCCATATGTGCCGTTGCTCAAACAATTTAATTTCTCTAAAGTTTAACCAGCTCAATACCTAAACAATGCAACCAATAGTATCTGTCATCCGCATGAGTGAACTAGCCTGTCGCGGCTGACATGACTCACGGGTGGGGGGGGTTGCATGGGGGTTTGCACAGGGGTTCGCACAGCGGAATGAAAATAAAAATGTTCCTTACCGTGTCCTGCACCACCTCCTCTCCTGGCCGGGTCCTGCCACTCCTCGTTTCCCTGCTGCTCTCCTTCTCTTCTGCCTCTGGCAGGAACAGGAACCAGACAGCCTCCCTCCCTTCCCCTAAGCCAATCACAAGGCTGCTATGGCCTATGGGGAGGCCATTTTCTCTCTGTTAGCTGCTTGCAGCCTACATAGAGAAAAGGGACAGTGCTCATGATTGCTTTGGTCGGCCCCAGAGGGCCGACCAAATAGTCAGGGCCCCTCCCATTGAGCAGAACTGCCCACCCACATGCCCCCAACCCGGCCCATCTGCTTTCTCGCAGTGTGAGAAGCAGAAACATAAAATGGTAGTTTTACCATTTTATGTTTCTGCTTCTCGCACTGCGAGCAAGCAGTAGGGCGACGCTCCTCCGCCCTAATGGAGGAGCTGCTCCAGCCCGACCAGAACCCAATAATGGTATTAGTATGGGCTTATTATTCTCAGGGTTTTGGGGAATATTGTTAGCTCAGGTCTTTTATTACTTCTATAAAACGGGTCTCATCCCAAAATCTTAGAAATGAAGTATAATCCCCCACTTTAAATAAAAAAGTTCTTGGAAAGAGACAACTGTAGACAAATACCCCTTTTCAACACTAAATTGAAGATATTTCTCAAAAACATCATGGTAAAGTTGCATGAATGGGAATACATATTGTACCCAGAAAACAACCTAGCTTTAACACTACCAGGGCTATTCACAGAGGTAACTTACACTTTTAAGTACCTTACATGTGTAAATGTACTCTTTCATTTTTCATTAACTTTACGGTTTTTGCCTGTTCACAAAATCTGAGTGAGAAGGTACTCAAAAGGGTAGACTTGCATGTGTCCATTCTCTGAAAAAACTGGGTGGATACATAAAAGTGTAAGTTACTAAAGGAGGTGGAGATTTATTTACAGAGCGTACAAAACTTGAAATTTTTTTTTGGACTAAAATAAGTCACTTACTTTTAAATACATTTATACTTCACTTTTAATATTTAATAATAATACAAATGTACTTTATATGAGATTTTTTTAAATTAACGTATCCTTTCAAAAATAATTCTGATGTAATTTAATACGTTTAAAATAATGTATTTCAATGTTTAATTAAAAGTGGTGTAGTTCCGTGGTTTGAGGGTCCATGGTTCGATGGTTCCGAACCCGTTCAATAAAGGTCATCAGAAATAGACGATTTTGGTGTCAGAGGACCGCAAATCATGAGTGCGGTATGTACGAGTGTTTCCGTCTTAATCGAGCAATGAGAACACTACGTATTCAGGGATTTCGTTTGAACCTTTGGGTTCCATTTTGTGAACAGCAGCCATTTTGTGTGGTTGCCCTCACATAGGCCGATGACTGCGGGTAAACGAGTCCTTGGGACACGTACACCTTAGCTGACTTTTGAATGACCTGGCCGAATTGATTCCCTTGCCCAAGGCTGACCTCGCTGAGCCAGTTCCTTGTTGAACAGCTGGTCAGATAAAGATCAAAGAGCAGGACATGCCGAAGTTTACAGTACACTGCACCCACCTTTCTATCTTGTTTCCAATCTGTTTCTGCTCCTTCCTTTACGACATAATCACTGACTTGGGTTGAGGTTTTATGATGGGTTTGTCCGGCCTGATCGAACAGGAATATTTGGAATTTGCTTGGTCATTTCTGGTGGGCTGGACAACGGAAAATGGGATTGTCGTCATGCGATATGTTTGAAGTGTCACTGTTTCATTGGTTGGTTTGTAAGTAATTGATGCTACTTAGGAATGCGATTTTTGGCATAAAAGACCATGCTCCACTCATTGAATTTGTGCAGTCTCTAGCGAACCACCCGTGTTGTGCTTCGTAGACCTCTGTTCCTGTTTCCAGCCAATAAATTTGGTCTTTGACATCACTTAGAAGTTTCCCATGTCTCTGTACTCTAGGACAGGTGAACTCGAAGACATCGGGCGTTTTCCCCTGGCGCCGCTGGGTTCTAAAACCCTGTTCTTCAATTGTCGCCCAACTTGGGGCGACTTCAGCGGTACCGGTCCAAGCCTGAAGATCGTGGAGAGCTTCGTGTGAAAATTCTGGAGGAAGGCCTGCCACTTCTTCGACCCCTGTATGTCTTTGCTGCGAGGTTCCCCGCTTTCGGACGGCTACGAAGGACTGCTGCCCTGACTGTCGCCCTGTCTTGGAGCCATTAGACGATTTGTAGAGCGAGACGATAAACAGGTCTTCTGGTGACGCCATCAACATTTCAGTTAAGTATGAGTGGAGCGTCTCCCAGTTCTTAGTTTGTTTTGGTATTCCTTCGAGGATCGCTTTGATTTGGTACCTGCAGGCCCCAAAGCCGAGGGACTCGTGTATTCACGAGGCTATCGCTTGAGATTTCCCTTGAAGTTTGAAGCTAGACTAGTGAGCGAAGATGCCTGGTCTTAGCAGATTTGGAAAGATATTTGGTTGTGGTTGTTCTAAGGATTCCCAGTTAGAGAATTCGTGTCCGGTTCCTCCGATTGGAACTCCGACCTATGAACTTTATGTCAAGCATGGTGTGCGCCCCATCGGTTATAATGACATCTGGGTAAAATATACGAAGAAAGACGGTGTCCTACAGTGGCCCCGTTATGGTAGCTTTGAAACAGAAATTCTAGATAATCTCGAAGTTAAATTGTTCAAGAAGAAAGCCCGGCCGGCAATGTTTGACTCTTTCCGCATATGGCGCAAAGAAGCCAAACAGAAAGAAATTAAATTAGCAAAGAAGAATAAACGAGAACGAGGTTTGTCAATGGTGCAAGCTGCTATAGCGTATAGGGATAATGAAGAAGAGCAGGAGAGTGAACAGATGCTTAGGATTAGGAAATTAGCGGTAGATAAGTGCTAGCCAGTTTTGCCTCTTAAAAAGCAGGAAGCAAAGGAAGACCTTACGAAAGATCCTTTAATGTCGCATCTATTGAGTTCGCCACCCACTTATGCACAGAATGCTACGGCACCACCGCAACCAGTTGTAGTTCCGCAACACCTGGTTGTTGTGCTACCTACGATTCCTCCACAGCCAGCTCCTTTTCCATTGGCTACTATTCCTTTGGCGCAGCCTTCTCAGGGGCCGTCAACTTTGCCTCCTTTCTTCGTCTGCTACTCCTACGCCTATCTATAATACTCCTTCTGTTTCGACTTTGGATTCTTCTACTATTGTTCCGTCTTCCCTTATTCTTTCACCTTCTCCTTCTGCTCGGCAGAGAATGACTACTGCAGTTTCTGGTTTCTTTTCTCCTTTGTTAGGACAATTGGGTATGTCTCCTGTTAACGAGCGTAGACAATCACGTAGTCAGTTGCCTAATACTGATGAACGTACGGTTTTGGATCAAATGGCGCGTAAATGGATTACGTACGCCACACAGTATGATCTTGAGGGTGTTATGGATGTTTTCCTTCAATGAGAAGAACCAAAGCAACGGTACGTCTTTGAGATGATGTGTGTGTTCCTCCATGAACAATGGGTTGCGGAAGTAGGTAAAGGTCCTAATGAGTTGTATCGTGTACGTTCCGAATTTGCGAAAGGGACCATTGTGAGTCCTCAGGATGTTGGGAGAGCAGTTGCGACCATATTGTCATTCCGTAGCGACACTCCTTCTGAGCGATTGTTGGAGCCTGATTCGTTAATAGGGAGAAAAGCGCGTCAATATCCGATGCGTGAGGTTCCTCCAGTTTGGAGACCTGCTGATGCAAATGTTGTTCCGCCTGTTGTTGCACACTTTCAGTGTGTTTGGGTACATGTTCCTTGGAAGCGCGTTGAAGTTTTAGCTATTAAGCAGTCTTTGCCTGATCCACGTAAGAATCCTGCAGGGTATTATAAGGAGCTAACCCAAACTGCAGGATCATGTATTATGAATTTGGCAGATATAGATATGTTGTTCAGGAACGTTGTTCCACAGCCTATTTGGGGTAAGATCCATCACACGGATCATGCACAAGAATTAGGTGACACATGGAATAATCTTAGCGCTGCAGATGGTAGACAAGTAGGTGGCGCTAAGCCTGAAGATGTAATTGCTGACCTCCCTGGTAGAATTATTACTTATATGAAGACTTTGATGCCTGAAGTGCGTGTTAATTGGGATAAATTGTCTGCGTGCAAGCAGAAGAAAGATGAAACTGTCTCCGACTTTTTCACTAGGTTCGAAGAGACCTTTGTGGATCATAGTGGTCAGGACATGAGTACTGAAGGTGGTCAACGGTTGTTGGTTGACAAGTTTGTTCATAATTTGCTTCCCGAATTATGCAATAAGTTGAAGGATTCTGAAAGTGCTTGGGCTGTCTCCACATCAGCGCAGATTTTAGCTACAGCCCAGTACTATGAAAATAGGCACAAAGATGAGATGGAGAAAGAGGATAAGAAGACTGAGGAATTGAAGACAAAAGTTCTTCTACAACAAGCTTATCCATCCCGTACTAACAATAAACGTGATTCTCAGCAGAATCAACAATATTCGAGAAACTCGCAATGGAACGAGTCTTCTCAACAGCGTTTTCCGTATGGGCCTAATCAGTGTGCGTATTGCAAAGAAGAGGGTCATTTCAAGAGTAGTTGTCCGGTTTTGTTACAGCGCATGAATGGTTCTTCTGGTGTGAGAGGTCAAGGTGCCCAACAGGCACCTAGAGGTAGAGGTCGAGGACAGAATGGGCGTTCTTTGCCTCCACAGAGCTCAATGAATAGTTTTGATCAGCAGAATGGTGCATCTGGTAGGACGGCACAGTACTATGCGGATGATTACTATGTCGAAGGTGAGGAAGTGGATGGTAATGATTGTTAGGACAGCCATGGACAAAGAGAGGGAGTTGTTTCAGTTCCAGTAGATCAGAGTGGACCTTATGTTGAAGTGATTGCATCAGGTGTGTCAGAGCCTTTTCTGCTAGATACTGGTGCTACGAAGAGTTCTATTATGCACTCTTAACTCCCTGGCGCACCTTTGTCTGGCTTTGAGAATGTTTCTGTAGGTTTTTCTGGCGCCCCGGTTACGAATCCGATTTCTACTCCATTACCTCTTTCTGTTGGACCTCGTAGATTCGAAGCACCCCTCATTTTGACTACAGGTTGTGGTGAGAACTTGTTGGGATTGGATTTGCTGAAAAGATTGTATGCGACGTTGTATTGTTCTCCGTCAGGAGTACATCTTACGTTGGGTGAGAATGTGATTGCTCCGATGTATATATCTAAAGACAGACTTCAACCTGAATTGTCTTCTTTACCCGATTCATTATGGGCTACAGGTCCGAATGATGTAGGCCTCTTGGAGATTACACCTTATGTTGTGACACTGAAGGTAAATGCCAAGTTACCGCGCATTCCGCAATATCGTATCTCTAGTGATGGTGAAAGAGCACTTTTGGCGATCATTTATGATCTGATCGACAAAGGTGGGATTGAGGAAACGAGAGGAAATGTGTGCAATAGTCCTGTTTTGCCTGTTCTGAAGAGAACTGATTTGTCACAACCTCCTGTGTATAGGTTTGTGATTGATCTTCGTGAAGTGAATAAGATCGTGGTTCCACAATTTCCTGTTGTACCTGATATCACCGCTTTGTTGACCTTGATCCCGGCTACAGCCGCATGGTTTTCGGTGATTGACTTGAAGAATGCTTTCTTCAGCATCCTGATTGCAGTAGAGAGTAGAGATATCTTTGGATTCTCTTTAGGAGGACGAAGTTTCCGCTTTAAGCGCGCTCCTCAAGGCTATTGCGAAAGTCCATCGATTTATAGTCAAGCTTTGAAAACTCAACTTGATTTGTTGGTTTTACCTGATGGTGTTGCTCTAATTCAATATGTTGACGACTTGTTAGTTGCTGCCGACAATGAAGAGATTTGTAGAGAAGCTACATTGTCGTTGCTACGCCATTTATCTGATTTTCATCACAAAGTTTCTCTCTCCAAGTTGCAATATTGTCGACAAGAAGTAACCTACTTAGGTCACCTCTTATCGAAGGAGGGAAGGAAATTGACCCAAGAAAGGATTCAAGCTATTGCGAGAATAAGCATCCCTCGACACAGAGAGAAGTACGTGCGTTTTGGGTATTACGTCGTACTGTAGACAGTGGATCCCTAATTTCTCTTTGTTAGGGAAACCCTTGATAGCTCTTACTGTTAAGGATACTCTAAATCCTATTCCTTGGACTGATGAATGTCAGAAGAGCTTTTCGGAGTTGCGCGATGCGTTGTGTTCGGCTCCTGTGTTGGGTACCCCCGACTAAAGTAAGCCTTTCACATTGTACGTCCATGAGAGAGAGGGATGTGCATTGTCAGTGTTGCCTCAACAATTCGGCGATAGGCAACGTCCGTGTGCTTACTTTTCGTCGACTTTGGATCCGGTAGCAAGAGCGTTGCCGAGTTGCTTGAGAGCGACAGCAGCAGCGGCTGTTTCGATTCGACAGTCTGCTGGTTTGGTTATGGACAACACGTTAATTGTAATGGTTCCACATGCAGTGGATACCTTGTTGAATCTTACCAAGACACAGCACTTAACTAGTGCTCGGTTGTCGGGTTACGAATTGACCTTGTTAGCGAGTCATGTGCACATTAAGAGATGCAACACGTTGAATCCAGCCACGTTGTTGCAGATTTCAGCGGAGACAGATAATGTTGAAGAACAGCATGATTGTTTTCTTAGAACTGAGGAAGAAACGATAGTGAGGATAGACCTTAGGGATACTCCTCTTCCAGAATGTGATGGTACTTTGTGGGTTGATGGTTCGTGCTTTAAGCTGCCGAATGGTGATACGACTGCGGCATATGCTGTTACGACTTTGCATACGATTGTTGAAGCTGCACGTATCCCACATAATTCAGCGCAGGCAGCAGAGTTGATTGCATTAACGAGAGCATGTGTGTTGGCGAAAGGAAAACAAGTGAATGTGTATACTGATAGCCAGTATGCGTTTGGTGTGGCTCATAGTTTTGGACGTTTGTGGCGTGAACGTGGGTTCATGACTTCGCATGGAACAAAGATCCAGCATGGGCAGTTGGTGAATGAACTTCTTGAATCACTTACTTTGCCATTGCAAGCAGCGATTGTGGAATGCAGTGCGCATAAGAAAGTTACGGATGATGTTGGCCGCGGAAATGTGTTTGCTGATGAAGTTGCGAAAGAAACTGCGAGAAATGTAATGAGCCGAATGTATGTTGCAGGTCCGGTGAGATGGCTTCCAGAGAAAAGCATGTGTGAAGATACGATTGAGAGTGTGAAATCCATCCAACCTGAAGCTACAGAGAAAGAGTTGAATGAATGGAGAGAAAGTAAGGGTAGATTGGATTCGAATGGTTGTTGGACTGATTTGTCTGAACATCAAAGATGGTTGTTGCCTGACGCGTATGTACTTCCAGTCGTTACAATGGCTCATGGTATGGCACATATTAGCGTGAAAGGGATTTGTAAGTTGTTGGCTCCGGTTTGGCAGAATGCTGGAATTCCCAAATGTGCAGAGAATCTGGTTAAGAATTGTATGGTGTGTTTGATGTACAATCCTGGTAAGGGAACTCCAACCCCAGCTGGTCATTTTGCTCCTCCTACGTATCCGTTCGAGGCTTTGCAGCTAGATTTTATCCACATGGAGAGGTCCAACAACCTGAAATATGTCTTGGTGGTTGTTTGCTCCTTCTCTAGATGGGTGGAAGCTTATCCTTTGAAGGACAATACTGCCTTGTCCACAGCGAAAGCCCTAATCAAAGAGTTTTTCCTTATATTCGGTCTGCCGAGAATTATCTGGAGTGACAATGGGAGTGAATTTGTGGGTCAAGTGATGAAGAAAGTATGTGAGGGATTAGGAATAAGGCAGAAGTTCCACGCTGCAAATCACCCCCAATCAGCTGGTTTAGTCGAGTGCTATAATGGCACTCTGAAATTGAAATTGGCCAAAATTCAAGCAAGCTCTGGTTTACAATGGCCAGATGCTTTGCTTTAGCCCTTTTGTCCACAAGAATGACTGTGCATTCACAAATGAGTTTGAGTCTGTATGAGGTTGTGTTTGGTCGCCCGGCGAATATTTGGGGCGTACCAAGACCAACAATGTTCAGTGATATCGAATACCCTGTGTTGTTGGATTACTTGCACAAACTGACGGCTAAACTGCGTGTCTTACACCAACACGTTTATGATAGCCTACCACAGGCTGCTGAAGATCCAGGCCACGCCATTGAACCCGGCGCATGGGTCTTCATCAAGAACTTTCAGCGGAGCAAGAACGAGCAGCCCCACTGGACAGGACCACACCTAGTTCTCCTGTCTACACGTTATGCAGTTCGAGTGCAAGGCAAGAAACACTGGATCCACGGCGTACACTGCAAACAGGCTCCGTTGCCCTTACCGTACGACCGGTGGGTCCAGGAGGGACTCCCAGACTCTGAAACAGAAACTGTGCCACGATTTTTGCCATTCAGCGATGCCCATCTGATTGGAACAAATTCTGAGAGAGAAAGTGACGATCTTTTGCAAGAAGCTGTGCCTCCTTTGAATCGATTAAACATTACTGAGCCTGAGCTCCTGTTTAAGGAACAGACATTGCCTGGGAAAGATCGTTATAATTTGCGACCAAGAGTCGTGGGACTAATAAATAAATGAAGTTTTTATGATTTTTCTGTTTACAGGTTAACTCTCCTCCGAGGATCTACTCATTTTTGTTTTTCGAACCGCCATCCGGGTTCAGCTGTAGGGTCGCGGTTGCCGAAGTCTTTGGAGTGCAAGCCCGAGACACTAGGTCGAAGGTTCTGGTTGGCCTAAGGGAGTTGCCCTGGTTTGACAGAGGCATTCCTTAGCATAGAACACCCTACCACCGCGAGCAGCATATTTAGTGAGGTTGGATTTCTTCGAGTTGGAGAGACCTGTTGAGACAATGAGTTTTAAAAGCAAGATATACAAAGTGATCTTCCGGAAAAGATTTTTAATATTGTGCTTATTTATGCTACTGAGCTTAATGATATTTTTAATTGGTTATGTGACATTCTCTTTTAAAGTGACGTTTATTCCCTCTGTGCAACCTACACCTCCTCCTACTATTTCTTCACATTCTTTTCACCCTCTGCCAGAACATGAAATAGTCAGAAGACTGGAATTTGCTAATAATTCCTTTATTCATATTTGCACCAACACCAGTTAGTTATGAACACAACAAATTGTTGGATTTGTGGTCTAATGCCCCATACGACTGGTAAAGGTATTCCGTATTTGGTTTTGCCTTTCAGCCTTAATGGTTCCATTTGGGCATATAGAACGATGTTCATCTATGCTCACAGTGTCTATCCCCTACGTTCACCGAAGGACAATCCATCCGAAGAATTGTGCTTTAGCTAGAGGCATAGTCGACATGGTTAAAGAGACTAATGCAATAGAGACTATTCCGAAGGGTGAGAGACAACCATATAGTGGTTGGGACGTTACTGGATATGGAGTTAGTCTGAGTGTTAACCAGCGAGGGAAAAGTTCCCCACCGATTTGGATAGTGCCCCATCAGGGTCGCTATTGTCTGCAGGGTAATGGCAAGAATCCGAGAGCTCAGTTAGGGAAGAGTGTCTGCACTGAGACTTATGTATTCACGTCTCAGACTTCCCCAGCATTTCTAGCTGCTAAGGGTACTTACTTTGTTTGCTACGACAAAGCGTATACATGGTTGCCCCCTGACTTTTCGGGCACATGTTTTGTTTCATTCCTGTTGCCTCCCACTTTTACAGCTGCAGCAGATTACCATAAGACAAGAGTTGCTAGAGGTTTCTTCAGTCAGGAAGATACCGCAGGGAAAGAGTTGGGAGATTTTTCTAAGTGTTTTCTGCCGTTTTGGGGACCGATGGCTAACAGCAGGAACATTCATCAGTTGACAAGAGTGGTTGAATCCACCATAGTTGAAACTGCTGGTGCCCTTAGTAATTTGACTGCTGAGCTCCAGTCGGATAGACTTATGACACTTCAGAATAGAGTTGCTCTTGACGTCATACTTGCAGACCGAGGTGGAGTATGTAAACTGATTCAATCGAGCTGCTGTGTTTTCATTCCAGACAACGCTCCGTCAGTCTTCCAGGCCATTTCCAAGTTACATAAGATCTCCGATTCTGTCCATATAGACAAGGGAGATTGGTCATTGATGGGATGGTTCTGGGGATTGATATCCACTTGGGGATGGAAGATTCTGATGGTCATTGGAATGGTTTCAGCTATCCTTTTCTTGTTCTGTCTCTGTGTGCAGTGTGCTCCTGCTATTTGTGGCCTTTGTCCTACTTCGTGTGCAAGGAGACTTGTCCAGAGAGAGGTACTAAGTACTAGGATGATGCTACAGCAACATATAGATGATATGATGATGATAGACCTAGATTCAGATTGACATGGGTTTGGGTTTGTTGCCTATGTAAGGGCAAAAGGAGGTCTGTAGTTCCGTGGTTTGAGGGTCCGAGGTTCGATGGTTCCGAACCGTTCAATAAAGGTAGTCGGAAATAGACGATTTTGGTGTCAGCGGACCGCAAATCATGAGTGCGGTATGTACGAGTGTTTCCGTCTTAATCGATCAATGAGAACACTACGTATTCAGGGATTTCGTTTGAACCTTTGGGTTCCATTTTGTGAACGGCAGCCATTTTGTGTGGTTGCCCTCACATAGGCCGATGACTGCGGCCGAACGAGTCCTCGGGACACGTACACCTTAGCTGACTTTTGAATGACCTTGCCGAATTGATTCCCTTGCCCAAGGCTGACCTCGCTGAGCCAGTTCCTTGTTGAACAGCTGGTCAGATAAAGATCAAAGAGCAGGACATGCTGAAGTTTACAGTACACTGCACCCACATTTCTATCTTGTTTCCAATCTGTTTCTGCTCCTTCCTTTACGACATAATCACTGACTTGGGTTGAGGTTTTATGATGTTTTTGTCCGGCCTGATCGAACAGGAATATTTGGAATTTGCTTGGTCATTTCTGGTGGGCTGGACAACGGAAAATGGGATTGTCGTCATGCGATATGTTTGAAGTGTCACTGTTTCATTGGTTGGTTTGTAAGTAATTGATGCTACTTTGGAATGTGATTTTTGGCATAAAAACCATGCTCCGCTCATTGAATTTGTGCAGTCTCTAGCGAACCACCTGTGTTGTGCTTCGTAGACCTCTGTTCCTGGTTGCAGCCAATAAATTTGGTCTTTGACGTCACTAAGAAGTTTCCCGTGTCTCTGTACTCTAGGACAGGTGAATTTGAAGACATCGGGCGTTTTCCCCTGGCGCCGCTGGGTTCTAAAACCCGGTTCTTCAATGGGGTAGCATTTTTTTTTGTTCTACATTTAAAAAAAGATATAAAAATAATATACATTAGTATTTACAAAAATATTTTGGCAAACATTTTGCAAGTTGAATAAACGTTTTCACTTTCTCTCGTATTTTTCAAAGCCCGCTGCTCAGTAAATGATAATTTCATGAGAGTTTGTGAAATAAAGCCATTTGAAAATGAAGTTTCTTCGAGAATTATGCAGCAGCCATTCTTACATGCAACATAGGCAAAATATTCACGTTGTTCACTTTAGCAGTCAGCGTGGCTCTTTTGAATGTTTATTTATTTAATTTATTTACGAAGTTTTGTATAGCGGTAGCCTGACCAGAGGGTATCGGAGCGCCTCACAACAATTGCATAGCAAAACACACGAGAGCAGAACATATTACAATAAAGCGACCAAAAGAGAGCAGAACAAATTGAAAAACAGTGAGACAATCGAATGGGAGTCGTAGCAAAGAACATGTTGAGTAGGTCCATTACAAAGACTTGTTATCCCACAGCCGGGAGAGGTAAAGTGTCTTTTTCAGCACTCCCATTGATCCTATCTAATCGGTAGAGATCGATCGGGGAAAAGGATTTTGAGCTGACTTTTGAATTTTGCGAAGGAGGGAATAGTTCTGATGTGGGGGGGGGGGCGGGGGGGGAATAGAGTTTCTTATTTTGGGCACATTGCCGGCGAAGGATCTGGCCGCGGTGTTTTGTTTTCGTGGTTTTAGAGTATTAAGAAGTAAGGTATTGGAGCTTCTGAGGTTCCTGTTCTGACCTGCTTTTTTGAGTTTGGACGCCAGATATTCAGTTTGCCTGTGTAGAGGGCTTTGTGGGTGAGGGAGGCCGTTCTGAAGTTCGCCTGCATTTCTATTGGAAGCCACTTGAGTTCTTTGAGAGAAGGAGAGATGTGGTCAAATTTCTTTATTCCAGTGACCATTCTGGCAGCTGTATTGAGGGTTGTCTTTACCTGAGCAAGGTGTGTTTTCACTATTCCCGAGAGGACCGCGTTTACATAGTCCAGTCTTGACAGCACCAATGCTAGAGTGGCTTGTTTGAGATCTTTGGGTGGAATGAAAGGTTTTATTTTGTTTAGTAGCTTCAGGTTAAGGTCAGCTCTTAGCTGAAATCTTAATGTGTTTGGTCATGTCCAGTTTTGAGTCTAGCGTGATGCCTAATGATTTAACAGAATTGGCCAAGGTGGGTGTTCCCATTGAGCGCATCGATCTCTTTTAGCCACTCAACCACTTGTGGATTCTCTTCTTTGTTCGAGATGAGGAGTAGTTCGGTTTTGTCCGGGTTCAGTTTTAAATGGTTGCTTGATAGCCAATGTTGCGCTTCTCTTAATGTTTCATTGAGTCTTTGGATGTCTTTGGCAGAGGAGGTTTTCAGGTAGATTTGGGTATCATGAGCATATAGGTGAAAAAGGATGTTAGCTTTTCTGAGTAATGCGTCGAGGGCTTGCATGTAAATGTTAAAGAGTAGGGGGGAGAGCACTGATCCTTGGGGAATTCCCCTCAAGACTGGTTGAAGGTCAGATTCGAAGCATCTGATTTTGATTTTTTGGGAGCGGTTGAGTAGGAATGAGGAGAACCATTTAAGGACCACCTCGTTAAAACCAACCCTTTCTTCAAGAGCTTTGAGGAGAAGTTTGTTGTCAACTGTATCGAATGCTGCCGATAGGTCTAGAAGAATAAGGAGGCAGCATTGCCAGTGATTTGTGAATATCATCAATTATGTTGAGGATTGCGGTTTCAGTGCTGCATCTTTTCCTGAAACCCGACTGATGGGAATCGAGGAGGTTGGTATTGTCCAGGTGTTGAGTTATTGTTGGAGTACGCATCTTTCCAGGATTTTGGAAAGATGAGGAAGGTTGGAGACAGGTCTGAAGTTGTTTAGGCCATTTATGTCCAGGCCTGTTTTTTTCAGTAGTGGGTTGACTTGCCCCACTTTCAGACAATCTGGAACGATTCCGGTTTTTAGGGAGCTGTTTATAATCCTGCACCAGAGTGGAGCAAGTGAGAGTTTCAATGTTTTGGTGAGTTGAGCCGGGAGAGGGTCTAGGTTGAGAGATGAGGGTTTAGAGGTGGAGATAAGTTTGACTATCTCTTCCTCTGAAATGGGCTGGAAGAGTGACCAGGATTTAGTGTAGGGAGTGGGAGTGCAACTAAGCACCCCACCTGGGCTGCTAAGGTGAGGGGAGGAGCAGTTGATGTCTAGCGAGCGCTCGATCTTTGAGATCTTGTCATTGAAGAAGGTGGCAAAGTTGTCGCACCGTTCTTTTGGAAGCCTGTCCCAGGGACTTATCAGATTTGGAGGTTTGTTGTCTGATGATCTTGAAGAGCTCCTTGGGTCTGTTTTTTGTAACCCTGGGCGAAGAACTACGCTCCGTTCGCGGAGTTTGCGGAGTTTCAGCAACTCCGCGCTCCGGGGAGAACGCAAAGTTGTCGAATACTCCGCAAACTGCTGCGTAGCGTAGTTCTCGCACGCTCAATAGCATTTTCGCGTGCGCGAGGATGCTTGTCGGTAAGATCGAGTTGCCGAACACGCAGAAACTGCAATCTGGCACAGAATAACTCGCGAACACGTTAGTAGTGACTGGAAACAAGGGGACGCGAGCGGGCGGGACAAGCCTCATGGGTAACTTCGCGCGCTACACATCCCGAGCATGCAGGCAATCAATCAATCAATCAGGATATTTGTATAGCGCGCTACTCACCCAGAGGGTCTCAAGGCGCTTGGGGGAGGGGGGTCCGCTACTGCTCGAACAGCCATGTCTTGAGTTGCTTCCTGAAGCAGAGGTGGTCTTGGGTCAGGCGGAGGTGGATGAGGAGGGAGTTCCAAGTCTTGGCTGCCAGGTAGGAGAAGGATCTTCCTCCCATGGTGGATCTTCGGATGCGTGCCACGGCGGCGAGGGCGTGGCTGGTCGATCGTAGCTGGCGGGTGGGAGTGTAGAAGGTCAGGCGGTTGTTGAGGTACCTGGGGCCCAGGTCGTGGAGGGCCTTGTGTGCGTGGGTGAGGAGTTGGAACGTGATTCTCTTGCTGACGGGGAGCCAGTGAAGGTCTCTCAGGTGTCTGGAGATGTGGCTGTGTCGGGGGATGTCCAAGATGAGTCGTGCGGAGGCGTTCTGGATGTGTTAGAGTCTTTTCTGGAGTTTGGCTTTGGTTCCGGTATAGAGGGTGTTTCCGTAGTCCAGTCGGCTGGTGACGAGACGCCTGTGTGACCGGCTTCCTGGTTTCGGTGGCGAGCCATCGGAAGATCTTTCGGAGCATGCGTAGGATGTTGAAGCATGATGATGAGACGGCGTTGACTTGTCTGGTCATCGAGAGAGAGGAGTCCAGGATGAAGCCCAGGTTGCGTGCGTGGTCCGTTGGTTTGGGTGCGCTGCCCAGGGCAGGGGGCCACCAGGAGTCGTCCCAGCGGAGGGTGATGATCCAAGGATGAGGACTTCCGTCTTGTCTGAGTTCAGTTTCAGGCGGCTGTTCCTCATCCACTCGACTACGTCTTTCATCCCTTTGTGTAGGTTGGTTCTGGTGGTTCCTGGGTCGTTGGTGAGGGAGAGGATCAGCTGGGTGTCGTCGGCGTAGGAGATGATGTTGAGGTTGTGTTGGCGTACGATGGCTGCGAGGGGGCTCATGTAGATGTTGAAGAGGGTGCGGTGGCAGACCGTATCGAATGCTGCGGAGAGGTCCAGGAGGATGAGGGCCGCTGTTTCCCAGTTGTCGAGCAGGGCTCGGATGTCGTCAGTGGCTGCGATGAGGGCGGTCTCGGTGCTGTGGTTGGCGCGGAAGCCGGACTGCGAGTGGTCGAGGCTGGTTGGGCGAGCGCAATTGGTGATCCACTGTGTGAGGTTGTTGGCTGCTTGGTTGGGGTCCGTTGAGCTGGCGGGAGGGTTTTAGCTCAGTGAAGTGGTGAGCTGGTCGGTGGTGATCTTGTTCCAGTTCCTGCGGAGAACCTGTTGCGGGTGGTGGTGAGTCGTGGTCTTTCTGAAGCTGAAGTGGACGCAGCTGTGGTCTGTCCAGTGGAGTCCGGTGGAGTGGCTGAAGGAGATGTACTTGCTGGAGGAGAAGACTGGGTCAAGCGTGTGTCCGGCGTAGTGGGTGGGGGTGTTCACCAGTTGCATGAGTCCGAGGTTGGCGAGGTTGTCCAGCAGGGTGGTGGTGGTGTTGTCGTTGTTGTTCTTCAGGTGGAAGTTGAGGTCCCCTAGGAGGATGTAGTCAGCGGAGGCGAGGGCGTGCGGGCTGATGAAGTCTGCGATGTCTTCGCTGAATTGTGTACGAGGTCCTGGGGTCTGTAGATGAGGGTGCCTCTGAGTGTGGTCTTGGGGTCGGTGTGTATCTGGAAGTGAAGATGTTAAGCGGCTGTGAGGGTGTCGTCTGAGTTGGTCGTGATGCGGATGGTGTTCTTGTGGACGATGGCGATGCCTCCTCCTGTCTCTTTGACGCGGTCTCTCGGGGTGATCTTGTATCCGTCCAGGATGGCGACGTCGGGACTGAGGAGGCGTTCATCCATGTTTCCGTGAGGAAGGCGACGTCTGGAGATGTGGTGTCGAGCAGGTTCCAGAGTTCCACGGCGCTCCCGAAGACAAAAAACGGCTCGCGAACGGGTCAAGCAAGCTACTACGCATGTTCGCGGAGTTATGCGTAGTTCGCGGAGTGCAAGTGCATCTTCGCGTAGCTCAGCGGAGTGCGGCTACGCGAACTACGCCCAGGGTTAGTTTTTTGAGCAATCCAGTGCAGAGCGGAAATATACAGATTTTTTTGTTCTTGATATGACTGTTGTATTTTTTCCTGATTGTTCTGAGGTAGTGGGCATGCTCCTCCAGCGTCTTTCTGAGGCTCTTAGTTGTCTCCTTTCGTCATTGATGTCAGAGTGGAACCAAGATCGGGATGGAATGGCTCATTTTTTTTTTAAGTTTCAGGGGTGCTGGTTGGTCCAGCAGGGATACCATATTCATGTTGAATAGTGAGGTGAGATCATTGGTGGAGAGATCCTTGCCACTGGGTAGGAGCAACTTTAGCCTTTCTTCCATGATGTCCAGGGGGATCTGGGTGAGGTTTCTGTACCATTTCGAGAGGTCTTGAACAGGAGGCAGGGATAGAACTTTTTTGTTGATGCGTAATAAGATCATATGGTGAGCCGACCAGACCACTGGAAAAATGTTGTCAATCATGATTACGTCTCGATGGGCAATAATGGCATCGAAGGTCGCTCCTTTGTTGTGAGTTTCTTCCGAACAGTGTTGGGACAGGTTATTGCCGCAGAGGAGATTATTGAGAGATTGAATTAGTGTGTTGTTGGCTTCATTCCAGCGAAGGTTGAGATCACCCAGGATTAGGCAGTTAGGGCTAGATGTAGGTAAAATAGATTTACCGATTTTTAATTACCGAATTTTACCGAATCAGTAATTAAAAATCGGTAAATCTAAGCTGTGGACATGTAGGTATTCCAGATGTGCTGGAATACCGAATCGGAAGTATTCGGTATTTACCGATTCGGTAAATACCGAATCGGTAATGCCCATTCATTCCTATGGGCTTTGAAGCCCATAGGAATGAATGGGCAATACCGATTCGGTATTTACCGAATCGGTAAATACCGATTTCCATAAGGGTGCAGGGGGTGTCACTTTGACACCCTCTGGCACCCCCAAAAGAGGCTCGGGTGTCAGAAGCAGTACCTGAAATATCCAGATCTCCGTGGGAGCGAGCGGCTATCTTCAGTGATGCTAATTTCCGAATTCCCAAACACCCCTGCACCCGGATTGCTCCAAGCCCAGGAATGGAAGGGAAAGGGGAAGTGGATAACAAACAACAAAGAGAGTCTTCCACACTGGTGCCTCGTACTACCTCTGGAAGGAGTGGCTGGGGAACACCTGCAACAGGGAGCAGAACATTACTAACGTTCTAATAAATCATGGACGACACACTCACTCACTCTCGACTCTCCTCAATCATACCTGGTTGTTGTGTGGAGTTAGCTTCTCTCTTAATGAGTCCCAAAGGTGAGGTGAGGGTTGGTACTCTTGTTGCTTGTGTAGAGATGTAGCAAAGATGATGTGAAGGTTAGAGGTGGTAGACAACAGTATTACCATATGCATATAATAGATACTCTCATTTACTTGACGAATTTCAAAGTCAAGAAGAGACACTCAAAGTCTGGTCACAACTGGATGTTTAGAACAGTTCTGGAAACATTCACTGAAGGCTCTGAGTAGATGACGGGCAAGCACTGGGCTACGCCAGAACCGGCAAGGCTGAAGAATGAAAGTTCTTACCGGGGTTCTGAGACAATGCGGAAGGTACTTGCCCACTGGAACGAAACTCCGACAAGGAATGCTTGACTGACAGAGTCCGCACAGCCAGACTCTGGCCGCGTCAAGTCAGAGGCACACAACCGGAAAAGCAGGAATCCTCAGGAACGAAGCGAGAAACGCTTACAGGGGTATCGGAACAGAGTCTCTGTGAAAGCTGACTGGAATGGCGGGAAAACTATGACAGAACGCGGTGAATTGACTGGAGTCTAACTCAGGGCGTCTAACTGCTGGAAAGGGACAGTTGAAGTGCGCCACATAGAACGTGCGGCGTTAGGAAATGGCCGACTGCAGAAAAAGACTAGAACGCTAACTGCATTGAAATGGCGGCACAAGCCGGAGGCGAGCTACTCCTCCGACCAGCCGTGATCATGAGCCAATTTCTGCAAGGAACCCCAAAGCGGGAACAGCCTCCCAACAGGAAATCTTCCCCTAGCTGCCGGGACTGACAGGGGTCTCTTGCTGGGGGTCAGCACAGTCCTGACAGTACCCCCCACCAAAGCCCCCTCCCTGGGTTTTTGGGGGTGAACCTTGTGGAATTCGCTGACCAATCTTGGGGCATGAACGTTGCTGCTGGGCTCCCACGACCTTTCCTCGGGACCATAACCCTTCCAGTCCACGAGGTAAAAGATTTTCCCTTTCTTGAGTTTGGAGTCTAGGATCCTCTTAACCTCGAATTCCTCGGAACTCTGAATTTGAACTGGAGCTGGGGGCTGGACACGTCTGAAGTTAGGTGGGCTTCTTTTAATCAATGACACGTGAAACGTAGGATGGATCTTCAATGACTTGGGGAGAGCCACTCTCACACTCACTGGGTTTATCATTCGCACCACAGGGTAGGGGCCCACAAATCTAGGTTGGAACTTTCGATTTCCTCTCAACCTCATGTGCCTAGTGGAAATCCACACCTTTTCTCCTGATTCATACACTGGACTCTCTTTTCTCTTCTTGTCTGCCTGTACCTTGTAAGCATCTTTGGCTTTCTGGAGATTGGAAGAGGCTAACTGATAGGATTTCTGTAGCTCGTGTATAACCTCTTCGGCTGCTGGGACCTCCACGTCTACCCGACCCACCAGCATGTTAGGATGCCGACCCGAGTTCAGATAAAATGGGGAAAATCCTGTAGACGAATGGACGGCATTGTTGTACGCGAACTCTGCCGTACTCAACAATGAGGGCCATTCCCCCTCCTGATCCATCAAATACAAGCGGAGATATTGTTCCAAATCCTGATTCACTCGCTCCGTCTGTCCATCCGTTTCCGGGTGAAAACTGGTGGACAAACGGGAGTCCACTCCTAGACCCTTGAGGAAGGCCTTCCAAAATCGAGAGACAAACTGTGGGCCTCGATCGGAGATAACCACCTTGGGAACCCCATGTAATTTCACAATGTGGTCCACAAACAGAGTGGCTAACTGAGAGGCTGTGGGGAGGGACCTCAAAGGGACAAAATGGCTCATCTTGGAAAACATATCCACCACCACCCAAATGACGGAATACCCTTGGCTAGATGGCAGGTCTACTATGAAGTCCATGGAGACTGAATGCCAAGGAGACGGGGCAATGGGCAACGGCATTAACAGGCCCTGCGGGGACTGTCTCATACTTTTACCCTTAACACAGGGCTCACAAGTGGCGATGTACTGTCTCACCTGAGCATCCATGCCGGGCCAACTGAAGGTTCTCTTGATTAATTCCAGGGTCTTCTTCGCTCCTCTATGGCCTGCTAACAGGTGGTCGTGAAAGTGTTGAATGACTTCACCTTGCAATTTCTCACTGGGGACAAACATCTTTTCTTGCCAGAAGGGACTTTGGTTTCTCACACTGCGGTCTGGACCACCTGATTCCCAATCTGAATATTCGGTCTTGGAAAACTCTTCCTTTATTCGGGCCTCCAAATCGTCCTCGACAGCTATGGCCACTATCTTCTCCTCCGGAATAATGAATCCTTCCATCTTGGTTTTGATTTCCTCTCCCATACTCAGACGGGACAGGGCATCCGCCTTCCCATTGGAGGAGCCAGGCTTGTACGTGAGGACAAAATCATAATCTGCAAAGAAGAGCGACCAACGCAATTGCCTGGGGGTGAGCGTGCGCGCTGACTTGAGGAACTGTAGATTCCTATGATCTGTGAAAACCGTGACTACATGTTTCGCTCCCAACAAATAATGTCTCCACACTTTGAATGCTTCTTTGACGGCCAAAAGCTCCTTGTCAGCAATGGAGTAGTTTATCTCCGCTGGGGTAAGCTTGCGGGAATGGTACGCCACTGGATGAAGCTGCCCGGTGTTCTTCTGGCGCTGCGACAGGATTCCTCCTATGGCCAAATTGGATGCATCAGCCTCAATGAAAAAGGGCTCACTCGAACAGGGGTGTTGCAGTACTGGGGCTGTCACAAACGCTTCTTTTAATTGCTGAAACGCCTCCTCCGATTCTCGTTCCCAGACGAATCGTACATTTTTCTTTAGCAGCCTAGTGATGGGGCTCACCTTCTCGGAGAAGTTCAAGATGAAGCGTCTATAGAAATTGGCGAATCCCAGGAAACTTTGGATCTCCTTCACAGATCTGGGCACCGGCCAAGACTTGATCGCTTGCAACTTAGAGTCGTCCATGGCAACTCCTTCCGGAGACAAAACAAAGCCCAAAAACTCCACTCGGGAAGAGTGAAAGACACACTTCTCCAATTTGACAAATAGATGGTTTTCCAGTAGGCGTTTCAGGATGGCTCGCACATGATGAACGTGTTCCTCTAAGCTGTTGGAGTAAATAAGGATGTCATCGATGTAGACCACTGCGAAACGGTCCAGACACTCCCGAAGCACATCGTTGACAAAATGCTGGAACGCTGCGGGGGCATTGCAGAGCCCGAAGGGCATCACTTGATATTCATACAAACCAAACCTGGTTCGAAAGGCAGTTTTCCACTCCTCTCCTTCGGCCATGCGCACCAAATGATAGGCCCCCGTAAATCCAATTTTGTATACACATTGGCCTCTTTGACTTGATCCAAGAGTTCTGAAATCAGGGGCAGAGGATAACGGTTCTTCTTGGTGGCCAGGTTCAATGCCCGATAATCAATGCAAGTCCTCAAGGTCCCATCCTTCTTCGGAATGAAGAAGAGGGGCGAAGACACCGGAGACTGAGAGGGGCGGATGAATCCATTGGCTAGATTTTGTTCAATATAGTCCTTCAAATGGAGATTCTCCGGTTCCGACAACGCATAGATTCTACTGCATGGCAAGGACACCCCTGGTTCCAACTCGATTCGACAATCATATTCTCGGTGGGGTGGCAACTTCTTAGCCTCCTTCTCATTGAACACCTCTTTCAGATCCTGGTATTCCTCGGGGATCTCTGGGGCCTCCAGAGCACACACCATTTGAACCTGATTGGCCAGGTTTTGGGACAACGTGGAACTTGGGCTCTCCGGAGCCAACTGGAAACAATGCTCAGAGCAAAACTCGGAACTCATCTTTACAGAGCGCTGTGACCAATCAATCTGCGGGTTATGCTCGGTGAGCCAGGGTAGCCCCAGTATGAGTTGGAACTGGGGGGCGTCTATGAGACTAAATCGAATGAAGCTTCGGTGCTCTCCGGGGCCCACCACTGTCATCAACTCAGTATCATAAGCGATGGGTCCTGACGACAACTGGGTGCCATCCACTGCTCGCACTGGTTCCGGTCTAGGTTTCTTCTCAAACTGTATTCCCCAGGTCTTGGCAAACTGGATGTCGCAGAAGTTCCCTGTAGCCCCCGAATCTACCATCACCGAAACCTCCTCCTTCTGAGCTTTTCCAAACTCGATCCTACACAGTAAATTCAGATGCGGGGCTGCGGATTGCAGGGTGTTGACTAACAGTTGTGGCTTGGGAGTTGGCTCGTCACTCGCTCCCACCAGTGCAACTCCGTCTACTGGTGGAGCCGATCTTTTACCCACGAGCTAGCCTTGGATCTCTTCGGACATTCCTTGACAAAATGGCCCGATTGCCCACAATACATACATAATCGACCTTGGCGCCTCTTTTCTCGTTCCTCCTGCGTAAGAGGGCCTCGAATGGTTCCCACCTGCATCGGCTCTTCCTGGCTTTGGCCTTCTGGGTTTTTCACAACCTCCGGTCGAGACCGGTCGAATCGTGGCGGGAGAGTACGGATATCCTTTCGTCGTTCACTTCGCCTTTCTGCAAGTCTCTGATCAATCTGTAATACTAGGTCGATGAGCTCTGACACATCTGTGGGTCGTTTGGGAATCTGCGCCAAACCGTCCTTCAGCTCATCCTTGAGGCCTCGGTAGAAAATGGCCGCCCGCTTAGCCGCTGGCCAACTCGTTTCGACGATCAATTTATTGAATTGTGCCAGGTAAGCCACCAAATCACGATTCCCTTGTTTCAATTCCAATAGTTCATTGTCGGTGGTCTGTGACACATTTCTTCGGTCAAAAATACGCAAAAACTCAGCTTTGAATTCTTCGAATTTATACAACACTGGATCGTTGCTTGCCACCAAAGGCAAAGACCACGCGGCGGCATCTCCGCTCAGGTAAGACAGGACAAAAGCCACTTTCGACTGATCCTCTTTAAACAGAATGGGCTTACACAAGAAATGCAGGGAACACTGGGTCAGAAAAATTTGGGCCTTGTGGGGATCTCCCTGAAATCTCTCAGGCGGGGCCAACGGAATGGTAGGGGACATTGCGTGCACCACCTGTGTGGTAAACTCCGTAGAAGAGGATGAGGAGGGAGCGGAACCAAAGGTAGATGATTTTATACCACCGAAGTTGGGGCGCGGGCTTTCAGCTAGTTCATCTAATCTCTGTCTAAAATAACTAGCCTCCTGGTTGGATTTCCTAACTTCCTCCCTCGTCTCACTCAACTGTTTCTGAAGTCCCTCTAACACAGAAGCCAAAGCCTTGACATCCAAACCCTCGGCCATCTCGCTCAGACGGAAGATAATTGAGGCACTTCAATCTGTCAGAAGCAGTACCTGAAATATCCAGATCTCCGTGGGAGCGAGCGGCTATCTTCAGTGATGCTAATTTCCGAATTCCCAAACACCCCTGCACCCGGATTGCTCCAAGCCCAGGAATGGAAGGGAAAGGGGAAGTGGATAACAAACTACAAAGAGAGTCTTCCACACTGGTGCCTCGTACTACCTCTGGAAGGAGTGGCTGGGGAACACCTGCAACAGGGAGCAGAACATTACTAACGTTCTAATAAATCATGGACGACACACTCACTCACTCTCGACTCTCCTCAATCATACCTGGTTGTTGTGTGGAGTTAGCTTCTCTCTTATTGAGTCCCAAAGGTGAGGTGAGGGTTGGTACTCTTGTTGCTTGTGTAGAGATGTAGCAAAGATGATGTGAAGGTTAGAGGTGGTAGACAACAGTATTACCATATGCATATAATAGATACTCTCATTTACTTGACGAATTTCAAAGTCAAGAAGAGACACTCAAAGTCTGGTCACAACTGGATGTTTAGAACAGTTCTGGAAACATTCACTGAAGGCTCTGAGTAGATGACGGGCAAGCACTGGGCTACGCCAGAACCGGCAAGGCTGAAGAATGAAAGTTCTTACCGGGGTTCTGAGACAATGCGGAAGGTACTTGCCCACTGGAACGAAACTCCGACAAGGAATGCTTGACTGACAGAGTCCGCACAGCCAGACTCTGGCCGCGTCAAGTCAGAGGCACACAACCGGAAAAGCAGGAATCCTCAGGAACGAAGCGAGAAACGCTTACAGGGGTATCGGAACAGAGTCTCTGTGAAAGCTGACTGGAATGGCGGGAAAACTATGACAGAACGCGGTGAATTGACTGGAGTCTAACTCAGGGCGTCTAACTGCTGGAAAGGGACAGTTGAAGTGCGCCACATAGAACGTGCGGCGTTAGGAAATGGCCGACTGCAGAAAAAGACTAGAACGCTAACTGCATTGAAATGGCGGCACAAGCCGGAGGCGAGCTACTCCTCCGACCAGCCGTGATCATGAGCCAATTTCTGCAAGGAACCCCAAAGCGGGAACAGCCTCCCAACAGGAAATCTTCCCCTAGCTGCCGGGACTGACAGGGGTCTCTTGCTGGGGGTCGGCACAGTCCTGACATCGGGTGCCATGTGGCAGGCATACATGCCCTAAGGGCAGGTCTGCCTGTCACATGGCATAGGTGTGCATGCACACATGTGCATGCACACCGGAATCGGTATTTTACCATCAAATTGGATTTGATGGTAAAATACAGATTCTGTAAGGCCTCTGGGACTCAGAAGAGTCCCACCTACATCTGGGAGCCTCAGATTCGGTAAATTTACCGATTTTTGATTTTACCGATTCGGTAAAATTATCGATTCGGTAATTTTACCGAATCGGTAAAAAAATGCCCCCTACATACCTGTCACCCATTTACCGATCGGTAACGGCCAAAATCGGCCGTTACCGATCGGTAAATGGCCTGAAACGGCCACCTACATCTGGCCCTTAGTGTCTTTGAGAGTGCAGTGGGCAATCAAGTTGGATAAATGTTCCCTAAATGTGGGGGTGCTACCTAGTTGGTGATAGAGCAGGTGACCAACTAATGGGCTGTTCTCCCTTGTTTTGATGTTGACAGTGAGACATTCAAAGGAGCTATACTTGCAGGGGTCCATTACAGTGATGTCTATGTTCTCCTTATGGATGATGGCAACACCTCCACCTCGTTGGTCTTTTCTATCTTTGTTGATAATGGAGAAACCTTGGGGTACCAGCATATCAAAACACAGAGGGGAGATCTTGTTTAGCCACGTCTCCGTGATAAACGCAATTTCTAAATCCAGAGAGAGGATGGCTTCTGCTAATTCTGTTGCGTGCTTGGGGGCTGATCTACAGTTTATAAGCATGCAGTTAGTGGATAATTTCTTATTGCTCAGGTACTCTCCTGATGGGGCCCTTGGTATTGAGGAGAAGGAGGGTGGAGGTCTTGTGCTTTTTGCAGGGTGGTAGTCTCTTCTGAAGTCTGTGATCACTTGAATGTTAGAATTCAGGGAAGCTGAGAGAGGAGAGATATAGGTGGAGGCTAGGTCCAAAACTTCTTCATCTGACATTGCTGCTTTAGTTCTGTAAGGTCTTTGTGACTGGATCTCGGCCTCCTTACTAGGAGGAATCTGTACCCCAGATGCGGGGGCTTTGATTCGTATGGGAGGCTGAAACGAGATAACAGCGTCTCTCCTGGTAGGACTCTGCTGCTGGATCTTGGGGGCGGATGATGGCCCGAGATGCGGCTTTAGAAGGATAGGGTCAGTTTTAGAAGAGGACGTGGGTTGGGATTGCTGGGGCTTTCGAACTTCATCTAGGTTGGTTAAGATTTCCTCAAGGTCTCTGAATATTATTTCTAGCTGGCTTTCTAGTAGGGTCAGCCATAGTGCCAAATTCTCCAGGGCTGGGGGCGAGCGGTTTTGGGTCGGGACAACTCACGGGGGAGCATGGTCGAGATGTGAGGCCTAATGGTAGGTTGGTCTTCCCAGCTGTCTCTGTTAGCAACATTCGGTGGGGGGGGGTCTAATCTAGGGCTCTACCTCGGTGAATCTGCGGGCGTGGTAGAGAGGTCAATAGGTCTAGCCTGTGGGATGGAGGAGTGGTGATGATGAGGATGAGTTTGAGGGGGTGGAGAGACCTGATCTACCCCGGAAGAATGAAGGTCACGATTCAAGGGGGCGGAAGAGTGGGAGGAGCTTCAAGGGGGGCAGCTGAAGGATCTCATCAGGGGAGCAGGAGTAGGCCTTTGCTTTGCCTAATGGGGCATGTTGGCCGGGGAAGGAGGTTGGGGATGAGCAGGTCGCAAAGAGTGAAGCAGGGCAGAATGAAGAGCAGGAAAGGAGTCGAAGGCCTCTAATTGCTCATTGTGAACCTGTATCAAAACGGTGCCATTTGAGTAAATAGAGAGGTATAGGTGCCTTCAAGGGAGTTTGTTTAGACGACAATTAGTAATTCAAACTAACTAGGTAGGATAAGGTAATGATCTTTATAGGAAATTAATTCATCAAAATGGATTATTGATTATATATAGCCACAATTGATCAAAACACATAAACAGTACATAAACAACAAACACAAAGGTGTATAGGAAAATAGAATTTATCAAGTGGTAAAAAGATTGATTTCCTATACAGATATAAATGATTCAAAATTGATTAGGTCTGCAGGTACACAAAAAATATGTTAATGAATGACTCAACAGAACCTAAAAATCCCTATCCAAAATCTAAATAAGTAACACAAAGCAAGGATGAGGCGGAGGTCGACGTTTCTGTCTCCTAGATAACACTTTCTGAGACCATCTTCAGGACTGGTGTCAATTGTATACTGTATAAAACCAAGTGTAATCTGAAACAGAAATATTTACAGTTACACATCCATATCTACTATTTTAAATTTTATATATAACACCTTTGTGACAAAACAAAACAGCACTAGTGACAAAAAACAAAAAACAATTCTTTACATAAGAGGATGGCATATTATTCAACCTTCATTTCTATGATAAAAATATCATATTTACAATATTCATACTTCGTGAAGATGTCTGCTTATAGCAAACATGTATAGGTATTCCATAATCACAGTAATAACTGTTTAGTTCATGCAATTGTCTAAAAACATCATCTAATACCTGTGGTAATATCCTGAGAATTTAGAGAAACATCAATTTGGAGGTGCAGTGGTAAGTGTCCACAAATAGCATTTCTGAGAGTTGTCTGATTAGATTATATTTGAAGTTTTTTCTAGCTTTTGGAGAAAGGCTAGGGGGGAAGTTAATAGTGAAGGCATTCACACAGTGCGGTTTCATATGGACCGGCATGAGTGGGTCGACGAAGGTGGGAGTGCTTGGTGCCATTGTTGCCTACCAAATAGACTGGGGTTGAGAGCTGCTGTTAGAGAGGCGAGACTCCCTTAGTCTGGAAGTGACGACAATGGGCAACTGAAGATGTCTAGTGTTTGGCTGGCACGCGGGGGACCTCTCTGCTATATGAGCAGTGGGGCTCACTTGGGCGCCAAGCCAATGCGTAGCGGTGGGAGAAATAGATGGCTATGGGAACTAGTTGTCGCGAAAGGACTCGTGTGGTTCCGATGAACCTGTTCTTGGGTGATATGGCAGTGGACCATATAAGAGAGGGAGCCTATCAGTTAGGCTGGGGAGTAGTTGCTGCTTAATGAGGGGGAGAGTGAGGGTCAGTGTGATCTATTTGTCCCAAATGGGGGTGAATGGAGGGCCAAGTCGACACGAGTGAGAGGTAAAGTTTCAGGGGCATAGATTCAGCAGGAAAATTAGCTTGATTGTTACAGAGGGGGGAGAGCGTCTTGAAACAGGACTTGTACCTTGGAGTGGACCAGGAGTCATCGGCGTTGCTGGAGCAGGCGGAGGGTTGTCTTTAGCATCCTGAGTATGACCTTAAACTGCATGGGGAACCTAACAGAGAGGTAAATGCCACATTCTCTTTTGCCGGGGTGGGATAGCGTCAGCCATCTTAAGGTCAGGCATCGACTCCGTGCCAGTCCGGAGCGTGGTCCAACTCCTTTTTCGGCTTTCTTTGGGCAGGTCTGAGGAGGGGGGAGCCTTCATCCAAGTGAGTGACCACGTGGGTGGAGGCACAGAATGCTTAGTGGATGCTGCAGACCTTTAAAAAAAAAAAAAAAAAAAAAAAAAGATGCAGAGAACAAGGACCCCCTGGGCAGTGATCACAAAGAACTCCTAGGGCAGGGTAATTCAGGTATGTGTACAGAAACTTCCTAGGCAGTCTATAACCAGAAAACAGGTGATTGGACCAATAAGAGCTAGGGAAAGGGTCAAACAATACAATAAACCTTAGTAGAAAGAGATCAAAGTTTTAATCGACAAGTTAAAAATCATATAAAGAACAGAAAATTCACTTTATATGACACAGTTACAGTAAAATACAGTATATACTCAATATGATTAAAAAGGACACCAGCTTAAATTAAATAGTGCCTAAAATAAAACTAATGAACACAAAATTACTCGACGCGCGTTTCGGCGAGGCCGCCTTCTTCAGGAGCTGCAAGTTACAATTAGTCAAGGATCAACCGAGAGGTGTCGTTCTCAGGTAAAAGATACTGTAATAGAGTCCCTGTATAGTTGGAATGGATACTGACACTTGATGAAGAATATATGGATCAGGCCAATAGACGCTAACGGACTTGGATAATATCAGCAAAAGATCTCTTTTAGAGAGTATGCGGGTGCGGATGTGCATAAGATTGATGTGTAGATGCAACAGGTCAGCAATGAATTTGCCCGCATATATATGGCAATTCTGCACAAACAGATAAATATCTGTAATAATAGTTGACGTTTCACTGCATGCGTGGACTTGAATTTAAGATGAATGGAGCGGTGGCTGGATTACCAGACCGGGAAGCTGCACAAACAGATAAATATCTGTAATAATAGTTGACGTTTCACTGCATGCGTGGACTTGAATTTAAAATGAATGGAGCGGTGGCTGGATTACCAGACCGGGAAGCTGATAGCGAAAAAACGCCCGTAGTGGAGGTGGATTCTGTGGCGGTACCGGGATGTGGCGTGCCGTCGATTTGGTAATTATTGCTGCAGACCTTTAGCCATAGACTTTAAGTTTTTCTGGATTTTTTGGCTTCCTTTTTGGGCCTAATTTTGGTCAGGACTGGGGGGGGGGGCCTTCATCCATGTGAGTGGCCCAGTGGGCAGGGGCTCGAAAGCTTCATGAAATTTGCAGAACCTTCGGCCGGTGGAGTCCTAGGCGTCGCCCATTTTGTGTCCAGGCAGAGTCCATGCATAGTGCCTTGAACCATAGGTCAGACTCAGGCGAAGCTAATATGTCCCAACCCTGCATGATAAACCCATAAATCAATCAACCAAAAAGAAAATAATCGCCCCAGGATGCATATGTGTGGGTATTTGTAGAGCATAAGCATAGTTAGAGAGCAACAAAGCAGTAAAATTTACACTGAACCATGGAACATTATCCAAGATTGTTTAAAAGAGAGTGAATAGTCATAGAATGTGAGAATTTTTTCTCACCAGGGGTCTCAGCCACAACCTGAGACCCTGGCCTCAGAGGTGGCAAAATCAGAGCCAACAGCACAGGGGAAGCTCCACCCAACTTGTTTAATGTCTATTTTTTGATAATGCTAATAGCGAATAATTCAGGGACTGGAATGAGACCTTTGCTAGTAGGTGAGGTAGGCCAAATAAATGATTGTAAAAGTATGGAGTGTTTATGCTTATGAGCGTGAATGTGTGTGTGAAAAAGAGTGTTTTTTATTATGGGTCGGTAGAACTTGCGGTGTTTCACTCCTCAAAAGTCTGCAGAGTTACATGAAAACTCTGCGAGATTCCGGAGTTCAGAGAATGGACAGAAATCGGCTGCTTACGCTGATTTTTAGCAAAGGGCACCATGCTTCTCTAGTTGTTTCTTTTTCTGAACGAGTAGATTTTCTACTTAAGTGGCAGCTTTCACACTACGAACGGTCACGACCGCCTGTGTTGGGAAAATCTTGCTAGGTACTCTACTATCTCCCAAAAATCATGCTAGGGGATGGCAATTCTCACTCATGCTCCTCAACTTACTGTTGGCGAGCCACGCGTGAGAATAACTCTGTCACACAGCAATTAGTGGAATCTGGCCTGAGCTCTGCATTACAAATGCAAAGCGGAGTGACCAGAACTCTGCTCCTGAGCGAAATGTATTACTCACCCATAATTTTATTATGTGAGCATATGTATGTATGTGTGATCTTGTGTGTATGAAACTGAGTGAGCGATAGGTGGTGAGTAACATAAAGTTAGTCTGAATGCCAGAAAGGGTGTTTGAAAGAATTAGAGTGAGTAAAATTGAGTGATTGATAGTAAGAGCAACTACAAGTGAGAGGGAGTGGGTAAATGAGAATCAATTAGAACCTATGTGAGGGAGTGTTTGAGCATGGGAGAGAATGAGTGAGCATGATGGACAGTGAGTGAGAGCAACTGGGAGTGAGAATGCGCAAGTCAGAGTGAATGAGAATAAGTGAGATTGAGGTGTCAATTCTGATGTCGTTTGGAAAGCATTCTGCCCAAATCAGTTTTGGGAATGTTTCTGACCGAATCGGATTCTGGGAGTCCCACTGACTGATTACGATGGTTCCAAACACCGTTTGGTCGGACTCCCATTGACTTCAATAGGAGCCTATATTCTGACTGACTACACAGGCTCCCATTAAAGAAAGGGGTTCTTGCAGAAAATTGTGCACCCTGTGTTGGCACCCCATGGTGCCTGCCACACTGTGCATGCATGGAAAGGGGGGACACATGGGTACCCCCACAGGCCCCATTTGGAGACCCCTGGTAGAATTCAGATTCTGACAGCATAAATGTGTCGGAACAACTGATTCGGAAAGGCTATCCGAATCGGACATCCTAATCGCTCGGTCAGAGACGTGGTCCATAGACAGCTACGATTCGGCTCCGACCAACTCTGTTACTCCGAATGCCTTTCAGAACCAAGTCGGAAAGTCCGAATGGCTTCCCAACATCGTAACTGGTTGTCTGGAAAAGTGTTGCTTCGGAAGGCGGATTCCGAATCGGATTCGGGCAAGCCGAATGCCATTCAGAGCCTTTCTGAACTACATCGTAATCAACCCCTAAGTGTGAGTGGGAATGAGGGAGTGAGTAGGAGTGAGTGCAAGTCAGTAAGAAAGTATAAGTGAGTGCAAGAGAGTGAGTGAGTGCAAGTGAGTGACAGTGACTGAATGAGAGTTAGGGTGAACGATTGAATGGATGAAAAGGAGAACAAATGTTTTGCTTGTGAGTGATCCTGGCATATTGAAAGTAATTCTTGGCTTATTCAGGTACCCAGAGCAAAATACTGGTACTGGCATAGTGAAGTAAATTCTTAACATGGCAGGTACCTATGGCAAAATACTGGAACCTCTATACTAGACGTGATACTTGACATATGCGACATCCATGGCTAAAGGGTGGTGCTGGCATACATGAGGAAATTCATGAAATAGAGGGCATCCATCAAACACAAAACGTGGTCATTTTTGATATATTGAGCTCCCATAGTAAAATACTGTCACTGACATACTAGAGGTAATTCTTGGCATAAGGGGCAGTCATGGGAAAATGATGGTGCTAGCACATTGAAGGGGATTCTTAGTTAAAGGACACGAGTTGTGAAATATAGGATGGGGTGTCTGTTACAAAATGCTTGCCCTAGCATATTAGAGATCAACTTTGACATAAAGGTAACATATCAAATATGGATGAAATTAAAAGAACTATTCTGAGGCTCTCAGGTTGTATGTATGTTTTGGCAGTAGAGGACACCAATGGTATGTTAAGGCACCCATGCTAAAATGCTAGCTGTGGAAAAATTGAGCCAATTATTGGCATATAGTAGCACTGGCAGCACATTTTGAAAAAAAGGTTGTCAACACCTGGGCGCATCAGCTTTCCTCTGCTAGGCACACAATGAAAGGATTATTTAATGAGAGCTCTTCAAGAGCCCATGGCTGTTTGGCAAATTTATGCAAAACATATACTTTGAAATGCCCTATTTTACCTATTTTTTACAAACTTTTCTCAAGGGAGAACCCCTTGAACACGTCTCCCCGGAAGAGGTCTGGCTCACTTGCTTCACTCGCCAAAATATATGGCCAGTATTTTATTTCACCACACCACATTCAAAGCTCCTTCCAGCACCCTAATGTAGGTGTATCTAAAGTAGACAACTCTGTTGTGATGTTAAATTAGTCATGTAGCTATTGTGGAACTTCAATGATGAGGGTTATTATGAAGTCATCTGGATTAAGTTTGTGACATCACTTCCTGGGATGATTAGTTTGTAATGCCACTTCTGTTACCCCTGGAAGTTTGGTTAATTGACGTCCAGTGCTACGCAGTTCTAACCTTGATAATGATGTTCGAAAAACTGCACATGTTGATGGAGGAGGCTTGCCTTTTGGCTTTCTCATTACTGAAGTTTTTATTTTGTGGATGGCCTCACTTATAAAGTGCTGTCTGCATGAGGTGAAGTATTAAAGAGAGTAATTTCTGGTGGCTTTTTATATGATTCAGGCTTGATGAGGTAGCAAATATAATTCTTTCAAGGTGGTAAAACCTCTTCAAGAACTGGCCAGATGATTTAAGACAGATGAGATTTTCTGACAAGCTCCTAATGAGAAATATAGTGTGCTTATTCAGCACACAGAAACATTGGAGGCATTGACATGAAGGATCAAGGTAGGAGGGAATCTGTTCACCCAAACAATCAAATTGCAGCCCGCCTTTCAATCCAATTAGTGCAAAGTAAAAGGCACACTTTTACCTTGCTGGACTTCACTTTGACTGGACCTCTCATCCTTGCTGGGCTGCTGGGGGGCGATGACCGCACTCCCGCTGTTGCTACTGTTGCCACTGGCAGGGACATTGTGCCGCTTTCCTGGACGAGGGGGTTGCGCCTTGCGGTGCAGAACTACAGTTCCCGGCATTCCTTGGGCACGCTGACGCCTGCAAGCGATTAGGAGGCGCATACAATTGCTCTAGTCCTTGGAACCAAAACTACCCCAGGAACAGCTCGTTCCTCAAGAGGCTACTAACAGCACTGATAGTCATGAGAGTATTTCCCCCACGGGGTAACGACTAGCAACACTACTAAAGAAAGGGACAGTGTCGCATTGAGGGATTCAATTGCTAAAATCAAAATAAATACTAGGGGACAGAAGAGCAAGTCTAATCAGGGGTCATATTCCTCTATTCAAACTATGAAAAGAAAGGGGCAGGGCCAAAACAAGCTTACTCTTCCAGCACCGAGGAGAGGGCGCAAAAATAGAACTATGAGGTAGGAGATGGAGGAGGTGGCCGAGGGGCCGTCCCCATTCCCGCCAATTTAGCACGCCCCACAAGTCCTATAACTTCCATACAGGGCACAGTAAGTAGAGAGTTCTGGGAAAAAATTGGGAGGGCTGGTTACAACACTATTAGAACCCCTATTCCAAAAACTAATAACCCAAATGAGAATGCGTAGTCAATTCAAAAGTGACTGATGCATAGCACATTGAATTAAGGGCCAAATTCAGAAGGCGTCACAGTCTTCCAAGCATTTCAACATCTTTATTTTGTATGTCAACCCTCAGCAAAATAATTACTCCTAGAAATGGTGTTAAGGCAAAGTGGCTTAAACCCGGAGTCACAGACAGCAGGTGTTGTGCCTTTCAGATATACATGCATCAATTTGTGTTGCTTTCGCAAAAATATCACTTCATTAGATGTTGTGGTCATTTTGAAAGTGCTGCTCTCATAATCCTGTCAATCAAAGCCAAAGACATATCAGATAAGGAGGTGCAGTTACTTAAAGATGTTAGCAACATTATTTCATTCATGCACCAATAATCTGATGGTATAGCTATTTTGAAGGTAGCCTGGGCCTGGCCTTGTAAAACAATTGAATAAGAAGCAGGATGAGCTGTGGTATCTAGATATTCATGCACTTTACATCAATGAATATGGACATAATAATTACCCCTTCAGATTAAGAGGCGATTTCTAAAGTATGCCATTCATATCACCAGATATCCACTAGATAGCCAAAGTCAGAGATTAAAGTATATGTGGCCTCCTAGGCATTCATTCAGAGTCCATTCACCTATTCACCAATATAAACAACTACCATTCTGACAGTAATTGGTCATCTGACAAAATTGGTTGAACATTTGCAAGCTTGTTGCATCCTCTTTACTCATGTGAAAGTAGAGTAATTGCTATTTTTTCAAAGAGTAAGATGGAGCCAACTCTGCAAACGTAACAAGATGATGGATGGAATGATGAAACTTTTCAAACACTCACGCCCAGTCAAGAGATCTGGGTTAAATCCATTGTTCTTTTGCTCACCATGTTACCCGCATTTGGACCCAGACACATCTCAAGCAGTCTTCCACCCTTCTCCCCATAAGAACAGTCCAGCCTGAACCGTCAGGCCAGGTCCTCCCTGGACTGGAAACAAGCATCCAAGGAACGGTTTCGGGTATCACCCCTTATCAACCAGGGTAACTTGAATCCAGTGGCACAGTGAGCAAGGGACCCACGTCTGAAGATCCCATTGGCCACTTAGGGCAAACATAGCAAATACAACAAAATGATGGAAAGGAGTGTTGAAACTTTTTAAGCACACACTACCCAGTCAAGACATTTAAGTTAAATCCATTGTTTGTTTGCACACTATGTCACCCCATTTTGGACCCAGCCATATGCAAATCAGTCTTGACTCTGATCCCCATGGGAACAGTCCTGCACATACCACCAAGCCAAACCCTCTCTGGGCCGGCAGCAAGCATCCTGGGACCGGTTTTGGGGTTTCACCCCTGATCAGCTTGGCCAGCTTGTATTGATTGGCACAGCGAGCAAGGGACTCATGGCTGGGCATACCCTTGGTCACTTAGGGCAAACATAGCAAACAATAAGATGATGGATGAAGTGTTGAAACGTTTCAAACACTCACCCCAGTCAAAAGATCTCGGTTAAATCCATCCATATTTTGCTCACCATGCCACCCTAATTTTGACCCAGCCATATGCAAACTAATCTTGACCCTGCTCCCTATGGGAACAGTCCAGCCCGAACTACCAGACCACGTCCTCCCTAGGAAATGACCTATTGGCCAATCAACCACCATCAGATATAGCTTCAACAGATTAATCCTAATTAGCATGGATTTTTGGACCCACATGAGCCCTTTTATTTTTGATTCGGGACTGTAATACCTAGAATGACAGTAAGTCTCAGTTGAAAAATACATCCTTGTGTGCTCGAAAAAACTCAAAGCATGTCAGAGGCATTCATATTTTCACAGTTTCCATAAATATCTCCACTCCCCCACTTTATGGTCTTGTTTTTAGATCGAGCCTACGGCGCGCTTGCCTGTTGCAAGACCTGCTGTCATCAATAAAATTACTGTATTCCTGCCTCCTACTTACCATTGGTCCACTCTAGTGTCGCTCTTCTTTGGTGCCTCCTTTCTCATTCCCGCAGCCAATACCTCACTTCCTCTAACAGCTGAGGAGCACCAGTAAAGTACAGTGTACTTACATGTGTTTATTATATGTTCCTTCCTGCGCATTCATTTTTTGTTTTCCCCCACTTCATATATCAGCACGGCATCTGGTTCTCCGATGCCGCGCTAAATATTGTGGACAGCATGGTGCTAACAATAGTTGTTTAATTTAGCAGAGTTTGTTGAAGCGCCTCACTACTCGGTTATATGGTTCTTGAATCTATTTGATTGGAGACACGCTACAGCAGCGTTAATATCAGTTTTTAATGTTTCCTGACAACTACTGGGCGTATTATCAAGAACGGTGTTAAAATGATCGCTGCTTTAGCGGAAGGAAACTGCCGCTAAAGCAGCGATAATGGGCTTGATAATATGCCCTTGGGAATTCCCATAGAAGCACAGGTTCACACCAGAACAAGGGTTTCTACGGGAATTCACAAGGGCATATTATCAATCCTATTATCGTTGCTTTAGCGGCAGTTTCCTGCCGCCAAAGCGGCGATAATTTTATCGCTGGCCTTCATAATAAGGCCCCAATGTTCCACCTCGCAAGAATTATCATGCTGGTGAGGGTAAGGGCCAGGAATGCTACTAAGAGGAAGCCCGATTGACTTGAAGGGCCGCACTTTTCTTGTCTCCCCACCTTAGCTCATCACATAGGCTGGGGTGTTACATGATACAGAAGCATGCGAGCCTCCCAAATGTGGTGCTATAAATATATAAACGAGGTTGTACTGCATAATGTTAAAGTCAACAACATAAAAGCCTCACTAATTCTGTGCTATAAATAATCGTGCTAGCGCTGCATAATGTGAAAGGTAAGCAAAAATGTTATACGCAGAAAAAAAGCATGCCCGGGCCGGTGTTCCATTAAAGCAGTCATTGCGTAAAGGCATTTAAGTGAGTGCTCTGGTCATTGCGTAAATGCATTTAAGTGAGTGCTCTGGTTCAAGTAAAACTTTTTTTTTAATCATAGCGCTATCGTCAATGAGCACACTTGTGCAGTCCAACTTTCAGCATGGCCAGCAGTACCACTTAGTTAAGAGCCTGATGTTTGTATTAGATCTGTGTCAGCCACTCTCACTCATCGTCAGTAGGACATAAATGTTTTCTAAACATCTACTTTTATTGAGATGGCAGTGCTCACAAATGGCTTCTAAACGTGAACTCTGCCATCCCTACAGTCAGTGGTATATTGAGTGGAGTTCTGCCTGTGTCGTGTCAAGACAGTTCAAAGGAAGCTGTAGGCAGGTGACGTACCAGCACAATCTCACATATCACAACACCGGGTGAGAGACCACAGGTTAGAGACCGATTTTGGGGTGGCCCTTTTCTCAGAAAAATAAGCATACCCGCATTTCTGGTAGAACCAGGAAAAGATACATAAAAAATAGCTTGTGCGATTCTTCAGTATTACTTTTCTTTCTTTTTTTTTTTTTTTTCCTTATCATAAGGAACTGTATTTTTTCCATACCTTTACATTGCTATCACAGACGTTTACAGACCTTTCTTAGAGTAACCTTTGATGCAAACTTTAGAACACACAAGTAAAAGAACAATAATTAAATTTGGTAAATCCTATTCAGGTTGTGTACACTTATTATGAGAAAACATTGTAGACATGTTTAAATACAGGGTCCAGAAGAACCGAAGCATGTGCCCTTAAACTGAAAGGTGCACACATGACGAATCATAGAATGTGGGGCATCTTCAAACAATTCAAGCTTTTGAGGTCACAGTGGTCGCCAGCTGTCATGTATAGGCTCTTACACGTGGTAGGGGCAAAACAACAAGCCTCACAATAAAGAATATATTTCCTGGCTTGCAAAAGGTATTGCTTATATACGATATTCACTGAAAAAAACATAGGTTTTAGGGTGATTATAGTTAGCTGGACATTTCACTCGTACAAAACCATTGAAATTCTTTTTTTTATTATTATTTTTATTGAGCATTTGCAAATCTTGAAGGCAACAATTACATCACGAGATCAAGTGAAATGTACAATAGGCACGTGTAATGCGGCGATGTTGCTTAATAATACAGAAAGGATGCAATTTTCTTTTTTAACATTGCTAACAATAACATAGGTGTTCGTCAGTGTGATCATCAATGTAATCAATCTTAGCAGCAGTAGTTTGAGAAAAACGTAAATACAACATTGCGCTCTGTCAGGTCCAGAATGGCAATCAGGCAGGGCTGTAGTACGATGACACCAGCCTGAGGGAGGACTGCAACTCAATTCGTGAAGTGACCACTGGTGCCACAGGGTTACGCACTAGAAATCTCGATTGCCCCTGCATCTATTCAAGCCGCGACATTGACTGGCAGACACACCAAAGCCTTGACAGAAGCATAACATCAGGTTAGGACTGCACAGCCGGGCTCCCAGGAGCAGTCACTGGTGGAGACGGTCTGTCGCGTCACCATTGCAGGAAGGGTTCCCAAATGTCACTCGGGCGTGCATTGGACGGCATCAATTCCCAGTAGGAGCCCAGCTGTGCATGTCCGTATGTCACATCAGACAGCCAGTCGTTGAACTTCGGTTTAGTTTTACGCCCCCAGGTAATGGCAACCCGCCTCTTGGCATAGAGCAGCAGCAGTGCATGGAGCTTTCGGCTCCCAGGCGAAGTGTCCGCGACCCAGCCTAGAACTCCCAGTAGCGGCGATGGGGCATCAGCCCTGCCAAGGATTTGATTAATATATTGAAAACAACAAGGGGCCCCAATTCAGTCAGCAGGGGACCTCGGGGAACATACTTATTCAAACAACAATGGTCCCATGCACATTTGAATTTAAAACCAATAAATATAGACGAAATCAAATCTATATTTAGAATGACATGTCCAGCCGGACAGAGGTCCTTCAAGTTTTACTTGATAAACAATGATTCAGAATAACACAAAGATACCTTCCACAAGAGCCCTGTGTGGTACACAAGCCTGTGCCCAACACTTGCGGGGTGTTTACAGTTGGTGGAAAGTTAGATGGTTTTTAAGGCAAACAAATGATGTTCTGTTCAAAGCCGATATGGACGGTCTTGGAGATCTGCCCTGGCGTGAAGGGAAGATCTCCAAGACCGTCCATATCGGCTTTCCCTGGCGTCGCCCGGTTACGATTGAGTAACGCAGCAACCCACATCCTACTTGGGGCTGCTGGTCCGGGCCTTATCGCAATTCCGTACGACCGGATACCATTCTCATGTTGCCTCGGCATTTTTTGAGGTTTAGCGATAAAGGCAATTATTGTTTTGTCCTGATGATGGTCCCCATAACTGTTTAGGGGGACCGAAACGCCGTCGACTTGCTTTAGCACCTTATACGCATATTTGATTGCTAAATTGATGTATTGGTGCTGTTTGACATTTTCTGTATAATTAACATTTGAACAGAACAACGTTTGTTTGCCTTAAAAACCATCTAACTTTCCACCAACTGTAAACACCACGCAAGTGTTGGGCACAGGCTTGTGTACCACACAGGGCTCTTGTGGAAGGTATCTTTGTGTTATTCAATTTCTGAATCATTGTTTATAAAGTAAAACTGGAAGGACCTCTGTCTGGCTGGACATGTCATTCTAAATATAGATTTGATTTTGTCTATATTTATTGGTTTTAAATTCAAATGTGCATGGGACCATTGTTGTTTGAATAAGGATTTGATTAATAGCATCAAATATTTCAATCCAGTACTCAAAGAGCGCCGGGCAGTGCCAGGCCACGTGTAAAAATGAAGCTCCCTCAGCACCACACTTCCAACACTTGTCATCTTCTCTGAGTCCCATGCGGTGTAGAGAGGTCGGGGTGCGGTAGAATCTATGTAGGAACTTGAAGTGCACAAGTCTAAGTTTATAGTTTGGGGATAGCGCCAGCAGCTGCCCACAGCAGAAAGACCACTGCTCGTCAGTCAGAGGCTCTTCTAGCTCGCCACTCCATAATTGCTGCGACCTGGGCACCACCAAGGGGGACTGCTCCTGCATGGAGTTGTATAGCCTGGACACAAGCTTTTTGCGGGAAGCTCTAGCTAGTATGTTTTGCAGCGCCAGCAACTGTGGTGGCTCCTCAGGGAAGTGATCCCAGAGTGCCCTGCATGCAGCTTTGAGCTTGTGGTGTATAAACTTGTCAGCAAAAGACACCGGGTTTTCTCCTGTCTCTGTGGGCAGCTCCAAGAATGTACCTTCCGGGTATATGTCTGCAAACGTGCGCAAGGTGGTGCCAGCAATGGAGATATCGCCGCCGCTGACCTCTAAGCATGGAAACATGGGGTTCTGTTTTAGGGGCACCGCGGGCGCATACAGCAGGGGAATGGAGGACCGTTTCAATAGCTCTCTCCAGGACCAGCGGAGCATATCCGCTGTGTTGATATCCTGTGATGGCCTAGGAGCTTTGTGGTATAGGGCCACATTGAGCGGAAGCGGAGAGACCATGTCAATCTCCACCGCCACGTGCGGCTGGTAAGGCGTCGGGTAGGCCCAAAAATTTAAGTGTTGGGCCTGTGCGCAGAGTGCGTATAAATGCATGTCTGGTGCTCCCAAACCTCCCTGTAGCTGTGGAAGTGTTAGCAGTGCCCATGATACTCTGGCCTGACCCCCTGCCCAAACAAGTGCTAACAAATTGGAGCGTAAGCGCGCAAAAAAGTGTTGCGTCAGTGGAATTGGCACATTGGCAAATAAGTAGAGGAACGTTGGCAACACAATCATTTTTGCAAGTGCAATTCTACCCACTAAAGAGAGAGGAAGCTTGGACCAAATCGCTACTTTGCCTTCCAGCCAGGCAAACGCTTTGCCAAAGTTAAGGTTCCAGATCTCCTGTATCTTTCTGCTGATCCAAACCCCCAAGTATTTCACTTCGACTGCCTCCCATCGGAGGGGATAGTCTGAGTGTACCTCTGTGGTGCTATCAGTGAGAGGAAATATAACCGACTTAGACAAGTTTATGGAGACGCCGGATAGACCACCAAATTTGACAAACTCCTGCAGTAGTGGATTGAGGTTCTCATTTCGTTTTTTTACATACAAGGTCACATCATCGGCATATAGGGAGATGAGTAGGCTATGGGAGCTGAATGCAATGCCCCTTGCTGTGTGGTGCTGTCTAATCCTAGCAGCAAGTGGCTCCATAGCAATGGCGAATAGGAGGGGAGACAATGGGCAGCCCTGTCTAGTCCCTCTGAAGATTGGAAATGGGTCAGAAATCATGCCATTTAGTCTTATCCTGGCTCTAGGGGCGGTATATAGTAAGCGAATCAGATTTATGAATAGTGGACTGAATCCCATGGGCGTCAGTACGGTGAACAAGAACGACCACTCAATGGAATCAAAGGCTTTTGTTGCATCGAGAAACACCAGAGCCGCCTGAGTGTCTGGGTGGAGGTAGTCTAGTGCAGTAAAAAACGTACGGAAATTATGTGTAGTGGAGCGGTCCGGTATGAACCCCGACTGATCTGGCAGGGCCACATGTGGGAGCAAAGGCTGGAGGCGATCAGCTATAATCTTAGCGTAGATCTTGACATCCACATTAATTAAAGATAGGGGGCGATAGGAGTCCATGCATTTTTCATCTTTGTCAGGTTTAAGCAGTGTGACAATAAGGGCCTCCCTCATCGAGTCTGGCAGTATCCCTACTTCTTGCGCTTCAACAAACACCGTGTAGGCGAGGAGCTAGCTCCTCTGCATACGTTTTTATAAAAGGCTGCCGTTAGTCCATCCGGTCCCGGCGCCTTGTTTAGTGGTAGAGCTTTGATGGTGGTTGCGATCTCTTGCACTGTTACGGGGCGGTCCATGTATTGCCTGTGTGCGTTGTTAAACCACACAAGCGCTATAAATTCCAAAAAGGCCTCCAGGGCCTCCTCTGATGAGCTATGTGTGGATTTGTACAGTGTAGCATAGTAAGTGGCGAAGGATTGTAGTATCTCCCACTGGTCCGTCAGTGTCTTTCCTGTGCTGTCAACTACAGTGTGCACTCGTGTGGGAGGGGGAGTGGATTTAATCATCCTGGCTAGTGTGCGTCTCGGTCTATCTCCTTCGCCATGTCTGCGGGCCTCAGCTTGTTTCCCCAGAAATTTCAGTTCGCGCTGCGCCTCTTCAGCAAAATCTAGTAACTTGGCCTTAATCCGCACCGCCAGTGCAGGTGTCGGAGTCTCACAAAATGACCGCTCAAGAACCTTCAGTTCACCCTCCATCGCTGCCAGTGTTTTCCTGATAGACTTCGGGACCCCAGCCCTGCGCGCAATACATTGACCCCGTATCACCACCTTAAATGCGTCCCAGAGGACAGCATCAGTTTTGACTGAGCCAGTGTTAGTAGAAAAATAGTCAATAATGTCTTGTCTGATCTCCTCAGTGCAAGCGGCCTCCTGGAAGGCATCTGGTGGAAGGCGCCAAGAGAAGGCACTGCTCGGGGTGCCTGGAATGTCTAGCTCTAGTAAACAGGGGGCATGGTCAGACAGGGACCGGGCCAGTACATCTACTCGTGTGGTCCAAGTGGCTACGTCCGCTGAGACCAACCAATAGTCCAATCTGGACCAGGCAGCATGGTGAGCGGATATACATGTACCCACTCTCGTATCCGCGTAGCGGGCCCTCCATACATCATTAAGGGAACCCTCACATATGACATCAGTCAGTTCCCGGCGCGCCCCTGGGTGCAGTTGTCTAGATGCGCCTTTTCTATCAAGTGTGTCCTCAAGCACTACGTTAAAGACTCCACCCCATATGACAGTGGAACAGCCAGCAACATCAATCTTCGCCCAGATTTCTCTGAAAAACTCCGGGTCGTCAACATTTGGACCGTATATAGCAACCATCACCACCTCTTTGCCCATCAGAACCCCGTGCAGAACGACATACCTGCCCGCCTCGTGCAGATTCCTCCCTCCAATCCACGCCGCGGCACAGAAGAATGGCTACACCTCTGGCATAGTTGGAATAAATGGCCGAATACACAGAGCCCCACCTTGAGTGTTTAAGCCTGGGAGAGCATGAGGAGTTGATGTGCGTTTCTTGTAGGAAACAAATATCTATGTTATGTCGGAGTAGGTAGCTGTGCATGAGTCTGGATTTCCTGTGGTAAATTCCTCCGTTATAGTTAGTTCTACTAACTATAACTCATGCGACCACAATCCACTGCTGATGATGTCACTTATTACATCATTCATGACATGGTCTGTTTTGGGGTAGCAAGTTAATTCCTGAAGTTGCCTGTTTTTTTCGTCCTTTTTTCTTTTTTCTTTTCAAAAAAACACCAAAAACATAGCAAAATCATTTAGAAAACAAAAAAATATATAAAACAAAAAAAAAGTTATTTTCAGAACTAACTTCTCTGGTTAAAGAAAGAGCTATATTTGTATGATAGTGTGTGCAAATTTGGTTGAATGTATGCGTAGTGCATAATTGACTGAAAGAATGCTTTAGTAGTGTATGGTGAATGTATAAGTGCAGAACTATAAGGATGTGCTACAGCATGACATTTCCGAAGCACAAGGATGCAACATATGTACATAAATATGTTGCAAGTCTATGCTTCCCTCTGCACTGCTGCTTAAACTGCAGTCATGAGGTGACACAGGCACCCTTGCACCATGGTGCAAGGATATCTGTATCATGCAGAGTTTGTTTTTGTGCAGGAAGACACACCTTCCTGCATAAAAACAATCAGTGAAGGCATTTTTCTCCTTCAATGTATGCTGTGCAATGCAACATATATTGAAAGACAAAAAATGACGAGAAATGAAAACAATTCTCCTTGTTGTGACTTGCTACATCAACTGGAGGATGGTGCAGCATTCACACACATCTCCAGATTCATGATTTCTGATAAATCTGGAGATGTGTCTTGTTCTATGAGTGTTGTGTGCAAACACCCACTGCAACACCTATGGAATGCCCCTTCAACGCAAAGTGGTGTGTATGATGAGGTCGTATTTACATGGAGAAGAAAAGCTACACAGAGTGCCTTTTCCTCTCCTTGTAAATATGAAATACTGTCTTGCACCATCACTATGTTACAAGAAGTGACATATTGTTGGTACAGGATGCTTGTAAATCTGCCCCATAAGTGCTTAGCTATTGGCAGACTGTTACAATAAGAACATATTGCTTGTTAATTGATTGAAAAATTGCATGAGAGTGACAGGAGGTAAGCACAGAGATATCTCTCCAAAGATGCTCAAAGAAGAACAATTGAAATGCTTGCAGTCCTTCAATTGGTACAATGGGAAATGTTGTGAACCAATCAAATCTTTTTTTCAGGTCACATGGGATCCTATAACAGAGGGATTCCAACATTACATAGATATTAACTGGGTATTTTGAAGAGTGTATTAGTACTTTGTAGCTTCGTGCAAGTTTGCATGCATAGTTTAACCCCTTCCATGCTCATGACGAGCTCAGCTCGTCATGCAGTACACTGCTCGTGTGCTCATGACGAGCTGAGCTCGTCATGAACAATGGGATTTACAGATCCCTCAGCACAGGAAGGGGAAAAGTCAAAGCACCCAAGGTGATATAAAGAAATTGACTTGTACTAGGTTTGTGGCTAGTCCAATCCTTAAGTATATGTCTTTTAACTAGAGTAATTACAGTACTGGAAAGAGAGTCTAACATAAATTAATAAGCGATTGGGTTTAGGCACAGGGAATGGATTAGTACATGGTGCTGCATCGGTCACTAGAGGAGTGCAAGGATTGTGACAAAGTGTTTGCTGGAGTGTATGGATACTACCTGGGGAAACTACGGTGTGTAAGATAAGTGTATAGGTGATTAAAGGACTGCATGCATATTGGACAGAGGTTTGTAGCACTCCATGTTGTAAGGCCTGGATTACTGCATGAATATTTGGGTACTGACTGAACGATTAGAGTACTGCAAGGAGAATGCCTGGATGAATGTATAAGTGGTTGGGTTTTGACGCAGTGAATGGATTAGTACATGGTGCTAAATGGGTCACGAGAGAAATGCAAGGGGAGTGATAGGTTTTTAAGCAGTTATGTGTCAGCAAAGACATGAAGTAATCAAATTCTTCTCTCACAATGGTTGCCCAAATGCACACAGACTCAAAGTGTGATTCTAGACAAGCAACACTATTCCTTGGACTTTAGCAAAACAGACTCAATAGTCTGTAAGGAGTAAGGTGACTGCACACATTCTACATATATTTTACTACTGCACTCTAGTGTGAATGCCTGACTCATTCTGCAAATGCATAGGCAATGACTGGCTTCTAATACTACTAAAACTTGAAAACAGGATAGGTTTTTAAACAGTTATGTGTCAGCAAAGATATGAAGTAATTTGGGCCCGATGTAGGTGGCCCAATAACGATCGGTAACAGCCGAAAATACCGATTTTCGGCCCTTACCGAGCGGTAGCCAGCCATTGGGATGTAGGAGCCTGAAATCCGTCCGAATCGGTATTTATACCGAATTGGTAAAAAACCGATTCGGAAATACACTGATTCGGTAAAAGAACGAATCGCTAGCATACCGAATCGGTAAATATACCGAATCGGACCATTTACCGAATCGGTAGAGTTACCGAATCGGTAAATAGTCCGAATCGGACCATCTACCGAATCGGTAGAGTTACCGAATTGGTAAATTACCGAATCGGACATGCCAAAACTCTGATAGAGATGTAGGGAAGCACAGAAATACCGATTTTGCATCAAAATCGGTATTTCAAAATCGGTATTTACCATGGATTTGAATCAGGTGGTAACCAACTGCAACCTATAAAATGAGACCCAAAATGCAATGCAACTTGCAGGATGGCGGCATTTTATGTCATTGCAAGGCGGCTACGGCTACAGCAGGAAGGAGAGAGGGAATGGCAAAGAGAGGAACAGGTCTACAGACAGAGGATCACCCTGTTCATGCTCACAGAGGCAGAGATCCTACAGAGGTACAGGCTTGACTCAGACACCATTCTGGAGCTCATCAGGGACCTAAAACCACTGTTGGACCACCCCACCCCAAGGGCACACGCCATCCCAACGCACGTGCAGGTGCTATGCAGCCTACACCTGCTTGCGTCTGGCAGCTATCAAAGTGCAGTTGCTGCGGTAGGAGGGGTGACCCAGAGCAGCCTGTCAAGGTTTTTCAACAAATTCCTTGACGCCATGATAAAGAGGATGGAGCAATACATTTCTTTCCCGGCAACCCATGCGGAACTGGTACAAACAAAAGCAGACTTTTACCAGATGGCACGATTTCCCCACATCATCGGCTGCATTGATGGCACGCACATTCCGATTTGCCCCCCTGCTGACACAGAATACATATACCGCAATAGGAAGTCTACGCACACCATCAATGTGCAGGTGATCTGCAATGCTAAGTGCACCATCACAGACCTGGTTGCAAAATTCCCAGGGAGTAGCCACGACTCCTACATTTTCCAAAACAGCTGCATCTATGCACGGCTGATGGCTGGGGAATTTGGTGAAGGATACCTCCTACGTGAGACACATCATCAGACCCCCATAACAAAATGTAGCACAGTGAAGTACATGTATGCATGTGAGTAATGTTACCCCTTTTCCTTCTAGGCGACAGTGCATATGCCCTCCGCTCATTCATACTCACCCCCTACCTCAACCCCTCTACACCCAGCCAAAGGAGGTATAACCGGGCCCACAAAAGCACAAGGAATGTAGTAGAACAGAACTTTGGCATCTGGAAAGCAGGTTCAGATGCTTGCACAAGAGTGGAGGTGCAAGGCAGTATACCCCCATCACCTGCTGCAAGATCATAGCTGTCTGTGCAATGTTGCACAACCTTGCGGTGAAGAAGGGCACTGAGGTGGAGTTGTCAGACTACGAGGACCATGACGACGACGTTGCTGTGCCACAAACACAACCTGCTGGGGTGTCTACACCAAGTGATGGCAGATACAGACGTGAGGAGATAACAGAAAACTATTTCTGAGTGAGTACAGATGCACAGACAGGTTATGGATGTGAAAAAAAATCTTTTTATAAGGTTGGCACAACGTTACAGCACTGATGTGCAACAAATGAAATAATTACAGAAAAGGTGGGGAATGGAAATGGGCCGGGTTGCCTCACCCACACTGGCAGTGTCACTTCCTGCTGCGCTTTGCTGAACCACTGGGATGTGGCTCCCCCCCTTCTGCATGGCCGGCTGCCTCAGCGGAGAGCCTGGTGCTCCGGCGCGGCTCAGACACAGCGCTGGCCGGGCTGCTGCGGCTGCTGCTGTCCCCAGCCTCGGCCACATCCAGGGCAGGATTCACCACCGTGTTGGAGATGATGAGGGCCTCCATGGCAGTGGTGATGCGGGCCATGCCCCTGGTCACCTCTGCTGTGTTTTTAGTGAGGCAGTCTTTCATATTTGCCCCTCGGCGGCATAGCAGGGCGGTTGCTGCGGCAAGCCGGTTGATTGCCTGGTTTTGTACACGGGCATCCCTGCGCCTAGTGTGCTCATTCTCTTCCATCTTCGCACACAGCTGTGTTATGGCAGTTGTCATGCGACCCAGTCCTGTTGCAATTTCCCTGTTACTTGCCACGAAATCAACAAATCCCTTTGACATTTCCACCATCTGCAGGTTGTGTTCCCGCAATTGGCGCTGGCAAGCCAGGATGGACTTGGCCTGCATCCGCTGGATCCGCACCATGCTCCCCTCAAGCCCTTGGAAGACGGTGCCCTCCCGTGCTGGAATAGCACTGCTGGAAGTGCGTGGGCGGCGGCGATTGGTGCTGCCCTGCTGGGTGGCCTGCTGTGCCACAGGTGTCGCAGGTGTGGGTGCTGGTGCCTGTCCCGCAGCTCCCTCCATGATGGTCAATGGGGCCACAATAATTCTCCTGGCAGGAGATGTGGCAGGTGCTGGCTGGGACCGTGTGGGTGAGTACTCCGGTGAGAACAGCAATGGGGGAGATTGTGACAGTAGGGGGGAGTGGGGAAATGAGAGGGCATGTCCTGGGTCATCCTCATTGGGCATGGCACTGCTGTCCTCCTCCTCCTCCTGCAAAGGAACAATGCTGCTTGGCCCTGCCACCGCACTGTCCGCTGTTGCTGGAGCTGTCGCTTGTGGAGCTGCTGCTCCACTGCCTGATGGTGCCCCTAGGTATAAAGAAGCATTTGTGAACTGAGTGCAAGTGTCTTACAGTCACTACAATAAAAGCATTGCACATGTCATTTTCATTACTCTGATTTTTTTTTTAGTGCATTGCAGTTTAATGTGCACTGACATTTGTTACTACATTAGCTGAATAAAATTCCCATGATGCATTGCTCATGTATGTTGCTAGCAGTACTGGACTGGGGTTTGGCTGTACATTGAGGCTAAAGGGGAGGTGTCTGGTAGGGTGTGTCATGCTGCGCATGCTTCTTACCTTTTGCTGTAGCTCTGGCTGAGCTGTCCATGTCCCCAACTCCCACCACACTCTTGGTCTCGATCGTTGTGGACACCAGTTCCTCCAGTTCAGTGAGGGGGGGCGCGGGGTTGCTGCCTCCACCGGTTAGACCTGCCTGCTTGTGGAGCTCCGCCAATTTCCTCTTGGTGAGGCTCCGGATATCATAAAACCTCTTCTTGAGGTCCTCCAGGCTCCTGGGGGTCACACCAACTGCATTTACCCTCTCGCTGATGGCACTCCACAGTTTCCTCTTGGTGGAATCAGGGACTGTGAGGGACAGCCTCCCAAACAGCTGCCTGTGGACCCTCACCACCTCCTCCACCAATACTTGCATCTCCATGCTGCTGAACTTGACCTTGCGCTTTCGCTCAGCCTTCTGGCTCTCAGAGCTGCTTGCCATTTCCACTGTGTTCACAATTCTGCTACCACTCTCTCTGCTGCTCACTCTGAATGCTCAGCTCTGGCTGCCTCTCCAGAAAGTTCTAATGAGTTGCACCTGCCTGGGTAGCCACTCCCTGCTAGGGTGGGGGAGGGTGGTTCCACCTCATTGGCTGTTTTCATTAGTTTCACTTTTACTTGCTTGCCGATTCCGTATTTACCGATTCCGTATTTACCGAATCGGTATTTGCCGATTCGGTAAATACCGATTCGGTATTTACAATGCATTCCTATGGGCCTTTTGGCCCATAGGGTTGTATTGCCATTACCGATTCGGTACATACCGATTCGGTAAGTATCGAAACACGATACCGAATGTTTCCGGTTCGGTATTTTACCGATTTTTTTACTCTACATCTCATTTTCCGATTTCAGAATACCGATTCGATAAAAATCGGTAATTTGAAATCGGTAAATGACTTTTACCTACATCGGGCCCCAAATGCCTCTCTCACAATGGTAGCTCAAATGCACACAGACTCACAGTGTGATTCTAGACAATCAGCACTATTCCTTGGACTTTAGCAATACAGACTCACTAGTCTGGAAGGGGTAAGGTGACTGCACACATTCTACATATTTCACTACTGCACTCTAGTGTGAATGCCTGACTCATTCTGCGAATGCATAGGCAATGACTGGCTTCTAATACTACTAAAACGTGACAACAGGATAGGTTGGACTTTCATTTCAACCCTTTCCAATTTACCCTTCAGGGCTTCTATGGGCATTTAGGCATTTTCTACTGAGCTACAAACTAGGGAGCTGATTTTAGGGCTGACGACCATTATCTAGCCATCAAATCACAACTGCCCCCTCTGTGGTTAAAAAGCCCTAGAGTTTTTTTCTGTGACAGCTTGCTCTTCATTTTCTCATTCTGGCAGTCCCAGTATGTTCTTTTTACGTCTCACCTAGGCAGCCCCTGCACTGTCTCTTCTACATATTCTGGATCTAGGTATAAAGCTCAACCCACTTTACGCCCACCTTTTTAATTCACTCCAGTCATAGTCCTTTGTAAATGGCGACTTTTCATTAGTCAATAGGCTTAGTAGTCCCTCCTTATTACCGCATTTTTTGTCTTTTTGTAACCTCCAATGAGGACACCCTCTGTTACATGTGTTGTCACTTGATACCTCTTAATTATATCCTCGGAGCACTATTTTCTTAAATGTCTACACTCATTTTTTTCTGTTTGTTTACTTTTTCTACAATCGCGGCACCCGCAATTTAGCTTTAAACATCTTCAGCTAAAGCACGGGTGCGCAATTGCTTTAAAAGTAAAGATGGAGAAAAAAACATTCTTTTATCTTTTGCTATACTTTTGAAGCTCTGGCATTACTGAAAGTTTGAGCTATTGGCATTGCATTAATAATAGCAATGCCAATAGCTCTAACTTTCACTAATGTGAAACCTATTGCATTGCAAATACTTGTTAAAACATTACGCTTACTCAGACATTCGCTTGTGGCATGGCAACTTGAGTCAAATATGGAAACAGGAGAATGTGCAACATCCAGAACAATAGTTGGTGATTCATTCAGCACTGTTGTTAAAACATTTTCCAAATTACAGTCTGGGGAATTTTTGAAAAGGCCTCTGATATAGCAACTTCAAGCAAATGGGGTACATATTGAGAGATGTGGATAACATTCAAATCCTGCTTTCATTAACATTTTTTAAATGCTGGCCTGATTTAGAAGTGGACTTTTTCAATGGTATTATTGAACTAACAAGCACATCAAGGTTCATGTTAACCCTGTGTGTGGGCTAGATTCTTAATATACAAGGAGAAAACTCATAGTCTATTTCATCATACACGCATACAATGCACATTTTGAATGCACTTAGTCAACATTTCTCTGATGTGTGATAATGAACAAGATGGAGTCTTGTGAATTAAAACATTTGCCTAGAATCACAAAATGTGGTCAGGCCAGGAATGATCCTATATTTTCCAGTTTCTCATTGTGAAAATCAATCACTAGGGGCCCGATTCACAGAACTAACTTGAGACAAAATCCTACACTTACTACCATTTTGGTTTTCACAGAGGCACTTACTCATTTTGGTATTCACAGAAAGCACTTACTCATTTCGATATTCACAGAAGTTAGGAATCCTAACTTTAGGACTCCTAAATGACTTCAGTGAATACGAAAAGTCTTAAAGTTAGGATTTTTCTCAGTTTAGGAGTAGTAAAGTTAGGACTCCTAACTTTGGACTCTTAAATGCCTTCTGAGAATACCAAGTCTTAGAATTAGGATTTTTCGCAGTTTAGGAGCAGTAAAATCCTAACTATAAGACTTTTGGTATTCACAGAAGGCATTTAAGAGACCTAAAGTTAGGAGTCCTAACTTTACTACTCCTTAACTGAGAAAAATTCTAACTTTAAGACTTTCGGTGAATACCAAAATGAGTAGTTACCTTCTGTGAATACCAAAGTGGTAAGTTTAGGATTTTGTCTCAAGTTAGTTCTGTGAATCCCACTATGTGTATCTCTTTCACATTAAAGATGAATGCTTCATCTTTAATTCCTGGAGCATGGGTAACAGGCAGCGTGCACATTGTCTTTTTGTCAGTTTTTCGAATCTCGTGCCTTGCCCATGTGTGGCAACATGCTAAGCAAGGTGGATTTTCAAAATAGTTCATTCAAGGGTAACTCACCCATGACCAGAGACAAACCGATTACCGAGTACACTGACTGCAACTTCCATCCTTGCAACTGAGATTTAGCAGGTATTCCATTCCAGAATGTGAACCGCTCATAAAAGTAAAAAACATTAACAATACAATAATTCATGTTACACATACACAATACACCACCTTCCTCCTTACAATTAAACAAAACCAACGCAATACATAATAACATCCTATGCAAAATAAAACATTGAAAAGTAAAATGACAACAATTGTAATGAAAATGTCACCAGTTAAAATAATATCAATTCATAATTTAATCATCAAACCTATAAAGGCATTTACAAACAATTTGCTTGTAGTAGCATGGGGGCACATGTTATAACTCCAATTTCATTTAAAGAACTTTTTAACATTCTGCATCGAGAAAAATGGTGTTTGAATGCCTTCCTTCACACATTTGTTTGCCCTCTCAACAAGGCCATTAGAGTTTGTAGAATACAGGGCGACTTTCATGAACTGTTGCAGGGATTCTGCTCAGACAGAGAACTGTGCACAGACACCCACGACCTCAGTGAATTGAGGTGGACCAAAAAACTCACCTCAGTACCTAGAAACTCTAACCGACTAGCATCAATGTCACATTAGCTCTTCGTCCTATAGCAAAGGAACCAATGATTAGACAACCCAGAACATGCGACTTAGGTTATCCTCAGGAATGGTGGGAAGCAAGAACACTCTTTTGTTTGTTATTCTCATACCAGTCCACAACAGGAGTAAAAAGAGACACGGGAAAGGTTAAATTATTTATTTCAACGACGCGCTCTCAGGTGCAGTATCTTTGCTAGCATAAGCAGAAATATGATTAGAAATAATATGATCAGCATTGTTAAAATTCCATAAAACACAGAAGGAGAAATCATGTTACAATGATGGTGAAAATAGGTCTTTTTAGGGCCTACTGTAACACCCTCCCTAGTTAGGAACCATGTTTTATAAAATATAGAAGGCCTCTTAGGCTTGTGTGGGGGACCCCATACCTCTAAGCAGGAGTGAATCACATCAGGAACCACAAAAGCTCTCCATCTCTCTGGAAAACGGAATTCGGCCAAGTGTTTGAAATCATGCCTACATTGCAATATTAAAGGCGCCAGAATCTTTGTTGGCTGCAGCTGCATGTATGTTATGTCTAAAACGGGAGTCGATCAGCCCGAACAACAGCTACCTTGTTATGATAACCTTGGAGGTTTTAGCACTCACTGTGCAGACTAGGTTCACAATGTAAGTCAAGGGATGCCGAAAACAAGCCATTCTCATGTAAAGCACTTCACGCAGCCTAACTTACAACAACCTTTATATGCAGTGTAGTATGCAAAAAGCAGCAAAAGGTAAAATGGTGTTTAAACTTCTAGTAAGCCTATGCTAACAAAACAATGTGCACAACAAGGCCCAGCCCTCACTACAGTACTTAAGATCATGCAATATCAAAAACTTGCACATATCATTAGATACAAAGTGAGTATCATTATCTGTAATGATCTCTCTTGGTGACCCTTCTGAAGAGAAAACATATTTAAAAAACGTCATGGTTGACTCAGTACAGGGCATGCTAAAAAAATGTTAAATCGATTTGAAATGGTAATTGAGTAATATGATGAGATACCTCATATCTGTTGGTAAAGCTGAAAAGGGACAAGAACATTCCAGTGCAACCTTATCCCAAGGTTAATCTGGGAAGGGAATAGGTTGTAATGCGCACTTGTCATCTTCCAATGTTTGTCCGAAAGAAGACATTCTCCACAATTATCTATGACAGATCTGACCTAGACATCAAAAGATGGCCACCACTAATGGTGTTTTGGGCATTTAATTGTTTTGCAAATTCCTAATTGTCCCTCGTGAGTTAAAGGACAAGAGTCCTTCTCAACTCTTCTGGAGGGCACAGGCAACTCATGATGCATGACCATATCATTTACAATGGAGAGTTCTTCAGACATTTTTGAAAACACTTTCAGATCACCAGTTAGATTTCTGCTCTGTGGCCACCCATCAATGATAAACTTGTTGACCTGGAACTGCTTCTCATCACTCAACCATGCTTTACTCCAGTCTGTCTCTGTAATTTGTAAATCAGACACATCTGCAGCATCAATCACTACCACCACACTCTCTGTACCAATATCCAGTTAATCACTTTCCTCCAAATCATTCAACACCGTACATGACAAATAAATTCCACATTTGTAAATAAATTAAAATAAAATAAATTCCACATTTAAAATTCTGCATTTGTAAAGTGCGAACATATCACCCCTAAGGGTATCAAGACACAGGGGCCTTTGGGGAGATTAAGTGACATATTTCAGCCCTGAGCTATGAAGACAGCCACTCTGGCCGCTTAGCCACACCTCTCCCTTGACAAGCAATCTGCTTGGGAGTTTTTCCCTCCAGAAAAATATTTTATGTCAAAAGTATACTCTTGAAGCTTTAAAAAGTAATCAATCAGTTTAGTCTTACAGATGCCATGCACAGATGACTACATTAAAGCAAATGGACTAAGGGATTTTGATCAGTTATGATCTCCAATATTGAACCCCAAATATATGACTTTAACTTCTATACAGACCACATACAAGCTAGTGCCTCACATTTGATAATGATATAATGTGTCTCCGCTTTTTTCAACAATCTGAGTGCAAATGCCATGGTCTGTTCTCTACCAACAATACTTTGACTCAAAACTGTCCCGAGTTCTGTAAGACTGGCATCCACTGTGATAGAACAAATTGCACCCTGCTCAAAAAGTACTCAGTGTTGGAGCTTCCTCACTATTATTTTTACATTTTATTGAATGCTTTACCTAATGAGGAAGACCACTCAAACATAGATCCCTTTATGAGTAAGGCTCTTAAGGGTTCCACAGTTTGGGCAAAACCAACACACAAACATGGACTAATATTCCGCCAACTCTAAAAAGGATCGAAGGCCATCTTTTTTTTTGGAAGCTCAGCATCTTTAACGACTTTAATGAGGGAAAACTTTGGTTTGAGTCTTCAACTGAAATAGTGTGTCCTAGATATTCCAACTGATTAGTGCCCAGCTTACATTTGTCACGCCTCACAGTCATTATTGCCAGATCCATTCTTAAAATAGCATTGTGCTTTTCCATAATCTCAGAAAAACCCAAGATGTCAACTTGGTATGCCTGGACCCATTGGATGTCCCCAAAAAGATTTTCCATCAGCCTTTGAACAACACTAACCGCTGACATGAATCCAAACGGGTGTCTTACGTATTTGTAAACAGCATTATGAATGCGGTACGTTCTTGTGATTCTTTTACTAAGGGCACTTGATGATATGCTGAGCATAGAGCAATAAAAAAAAAGGCATCACCCTCCAATTGGCTAATAGGTTGTATATTTTTGGAATGGGGTGACAATCAATGATGATGTTCTTATTTAAAGCATAAGTCTGCACAAAGTCTAACTCCTCCTGACTTCTTACGTGTCACGACTACAGAGGAAATCCACTGTCAAGACTCACAAGGTACAATTATGCCTTCTTCACATAATCTCTTGAATGTTTGTTTGAGTTCACTTTTAATATGTACTGGTAGTGGTCACACTTTATAGACAAACAGTTTAACATTTGGCTCCAATTGAAATTAATGCTCAAAACCTTTAAGCAGAAACCTCCTTTGTCAGAAAATACTTCATCAAATTGTTCCAATATGACTCCCATGCTTGCATCACCAGACTCACACTCCAGTTAAGCCATAGGTAAAAATTTGAACACCACAGGATTCTCCACACCCAGTTTGAGATAAAGACCCATTTCGGCTAAGTCTCTCCATCCCACAATGCCCTTACCCTGGATTGCTCCGTACACCTTTATAGAAGTAATTCTCCACTCAATTTCAAGATATGAAGTATACCAACATAGCAATATCTTTCTCCCTGAATGCCTTTGGATTAACATCTGGAGGCATTAAGGTGAAAAAGTTCCTTAATTCTTGCAAAAAGTGGTATTACTCAAAATTGTAGTTTGAGAACCAGAGTTTGTCATAACTTGGAGGTTCACATGACCAACACTTGCTGCACAGAAGGGACCTTTTATGTTGTCTGACAATGATACAGAGTCAAACTCAATTCTTAACACAATGTTACCCACTTTTTCTGCACACGTCTCGTAAACAACAACCACCTTATTTAATTTTACAACACGTCTCCCATTTTTGCACGTGGCCTGAAAGTGCCCTACTTTCTTGCAAGTTAGGCAGCGTTTTCCAATAGCAGGGCAATTTGGACTAATGCTGGCATGCATATTTGACCCACACCTGTAACTTGCATAACCTGTCTTTTTCCCCACAGACTTATTATACTTAGTCCTAGTATTCACTATGCATATGGAGTTGCCAAAATCATTAGAATCAGTAGCTGTGACTGGATTAGTAGGAACATCAGCATGCAACACTTTGGAAGATACCATTGATTGCTCAGTTCCTTCTGTAAAGTCTATAAAATTCCTACAATTATGGATTGCCACAATTGAAAAGCCTTTCTTGTATCTTCCTGTCACAGCAATTAAACACAAACTGGCCACAAATATATGTTCACATTGGCACCAAATTCACAAGTTGCAACGCCAAGACATACTCCTCAATACTTTCTTACACATGTTTTTTCTCTTGAATACATTGTGTTGCTCCAACATATTGTTAGACCACTCAGAATATTGATTACATAGTCTCTCAATTGCTTTGGTGTGTATATCCGAATTATTGTCTCCTGAGCTGCTCTGTGGAGCTTGTACTTCTGGTAAGTTGTTGAAAACTTGTTGTGCTGCCTGACCTAGACTCTCAAAAAATAATGCAAAATTGCATGCTGGCGAATAGTCTATTGTATCAATGGCTACCACATAATTCTCAGACATTCATAACTATTGTTTTCATTTGAATTGCACTGAAGCCATGACTTACTGAAGGTGCAGGTGCCTACAAAGACTAATAGTACAATTACGTTTTTTTTTGTTCTTTAAATTGAGAAATACCTGCATATGCTGCACTAAAAGTCTGACATCCATGCTTAAACAAGTTTCTGGTTCCACGCCGAAGACTGCTCAATTTACAAGTAACCATTGATGACAAACCAAGTGTTGAACAAATCACATTGTAAATATTGCAAAATGACCCAAATATTACTCCAATCTACATTGTTATGTGGTGTACTAATAAATTAGACTTTTGTATCCAGGAGCTTTCCCAAAAACTGTTGTGTTCACGTCCTTATATTGTAGGCCCTAATTTGTGACCAATGTGTTCACCAATCGTACTGCAGCATATGTGATAGGCAGAGGGCGTCTCGCGATGGAATGTAGAAGAAAGATTGAACAGAACAGTGCACGCTGGCTTACACTGTGTGCATGGAAGCCTGTTAACCTAGCATGTGAATGTGCTCATGCCTGGCTTGAAATGGGTACTTACCCAAAAACCGTGAGTACTGACACCAATCCTACAGTGCAGTACCTTGTCCTTGAAGAGCGCCAGACAGTACAGCAGCTTTATTCTTAATTGAGCAATGCACTGGATACTGTTCTAAGTCATATATCTTGACTCACTTGCTGCCACAGCTTGGTTGGTGGGTGAAATCACGGCGTGGTATCTTTGTCGCCTATACATGGTAACAAGCCAAGCAAGGTGGATTTTTAAAGTAATTTATTCCAGGGAAAATTGGCCATGACCAGAGACAAAATAATCACCAGGCACACCCGCTGCAACTGACAACTTTACAACTGCGCACTAACAACTGTATCATTTCAGAATGTTACCCACTCATGAGAGTAAACAGAATTAGCAATAGTTCATGTTGAACATATACAATACAACACCATGACAGAAGAATATTTCCAACATCTGTTTTTTTCTGGCCGGGATCCAATTCTGGCTTCCCATGATGCATGGTTATAGCCAATAGGCCTCCTGTAAAATGTCGGCTTGTTATGGGCTCAAGGTACCAGGAGGAGCTTGAGCAGAGACATGCTGCTGGCTGAACCTGCCTAAAACATTCAGGGTTATGCCCTGAAACCGGTCCCAGAATGCTTGTTTCCGGTCCTGGGAGGACCTGGCTTGGCATGTCTGGCTGGACTGTTACCACAATGAACAGGGTCAAGACTGATTTGCTTATGGCTGGGTCCAAACTGGGGTTGTGGGGTGAGCCAAAGAACAATGGATTTAACCCAGATCCTTGTGACTGGGGGTGAATGTTTGCATTGTCCAGCGTTCCGTCCATCAATTGTTTCTTTTGCATATGTCGCCCTAAGTGGGAAGGGTATGCCCAGACGTGGGTCCCGTGCTTACTACACCACTCGATTCAAGCTAGCCTGGCTGATGAAGGGTGATGCTGTGAAACTGGTCCCAGGATGACTGTTTCCGGTCCAGGGAGGACCTGGCTTGGCAGTTCAGGCTGGTGGTTCCCACAAGGAACAGAGTCAATACCAATTTGCATATGGCATGGTCAAAACTGGCGTGGTGTGGTGAGCAAAAGAAAAATGGATTTAACCTAGATCCTTGTGAATGGATGGGAATTTTTACATTGTCCAGTGTTCCGTCCATCAGTGCTAAGAGGGACACGATCCATGATCTTGAGTCATCCATGATATGTCTGTGAAATGTCAGCCTGTTTTCTGTGTACTATATAACTCCTTTTGACTTATTTGTTTATTTTTAGGGGAGTTTTATATAGCGCTAACTAGACCCAGAGGTATCAGAGCGCTTCATATGAGCACCAGTTATGGTACATACGGACACACATTCCCTTTTGTTAGGCACGGGGAGATTAACTGATTTGCCCAGAATCACAGAATGCTGAGTGTCCCTGCCGAGACTTGAACCAGGTTCCCAAGCCCAGAGTTCAACCGCCCTAGCCGTTTGGCCACATTTTCTCCCCATTATTAAATTTCACTGCCTGTGGGACCTTTTCATGTCCACGTCCTGACCTGAGATTTAGAGATCATAGCTCCTGAACTAACATCCCTCTGCAGTATCTTGCTTGCCTCGCTTTCTACCATTGGCTGTTACTCTGCTCTAAAACCATTAGTAGGCTCAAAACTCCTAGGCATCTTCCAACATCTCTTTGCTGCCTTTTTCTAAAGTCCAGAAATAATTTTATGTAATTGGCAAAAGGAAGAAGTATATTGTGAAATCTTTACTTTGGGTTGTGGGCAATAGGTGATTGATTAACAACATCTGGGTGGATACTGTTATTTCAATGTTTCAGAACTTAACACTATTTCATTTAATGTTATTATTTGTAATTCCTTTTGGAAACTTGTCTCACCGAAGGCAGTAATACTGAGCAATAAAAAGCGTCCCTCAGGAAGTGATAAAGGTATTAGAACCTAAGTACAGTATGCCACATTAATCATTTACCGAAACGTATCTAGCCATCCTAGCTAGGCCTTTTAAAGGAACTAAATTAGAAACAGTGGATATAGAATGCAATACTTAAACATGTGTTCTGTGACTAATAGACTCCCAATACTCAACAAACAGTGTCACTGTTTTTGTAAAGTGTCCTGTAAAGTGATAACAGACAGTAGGAAACCCTAAGACTCAAATGCTGTGAGGGCCAGGGAAGGAGGTTACATTCAGATAGGAAAGGCAAAGCATCTACTTCCTGTGTTGTCACTTCCTGTGATGTTACATCTTACAGGGGTTTCACATGTTCCTATTCTGTCCTGGTGTGCAGCAACAATGCTTCTGTACAAAAAGAAACATTTGGCCTGATTCACAAAGGTAAATTTAGACTTTTGGTGTAAGTTTCGACCAAACGTCTAACTTTACTACTTTGCAGTATTCACAAAAGTAAGTTATGAGTAGCATATTTACATCTGTATTCGGAGAGGAATCTCCACCCTTGGGACAGAGACATACCCTGAGTGCGGAGATTACGCACTGAATGCAGAGTTCCACTCTGAATACAGAGTGGAATCTCCGCACTCTGTGCAGACATTCTGCCCAAGTGCAGAAACTCCGCCCCAAGTGGAGACGTAAAGATACTACTCATAATACCAAAAGTCATAAACTTAGACGTTTAGTCTATGTTTAACTTTGTGGATCTTTTCATTTCACCTCTAAATTTCCATCCCATTTAGAGTGTAAGTGAAGGCATGTTCCTGGTGGTGGAGCAGGAACCAGAAATGCCTTCCCAAACAGCGTTGGACAATTGGGATGCTGTCAGACAAGGCGTAGAGCTATCTGTTCACATTAGCAATGGCTTTCTCAGCTCATTATCAATATATAAACCAAGTAGGTATAGCACATAAAGTCCTTGAAATTTGCCAGACATCAGAAACATTTGAAATGTGAATACTGAAAATATGTCCAATTATTTACAAGTACTCTTCTTTACTCCTACTTCTGAATTTTCTTGTCCAATTCATTACAATCCACTTCAATAGTAATGAATGGAACCAGGGGACATGTGGGTAAGAGGTGGTTTCTCATCTCCACAGGTGGCTCAACAGTCTGACCGATATGGGAGGTAACACTAGCACGTGCTTCCCACCAACGTCCATGAGGCGTATACTCACTTGGGAAATATTGCCATACTGGTGGGAGTTGAAATCTGATAGAATGGTTCACACAGTGCAGTACTAGCTGGAAGCTAATATGAAAAAAACATCAATATCTTGATTGTTTAATGCCTCAATGTACCTTTTATTGAAGAGGTGCCACAGGCTGCAACATTAAAAATTAACAGATGAGTGTTAAAAATGTCAAATAAAACATAAACTGAATTTAAAACTGTCCTAATAACGAAGATGTCTGCCGAGGGATTGGCAGAAATGTTAATGTCAGTAAACTAACCATGAACATGTTGACACATAAACTTCACAATAGTTCCATCTCTGTCTTAAACATTAGATTTCTTTTGTGAGAAACAGGACGATGTGTCGTACCTCTCACACAACATAATTATTAGGTTAAGTGGCACAATCCTATTTTGCATATAAATCACTTCACTTCTTTCGCTGCCTCTATGGGCCCTCCAATTCTAGGTCATATTTTTATTTCAACCCAACAGTCCTGTCTTCTTGACTGCTTTCTGCCGAACACTGCTACATTCTCTCCTGCATGCAACAATATTCATCACTGTGAGCCAGTCCTCGAATTTGTTTGCACAACTGAGTGACACTATTAGTATGTCTAAAAATTTATGAATGCAAATTCATGCTAGTAATTCACATATGTGAATTTGCACTTATACATGGATTCACACAGATTTCAACTCCCACCAGTATGGCAATATTTCCCAAGTGAGTATACGCCTCATGGACGTTGGTGGGAAGCACGTGCTAGTGTTACCTCCCATATCGGTCAGACTGTTGAGCCACCTGTGGAGATGAGAAACCACCTCTTACCCACATGTCCCCTGGTTCCATTCATTACTATTGAAGTGGATTGTAATGAATTGTACAAGAAAATTCAGAAGTAGGAGTAAAGAAGAGTACTTGTAAAAATTTTCATCTATGATCTATTATTTAAAAGTGCATGAATACTTACCAAGTTTATCTTTGACCATTACTACAATGTACAATGTACAATATTTTTTATTGTTTGATTAGTTAAAATCATTACAATTCCCCCCCAATACACATACAAATCATAATAGAAATTACATTACATGTATAAAATACACCTGGTTTTCGCTCAATACCGATATTATAAGAAAGATGCAGTTGCTTTTCATTAAAAATTCATTTCCAGAAATTCCTACTTCCAGAGACAATCTCCTAGCTTAAAACCCTGTTGATTCTTTAACTTATTTAGTATAAACGCTCCCAAAATTCTGGATAGAAAGCACGAAAGACGGGCTGCCTATATGAGCGGCGCATTACACACCGATGGGGGGTACAGCTTAAAATTAAATGGCATGAATAAAAGTATAGGGACCCCTCAAAAGAGACAAATATATTGAGGCTACCCCATTGTTCAAGGCTATGGTGGTCTTTGCTGTCTATTTGCGGCCGGCAACTGGACGTAGATTAGCATGCTGTCCGCTTAATTATTGTGATGGATTGACTGTAAGGAGGTGACTTTGTTCCAACTTAATTTAGTTGCTCTCCGTCAGCTTGGTGTAAGAGTCTTCTAACCATTGTCGTATATTTGACCCCCCGCAGGCCAAGATGATGGACACGCCCTCCAGCCAGCATATCACCGCTTGCCTGCTTGAGCGAATGTTCAGGGCATTAAAAAGACATTTTAAATACTGTCTTCTCTGGACCAAAACTGCTGGGCAGGCACATAGTAAGTGGATTAAGGATTCTGATATATAACCACATATTCGACAGTTCTCAGATAGAAAAGGCTTTTTCCAGGTTGGATACAGGTCCTTTGAGTCGTGCACACCCATTCTGAAGTTTGTAAAACTCTTTTTCAGCTGCAAGCTGAAATGAGCAGATAAATAAGCTTGAGGCCTTACGGTTTTATACGAGTTGATGACAGTCCTCCCATGCTGGCGCTTGCTGAATTCTTTTTTGTCAGCCAGCAAAGATTTCCTTTTTGCTGCAGCATTTGCTGCTTTGCTGAAACTTTCTTTGTCATCCCCGTTTTCCCATGCAGTTTGTAGTTCCAGCACGTCCAAAGATGTTTTCAGGAAGCTGCACCATGAGATCGGTGTTTCAGAGTTCATCTGGTCCCTGATTTCGTCCCAGCATAATCTGTTCATGGTGTCTGGGTTAGAGGAACGAAATTTATGACAGAGTTTGACAAAGCCGCTCATTCCCCGGAATTTTTGGTGTTGAAGACCGAATTCTAGACGGACCTGAGAGGGAGAGGCTGATTTTGGCAGCTCGAAGACGACCTTGTAAATCCTTGTCTGGAGCTCGTTTAGTATGTTCGCTTCCTTACCGCACCAAGTGGCTAAACCATACGATAAGCTAGGCTGGATTTGTGCGGCCATAATTTTTAGCAGATGAATATAGTTCGGGCAGTCAATTTCTTTACGTAGAAGTCTGTACGCGTAAATTAATGATTGGGCTTTAGCTTTTAGTGCCAGTTTATGGTCCTTATAAGAGGCACTTTGCCCAATTATAACACCCAGATATTTATATGAGCGCTGCTCTTCCACTATTGCCCCTTTTGCCGGCCATTTGAATTTTGTTTTTTTATGATCCACTAAATGAATGATTTTTGTTTTTTCTTTATTTAACTCAAGTTTTTCCTGATCCAAGTAGGTTTCTAGGTTGTTTATGGATCTCTGTAAGCCGATTGGGGTTTGGCTCAGCAAAACAATATCGTCTGCGTACTGTAAAATGGCGACTGACTCATTGGCCATGTTCGGTGGATGGCAATCGGCTTTTTCAAGGTGCGATGCGATGTCTGAAAGAAACAAATTAAAAAGGCTAGGAGCTTGTTTCAGGCCTCACTGCGTGTGGATACTTGGGGTTGTGCTATATCCGTCGCCCAGCTTGACTCTGGCCCAGGTATCCAAGTATAAGGTGGTTATGGCATTAAGCATTGCACTTTGCAAACCCCAGGCCTTGATTTTCTTCTAAAGATGACCCCTGTTTACTCGATCGAAAGCGGATTTGATGTCCACAAAGCATGCGAACAATAGTAATTTCTTTTTTTGCGCCTTTTCAATTAAAAGTTCTGGAATGGCCAGGTTGGTTATGGTGCCCATCCCTTGCCTGAAGCCCGTCTGGAACTTGGGGATTTTGTTCTTCTCCTCCATCCAATCTTGGAGCTGGACTAACAGGCAAGAAGCATAAATCTTGGCCTCCACGTCTATCAATGAGATCAATCTGTAGTTTCCCGGTTTGGGATGGTCGCCCTTTTTAAATATGGGGTGGATAATGTTCCCTTTCCAAGAAACTGGGACATTGGATAGTATGTAGATCTCATTGAAGACGGGGTAAGGTGGGAGGACCAAAAGTCTGGATCGCTCTTAAAGATAGCATTTGAAAGGCCATTAGGACCTGCCGCTCCCTCAGTCTTGAGTTTTGATATAAAACCTCTTAATTCCTTTGTGTTGGTTAGGTCATGGCTAAATACCTCTGAACTTACTGCGCTGCCTTCCGCGTGATCCGGGTTGGGAGCCGATTGTTTTACCTCTTGTTCAAGATGCTGCCCACTAGACCCGTCTGCAGCGCCTGTTACTGTGTTGCTGTACAAGGTTTTCACGTGGTGAACCCATGTTTCTTGACCGATTCCCGCTTCTTGCTGTAGTATTGGACCAGATGACAATTTATTTATAATGGCCCAGAAGTCGCTGCTATTGGACTTTTTGCTTGCGGTCAATAATTGTGTCCAGATGCCCCTCTTATGCGCTAATTTTGAGCTCCTCAGGTTCCTCCTGTAAGTGCTCCTCTATTGGCACATCTTCCGTTTTTCTATTTTCCTACCCGCTTTTACTGCTCGTAATTGTGATCGCACCTCTCTTGCAAGACCTCTTTTTTGTTCTCTTAGCTCGTGGATGAACCAGGGATCTCTTTTGGTAACTGTCCTTGAGGTGCAGCCCCTCATGGCTGGGAATCTTTGGACTAATAACTCGACCAGCTATTCCCAGGTTTTGACGCAGTCGGCTTCTGTTTGCGTGACCTGAGTGTCCAGAAATTCCCTAGCTGTTTCCTGTATAATTTGTGGGGCCACTCCCAGCCATTTAAGGTTTTGAAGATTGAACTTTTCAGAGGATTGCGCTGTGGACTTGATTTTTTGGTTGAGCTTTACTTTGATGTTCATTCTTACGGTAAGAGGAAGATGATCACTTTCAACTTGTGATGTAACTTTGAAGGTGTCGACTTGTGAGAGCAAGTTGTTGCTAATGATAACAAAATCAATAGTTGAAGAAACTTTTCACTCAGAAATGTGACTGCCGCGGGGATGTCGCCCGGCATTTTCCCTTTCAGGATTGTCAGGCCGAGAGATTCCAGTTCTTTCATTAGCATTCTAGCTCCCTGATTATCCTGCCTTTTTCTTTCATGCTGGGTACTGGCTATTAGATTGCAATTGAAGTCACCAGAGATAACCATTTGGCAGTGCTGATGGCTTTTCTGCATTGCTTTTATTAGATTCGTTAGTATTGTGTATTTTTCATTCTGCTTTTTCCTTTCGGGATGGATGTAGACGTTAATTACTAAAAGTTGCCACTTACATTCTTCGGGCGAATGTCTACCACTTAGTTTGGTCATTTGGACCCACGCGCCCCCCGTATCCAATTCTTCAGTTGACTTGTCCAGTTTTTGTGTTACGAAAGTTGAAAGGCCCCCTCTTGGGTGCCCAAAGCTTGAGAATCTTTCAGCCAGGATGTGGAATTCTATAAATCCTGGAATGGAAATTGGAGATAGGTTCCAGGTTTCCTGGAGCAGGATAATATTTTGATGAGTGAGGAAAGTTAATGTTTTGTGGTCCTGCCCCATGTCTTTAAAACCATGGACGTTCCATGAACAGAACACAATGTTAACTGGACGAACTGGAGACCGGCCTCCTTTCTCCAGTTACACTTTTCTTTTCTTCATTAGGTATACTTATTGTTTAATGTTTTTGACACCCAGGACCAATCCCTGATCTCCTGAGATGTTACCTCCGGGTTTCTAATGATTCCTGTTATGTTCGACCTGTACTCAATAGACGGCATGGCAGGGGAATTCGAACGTGCACCTCGCACACATGTGTTATTATTTTTCACCGGTGCGTCCCCATCTTTTAGATTTTTAAGGAGGGGATGCGGGTATCTTGGACATTTATGAGTCTTCAGCATAATTCCCCAGGCTCCGAACCTCGTACTCATTGAGTATATTCTATCCACCAGGTCCTTTGAGGACCAGGTTGTCAGGGTCTCTTCGGCTCCCGTCCTTAGGCTTTGTTTAAATTCTACAGCTACTAGATCTCAAGAATGAATTCCTTTTAATTCTGGGATTTCTTTAAATAGCCTCAACATGTTCCCTCTATTTAATGTATCTTGTATTCCTTTGGTCTTATATTCTGGAACAAATGACAGTTTCAATTCAGATCCCTCTGATTGGTTTTGGACGCTGAAGCGGGAATATAAGTTTTCCTTGCTTCCGGTCTCAGGGGTAATTTGTGGAGAGCCCTTTGCGGGTCGTGGTTCGCGCTCCCTCAGGTCGGCGTTTGCCTCCTCCGTTGTCCGTTCCATCTGGCTGGGTTTGCTAATTGTGTCGTTCCCTGTTTGCACCGGCCCGGAATCCGGATGGTGGAGCTTGCAATATCGGGCTGTTCCGCTTATTTTGACCTCTATTGGGGGGATAACATTTTGGGCCATGGGGGATGTGGATACCTGGGACATCTTAGCTGGTGAAGGTTTCAGCTTTTCCGCTTCTGGTCCTTTTTTCGTTTCCTCATTAGACTTGACCTGTGTATCTATGCTTGGTCCACTTTTACGCCTGGATTCACTTTTGCCTGACAATTGAATTATTTTTCCTCTCCCCTCTCCTTTTTCTATTGCTTCATTGCTTTCTTGTTGCTGAACTTCCTGCTTGGGTTTCTGGCCTGCTTTGCCCTCTGGAGAAGATCCTCCGCCCTTTTGAAAGAGTTGGTCTTTCTTTTGAAGTATGGGAGAGGAGGTAATGCTTTGTTGTATTTCACTGGATGCCTGAGGGATTTTAGTGTGTTCTATTTCCAGTTGTGTTGCCCCGCAAGGGGAGGAGTGGTTCTTTTCCCCTTGGGATGCTTTTATTGTGAATAGCGGGAACATTTTCTCCAAAACTGGGCTTAACTGTTTATTATGATTAAGCCGGGCCTTCCTTGCGTGCTTTCTTTCCCGTTTTGTGGGATTTTCTACCACCGCTGGCTTCAAAAGTGTTTATGGGGAGTCTGTTTGGGGGCCTGTTAAATCTAGTTGGACCTGCGGCTCCACTCTCTCTGTGTCGTTAGCATTACTAGTTTCTGCTATTGTTAGTTTGGTATAATTTGTTTTCTCAACTTGGTCGGCGGTTTTTTGGGGTTGTTTAAGCTGCTTGCTATTGCAGGATTGTTTTACTACCCCTAAGATGTCCTTTAGGATTTCAGGGAGGGTTGCCAGCTTCTCTATGATTGAGCCGCAGCCACAGTTGGAAGGTTGTCTGTTGTTATCTATTGACTGGTCCATCTTTCCCCTACATGTTAATAGAGATGTTATTAGATCCATTTTGGTGTTTATACCCGAAATATGGCTGGCGATGAGGTTTACGAGGTCAATTTGAACGTCCATTTTATCTGATTGGAAGTTCAAAACCCTTATGGCTTGTTCCAGGGAATGAATCAGGGTTTGAGTCTAATGTGTGTTAGAATGATATTCATTATGCTTCACCAAGGCCTCTGACCCAAGCTCAATCCTGCTAACTGAAGAAATGGTTATTGGTGGTGCGAGATTTTGTTGGTTTGCTCTTGTGGAGCTTTGGAGGTCCTTCACTATTACAGGGTGCTGGTAAACTGACTTGCCTGATGGACTTAAGGGTGTAGATGCGGCTATTTTGAATCTGCCCTGTGTGGTTTTGTTACTTAAGTCTGGTTGTGACTCGTTTCCTTGAGGTTCTTTTTTCTGACTCTTAGATTCCAATATTTCCAGGATTTCCACCAAATTAGAGTCATTTAACATAGAAAATGATTTGGCGGGACCTTCTTTCGTGGGGCCTGCCTGTGCTGGAGGTTTTTCTTTTATGTCATATATCCCTTTTGAGTTGGAGAGACCTTCTTCGTTGAGGCATGCTAAATATTTTTGCACCTTCGGTCTGGTTGCAGTTATGTGGCCTTCCAATGCTGTATTGTAAGCTGTAGAACTGCTGATGGGGTTAATCCGAGCTCTCCTTTCCATGGGGATCTCAGTTCCCCCCTCTAGTACAGCGTTGTCTGCTTGCTCGAATGCGTTCGAATTAAAGGATTTAGCAATCACTCCGAATTTATTTGTGAGTGTAGTAGCTGAAATTATGGGCGTTGTCTGATGTACCTGAGCTGTTGTGGTTACAAGCTTTCCGCGTCTAAGCATACCATGTTTTTTTGTGGAAATAAATCCCTTTGTGGTGCGTTGATCGAGTCTGCTGGAGTCCGAAAGGGGTTGGCTCTTGGTTTGTTGGGGAGAATTGGGCTTGGCAACTGGGCGGCTTCAACTGTTCGAGCGTATAATGCCACCATAGGATCCTTTAGAAAAAAGAATTTGTGGATCCCTGTTTTGTTTTTCGGGCTTGGCATTATTATTGTTGGCGTTGGTGCTGAAACCAGCCTCTCCCTTGAGCCTTTTACCTTTGCTGATTGGTTGAAGAGTGAATCCTCTTCGTTAGATTTTTTGAGTTTTGATTTTTTGTTTGTTTTTCTGCCTGTTGCTGCTTGGCGGATTGTCCCCGATCACATTTGAGCAGCCCTGTGCTTGGCCTAACACCTGAGCTGAACTCTTCGCACTTTGCACTTGTAGGCGACTCTCCGTGACTCCGCCAGTTATGTAGGAACGGATAGTAACTAAATTCCTACGCCGTTTAGTGTTACCAGCAGGTTAATATGAGCGTATTTTAGATCAGATTATATTCTGAAAAGTATATCCTTGTATAATGCCAGCCAAATATCATAGAGGCGAGTAAGCACTATGTACAGAGTGTATTCCTCTTCCAGTTAAGATTCTATCTTATGTCTGATAATAGTTTTTATTCATTTACTGTTGATTGTGAACTCAACTAGTAAACATCCTTCGTTCTGCATTATCAGCTTTCCTTTTTACTATCAAGACAGGTAATGTTTTATTTTGTATATATTTTTATAATGGTGGGGAGGCATTTGCCCTTTAGGAGGTTCTGCTATGCAAGTACAGAGACGTAAAGTTCCTAGTGTCTGACTTCATCTTATATAGACTTCGACTCCATCTTCACTAATGGAAATCACCATCTTCCCTCTCAAACAATGGAAGTCACCATTTTTTTCCATATATGCAGATTAATTGGCATGTCTGCTATTAGATACAGCTTTTACCTCACTTTATCTTTCTAAGAATTATGAAAGCATCAAGCCATTTGATTGATGACAAAGATACAAACATCAATGTGACATATGTCTAGGTCAAATGTCTACTTTCCTCCATGTCAAGGTTAATTAAGAACTCATGCAGACATATAACCAAAATAGTATTTTCTGAATTGTGGTAGTTTTACTTTATATGCTCTGATGGAAACATCAAGGACACATACCTAGATGCACATAATCTCTCTGTCAGACATTCTTGTACTTATTTCAGAAATCCCAATTTCTGATAAGATTTAGTATATAAGGACTACCATGTGACCACTTTTCAGAAGAAGTCCTTAACCTAGATTATTGTCCGAGGTTCTGCCAAACACGGTCTCACCTACAGCCAGCACACTTTGCACTTTTCAGATGCCATGCCTTGCCTGAAATATTAGTTTGAAAATATTTGCTGCAAAAGCGAACATGGGTGAAGATTGCTGCATTCACTCTATGTAAAAAAAATCAAAATGGACAAAAAGACGTACTTAACCACGCGCATAAACAACATGGCTAATTCAAGTAAAGAATTATATAAAATATTAAAAGAATTCACCTCACCCCGGGCCAAACAGCCTCCTTTTGCACCCACCCAAGAATGGGTTGAGTCCATGTCCATTTTCTTTGATAATAAAATGAAATCAATCTATTCCTCCGTCTCGAACCCTGACTCAAGCCTACTCCAGCAAAATAACTACCCACTAATAAGATCTCATTTGGCCAATTCCAATGATATTCCTTGTCTGACTGAATTTGACCTTATTACTATCACTGAAATACTTGAGGGCCTAAACAAGGTAAAATCTGGTTTCGCTTTGGACCCTTTCCCTCCCCGCTGCTGCACTAAAATTACCCCACTACTGGCTGACTCTCTCATGGAAATTTTTAACACCTCAATAGAGCAAGCCATTGTGTCTACAAAATGGATACATGCACAAGTCAAACCTAGCTTAAAAAAACCTTCTACTGATCCCACATTACCAGTTCACTACCGGCCCATTTCTCTGCTACCCTACTTTGGGAAAGTGTTAGAACATCTAGTCAACAGACGGCTTACGGCGTTCATAGAATCCCACGGGGTTCTGGGCCCTTCTCTATCTGGTTTCCGTGCCGCCCACGGCATGGAGACAGCGGTCATTGAGATAGTGGAAAACATCAGGCTCGCGGTGAATAGAGGTGAATCAGCTATTCTCATCCTTTTGGACCTATCCGCTGCATTTGATACCATCCCCCACAGCATTTTGGAACATCGACTGTGGGAGATAGGTATCAGAGGAAGGGCCCTTGGTTGGATTGAAAACTATCTTACTGACCGCCTCACCACTGTGTGAGTCGACACTCTGGTCTCAAGTAGCCGCCCTGTAACCGTGGGGGTACCCCAAGGATCGATTCTTAGCCCTTTGCTATTCAATGTATATCTTACGCCGTTGGCGAAGATCATCAACTCATACAGTTTTGTAACCGTATCGTACGCTGACGATACCCAATTGCTTATCACATGCGGTACAGATTACTCTGGTACCCGTTCTGGTTTTATAAACTGCATGATTGATATTAGCAACTGGATGAGTAACAACAAACTCCAATTGAATGCCAGTAAAACCGAAGTCCTTCTGTTTGGCAATGCTGAAAAATTCTGGTCGCAAGACTGGTGGCCTCCTGAATTGGGAGCATGTCCCTCCCCAAAACCAGCAGTACGTAATCTGGGAATAAAGTTAGACTGTGCCTTATCCATGAAAAACCATGTCAATCAGGTCACAGGAATCTGTTATGGTATCATGCGTAATCTTCGGAAGATCTTCAAATGGCTTCCTATTGAAGCCAGGAAACCTCTGGTACAGGGCCTGATCATCAGCCACTTGGACTATGGCAATGCCCTGTACGCCGCACTCAACGAGGACCTGCTTTCAAAGCTGCAGACCCTCCAGAATGCTACAGCCAGATTGCTTCTGAATCTTCCTCCCAGAGCAGCCTCTGGCTCCCTGTTCGTCTGAGAAGCCATTTTAAGATCTTGAATATGACACATAAGACTTTGTACAATACCGGTCCTGAATATCTTCGAAATAAACTCAACTGGTATGTACCCAAAAGACCCCTAAGGTCCAGTAACACATCATAACTGATTCAACCAAGTGTCTGTACCTCCCATAATGGCCATCGTTCCTTTTCCTATCTTGCTCCTTTGCTTTGGAACAAATTGCCCCCCCATCTTTTATCCATCACTGAACACAAACAATTCCGTAAAACTGTCAAAACTTGGCTGTTTTCTAAATAACCTTTGACACTTCCCACAATAGCTTCTAACGTGGTCTACCGTTTTTGCTGCAAGCGCCTTGAGACCTTACGGTAAAAAGCTGCACTATACAAAAACTGGTGACATGACATGACATGAAAAATGTTGACTGTAACTTGGCTTGCAGAAGTGTCAACACACTAAACAGCTGTGCAAGGAAATTTGTGAAAGGTCATAATTGAAAGGAACGCTAAAACAGTTGCACTTATCAGAAAGAGTACATTTAGAATTAGAAACATTGCACCGGCCCATGGAATGAGACAGTTTACATGCATGTATCCCTACATTACATTTCACTTCCCGTAGAGATATAAGACAAATGAATGTTGGAAATTTGGTCAATCTCTATGGACATGGTTGCCTTTCTTGCTGTTTGAGATATGTTTTATAGGACTTTTCTCTTTTTATCTTTCAAACTTTTAGTTTATTGTAATGGTTAGATATTTTATTCTCAATGCTAAGCTTTGCAAACAAAATTTGACAGGGAAAATTCAACCCAATGGTTATAAAGCTGTTCGAAAACGAGCATCTTCAAAGAAAAACAGAAGTTAACATTTAAAAAATTGAAGATCTTTGGATGCTCAATTTCAACATTAGCCCTTTTGAAAGGCCATGATCACTAATCACTTAGTTACATAAGCTGTCAAACAATAGTCTACTTTTCCACAGTCCTTATGCTCGAGTGCCATGCTTTTATGTTGATGATAACTCTGTTTTTTTAATTAAAAGTGATGTATATAAATATTTAAAATTAATGTAACGTTTTTATTGAAATGCATTGTTACAGTTTATATTCTAAATAGTTAAATTACAAATATGCACTGTTTTTGCAAATGTGTTTTACATAAATTTATATTTTAACCACTTTAAAAAATTTCATTTAATTTAATATTATTTCCAATAGGTTTGCATTTTAAGTCCCTTCCTCCATTAATTGAGGGGTGCAATACCAGTGGTTGGCCATGTTTAGTGCTTGATTTTTGACTGTTTTTTAAAGTAGTAACTTACACTTAACGTTTTTGAATACCAAAAAGCAGTACAATTACACAAAGTGTAAGCTTACTCAAATCTGTAAATTACCTTTATGAACGAGACCCCCATGGAGATTTCAGTTCTAACAATCCTTACAATACAATCATTTTCATTTCATCAATAATCTATTGTGCTATTACATGTCTCTATAAGATGAAGATGTATACAAGTTTGGATTTTATAAGGGAAAAACACTCAGATGTATCTTTTCATTGTCTAACTCTTGCCTGGTCTCCAAATAAGCCTAAATGTGTGGAGGTGCATCGATGTCGAAGAAGCCTGTCATATCCCTCTGACTTGAACAGGGAGCCAGCTAATTGACCCTTGTAGGTATATGTTGTAACTTATCCTATGGTTTCTTCCACCCCTTACTGTTCCCCCCTACGCCACCTCCCCTCTTGGTATAGCCCGTGATGTCACCTGAATGCAGCGATAGAATGTTGGGGTTATGTGAGACTTATCCGTTCAAGCTGGGAGCGCCTGTGTTTACTAGAACTGAAACTATGTGTGGACCTTCATTACTACATTTTTGGCGTTGTTGGAAACAGAGCTGAGCCAGGGTCAGCGAGGTGTCTCTCCCCTGGAGTGGTGTGAGCCTGGACGGAGAAGGAAAAGTGAAATGATGACTTACCCTTTTTGAGAGCGTCTCCCCTGCAGTTCGGCATGAGAACAGTGTAAGGAGAGCTAGAAGAGGCGGAGATAGAAGCTGAAGTCCATTGGTGTTACCCCCCTTCGAAGCAGGGCTGGTCGCAGCAAAAAGTGTGAGAAGCGCCCCGGTTGGAAGGTGAGCCGGTGCTGCGTGGGGGTGAAGGTTGAAGGCTTGCCGATGTGTTTTCCGACATCGGGTGACCGGCGCAGAATAAGTGGCTAATCCGCATTCCCTGAGGTGTGCCATGCGGACGGAGAGAGAGAGAGCAGCAGGATTTCGGGGAGCAAAAGAGCAAAATCAGGGGCTGAAGGGGAGCGGAGGCGCGTTCTTGAAGCTTGTCCAGAGAGAACAGTGCGGCGAACGGCTTCGTGAGGCGTTGCATCGCTCCTGTTGTCGAGTGTGAACTCCCTGAGGTAACCGCTTCCTTTCTTCCGTCGATCGTGAGGAGTGGATGTACGGCGCTTGTAGTTTCAGACTCGCGTGAGGGAGAAAAACGAAGGCGGTCTGCTGACTGGTCTGACTGACTCTGACGAGGCGTCGACGTTCCTCACAGGAAGTTCCCGCCCTGGACTTTTCTCATTGTTTGCTATTGGTTCGGTGAGGAGTGTCGAGGGAGAAAGAAAGAGGACTTATATTGTATCTCTAGCTTTTGGTGTATAATTTAAATGTACTGTAAGGAAGTGAATAAAAGGAAGTACATTTCACCTCATTGGGTGGGGAATACAGGTACATTGAATTTACCCTGCAGAAGAAGGAAAATTAAAAAAATAAAGAAAAATTAAATAGTGAGGGCATTTTAGCTCTGCCTTTGGGGAAACTTTTAAGGGAAGTTACTTGTGTTATCAGGAGGGAATCCTGTTTTATGGCCATGGCAGGGGCAGGAATGAGCCAGCCTTCACCTTTCTTAAATGATCTGGGTGAGCCGGACATTCCTTGGAAAAGATAGGAAGGCATATTCAAGTCATACCTCATAGCCATAGGGGGAGGTAATTACAACAATGTGAGAAAGCAACACATATTACTGCATAATTTGGGAATTCATGGCAGGAAAGTGTTTGAGGACATAACGGGCAGGCAGGTAGATGATGAACAAGAAGAGGTAGAAGGGTGTAATGTGTACGAATATACGCTAATGAAATTGGAGGAACATTTTAAAATTAAATTGAATGTGGTACTTGAAAGGCACAACTTTTACAAAAGGGCGCAAAAGAAAGATGAAAAGGTCACTAACTATGTTGCGGTCCTGAGGGGCCTATCTGCCACGTGTGATTTTGGGGCATTAACGGACTCTATGATAAGAGACCAGATTGTTAGATGTACTAATGACCCTAGGATCCAGGAGGAACTCCTTACAAGGAACCCTGACCTAGAGGAAGCTCTGAGTATTGCAAAAGGTTTAGAGCACACTGCGTTGTGCATTAAGGAGATGAAAATACATGAAGGGGCAACAAGAGAGAAAAATGAGAGCAAAGGCGAACAGGAGGGGGAGACAGTTTGTAAAGTGGGGGAAAAGTCAAGGAGCAATCAACGCAGCAACACACAAGGGTTACTATGCTACAAATGTGGTAGTCCCAATCACCTGGCTAACAACTGGAAGTGTCCTGCAAGGGATGTGTTATGTAGGAAATGCAACAGGAGAGGGCATTTTTCAAAAGTGTGTAAGAATATCAATCCTAAAGTACACACGGTGGAAAATGTAGAAATTGGTGAAGGGGGAGAGAAAACAAAAGACCCCTAAGGTCCAGTAACACATCATAACTGATTCAACCAAGTGCCTGTACCTCCCATAATGGCCATCGTTAATTTTCCTATCTTGCTCCTTTGCTTTGGAACAAATTGCCCCCCCATCTTTTATCCATCACTGAACACAAACAATTCCGTAAAACTGTCAAAACTTGGCTGTTTTCTAAATAACCTTCGACACTTCCCACAATAGCTTCTAACGTGGTCTACCGTTTTTGCTGCAAGCGCCTTGAGACCTTACGGTAAAAAGCTGCACTATACAAAAACTGGTGACATGACATGACATGAAAAATGTTGACTGTAACTTGGCTTGCAGAAGTGTCAACACACTAAACAGCTGTGCAAGGAAATTTGTGAAAGGTCATAATTGAAAGGAACGCTAAAACAGTTGCACTTATCAGAAAGAGTACATTTAGAATTAGAAACATTGCACCGGCCCATGGAATGAGACAGTTTACATGCATGTATCCCTACATTACATTTCACTTCCCGTAGAGATATAAGAAAAATGAATGTTGGAAATTTGGTCAATCTCTATGGACATGGTTGCCTTTCTTGCTGTTTGAGATATGTTTTATAGGACTTTTCTCTTTTTATCTTTCAAACTTTTAGTTTATTGTAATGGTTAGATATTTTATTCTCAATGCTAAGCTTTGCAAACAAAATTTGACAGGGAAAATTCAACCCAATGGTTATAAAGCTGTTTGAAAACGAGCATCTTCAAAGAAAAACAGAAGTTAACATTTAAAAAATTGAAGATCTTTGGATGCTCAATTTCAACATTAGCCCTTTTGAAAGGCCATGATCACTAATCACTTAGTTACATAAGCTGTCAAACAATAGTCTACTTTTCCACAGTCCTTATGCTCGAGTGCCATGCTTTTATATTGATGATAACTCTGTTTTTTTAATTAAAAGTGATGTATATAAATATTTAAAATTAATGTAACGTTTTTATTGAAATGCATTGTTACAGTTTATATTCTAAATAGTTAAATTACAAATATGCACTGTTTTTGCAAATGTGTTTTACATAAATTTATATTTTAACCACTTTAAAAAATTTCATTTAATTTAATATTATTTCCAATAGGTTTGCATTTTAAGTCCCTTCCTCCATTAATTGAGGGGTGCAATACCAGTGGTTGGCCATGTTTAGTGCTTGATTTTTGACTGTTTTTTAAAGTAGTAACTTACACTTAACGTTTTTGAATACCAAAAAGCAGTACAATTACACAAAGTGTAAGCTTACTCAAATCTGTAAATTACCTTTATGAACGAGACCCCCATGGAGATTTCAGTTCTAACAATCCTTACAATACAATCATTTTCATTTCATCAATAATCTATTGTGCTATTACATGTCTCTATAAGATGAAGATGTATACAAGTTTGGATTTTATAAGGGAAAAACACTCAGATGTATCTTTTCATTGTCTAACTCTTGCCTGGTCTCCCAAATAAGCCTAAATGTGTGGAGGTGCATCAATGTCGAAGAAGCCTGTCATATCCCTCTGACTTGAACAGGGAGCCAGCTAATTGACCCTTGTAGGTATCTGTTGTAACTTATCCTATGGTTTCTTCCACCCCTTACTGTTCCCCCCTACGCCACCTCCCCTCTTGGTATAGCCCGTGATGTCACCTGAATGCAGCGATAGAATGTTGGGGTTATGTGAGACTTATCCGTTCAAGCTGGGAGCGCCTGTGTTTACTAGAACTGAAACTATGTGTGGACCTTCATTACTACATTTTTGGCGACGTTGGAAACGGAGCTGAGCCAGGGTCAGCGAGGTGTCTCTCCCCTGGAGTGGTGTGAGCCTGGACGGAGAAGGAAAAGTGAAATGATGACTTACCCTTTTTGAGAGCGTCTCCCCTGCAGTTCGGCATGAGAACAGTGTAAGGAGAGCTAGAAGAGGCGGAGATAGAAGCTGAAGTCCATTGGTGTTACCCCCCTTCGAAGCAGGGCTGGTCGCAGCAAAAAGTGTGAGAAGCGCCCCGGTTGGAAGGTGAGCCGGTGCTGCGTGGGGGTGAAGGTTGAAGGCTTGCCGATGTGTTTTCCGACATCGGGTGACCGGCGCAGAATAAGTGGCTAATCCGCATTCCCTGAGGTGTGCCATGCGGACGGAGAGAGAGAGAGCAGCAGGATTTCGGGGAGCAAAAGAGCAAAATCAGGGGCTGAAGGGGAGCGGAGGCGCGTTCTTGAAGCTTGTCCGGAGAGAACAGTGCGGCGAACGGCTTCGTGAGGCGTTGCATCGCTCCTGTTGTCGAGTGTGAACTCCCTGAGGTAACCGCTTCCTTTCTTCCGCCGATCGTGAGGAGTGGATGTACAGCGCTTGTAGTTTCAGACTCGCGTGAGGGAGAAAAACGAAGGCGGTCTGCTGACTGGTCTGACTGACTCTGACGAGGCGTCGACGTTCCTCACAGGAAGTTCCCGCCCTGGACTTTTCTCATTGTTTGCTATTGGTTCGGTGAGGAGTGTCGAGGGAGAAAGAAAGAGGACTTATATTGTATCTCTAGCTTTTGGTGTATAATTTAAATGTACTGTAAGGAAGTGAATAAAAGGAAGTACATTTCACCTCATTGGGTGGGGAATACAGGTACATTGAATTTACCCTGCAGAAGAAGGAAAATTAAAAAAATAAAGAAAAATTAAATAGTGAGGGCATTTGAGCTCTGCCTTTGGGGAAACTTTTAAGGGAAGTTACTTGTGTTATCAGGAGGGAATCCTGTTTTATGGCCATGGCAGGGGCAGGAATGAGCCAGCCTTCACCTTTCTTAAATGATCTGGGTGAGCCGGACATTCCTTGGAAAAGATGGGAAGGCATATTCAAGTCATACCTCATAGCCATAGGGGGAGGTAATTACAACAATGTGAGAAAGCAACACATATTACTGCATAATTTGGGAATTCATGGCAGGAAAGTGTTTGAGGACATAACGGGCAGGCAGGTAGATGATGAACAAGAAGAGGTAGAAGGGTGTAATGTGTACGAATATACGCTAATGAAATTGGAGGAACATTTTAAAATTAAATTGAATGTGGTACTTGAAAGGCACAACTTTTACAAAAGGGCGCAAAAGAAAGATGAAAAGGTCACTAACTATTTTGCGGTCCTGAGGGGCCTATCTGCCACGTGTGATTTTGGGGCATTAACGGACTCTATGATAAGAGACCAGATTGTTAGATGTACTAATGACCCTAGGATCCAGGAGGAACTCCTTACAAGGAACCCTGACCTAGAGGAAGCTCTGAGTATTGCAAAAGGTTTAGAGCACACTGCGTTGTGCATTAAGGAGATGAAAATACATGAAGGGGCAACAAGAGAGAAAAATGAGAGCAAAGGGGAACAGGAGGGGGAGACAGTTTGTAAAGTGGGGGAAAAGTCAAGGAGCAATCAACGCAGCAACACACAAGGGTTACTATGCTACAAATGTGGTAGTCCCAATCACCTGGCTAACAACTGGAAGTGTCCTGCAAGGGATGTGTTATGTAGGAAATGCAACAGGAGAGGGCATTTTTCAAAAGTGTGTAAGAATATCAATCCTAAAGTACACACGGTGGAAAATGTAGAAATTGGTGAAGGGGGAGAGAAAACCTTCATATTTCAGGTGGGGGAAGGAGAAGAAAATGAATGTAATGAGTATCCTAAATGTGAAATTACCCTTGATGGAGAGAGAGTTGAAGTTTTTGCTGATTCGTGCTCCCCTTATACGTTGATAGACAAAAGTGTGTTTGAAGAAAAGTTTGCAAAAAATGGTATGGTACTAGAGAAAGCTGACATATGTCCAGTAGGTTACTACAAGGAACGTATACCATTAGAGGGAATGGCGAAAATGAGGATAACATTTAAGGATAGGCACACGGTGGGGAAAGTGTATGTCACCACAAGGGGTTCTAGCCTCCTGGGTTGGAAGTACCAGAAGGAATTAGGGATTAAGTTAGATCCTAACAATAGAGAGCAAGTGCTGTTAGTGGAACCTCCCAGTATCGCTGAAAACCTGACCATGGAATTTAAGGAGGTGTTTAATGAAAATCTGGGTGTGTTAAGGAACTATATGCACAGAATTACGCTCAAGGAAGGAGCTGTACCGGTGGTACATAAAGCACGATCCATTCCCCTGCGAATGAAGGAGCCATTGAAAAATGAGTTGGACAAACTGGTCAGCCAAGGTGTGATCAAGGAGATAGAAAGTTCAGCATGGTTGGCTCCGGTCGTTATCACGACCGAGGACGGAGGAAAGAACATTAGGCTGTGTGTAGACCTAAGAGATCTGAATGCAAACATTCAAGTAGTCCGATATCCCCTCCCGAGAATAGGAGAGATGTTGAGCACCATTCAAGGGGCAAAATTCTTTAGCGTTTTGGACCTGTCCTCGGCCTATTATCAGATAGAGCTACATCCTGAGTCACTGTCTCTGACAGCTTTCATAACTCCTTTTGGAAACTTTAAATTTCTACGGATGCCTTTTGGGCTGGCGTCTGCGGCTGCAGCCTTCCAAGGTGTGATGCAGCACATTCTCAAAGACTGCGAAAAAACAATGTGCTTTCAGGATGACATCCTGATTTATGGTTCAAATGGAAAAGAACACAGTGAGAACATCCAAGGAGTGCTAAGGATATTGAAGGAGGTAGGGTTCACTACCAGAGTGAGCAAGTGTAAGTTGGGGGTGAGCTCGGTGGACTACTTGGGCCACACTATTTCGGAAGAAGGCATTAAACCAAAATGTGATCTGGTCAGCGCAGTAAGAGATGCTCCAACGCCAAGGAACAGAGAGGAGGTGGTGTCTTTTCTTGGACTGGCGGAATACATGGCGAAATTCATCAAAGATTTTGCCACCAGATCTTATCCTTTGAGAGAGTTGGTAAAGAAAGACAGCATCTTCAACTGGGGAGAAAACCAAGAAACGGCGTTCAGAGATATAAAAAATGCAATCATACAGGCACCCTTTATAGGAAAATTTGATCCTGAAAGAGACATAATAATTTCTACCGATGCAAGCAACCGCGGAATAGGGGCAAACTTAGCTCAACGAGTGGAGAAGGAGCTAAAAGTGGTAGCTTTCGCTTCCAGAACCCTCACCTCACCGGAAGCCAACTATTCCACGGTGGAAAAGGAGGCCCTAGCGGTATATTGGGCAATCAAACATTTCAAGTACTACGTGTGGGGAGAACAATTTGAGGTTCATACGGACCACAAGCCCTTGGTACCTTTGTTCACAAAGAAAAACATGGAGGAAATGACCCCGCGCATAGCGAAGTGGGTGTTGGGCCTGCACGGATTTAATTTCAGAGCAGTATACATACCAGGCCAACAAAACAGAGTGGCGGATTTCCTTTCAAGGGCGCCTATCCGTGGTGATGCTGAGGAAGAAAAGGAAGATGACACTATTTTGGAAATAGGAGTAGCAGCAGTGGCAAAAGAAGAATGGGAAAAACAAATGGAAAAGGACGATACCTTGAAGAGGGTAAAGAAGTATATAGTGTCAGGATGGCCCAAGAGGTGCAAGGAACTGGATACCGATATTCAATCGTACTGGAATGTAAGAGAAGATCTTTCTGTGAAAGCAAACTTCGTCCTGAAGTCTGGAAAACTAGTTCCTCCCAAGGGAATGAGGTATCAAGTGATCGCCTTGGCCCATGAAGGTCCTTTGGGCAGAAGTCTATGTAAGTCAAGGGTAAGAGCAGACTACTGGTTCCCAGAAATGGATCGAGAGATGGAGGAAAAAGTACGAGATTGCTATGCGTGTAGCTAAAGCGACAAATCTAAAGTATCTAAACATTCTCCCTTGATTCCGGTGGAAGTACCTATGGCACCTTGGCAAAAACTAGGCTTCAACATTACGGGACTCATTCAGGGAAGGGGCTTGCAAGACGGGTACCTGTTGGTAATGATTGACTATTACTCAAACTGGATAACTCGTAAGGTGGTAGTTAATATCAATACAAAGTCTTTGATACGATTCTTAAAATAGGTGTTTACAAAAGAGGGAATTCCCTCAACGTTGATAACAGATAACGGAGTGCAACTCATCTCGGAGGAGATGAAAAAGTTTCTTAAAGACTGCTCGATAACCCATATCTGTACACCGTTGTATTGTCCAAAAGCGAACGGCAAGGTGGAAAGGGCCAACCGCTTGCTGAAGGAGTGTATCAATCTAGCCAGCAAGTCGGGGAAAAATGTGGAGGACGCCATCATGGAAACTCTGTGGGCCTATCATACCACCCCCAACTCAATTTCAGGACACTCACCTTTCGAGCTGTTGAGAAAAAGAAAAGCCGGTTCAAAGCTATCCCCGAATTGGATGGGGAAAAATGGTCATGTGGAAGTCGATCAGGAGGAAATGAGAAAGAAAATTGAAGACAAGCAAAGCAAATACAAAGATTGGTACAACAGGAAGTGGCGTGTAAAAGAGAAGAACCTCAAAGAAGGACAGATGGTGTATATCAGAAAGCCGGACAGGGTTGGGAAAAGAGAGGACAGATTCTACGCCCGAGGGAAAATAAAGGAACTTAGGAGCAATGTGGTGGTCATGAAGGACGGGAAAATGTGGAGTCAAGACCAGGTAGTCCCCGTTACCATTAGAAGAAACCAGATAGGTGAGGAGGTTTCAGAGTCAGGGGACAGAAGGCAGGAAATGGGGCAGAGAAGAGAGAGTCACAGGAAAAGAACCACCCCGTCCTGGCACAGACAGTATAACATGAAGTAAGGGGTAGCTCTGCCTTCTATGGAAGGGGCTCATGGCATCTCCTGTCAGACTAACCTAGGTAGGGAACCTGGGAAAGAGTCTTCTGCGTAAGACTCAATGTTTTGGTGTTGTGTTACATGATGCATATGTTGTTCTCAAGTCAAGTCAAAAAGGGTTTATTTCGATAAAAAGTTATCATAAAAGCTGCACCTCAATCACAAACACATCAAGTTTAAAAACAAGCAATCATGGACATACAGTAAAAGTATAACCCAATAAGAAAAAGTTAGTTAAGAGAAATTTTTTTACAGATTTGAGAAGCAATTCATTGGCAGTCGGTTTAAAAAGAGAATTAAACAGTTGATTTTAGCCTTTTAACCTTTTAGTTCGAATGGACCAGGCCCATGATAAGAATTTGGCTAGGGCGCAAGCATAAATGGCACGACTGTCAGACATTAAGATCCGAATTGCGGCCATATGGCTCCTAGTGCTCAGCTGCCGGCATAAGTTTTTAAGCCAAATCCTCCTGGGAAGGGCATACTCTCCACATTCAAACATAAAATGTGCCACTGTCTCTGGTTTATTTAAGCATACTGGGCAGAACTCTGTAGTCTGTGCAGAGGATTTCCAACGTGAAGTAAAGGAGTACAAAGGAAGAGTTCCTGCTCTAAATTTGAAGTACAAAGCCCTATCAAAGGGTTTCTCGATGGTATCAAGGTACACTTCCCGTTTTGGTTGGTCCTTAAACTTCAAGAAGTCCTCCGTGAGTCTGCCCATAGTGGTGCTAGTGTTACTTTGTAACAAAATCCAGTCCCAATAAAGTTTCTTGAGAATTAACTTCGGGGGTGAAGATCTATTTACCCACGCTTCGTTTAAGCCCAGATTTAATAACAATGACTTCATATCTCTCAACCATTTGATTTTATGCCACCTTGGTGATGACATAATTTCTGCTAGACCTTGCGCATATTTGCCAAGTTCCTCCACACGCCACAGGCGCGCCCATAGCAAAAGTGGGCGGAATCTAGCAAGGTCATCAATTGGGCGACAACCTAGGTCTAGCATTAGCTGGACCGTGGGAGTGCCCTGAGGGAGAGACATAATCGCTCTGCAAAATTTCTTCTCTGATCTTGGTAAATCGTCTGTGATGGATGAGCCCCAAAGTTCTACCCTGTAGAGAGCAGAACTGACCCCTTTGGCCGAATAGATCTCAAGGACTGCAGCTATTGGTCTTATTGTACAGGAGCGTTGTTCTTTCAGGAGAGCTCCTGTTATTCTCTTGTGAGTTAGCAGCATTTTGTCCAAGTGTGGGGTCCATTCCATTTTGTGAGAAAGGCGAATACCTAGATAGTCAAAGACTTCTACCCTCTCCAGAGGTTCAGCGTTCAGGGTAGGAGGGCGGACTGGTTTTTTGGGAGGATTCAGCACAAGATATTTTGTCTTGCTTGTGTTGATTACCAGACCTTGTTTGGAGCAGAAGGATTGAAAGTTATTTAAGAGCCTTTGGAGGCCCATTGGGGTTTTTGATATTAAAAGCGTATCATCCGCGAAGAGGAGGGTAGGTATGCGTTCGCCAGCCAGGGATGGTTCATCTGAAGGATGTTCCCGGAGATGCTCAACCACCCCATTGATGTAAAGGGAAAAAAGGGTGGGAGCTAACACACATCCCTGGCGGACACCTCTCTCAACCGGAATACTGTTTGTTTTTTCCCCCCCTGGGCCCCACCTGATCTGGGCAAAGCTATTTTCGTGTAACCTAACGAGTAGTGATAGTAAGTAGTGTGGCAGCCCCATATCAGCTAATACACTCCAGAGGGTCTCCCTAGGTACAAGGTCAAAGGCAGTCTTTAAGTCGATGAACGCGAGATAAAGACTGCCCTTGCCTATAACCACGACTTTCCAATACACCATCATTAATCGAAAAGCTTGTTCTATTGTCCCGGTGCCCACTCTAAAGCCCGCCTGGTAGTCAGAAAGGATTTTGTTTTCTTCAACCCAGTCGAGTATTCTGACCAGTAAGACCTTGCCAACTACTTTTTGACTAATGTCTAACAGGCTAATGGGCCTATAGTTTGATGGATCTTCTCTGGGGCCTTTTTTATAAATAGGGACCACCTCCGCCCCTTTCCACGAAGAGGGGATAGGGGCGCCCCTGCAGATGGCAACAAGTAGGGAGTGGATCAATTTTCCCCACTTCGGGATATCAGATCTCAAAAGGTCACCGGGGATACCGTCCGGACCAGCAGCCTTTTGAGGGATGATAGTGCCTATTGCATATTGCACTTCTTTAATTGTGAAGTCAAAGTCTTTAAGATGGGTGTCCCAGATTGGAGGGAACGATAGTGGAGCCACGACCCCCCCTTCCAAAACACTGGGAGCAATGGGAGTAAGATGATCATCTTGGCGGGTATAGAGCTTTGAAAAATGATTTACCCACGCCTGACTTGGAATATTACATGTAATCAAGTCACTATCTGGCCTATTTCTAGCTCTTATGGTGTCCCAAAAGCATTTTGAGTCTTTCTTGGAGCTAGCTTCTTTAAGGGTAGACCAATAGGCCTCTTCCCACTCCTTTTTTGCTTGAGCCAGTGTTTTCTTGTGCTCTTTCCTGGCTGTCTGTATCTGGGGTTGGGATTTACCTTTAATGGCCTTGATTAGGCGGGTCTTAGCTTTCCTACATGCTGTGGTGTACCAGTCATGCATCCCCTTAGTTTTATGCTGGGACACATTCCTCCCTGCGGAGCCCTTTACCCAGAAAGCTTCACCTATATCCTTGACAGCTGCTTCAAAAATGGGTGTTGCCTTATCCGCTGACATGGCTAAGTTAATATTGTCGAGCTCTATTTGTGAGGCCATAAGAACCTCATCTATACTAGAAAGTTTGTCAGGATTACTGGCAACTTTATTCCACTTTAGGCGTCTGCCACAAGAGGAGACAGTAACCTTATGTATGCATTTAGATGGTGCTAACGATGCGCCAATTGACCAGGGGTTCGAGATAATTAGGGAGAGCGAATTATGGTCGCTCTCCACAGTTGGTATAACTACCATATCCTCAACCAGACTCCAAAGTTTTAAGTCCAACAGAATATAGTCAATCCTCGAGGTATGACCAACTCTGTTGAACGTAGGAGCTCCCATCCGGTCGGAAGATGTACGGCCATTAGTGGCTCTTAGTCCAAACTCTAAAGTCAGTGCATTTAACTGCACTGCACTATGAGTCCAGCGCTTAATCGAAGGGATGGAGAGCAAGGGAATGCCCCATCTACTATCTTCTTCACCCAGGTCAGGGATACCGTCCAAGGGAAGTGGTTCGTAGGTGCAATTAAAATCGCCTGCTACTAGGGTGTGATCAGCTTCCTTATGGTCCCTAAGTTGCCCCTCAAGATCAGATATTACAGATGAGGTGCACCCATTTTTTGTGCCTCTAGCATAGACATTATACAGAACTAGAGACAGACCTCTACAGGGGTTGGCCAGTAAGATACATAGAATATCTGGGTTATTTATCTGCTTTGATGTTATTCGGCAGTTGAGGGAAATGCTTACCCAGATAATAAGCCCCCCTGATGGGCGCCCCTTCCCATGCCTGGGTTTCTCAGCTGGAACAAAGTAGGTTACAAACCCAACCCGTGGAGTGGTTCAGTGCTCCAGGTCTCCTGGAACATGCAGATCTTATGTGCTTCAACCAAGGCGCTCCACTCGGGCAGACCCAATTTCCTATGGATCCCAGCGAGGTTCCAACTAAGGATTTTTATTTTCTCCTTGGTGATTTCTCCTCTAGTGCCAGTAATGTTACTTCGACTATGAAGTTCTGCACATTCCCTCTCTGGAGCAAAGGATGTTACCTGGATCTGACTAGTAGCCTTCATAGTTGGAAGATTGGGGCATATCGAATATGATGTAACTTGAGAACCCTCATCCTCACCCCTATTGATGTCCAGATGTGAGGAGGAAGTTTTGTCAAGGGTAAGTCAGTCAACCTCGTCAAGGGCACAGAATCTATTCCAGTGGGCAAACTGAGATACGAAGGGGTCAAATGGAGGAGGTGGTCCTAGCCATGGTTGCTGCCATTGATGGATAGTATGATGTGGAGCATGTGTATACCCTCTATTAATTGGAAGACTGAAACTAGGGGGATGTTGTCTTGGTGGCATGGGTAGAAAATAGGACAGAGGAAGTGGATGGATTTGGGTAGCTGGTCCACTGCTAGGTGCATTACATATATAATTCACTACCCCTGTGTCCCTGAAGTTGACAGTTACAACATCTCCTGCTATGGTCTTAATATTTCTGCCCACCCACTCTCCTCTTCTAACTGCAAGTATTTCTCCACACATATGAATGGGTAGTGGTTTATGCAGCTGGAGCCACTGAGCACACTTGTTTTTCAATTCGACAAAAGTTTCTCTTCTACCCTCCTTCAGTGGTGGTACACCCGTCAGTACGACCACAAAGGGTGAGACTTCCGGCGACAAGTTAATTGACTTAAAACGAGCCGGCCTTGTTTTTGGTTCTTGGATCTTGTTTAGGGAGGTAGTTGATGTCAAATTAGTATCCAGACTTTTAAAGCCCTTTGCAGGTTGGTTGGGCCCTTTTTTGGGTCCAGAGGTTGTTTGCAACTCCGGGATAGGGCCAGTAACACTAGGAGTTGGGGGAGGTGCAGTGGCTTTTTCCCCCTTTTGGGGCAGTTGTTGTGATGCTGCTCCTGAATTGTCTGGTACGGTTTTAGCCTTTGTGATAACATCTTTTGGAGATTTGGTGCTAGTGGTATTTCCCAGAGGCGCTTCTTTTGTTTTCCCTTGCGTCTGAAAGGGCACATTTCCACTTGCCTTATTAGTTCATTTTGTGTTGATTAATGATGTTAATCTCTCAATTTTGGACATTAAGGGCTTGATGTGAGCCATTTGCTTCCAGGTCAGATTTTAAATCTGCTACCATATTTTCGACCCAACATGGTATGCCTGATGCAAAATTTGGGGCGGGTGACACTAAGTTATGATTCCTTATGTTGTTTTTAGGCTTTTTCTTAGTCTTGGGTTCGTTCTTAGAAGGACCTGTATTCCCTAGTTCTGGCGTTACACTAACTTCCATTCCATCTATCCTCAGGGGAACTGGGTCAGATGACATGTTTTGAGGGTTTCCCTGAGATTCATTTAGAGGCTGACCACATGGAAGATCAGCAAATGAGGCGGTAACTCCAAGGCTTATATCTAGGTCGTCAGTAACATCATGTGGGAAACCTACAGGATCAAAATCAACAGCCGCCACTTGGGTGTCAGCCAGAAATATTGTTGGCGGCAAAGATAACCTCCTTTCGGTACTAGCAATGGCAGAAGATACTGCCCCAATAGTTTGTTGTAGCATAATGTCAATTGCTGTGAGGGTAGCGACCGGTGGCGGCACAGATTCCTTTTGTCTCGTTTTGGAGCGAAGGACAGGCACTCTGCCGGTTTTCAAACCCTTCCTCATGTTTATAACAGGGCAATAGGATAGTGTCCGGTTGTAAGCAAAATAGACAGACTTAGAATCCTCACCTTTGTCTCACGATGTTCCACAGGACAGAGATGTGGCCCGGCCCGGCCTCTTCTGGCCGCTGAGGGCCGTAGAGGGCCCGCCCTTTGCCCGGGCTTAGCCCCGGGCGTCCCGCGCGCGTCCCGCTTAGCGGGTGTCAGCTGCTCCTAATAAGCAGGTGAGGTGGTTGGGGGCGGGGCAACCAGGGAGAGCGTCCAGGTGCAGGTGATGGCAACACAGGGACTCCTGGGAAATGGAGTCCCTGTCCCTCACCTGGCGCTCGCAGCCCTGCAGGAATGTTCTCTTCCCGCCCTGTAATGCGGCCAAAGTCCCAGCGAAAATCCTGCTCCTCAGCAAAGCAAAGCAAAGCGCCCAGCAAGGCGGCCGATGCGGGACCCGCGCAGTGGGTACCGCGAGGTCCAGAAGTGACAGAGGTGATTGCACAGCAGGTACGTGGCAGGGATTAAGCAGCAAGCTCCCTGATCGGCGATTGACAGTTTATGTTGTTCTCATCCGCCTCTGTTCTCACCTGCTTTTCCCTTATCCATACTCTCTCTCTCTCTCTCTCTCTCTCTCTCTCTCTCTCTCTCTCTATCTGTCTCTTCTCCCTGCTCGCCCCTACTCACCCGTTGGTTCTTGGCCCCGCTCCCCAACCCACTTTGGTCTCCCTAGGGAGGATGATGTGTTGTAACTTATCCCATGGTTTTTTCAACCCCTTACTGTTCCCCCCTACGCCACCTCCCCTCTTGGTATAGCCTGTGCTGTCACCTGAAGGCAGCGATAGAATGTTGGGGTTATGTGAGACTTATCCGTTCAAGCTGGGAGCGCCTGTGTTTACTAGAACTGAATAAACGTTCTTGAACCCATCTACGTGTGGACCTTCATTACTACAGTATCCTGAGTACCTGATCTGCACAGGCAAGCTGTATTCAGCAGGACAGCTCACAGAAGCAAAAGAGTCGTGGTGAATCAACAGGAGTCCGTGGGCAGCAAAGCTGTGCTTGGTTAGCAGGGCAGATTTGGTCAGCAGGGCAGACATCATAGCTGGGCAGTCCTTCCTCTTGGCAAAGTCCACGGGCCCAGAAATGATCTAAAAAGTGGGGACTGAGGGTCCACTTCATATATCTGGTGCCCACTTTGAAGTGTGAGAAGCTTTTACAGTCCTCCCCCTAAAGAGGTGTCTGGAATTTCCTGGCTTCTTGCCCAGTCCACAGCTTGTCTGGGTGCACAAAGGACTAGTGTGAAACACTTTGTGAATGTGCTAAGTCAGAGTCTTTGTAATATTAAATTGTGGTAGGTAACAACTCCGCCCCCTATCAAATCAAAGTTGGCCCATCCTGCCAACTTCTATTTTCTCTTTGTCGCAATGACTGGGAGTAATACACAGGGACCATCTGCCAGCTACACCTAGCAGTAGTGGTCAGTGGTGGAAGTGCTGCCGGGCAGTGATGTGGGGTGGGGAAGGGCAGGGTGGAGGGTAGTAAACTACAGAATACGGCCAAATGCAGGTAAGTAAAATATATAAATAAATAAAACAAATTTTGTTGCGCGCATTGCATCGAATTTGGCGATGCAGTGCGCGCAACGAAATTTGTTTTATTTATTTATATGTTTACTTACCTGTATTTAGACGTATTCCGTAGTTTACTAGCCCCATCCTGCCCCTCCCCCACTTCACGTCTCCGCCTGGCAGCCCTCCCACCGCTACTGACACCTAGTTATATGACTCAAAACACAGACTGCAAGCACCAAATGGTTAGGACAAAAACATGCCAAACTTCTAAAAGTGGCAATTTCAGAATTGGGACTTAAAATCCCACTTTACAATTAAAGAGGGTTTTAAATTACAATTATTTGGACACAAAATGCAACTATAACACTAGCTTCGAATTGAAGGTTATCACTTCTTAAATGTAACAGGGTAACCCAAAGTTATCCTATGGGAGAGCCAGAACTTGCAGTAGTGCAAAACGAATGTAAGAGTTTTAACCACCTGGTCAAGCAAAAGCAGAAAATACATATGCCACTTTGCACATACACTGCACCTCGTCCTATGGGTTGTTTAGGGTCTACCCTAGGGGTGGATTAAACATATTAAAAAGAAAGGTTTAGGCTTGACTAAATGTTTTTTTGCCAGATTAACATCTTAGTTTAAGACGGCACGCATTGGCTTAAATGACAGGCCTTGTGCAAAGGGCTACTTAAGTGGGTGTCACAACAGAAGCTGCAGGCCCACTTGCTGCATTTCTTTTTTTTTCTTTTCTTTTTTTAGTCATTTATAGGACAAATAGAACTACAAAACACAGTCAAAGTAGAACCATGCAATGAAATATAACAAGAGCAATAACAGTTATAATAATCAAATCGAGTGACAATTCCACCAGCACCCCATTCTAATTTCGACCTTCAAGTAGAAAGAAAGAAAAATAAAAGAGGTAGATTAGGCCTCCTACTCATCACAATAGAATGGAGAGGGGAGGGGAAGGAAGGCAGGTACAGATGAATGACTGCAGGACCTGTAAGAAATGAATGTGCTAGGTTGGATATGGAATGTAGAGTGAACATTGGATACATGCACTCAGAGAATAGATGCATTATGTTATGTTATGTTAGTTGTTCTTGTATCGCGCGTGAATCACCCAGGGGCATCTCAGCGCTTTACCTGAAAGGAAAACCGACAGAGGGAAAAAAGCAGGGAGAGGAAGATCAAAACAACCAAGCTTTTAGTTGTTTCCTGAAGGATAAGTAATTTGTGGATTCCCGCAGTATTAAAGGAAGCGAATTCCAATATTTAGGTGCTAAGAACGAGAACGCTCTGCCGCCTGTGCGAGTGAGTCAAATCCGGGGAATGTTCAAAAGGGCTAGGGAGTTGGATCGCAGATTGCATTCACTCGAATGCTTAAAGAGCTTATTTCTGAGGTAGATTGGACCTTCGCCTCTAAGAGCTTTGAAGGACAAACAGCAGATCTAAAACAAAGAGCGCTTTTGAATTGGCAACCAGTGTAGCTGTTTTAGAAGCGGGTGAGATGGAGTTCCAGGAGGACAGTCCAGGACCATTCTAGCGGCCGTGTTCTGTATTACCTGTAGTTTGGATAGGGCCGTAGTTCCAACCTCTGCCAGTAGGGCATTGCCATAATCCAGCCTACTTCCTATCATCGCCTGCACTACGGTTCTCTGATATTCCAGAGGTAGGTAAGGGATGATTCTTCGCTTACAAGGAGCACTAAAGAAATATATCCACGCTCGTAGGACCATGGACCTGTCCCCCAAGACAGATGCATGGGGCCAAAAGGTGGATGGGATAGTAAGGGTGAAAATGTATGACAGTGTACAGCTACAATTTCCCTGAGAAAAGTCCAGTTGTCACTCCGGTTATTGATTAGAGAGAGAGCAAAAGGGATCTATCACTGGTCATCATTCAGAAATGGGGTCCACACCTATTAATAAATGTCCAGTTTGTTTGCTAGCGCATTAAGAAGCATCTTGTAGGAGGCCATCTGGAACTTCTCAGGTATCCACTCAGCACGTGTGTGTGTGTGGGGAGCACCAAGGCCAGAAAGTACACATCTTAGATAAGGTCAACGCCATAACAGGGAAGTGGCATTACTAATGCATCAGTGGGGAGACGTTCACAGAATCATTTAATAGTAGTATGTGACACGGAAGCAGGGAACCCCTAGTAGCATTTCATTTACAGGACCTGGATACATGGGGTACCACTTTACTATGGACTTTCAAGTAAACTAAATGTAACAATTGGGTTTAAGCAGGTTAAATAGGAGAGGAAAATGCAAAAAGTGTGAGGGTGACCCTGCAGAGAGGGTCAAGTCCAGCAGATCCCTATATGTTTGTGAGAATTATCGTGATTTTTCCAGGCTGTGCAGCAGACAACTCTTATACGCACTCATGAACTCAGACATATGCAGATAGTCACAAATACAAATAGACATGTATGTGTGCACGCTGAAAAACACACTCACAACCACTAATATGCACCCACAGGTACACATATAATTCAAGACATTTTTGTACTTACTTTCAGCTACCAACCTGACTTCCACTTATATTTCAGGGTGACTCTCTTCTCCATCTCAGAAAAGAGCAGCTGCTATGTGACTGAGCTCCCGTTGCTGTGGCATGGTGCCTGATATGTACTTCCAGGAGGGTGAGGGTCTAACAAATGTGTCCCTGTAAGCAAGAGGAAGAGCAGATGAGAAGTGCATTGGGCAGCAAGAGAGGAGGTAGGAGGGCATATGGTTGTTTCTCAGGTGGCATGAAGAAGGGATGATGCACAAGTTCTGGTCCAGGCATTACTCTACACAGTGCTTAAATGGCCATTGTTCATAGGGTGGAAAATATGTTAAAAGTGTCTCTCTGTATGCTTTCTGTGTCTGTTGAGTGGTCAGTGAAAGGTCCTTATTGATCATATTTCTATGGCTCTTCTCCTTTCTTTACTCCTCTCATTTCATACTTTGTTGGGATCTGATATATTTTTAATCTGAGGTCTCCTCAAAGGAGTAGTGTCTCTACGCATACCAGATGTATTCTGCAGGCTCTGCACTTCCCTGTATCTAGTTTTTGTGGAGGTTTATGACGTTGTATTTTCCCAATGCAAGATTTATCATGGAGTAATTTCAGCATCTCTGTTTTCACTATTTTAGTTCCCAGGCCCACGTAAAGGCCCTGATTTTGAGTTGAGAAGAATGCATGTCAACTTTACAGTGCATCTTTTCTAAACTCCTCCCACAATACATCTCACACCCTCAGTTGGAATGAAGAGTTGGGCATGTCATCCTTGTGAGTCCTGGTGAAAACCATGAACATCTGGCCTAGTGTTCACAGCAGGCACTTTTTACTCAGCAATTTCATCCATATTACCCTGCTATCTTTAACAGTAATTAGAACATTGGAATGTTGGGAGCTCCATTGCAGACAATGGAGTGCTCCATGCTTCTACGGGCCGGTAAAGGCCCGCAGAGCAACATTCCAATGTTCTACAAAGGCTTCTCGAAGCTGGAGGGGATTTATATCCCCTCGAGCTTCGAGAACCCTTTGTTTAATTTGTTAGAACATTCTGCCCTCTAGTGGCCGAATGTTCTAATAGCCTTATAGCCCTTCGTAGCAGGGCTATACCGGCAATTAAAGTCCCGCTGTCTCATTAAAGTCCCTCGCCTTCGGCTGGGCCTTTAACGATTCAGCGGGCCTTTAATAGCCAGTATAGCCCGCTACGGCGGGCTATAAGGCTATATTAACGTTTGACTTAGTATGATGTTCTTGCTCATCCCACACAATTTTCCATGTACGCACACAGTTAGGTTCTAAGCAAATACAGGCATGCACTTGATATGCTCAATCAAATACATGTATGATAAGACATATGCATTCACAGATGCATGCATGACTAGACAAAGGCATATATAAATGCAGCCTCGCCTATAGACTGGAATACAGAACTAAATGCACAGAAAGATACCTATAATTACTGTCAGACATGCAATGAAGTATACACTTGCAGATACAACCATCAGCACAGAGATTAACACAGATGTGCTTGGACACAGGCATACCCACTGTTAGACCCAGCAGTCTCTGCCTGGCTGGGATGCATCAAAGGCAGACACAATCCACTATTGTTGATAGGATGTGCATGACACACTTGTCCAATAACCCATGCTCACCCTTGGGTAGCTTACTTTCAGGGTCAAAGTGTAAAGTATTGGCACAACACCCTCCTCGCGTCACACTGAGTACATTACAAAAATATTCCACACCCTATGCATAAAAATCTGATCTTTGTATTACACATGCATTGAAATCAAATTGACATACACATTAGATATATGATTTACAGTTATATGCAAATATCAAACTCTCCCATTAGCAGCAGATTAGCATGAACATATATGTGCTAGTCATAGAAATTTACTTGCCCCGTTATACCCTCAACCTCGTAAGTAACATAAACCGTTTTACTCTTGAATCTCTCTAGTCATGAATGGTAACCCATGTACTAGTGTTCAAACTGATGTCCCAAAATATGGTGGCTTTCACTTTAAGTGGAAATTGGTCCAACGTCACAGTAAATACTACATACACTGATAAATATACCATGAACACTTCTAAGAGACAAAGGTTGCTCACAATATGCGACATCTTGATAGATTTCTACTTTTGACTAATGAGTCGGAACTTGACCTGAATCTGTTTCCAAGATTGGAAATCACGATATATACATGTGATGGAACATTCTATCACCAAAAGTCTTTGTAAGTATTTCCTTTGACTCCATCATAGATTTAGCTTCTGAACACAAGAAAGAACAACAATCAATGGCTTTGTTCATCTGTTACTGTGTCACCAATGTGTACACATTGATGTATGTGTTGTTTTTAAATATGCATGCCTCTCACAGATGTTTATGAGAAACCAGGCTGGCTTACATCCACACTTGTGAAGGAATAGGACATCATGCAAAACTGTCACTTGTACTAGAATTTATCATGTATTTATGATTCCCAGCACATTTTGGATGTGTATAGTACCTAAAATAATGCCATTGAATCTGATAGTATTGGAAATCTGGCTCACTTGCTCACTCTTGTGTGTGTATGAAACTTACCAAGGTGACATCTACACCATCCACTGTATCATTATTGCATTGCATGCTATGTCACCTGTATTAGGGATAATCATAAGTGATTCATAATAGGAAATGATCATTACAACTGACACATTAAGAACTAGTAGCACACCACTTAAAGTTTGTTGTGGCATTTACCCAGATACAGCAACAGTGTATTGGACTAATCCTCTGGTCACAAAATTGAGTACTGCCAGGATTTAGGACTATTGTTGTTATTGTTGTCCAAATCCAATTGTGAAGCAGAAGGTCAGGCTCCAGCTGATGACTTAATCCAACACTAGCTTACCTATTGAATCTGATTTGTTCGATTATATCCCCTTCTTCCATGGTGGCAAGGTGTGGAACTGGAAATTTAACAATGGGACTGAATATTTGAGTTATGTATGGTTTGCTCTGTTTAATAAGGATTTGACAGAACAATCTATTTCAAATTTGGTATTTGTATTTTGTGGTCATGGTAGAAATTAGTGACTTGCCTACCTGAAATTCACTACAAACCTTTTGTTGTAATTTTTTTTTAAGAATGAGGGAATTTATAACAATTGAATACACAACTATAATTTCAACACCAGCCTTTTCTTTAGTTATTGTGTCTTTCAATGCATAAAACGGAACATAATCAAAAATGGGAGTGAAGCAAACAAAATAATAAAACATCAGTCATGGTGAATGAAACCATAATTGTTGAGCCAAAATTATTTGAGGTTCAATGTCCAAAATACACCTGTCCACAGAAAGATAAATGTGACCACAAATAGTCCACAGAGTGAATGGTAGCCAAGCGCTAAATGAAATTAGGAGTGTGTCTTTTTGCTGATGATGGGGGTCTTACCATCCTCTCCTGGTGGTCTGGATGAACCGGTGCCCCTGTAAATGGTTAGCGGATCAACAGTTGCAGGAAGTGAGGTGGCCGCAGGTGTTGCCACTGGTGGCAGGACCTCGCTGTCTGTGGCTGAGGCTGATGGAGTAGGACCAGATGGAGTTGGCCCGCAGAAAGGGGAAGATGGTGCAGGAAAAGCCCTGCACAGATGAGTATAAATGTCCTGCAGCACCCCACCCCTTCCTAATTTCATCCTGTGTTCTCAGATTGTTAGCTACAGCATTCACTCTGTCAACTATTCTGGTCTACATTATCCTTTTTTGAGACAGGGTTGTATTTTGGACTTGTGCTCCAAACAATCGTGGCTCTACTCTTATGATTTCATCTGCCATAGCTCACAATTCTCCCTCTGTGAAATGGGGATTTTTGGGGCCAGGCATTAAGGAGAAAATTATATACTTACATGAAATTAAATGAAAACAAGCAAACAAATTGCATTTGAAAAAGAGGGAAAAGAAACAGGGAGAACAGCAAAGAAACTTGCTTGACTTCTGGTAATCAGCATCAGTGTCATGGTGCTGTCTGAAATCGAGTGTGTTTGATAATGTAGTAGCCAGGTGTTCACAATTATACAATTGACATCAGGTGTGTGATGCTAGCATCATCACTACAGCCACAGAAGCATTGCAATGCTCACAGCGCCCTGCAACGGTCGCACTCTGTGGGCAGACCACCGCTATGAGACCCTACTATTCGCCAACAATGGAGCCTTCTGCATCAGCAGCAGTGAGCCGCAGCAGTAATGGAAGCCACTCTGTCAGAGGTGGCTGCGATTCAGCCTGCATACATCTAAATCCCACTAATGGTCCGCCGTAAGCTTGATGGCGACTCAGGACTGCAGCCGCCGCCATGGGACAGCGAGGCTATCATCAAGATCTAAATCTGTCCCGAAGTGAGTGTGTTTTTACTGATGAATTCTCAGATATTAAAACACACATTGCCTGCAGCAAACAAAAGTGCACACAGTCTCTCATACGCTGCAAATTGCTTCCACAGCCTGTCTTTACAAATTAAAAATTGTCCTGATTTGCAAATGCAGGCAACGTTTTTAGCTATAAGATTCACACATGTGGGCCACTTTTACTTCAATGCCCAGGTCTATTTTTTTCCCAGGCCAGCCATGCCAGGGCTACATACAAGGTTCATATTTCAACAATCTTGCCTCATAGTTCACTGATGGCACATTCACCAGTGAGGGGACAGGGACGGGAATGGTTATAAGTACATGTTTAAAAGTTCATGTTTGAAAACTATCACTTTTAATAAGTACAAAGTGCAGTTCTATAATATCACTATTAATGGGAAAGCTCCCACATGTTAAAGAAATACACTTTTTTTTTTATTTGAAGAGACAGTGATACTTTACGTAATGTTTGTTATATGATTTACATAGCAAATATTTTCAGGGCTCATACATGTGCTCCAAGAGCCAAGCCAGATCCTTGGCTCTCCACTGTCTCGGTTCTCCTTGTAATTTTGTTGGCTTGCCCATCTCTACTATTTCATGCGTACTTCTGGAAATCTTTTGTTAACTGGCTCTCGCCACTATCTGAATGGTTTTTCACAAATGAATTGTATGTACTGTAGAATTGTGTGTGCTATAAAATCTTTGCATTGGTGCAATCCAGTTTTTTTCTATAGAACGTAAATCTCACTGTAAAGAAACACCAGCTCATATCACTCTTCAACACCAGTGTTTGAGGTGCTATGAGTCACCAGGCTGCGCTGCCCTGCATGACAGGGAAAGGGCAGGAATGTGACGTTTTCAAAAGAATATAGCGCATTCCTGCCTTTTCCTCTATGCTGGGGCTGTTTTGGCTCCCAAGCACCAACACAGGCACTCTTGCACCATGGTGCAAGGGTGCATGTGTTGCATGCAGGATTATATTTGTGCAGGAAGAGGCACCCAAAACAATCCTGAGAGACATATTCCTCTACCTATGTGTCCTGCAGAATGCAGCAGCGATAGAAAGAAGCAACAAGGAGAAATAAAGATGTTTTGCCTCATTAAGCCTCTCCTGGGAAGGTGTATCTTTTTTACACATTCCGAACTTTACCAGATCTGGTAAATCTGGGAATGCGTCTAAAGCCATATGAGTTGTGACCGAACATCAACACAATGCCCATGGAATGCCTCCCTACCGTAGACTAAGGCAACACATCGAGTGCGTTGCTTTACTTGGGATTTATGAAGCCACTCATGGCCACATAAAGTGGCTTTGCATAGCTTAATAAATCTCACTTTTAAGTTGTTTTGCGCATGTCCCCCGTTGTGTGGTGCAACCTCGACTCAACTATGGTCATGAATATGACCCAAACGTTTTTAAACACCCACAAATTGGAGTGTGCTAATGTGCTCAACCTTCCAAGGGCATTCCAGCAATGAAACGCCCTCTCTCTGCCCTGGACTTGGATTTACTCTTGTCAAATGTTACACATTCGTGGGTAATATTACATATCCATGAATCAATTTAGGAGTCTACCTCGTAAATCAAGCCATGTGTCAATACTACCAGGACGAATCAAACCCCTCAAGTTCCAGTTACAATGAGAACTTAGCTCAAGGTGCACTTACACAAATAACAGAGGGCCAAATTACCAAGGAACAGCGTTAAAATTATCGCCGCATTAGCGGCAGGAAACTGCCGCTAAAGCGGCGATACTGGGCTTGATAATATGCCCTTGAGAATTCCAATAGAAGCCCATGTTCTGGTGTTAACATGGGCTTCTATTGGAATTCTTTACGGCATATTATGAAGCCCATTATCACCGTTTTAGCTGCAGTTTCCTGCCACGAAAGCGGCGATAATCCTAACGCCGTTCCTTGATAATATGCCCCTACATTTCTGTCTTTAAGCAGTATAAAATATAGCACACAAAGAAGGCAGTGTGCTCTTTGCCTTGGTATTTTACTGTAAAAAAATTATGATATTTTGTTACGTCAAGAGTCATCTACCTGCAATGGGTCAAACATTTCATTCATATTTAGTGCATTATTACTGCATTATGTGCGAAACTCTCTCTCTCTCTCTCTCTCTCTCTCTCTCTCTCTCTATATATATATATATATATATATATATATATATATATATATATATATATATATATATATATATAAAAATATATATAGTATTTCTTATTACCTTAATAATTGCCTTTGCAGTAGTATCCATGCTTTCACAATCGTTGTCCACGTTCAGTGTAAACATGCCACAACAGCAAAACACAAGTCCTGCTGCAGCATGGGACATTCATCATTTGAAATGTATGTCAGCTGCACAGCCTGGGGTCTAAAATGTGCTTCCTTGGCAGCGAGTTATTAGCTTAACTTCAAACTGTGTTCCAGTCCTGCAAGGATGTCGATTTCTGATTAGTCTGCATCTAAGGATCCCTCGCAGTCCTTTTCTGTACTGTTGGCTTTTATATAGAAATCAGCACTTAAGTTGCTAGCTTTGGAAAATAGGTCTAGCCCAATATCTACTGAAACCAACAAATACTGTCTCCAAGACTCATTTAATTTGGAGATTTTGGGAAATTTTGCGCCATTTCGTAAACTATATCTAGCTGGTTCTCTTTTAAAAGCTTATACATCTAAAGGTGCGTGAAAAAATATTTAATTTCTAACAATAAATTAAAATGTATATTGTTTAGCCTCTTTATAAGACATGCTCTGGATGTGGATAATGAACTCGAGTTGTACTTAGATTTGTCTTTTCAATTCATGCACCACGTAGCTTTCGCCATTTAAATTAGTACATTCTTTATAAAGGTCTAAAGAGTGCTAACCTTACCACCTAGAGGTTACGTGGTAGCGTTTAGATTACAATGATCACTATTTTCAACAAACGAATAAGTGAAGTTATTGTGATATCTGAATGCGAAGTTGACTCGATAAAATATTGCTGTGCTACTTTTTACTTTGCCTAGTTTAATATCTGTAAGACAAATTCGATTTTAGGATTTTTATTAAGAGTGATGGGCTCGGAAACTGAGACTGGGGCTCATCTTTTTCCTGAGTATGAAAATATTCTTAATAGAAACCGATTACAAGCTGACAAATGAAGGCCTCTTAATGGTATGTTAGGAGGCGGAAGTTTTTGTACTTATCCTAGATATTTACCCAATACGCCTTGCACCATTGCATGGAACATTGAAATTCATTCAATATTTCACTTGGATCTAGTGGAAAGCTTTCAGGGCTGGCTTCACCTGATCTCGTTCTCTGATTTTCAGACACTGGGATGTATATTAATCAGTGCCGGCTCCGCCCTAAGTGCGCTGGGGATGCCCAGACGTGGGTCCCAGGCACTCCACACCACTGGAGTCGAGCTAGCCGGGCTGATGAGAGGTGTTACCTCGAAACCGGTCCGGTCCTCGGATGCTTGATTCCGTTCTGGGAAGGACATGGCTTTTGTAGTTCGGACTGGACTGTTCCCATGGGGCACAGGGTCAGAGCTGATTTGCATATCGCCATTGTCTAACCCAGGGTGGTGTGGAGTGCAAAAAAACGATGGATTTGGGCCCAGATCTTTGGACTGTGTTGAGTGTGTGACATTGATCCACATTCGGTCCATCACCTGTTGTGTTTGCATATTCCGCCCTAAGTGCGCTGGGGATGCCCAGACGTGGGTCCCAGGCACTCCACACCACTGGAGTCAAGCTAGCCGGGCTGATGAGAGGTGTTACCTCGAAACCGGTCCAGTCCTCGGATGCTTGATTCCGTTCTGGGAAGGACATGGCTTTTGTAGTTTGGACTGGACTGTTCCCATGGAGCACAGGGTCAGAGCTGATTTGCATATCGCCATTGTCTAACCCAGGGTGGTAAGGAGTGCAAAAAACGATGGATTTGGGCCCAGATCTTTGGACTGGGTTGAGTGTGTGACATTGATCCACATTCGGTCCATCACCTGTTGTGTTTGCAGGCTCCTCCGCAAAGGCAGGGGAGCATCGCCACCCTGCTTTTAGCAGTGAAAGAAAGGGAAAATTACATGATAATATTTTACATTATTATCATTTTATTTTCTCCCACTTCCGCAGCTTTGCATGAAGGGGCAGGGGAGGAGTGGCAGTACCCTCCTACGTATGCAATGACTACTTTTCCAGCAGTGCACACTTCACATGAGTGCCGAAACACGGAGCTCAGACTAATCACAATGGTGCTAAGGCAGTGTTGTGGTTGACTGAGTGGGAGCCTGCCTGGTTGTGCTTCTGGTTTAGGCCAGCAAGGGAGGACTATGGAGGAGAGACGCTGTGAAGGGGCAGCGAGAAGGTACATTTTTTTTTAATTCCCGCTTCCTCTCCGTCCTCCCCAGCCCCTGCCACCAACTTCCTACCTCCAATCTGTGCGGGCGACCGCTGATATTAATGTTTGCAGGTGAACCTGCTTTTTTTATCCCACCCAGATCAGATTCCAGATATTATCAAATGTTCATTAAGACTCCTCCAACCTGAAATAACCTTAATGAAGACATGTGTCTAAGAGGCTAAGGAAGAAGTATGCTGTGTGACCCTGTTATCACATTATGGAAGGGCAAGGACGATGTGCAACTTATGGGGAGATTTTTTTTTAAACTCTTTTTATTGTGCTTCAAAATATAATCAACAGCACTACCGTACAAGGCAGTTTTCATATCAACCCACCAAAAGCAAATCATAACAATAAAAAAGAAAACAAAACAAAAACATAGACATTTTGTGATTGTTCAACATCCTAGGGGGAAATTATTACATAGCATCATAATGTTCCCAGTGTACATCTAGAGTGCTAGATGCCAGATTTCTTTTCTATATCACATCTAACCCATGTCATTCTGCAAGTCCGCTATGGCCTTCTGCTGAAGAAACAGCCACAATGGCTCCCATATATCTTTGGGCCTAGATGACTTTGGTAGCTCCTCTGCATATAGTTCCAAATTTTCTTTACAATGCACCAGATCTTTAATCCAGTGTTCAACTTTCGGTAATTGCTTCCCATCCCATGTTATTGCGAACCTGAGTTTAGCCATCAACAAGGCTATATGTGTAAATTTGCCTTTGAACCCTTTCACATGAGGAACACAACACAGCAGACACACCAGAGGTGTACATTGTATCTCCGACCCAGACATTTCTTTTATATCTCGCACTACATGTCTCCAGTAGCTTGCCACTCCCCTGCAGTCCCTCGCAGGAGGCAAAAATTCAGCGTCAAATTGACCGCATTGCCTACACCTGCTAGAGTCTCGCAATCCATAGCGGTGCAATCGAAGGGGCCTGTAATATATCTGATCTAGATATTTGAAATGTATGATGCATAGATTTCCATTTGGTGTAAACTTACAAGTTAGACTGCACACATGCTCCCAGTCTGCCAAGGACACAGGGGGGGTCAATTTATCATTCCACCACTCATGGCTCCTGTCTGGGCCACTAATTTTCTCAGTGCGGATTGCCATATATAGTATAGTGATTAACTTTTTCCATGTGGGGGTGGGCAATACTAATTGTAAGGAATGAAGCGTTAGAGGTTCAACTGGGTAGGTGTCATAGTGTGATATAATAGCGAGCCTCAGTCTGTGGACTGCAAACTGAAACAGCAAGTAGGGTTCGTAATGTACTGCAGAGTCTCAGGGGTGAGAAAAGTACCTCCCTGATATATGTCTTGCATGGTCTGCAAACCTGCCACCCTAAGCGGGCACATTGTGCCTGCCTCCTGTGTCATGAATAGCGCTGCATGGTGCTCCAGGGACATTGCTGGAGTGTATATAGGTAATTTGGTGGATAGCTGCCCTATTGCCTGCCAGGCTGCTACGTTACTATCTATTGTGTTTATATCCTTTTTTGGGATACCTCGCCTCGTGTGCGTGATTAAACTGTGCAAAGAGGTAGGGGAGGCATCTCCATCTTCCACTGCATTATGAGAGGTGTACGCATGTGGATTAAACCAGAAGTCTGCATATTGTGCTTGAGCACTTAGATAATAAACATATAGATCCAGAGCACTGAATCCCCCTTTGGCATAGTCCAGTGTAAGGGTCGCCCAACTCACCCGAGCCTGTCTACCTCCCCAGATCAATTGAAGCAATGATGTTCAAAAAGTATTGAAAAACCCTCTTGTCAATTGTATCGGAATGTTAGAAAACAGATGCAAAAAGCATGACAATACCACCATTTTTGTGAGTGCAATGCGGTCCGCCAGGGGCAGTTGCACAGCTATCCATTTATCAACGTGTTGGTCTAATGAGCCACGGCACGCCAGTAGTTTTCCTTTATACCAACCTCTGGGTCCCGATGAATCCAGATCCCAAGGTATTTGACCAGATCTGTGGTCCAAACCATCAGATATTCCATAATTGGTGGAGTCGTGGCCACCGTCAGAGGAATAATAATGGACTTATCCCAATTAATAACTAGGCAAGATATCAATCCAAACCTAATGTATTCTCGTAACAGCTGAGTCAGATGCAAGCGGGTTGCCTAGTAAACAGCACCATGTCATCGGCATAAAGAGATATGCCGACTGGGCGGTGATTAAAGTTTAGAGCGGTTTCTCTGTCTGCCGTATCACACATGCCAATGACTCAATTGCAAGGGCAAACAACAATGGTGACAGAGGGCAACCCTGCCGGGTGCCGTGTTTAATAGAGAATGGCTCAGACATTAAACCTCCCACTCAGACTCTGACCGACGAATCAGCATAAAGTATCTTCACCCATTTTATAAAGACTAGTGGCAGCCCCATGCGCTGCAGGATGTAAAACATGTAATTCCATTCGATGGAATTAAAGCTTTAGCCACATCCAGCATAACCGCTGCCGCATATAAACTTGGGTCCAGAACATGCATCATTGCAAATATGGTCCTTATGTTGTGCGATGTGGACTGCTCTGGTATAAAGCTCGATTGGTGCTGTAGGACCAGGCATGGAATAAAATGCTGGAGTTTGGTGGCAAGGATTTTGGCGAGAATTTTCGCAACAATGTTGATCAAGGAAAGTGGCAATTGGAGTCACATACGTCAGAGGGTTTTTTTTTTTTAGCAGCGTGATAATCAATGCCTGGCGAAGAGGGCAGAACACAAGCTTCATGCGCTTCAGCATACATCTCCAAAGGTATAGCGTGAGAAGATCTACAAAAGTTTTATAAAACTCTATGGTGAGACCATCTGGCCCAGGTCCCTTTGCATTTGGAAGGGCGCTTAGTGCTGCTTTTATATCCACCTCATCTATTGGCTGACTCAGGTACACCCGGTGACCATCCGCCAACCACGCACAGGTGATGTCATTTCAATATTCCTCCCCAGAGGTGTCTGGAACCTCCCTTAGAGGTTTACATTTTGACATAATAATCTCTAAACTGGTCCACTATATCCAATGGATTATAATGTTACTTTCCCTGAGAGTCGGTTATCTTATCTATGTGCTGAAGCTCTGTTCTCGCTTTAATTTTTACAGCGAGGTTACGACCCAGTCTACCCCACCTCTCCATACCTACGGGCAACATGCCTGCGTGAAACATAACATAACACATTTCTGACTCTGCTACTGTGTCATATTCTAGAGCAAATTCATTAACGCGTGAGAGTATGTCCGGGGATGAGGTTTCTATGTAGTTACGTTCTAGGGTCTTGAGTGTGGCCTCTATTTTGGCGAGGTGGGCTCTAAGATCTTTCAATATTCCAGCAGTTGTACTGATACAAACTACCCGGATCATCACCGTAAAAGGCTTCCCACAGTGTAGCGGCACTGTCCACCGTACCCATGTTAACCTCAAGGTAGTGTTCTATTGCTGTACGAATAGTATCATTATAAAGGGGTTTCAGCAATGCCTGCAGACAAAAACTCCATGTAAAGGGTCTATGCACTGATTTTGGAATCTGAAGAACCAGTTGCAATGGGTTGTGATCGGACAAGGTATGTGGATAATTAGCAACAGCAGTAACCCACTCAGCTACGCCCTCACTAAGAAGCCAGTAATCCAACAAAGACCAGCTATTATGTGCTGGTGTGGCATGTGTTCCCTCCTTGGTAGTGCGTGTTAGACCTGGCATCTTTGGCGTGGTTTCCCCCTATCTTTTTGCCTCTATTTCCTGTATTTTTGATGCTGTGCTGGATTTAGTTTTTGCTGGTTTAGATGCTCTGGGCACTTTGCCACTGCTGTTCAGTGTCAAAGTGCAAGTTTTCCCCGTGTAAATTGTTATTATGATTGGTTACAGGCGAAGATTGATACCATTCTGGCTTGGGAGCCCCCCAAGACCCAGACAGAGGTGAGAGCCTTTTTAGGTCTCCCCGGGTATTACTGACGGTTTGTCAAGGGATATGACACCATCATTGCCCCCTTGACTAAGCTGACTTCCAAGAAGCAGCCCAAGAAAGTGAATTGGACCGAAGCCTGCCAAACTGCTTTTGATGCCCTGAAGACCGCCATTAGCACAGCACCGGTGCTCAAGGCACCTGACTTCTCCAGTTAGTTCATAGTGCAGACAGACGCTTCAGAGCATGGTGTGGGAGCAGTACTCTCACAGATCACTGACAAGGGCTGGGACCAACCTGTAGCTTTCATTAGCCAGAGGCTACTCCCCAGGGAACAGAGGTGGAGTGCAATTGAATGGGAAGCTTTTGCTATGGTCTGGGCTCTGAAGAAGCTGAGGCCCTACCTGTTTGGGACTCACTTCCGGGTTAAGACAGACCACAGGCTCCTCAGATGGTTAATGCAGATGAGGGGTGAGAACCCAAAACTGTTGAGGTGGTCCATCTCCCTACAAGGAATGAACTTCACGGTGGAACACCGTCCTGGCACCGAACAAGCCAATGCTGATGGTCTGTCTAGGTTTTTCCGCCTTAGTGAAGAGAACGCCCAAGAGGGTGGGTAGTTCTCCCCACTTTCAGCTGGAGGGGACACGTGTTAAACCTGGAATCTTTGCCGTGGTTTCCCCCTATCTTTTTGCCTCAACCTCCTGTATTTTTGATGCTGTGCTGGATTTAGTTTTTGGTGGTTTAGATGCTCTGGGCACTTTGCCACTGCTGTTCAGTGTCAAAGTGCAAGTGCTCCCTGTGTAAATTGTTATTTTGATTGGTTATCCATGATTGGCATATTTGTGTCACCAAGAAGTCCCTAGTAAAGTGCACTGAGCTTTACCACTGAGCTATCACCAGCGATCCAGGGCTGGTGATTTGATAACAAATGCTACTAGTGGGCCTGCAGCACTGATTGTGCCACCCACATGAGTAACCCTAAAATGGTGTCTCAGGCCTGCCACCGCAATGCCTGTGTGTAGTCTGTGAACTGCCATGTCCTCTTTGTCAGTGTCCCCACCGGCCAGGCCTAACCCTTCCCTTTCTGTACACATTGGTCACCCCTATGGAAGGCCCAAGGTACCCTCTTGGGCAGGGTGCAGTGTATGTGAAAGGTAGAGCATGTACTTGTGCAGGTGATATGCCCTGGTAGTGAATTACAGCCATTTTTGGTTTTCACTATTGTAAGGCTATCTTGCCCCATAGGCTATCATGGGGAAAGCTGGCTACAGTGGCTACCAGCATATCTTCCCATAGGAGCAAGATAGGACATAAAAGTCTGGTATCCCTGAACTCAGAATTTAATAACACATATTTTAGGAAAGGTTGTTTTTAAATCCTGTGTTTGAGAACAGCACTTTTAGAAAGTTGCTGTTCTCTTGTCTGACCTTTCTGTGTGCCTTGGCCTGTTTGTGAATTGACGGTCTGGTTTGAGAGTGACAGAGGCTGGGAGTACCCAGGAGGTTGGCTGAGTCAGCCCTAGGCTGAATGACTGCATCTACATCATGAGTGGTGGGAGGGGATAGCACCTGGGCCTCAATAGGGCTTGACTGCCTTCGACAATGCTAGCTCCACCTCCTGCTGGGTGGAGGATGACCCTGCCCCTCTCCCTGAAAGCAAAGGAGAGGCCAGGAAAACAAAGTGCTCAAGGAACATCCAGAACTGGTTGAGACCGGGCTCAGAGCCCTCCTGTACAAAGGGATCAAATAATTTTAGGGTTATAAGTACAGGACCTCTGACTACAAAAAATTAGATCATCCGGGAAACAAGAAGGAACAGAGGTGGAGTGCAATTAAAAGGGAAGCTTTTGCTGTGGTCTTTGCTCTGGAGAAGCTGAGGCCCTACCTGTTTCGAACTCACTTTCATGTTCAGACAGACCACAGGCCCCTCAGATGGTTAATGCAGATGAGGGGTGAGAACCCAAAACTGTTGAGGTGGTCCATCTCCCTACAGGGAATGGACTTCACGGTAGAACACCGCCCTGGCACCAAACAAGCCAATGCTGATGGTCTGTCCAGGTTATTCTGCCTTAGGGAAGAGAACTCCCAAGAGGGTGGATAGTTCTCCACACTTTCAGCTGGAGGGGACACATGTTAGACCTGGCATCTTTGGCGTGGTTTCCCCCCATCTTTTTGCCTCTACCTCCTGTATTTTTGATGATGTGCTGGATTTCATTTTTGCTGGTTTAGATGCTTTGGGTACTTTGCCACAGCTGTTCAGTGTCAAAGTGCAAGTGCTCCCTGTGTAAATTGTTATTATGATTGGTTATCCTTGATTGGCATATTTGGGTCACCAAGAAGTCCCTATTAAAGTGCACTGAGTGTGCCAGGGCTGGTGATAACAAATGCTACTAGTGGGCCTGCAGCAATGATTGTGCCACCCACATGAGTAGCCCTAAAATGTTGTCTCAGGCCTGTCACCGCAGTGCCTGTGTGCTGTCTGTGAACTGCCATATCCTCCTGGTCAGTGTCCCCTCTGGCTAGTCTTAACCCTTCCCTTTCTGTACACATTGGTCACCCCTATGGAAGGCCTAAGGTGCCCCCTTGGGCAGGGTGCAGTAGAGCATGTACTTGTGCAGGTGACAGGCTCTGGTAGTGAATTACAGCATTTTAGTTTTTCACTATTGTAAGGCTATCTTGCCCCATAGGCTATCATGGGGAATGCTGGCTACAGTGGCTACCAGAATATTTTCCCATAGGAGCAAGATAGGACATAAAAGTCTGGTATCCCTGAACTCAGAATTTAATAACACATCTTTTAGTTTATCATAAGATATTGAGGCTGGCACAACGTCCCTGCGGGCGGCCTGCACCACTGGGGTGTAGTCCGGGAAGAAGGACAGATTGTTACCCTTATGAGTAATGAGACTCTTGGCTCTTGCTTCTCGAAGAATAGCATCCCTGTTCACATAATTTAGGAGGCGTGCAATGATCGGGTTCGGCGGCGCGCCCAGTTTTAAACGGGGGCCAAGCAATCGATGAGCTCTTTCAACTATCATGACCGGTGAGAGCATGGAGCCAAACAATTCACGCAACAGGTTGTCGATGAAGGGCTCCATCTTTGACATGGCTGTAGATTCTGGAACGCTGATTATGCGAAGGTTGTTCTAAATCTTAATTTTTCGCTTTTATTACCTCCAGCACTTTTTCCATGTTTAGGATCTGTGTCCTGGATTCAGCCTGAGAGTCCTGGGTGTCAGACAACCTGTTCTCAAGTACATCCAGTTGGGTCTCATGGGTGTCTACTTTTTTTTTTACTGTGTCCAGTCCGGATGTAAGCGCATCAATCTTATAATCAATAGTTTTAAGTCCGAAACCGCACCACTAATAGTATAGATCGCATGTCTTCCTCTGGATTGTCTGCAAGTGGCCCCTGAGTAACAGCCTGCTCCGATGTGGAATCCATTGTTGCTTGTTTTGTTTACTTTCGAATGGGATCTTGGGTTGCTTGGGGTCCGTCTTTCCCATGATACAATGGTAGAACTGGCGCCAACAGCCGTGTTACTTCCTATACTGTGCTCACGCTGCGCCAGACCTTGTCACCAAGCACAATCCCAAATCTGACCCCTGTCTGCAAACTTTCACAGGCAGGGCTATGCAGCTTCACCCCAAACAGTTTGACTCCTCTTCTTCTCGTGTACCAGTAGATTTTAGTTCAGCAGCAGGAATTGAGTCTTTATATGTGACCCCAGCGTTTTCTCCTATGACCTGCTGCGGCATTGGGTCAACAAGATTGTGACACCACAACCAGAAGCGGCAGCTTCACCAACTCGCTCCCCTAGTCTCTCTTGACTTTTAATCACCTTTATGAGGGGGGCCTTCAGTGCCCAAACCGGTTTCATAGACTTTGTCAGGCAAGCAGCGTATATTTGTGCTTTTTACTGAGCTAACAGATAGAGGCACAGTCCGGTTTCACCCCAGCCACACGCCTCTCAGAGCTGTAACATTAGGGGTCCAGTCCGACCCTCCAGACAAGGACAGGAGACCCAGCAGGCCCGCACGCAGCCTAACTATCCCCTGTGATATTTCACTGTGGGAGCCAGACATCGCCCACAGCCCTCTTGCTTTCAGCCCCCCACACCATACAGTACCGACAGTATCACCCCTGTGGGAGGAGAGCAGACGTGGCCCTGGGGCTCAGAGACAACCGGCCCGCGCCACTAAACTCTGGCCCCACAAGCAATACTGCCCGATGAGGCCAAGGCAGCGCTACGCTGGTCCGCTCAGCCCCGACCCAGCAAGCAGTCCCCACTGCACTCACCTTGTCTCCGCAGGCTCTGGGGCAGCCGCCTCACTCTCCAGCTATCCTCTACTGCCTTAATCCGCCTGGACACTGCACTCCGCGGAGTCTCAATGCACCTTGTTGCTCCGATGACGTGCAGTAGTATACACTCTCCGACCGCCAGGGCCCGACTGGGCGATCCACCGCCCTCTCCGCCTTTCTCTTCTCTGGTAGTTACGGGCACGTCACCAGCCCTCGCAGCCTTCCTCAGCTCGATGTGGAGCCATACTCATATGAGGCGGCCGGTTTGTCACCTCCCCCTCCTTTCAGGAGCGAGCAGCAGTCGGAAGTGTCTCACAGTCCAGCGGCCATTTTCTCATGCCTCACCGCACTTCGCTGCCTTCTGATACTGCAGGTTCCCGCTGTTATCGGGTAGGCAAATTTCAGCTGGGTGCCCCAGACAGGACCAGCTTTCGGTACGATGAATGGCAGCTATCTCAGTCGTGTTTTTCGGATAGTATTAGCCGGATTGTGGAGCCTGGCCTGCGGAGATCCTTCACCAGGCAGCCATTCCGTAACACGCCATAGCCAAGCCTCAACTTAGGGGGAGATTTACAAGCATTTTTCGGTGGGTTTGCATCACAAAAGTTATGCTAACCAGGACAAAATGTTTTCTGCTATTTACTTTCCAGCGCAAAACTTGTTTTCCACTGGATAGTACCCTCAAAGTAGTGCAAAGCCGTGTGAGCCACTGCTTTCTATTACTTAGCACCAAGGGGGTGTTACATGGATGGAACATGGGTGTTCCCATGCAGCCATCCATGCCTTTTGACGTATAACCCTATTTACAAAGATTTGTAGACACGGTTTTCCGCCAAAAGTTAACGCCCCTTCAAAGGAGGCACTAACAGGAGAAATGCTTTTTCCAACTTTACATGCGTGCTGCACTGTGCAACATACATACAAAGTGGGAAAAGCTTTCTATTGTGTCTAGGCATAGTATTTTGTACAAAAAGGGTACTCTTTCTGTACAAAACCTATGCCAGACTCATGCTTATACCCTAGCACTATGTGGCTAAGGTGTGTGCATGGTGCACAAACACTGAATCAGCGCCGGCGAAAGGGAAAGGGGAAAAAAACGCTATATGTCTGAAGATACGGCTCCCTCCCCGTCGTGCAAGGGAACGCAGCCATGCTGCAGCTGTGCTGCCTTGCGTGACTCTTTTGTAAATCTCCACCTTAGCATTTTATCTTTTTGTTTTATTGTGTATGATCTGTTTGTAATTTGTTTTTTACTTTGGGTTTTTATGGTCCTTTTGACCAAATACAAATTCTTTGATGATGTTGGTATCCAGGAGTTTTTTTGTTTTTAATGTCTGCATGGTTGGTTTGCTTATGATAGTCGACAGGTTATGGAACCTGAAGTGCCCAAGAACAGCCTCAAGCTCTTCCTTGTTAATACCGGTAAGAGCCAAGTGCCAGCCCAATATGAAATTCTCGGGTCAAATACTCCTGACACCTTTTAGCATAGACTGAAATGTCTCTATTTTGTAAAAGGTGAAACATTATGAAGAAGCTGAATGATAACTACAGGACAAATTCATCTCAGCAAGCCAAAGTTTTCCATTTGAGGTCACTTAACTCTTGCTTACTCTTGTTGGACTACTGAGCACTCCAACTAGTTATTATTGAAATGTGACCTTTAATATTTACTCCTGCCAACATAGCCGACGAACTGATGAAGAGCTATCAGTATATAAACAAGAGATAAATTGTCTCATTCTGAGTATTGGGATAGTTTTATTATAACTGGTTATAAGGCGCAGAATTGTCGATCAGTCAAAAACATTGCACAGGCAAAAAATTTAGTAATGGGGATGTCATGTGGACAAATTTGTTACTAATACCTTTGTGCAGATCATGCCTTCTGGAACTGTGGACAACCTGGAATCAGATGCAGAATCCAATATGATTCCAAGATGAACTGTCAATCAAATTATAAATGGAGAAGCATAGCCATAGGGAACGGTTGATTTCTAAGACAAAAAAGCATTATGATGTCAGTAAAGAAGTCATGAGGTTTTGTTCTTTATAGGACACAACATCAAGATGCAGTTACTATCCACTTACCTACTACCTTTCCAATGAGCTCTTGACAGTATACTTGATTTGCCCCCATATAGTGCTCCACTGCCTTTTGTCTAGGCTTGAACTATACAACGGATCACTGACATAATATCTATTGCACAAATATAGAATAACCACAATATCGAGGAAAAAATATAGAATGCAAAAATATCGAATTCCTATCTCCAAACAGGTAAGTACAAAAATATCGTTGTAAAAAATATAGTTAGTCAAAATATCGATTTTTTTAATGTCCTAAAAGTAATTGAAAATGAATGAAATAAGACTATAGTTAACTTAAACATACTTAAAATACTTAAAGAACCTTAACATTAATAAATAAAATAATGTAAGTAAAAAAAATAAACATACAATTTGATTTTTTAATACATATATATATATATAAATGAACGTAGTATTAATAAAAAATATACAATATTTTTACCGTAGGATAGCGGGAGGGTAAAATGTACTATTACCACTCCAGTGAGTGCAACAGTAGAGAAAGCGTTGGATAGCGTAGGGGTAAAAATTACTATTTCCACTCCAGTGATTGCAACAGTAGGGAAAGTGTTGGATAGCGGTAGGGTAAAGATTACTATTCCCACTCCAGAGAGTGCAACAGTAGGGAAAGCGTTGGATAGCGTAGGGGTAAAAATTACTATTCCCACTCCAGAGAGTGCAACAGTAGGGAAAGCGTTGGATAGCGTAGGGGTAAAAAATACTATTCCCACTCCAGAGAGTGCAACAGTAGGGAAAGCGTTGGATAGCGGGAGGGTAAAAATTACTATTCCCACTCCAAAGAGTGCAACAATAGAGAAAGCGTTGGATAGCGTAGAGGTAAAAATTACTATTCCCACTCCAGATAGTGCAACAGTAGGGAAAGCGTTGGATAGGGGAAGGGTAAGAATTACTATTCCCACTCCAAGGAGTGCAACAGTAGGGAAAGCGTTGGGTAGCGTAGGGGTAGAAATTACTATTCCCACTCCAGAGAGTGCAACAGTAGGGAAAGTGTTGAATATTAAGATGGTAAAAATTACTATTCCCACTCCAGTGAGTGCAACAGTAGGGAAAGCGTTGGATAGCATAGGGGTAAAAATTACTATACCCACTCCGGAGATTGCAACAGTAGGGAAAGCGTTGGATAGCATAGGGGTAAAAATTACTATTCCCACTCCACTGAGTGCAACAGTAGGGAAAGCATTGGATAACGTAGGGGTAAAAATTACTATTCCCACTCCAGAGAGTGCAACAGTAGGGAAAGCGTTGGATAGTGGGAGGGTAAAAATTACTATTCCCACTCCAGTGAGTGCAACAGTAGGGAAAGCGTTAGATAGGGGGAGGGTAAGAATTACTATTCCCACTCCAAGGAGTGCAACAGTAGGGAGAGCATTGGATAGCGTACGGGTGAAAATTACTATTCCCACTCCAGTGAATGCAACAGTATGGAAAGCGTTAGATAGGGGGAGGGTAAGAATTACTATTCCCACTCCAAGGAGCACAACAGTAGGGAGAGCATTGGATAGCGTACGGGTGAAAATTACTATTCCCACTCCAGTGAATGCAACAGTATGGAAAGCATTGGAAAGCGGGAGGGTAAAAATTACTATTCCCACTGCAGAGAGTGCAACAGTAGGGAAAGCGTTAGATAGCGTAAAGGGTAAAAATTACTATTCCCACTTCAGTGATTGCAACAGTAGGGAAAGCGTTGGATAGCGTAGGGGTAAACATTACTATTCCCACTCCAGTGAGAGCAACAGTAGGGAAAGCGTTGGATAGTATAGGGGTAAAAATTACTATTCCCACTCCAGTGAGTGCAACATGAGGGAAAGCGTTGGATAGCGTAGGGGTAAAAATTACTATTCCCACTCCAGTGAGTGCAACAGTAGGGAAAGCGTTGGTTAGCGTAGGGGTAAAAATTACTATTCCCACTCCAGTGAGTGCAACAGTAGGGAAAGCGTTGGATAGCGGGAGGGTAAAAATTACTATTCCCACTTCAGGGAGTGCAACAGTAGGGGAAGAGTTGGATAGCGTAGGAGTAAAAAATACTATTCCCATTACCACTCCAGAGAGTGCAACAGTAGGGAAAGTGTTGGATAGCATAGGAGTATAAATTACTATTCCCACTCCAGTGAGTTTAACAGTAGGGAAAGTAATGACTTAATATATTACTAAAAATAAATTAAATATCAATACCAATAAAACATTAATTACAAATAATTTCCAATTTAATATATTATAATAATTAGTTAATTAGAAATACAAATAAATATTAGGTATTAAAAATCAATTACCTATTCATAATTAATTAACGACTAATTATTTTCAATAACAAAAACGAATTATTAATAAAAATGAATACCAATTAATAATTAATTAACAGTAAATTAATGATCAATACAAAAAAAGTATTTTTAATATGTAATTAATTACAATTACATTACTTCCCAGCGTATTCCCCTATAAACCCAGAACCTGCTACGGAAAATAAATTAATACAGTTATCATAATTATCAAATAATTAATTAATGCAAATGAATTACCAATTAATACAAATTAATTGCCAATTAAAAATGTATTAACAATAAATTAAAAATCAATACCAATAAATATATAAAAAATATTTACTTAATCACAATTAAATTACTTCCCACCCTATTCCCCTATAAACCCACAACCCGCTACAGAAAATAAATTAATTCAATTAACATAATTATCAATTAATCAATTACTAAAAATTAATTACCAATTAATAAAAATTAATTACCAATTAAAAATCTATTAACAGTAAATTAAACATCAATACTAATACATAAATAAAAAATATTTATTTGATTACAATTAAATTACTTCCCACCCTATTCCCCTATAAACCCACAACCCGCTACAGAAAATAAATTAATACAATTAACATAATTATCAATTAATCAATTAATAAAAATTAATTTCCAATTAATACAACTTAATTACCAATTAAAAATTATTTAACAATAATTCAAAATGAATACCAATAAATGATATATATTTATTTTTTAATTAATTACAAATAAATTACTTCCCACCCTATTCCCCTATAAACCCACAACCCGCTACAGAACTAAATTACGCTAAAATTAAATAACATAAAATTCATTACTTAAAAAAAATTAAACATACATTACAAAAATAATATACACTTTTCACACATACACTAACATACAAAACACTTAAAAAAATCGATATTATTAAAAATTCAATATATTTAATACCTATATTATATACTTTGATATTTTGACTTCGATATTTTGACAATCGATTTTCCTTACCTTCAATTCGATATTTTTAACAACTAAATTGTGTCCATTCAATATTTTGTCCATTCTATATTTTTAATTTGATATTATGTCCATTCTATATTTTTACTTCGATATTATGTCTTGTTACCCTATACAACTACTACTCAAATACATACATATACGTGAAGAGGCACCTAGAGTTAGAAAATCACAGATTATTGACAGTTACCCATCTACAATTTTATGTTCTCCATTTCCCCATGAATCATCTCAAGAGGGTGCAATAGAGACATGCCACCTATTCCACCTCTTCACTTGGCTCTCTGTACACCCAGGGAAGAACATGAAAGCAACTGATTGTCCAGTGGGATCACAGTATAAACAAGCATTTGCAATGCAATTGGTTTCGCCTATGGGACTTTCTATGTATTTACCTATGCAGCACGTTATTGTGGGTAAGGCAACATTTACTGTTTTAATGTGCATGAAGCAGGGAAAGGGTGCAGTACTACAGGCTCCCATCCCGTGATTCTGGATAAATCATGTAATCTGCCCGTGCCTACAAAAGCAAAATAAAGGTGACCTTGTGTAGTGCAACTTGTGTGCTTATATAGCGCTCCAAAAACCTTGAGGCAAATTTGAGCTATATTTAAACAAAACTGCAAAAAATTATAATATACAAATTTTTGTCCACTATCTCTTTTTGTCTTCCTTTAATTTATTAATTTTTTCATATTGGGTGCGGAACACAATCCTTTGGCATTTTACAATTCTTTTTTGTCCACTGACCAGCAGAGGAAATCCATCAAAGCGAGTGGAAGTTGTTTGTGATTGTTAAACGTCTTTGAGAGATGGCTGTCTTAGGCTCACAACAACACAGTAAATAAAAGACAGTGAGGCATATTTACAATAACTGGCGCATCCCTGCAAATCAGCAGGATTGCACCAGTTATTGTGCGCCACAGCTCTGCCATCATAAATGCGTCGCATTCACAGTGCTGCTCACCATGGGGCAAACACGGCACAGATATGTCGTAAAATGGCGCATTGTAGGAGTTGCATCGCAAACGCGACGCAGCTCCACCAATGTCTGGTGGCCCTATCTAGTTAATGCTGCGTCAATCCTTACGCTTGCTTCAGGCAGGCGCAGGGTTTTGACGCAGCATGGGCCTAAAAGTGACTGAGTGAAATCTTGTAGATTTCACTCAGCCACTTTTAGGAGGCGTTCCTGCGCCGGGACGCCCCCCCCCTGCGCAGGAACGCCTACATGTGGTGCAAGGCTTTCCAACGTGCCGCATCTCCCAGATGCGTCATGTTGTAAGTACCCCGCACCATGGCGCAGGATTTGCGCCGCCGCTGCGTCACAAAAGTGACTCAATGTCAGCGTAAATGAGGCACAAGGGGCTTGTAAATCTGCCCCATAATGTTTTCGACTGTAACTGTGATTGATGTTTTGCTTGGTACACACTAAACTAAACAGTGGTAATCCTCGATCTACACCCCAAATCTGAGAACAGAGCCATGCGCCATCTCCTACAGACGATGCCAGGCCCTGAAGTGCAGGGAAGAAAACCACGTTCCATTTGGTGAAAGCACGGTTCATTATAAGCTAAAAGCAAACACACAAGCAGTGCACACTCTCGCATGGACACCCTGCACGACCCCAGAGTGAGAGTAATAGAACACCACACCATTATAGAGTGTAACGTCCAGGGCACAAGTCCTATAAAAAGAAGTGAGGGGACTGACCAAGTTAGACCCTATGCAAGTGACCTCATGATGCGTGCCATCACAGCACATGACTTTACAACATAGTGCTTTAAAAGAAATAAAAGTGGTATTTAAATTATTTGTGTAAAAACTGGGACAGACCATCCCATCTGAGTCTTACAGTGTCTGCACTTATATACAGGAACAGAACAAAGGCAAAAGCATGCATCTCTTAATTAACTGTGAAGCGATCGTAAACTTTGTGCCTTTGTTTCCTTCTGTGGCATTTACATTTGGGTGAGGTTCTAGGCCGCCTCCAGTCAAGATGTTCAAACAAAAGGAGGCCTGGTGGTCCCTTAACTTCAGGGTGGCTGGAGGTAAAAAAAAAACCCTAGCTGCCTGGACTTTGCTGCTGGAAATGGAAAGCAGACAATGTGTAGGAGCTGCTGAACAGTTCCCGGTGTCTTACACCAGGACAAGTTCCGCATATTTCTGTGGGGCCCAAATTCTTGGCAGGGGGAACGTCGTCCACCCTATGAAAATATTTGGTGGACGCCGTGTACCTGCGTGTACCCCCAGACTCGTGCCCTGGTGACGTCACAGTGCACTACCAGCAAAATAGACGCGGTAGGGCAGGAATTGAGCTAGACAGCTATCTCACTCCATGTGACTTGATTGCATGGTGCCACATTTCACCGCTGCAGACTAATAGTATAATTCAGTAATAATCACCAAATGGGAATGAGCTGCCATTTTACACAATATTACCCTGGTATTACCCCCACCTAGCGCCGATTACTGCCATTAAAAACTATCAACGTTTGGAGAGAGAATGTGGCGTAACATTCAAAGCTGCCGACTTTGTAGCTGGGGAACCGGATTCGAGTCTCAGCGTCCTGAACTGGGTAAAAAAAAAAAAAATATATGATGATTATGTGTTAACAAAATAAAACAATGTAAAAATGGAACATTTCTGCCACAACATCTCTTTATCTTACTTTAATTTATTCACGTTTACTTATCGAGCCAAGTGCCGGCTTGTACAGACGATGTCAGGCCCTAAAGTGGAGGGAAGATAACAACGCTTCATACTGTGAAAACACAGTTTACTAGAAGCTAATATAAAACACCTGAGCAGTGCACTCTATTGTGTGGAGACCCTGCACGACCCCTGAGTGAGGTTAACCATATAATTCAATAATGAAACACAAAAGAGAAGACCAGGTCAAGGTGGTGTTTAAGCTATACTAGTGTCTAACCATATAATTCAGCAGTAAACACCAAAAGGGGGTGTGATGCCAATAAAAAATGCATGGGCCGGGATTAAGTTTAAGAAATTGGCACTGCGGGAGGCGTTCTCTTATATAAGGATATTATGGACTGGTATTGCCCCTACTTACACTCGACTCCAGGAGGAAATGCAGGCTTCAGGCACACTTATAGACGTTATGTAATGTGTGAAGTGCTCTTCTTCTAACACAACAGTGCCTCCCAGGATTTTATGGCCTCATTGGCTTACCCGAAACGTCTGAGCCAGGTGAGCGTGCCGCTACCTGCCCAGGGTCACATCTAGTTATGTAGAGCTGTCGCGGACATCGGCACATATACATATTTTAAATATAATTAGAAATTAATTTACATCTCAACAAAATATAATGAAAGGGATATAGAATGAGAAAGAAGCATTTGCAATGCAATAGGACTCTCATTAACGCGAGACCTATTGCATTGCAAACAGGAGATTGGGCGGGTGAGAAGGTACAAACAACGGGAGCGGGGGGAGCCGAGAAGGCAGGTACTGCAGGAGGGGGAGGCACAGGAAGAAAATAGTGCTCACCATATAAATAAAACATACTGTGCAACACTCGAAGTAAAGGGGCCAGTAGCCATGACAACATGCCCATCATAAGGAGCGACTAACAAGCCTAAAACCAATCAGAAGGCAGCAATTAGGAACTAAGCCAATGAAAAAGATGGGCCAAGAGTGGGCGGATCTTCAACGGAGCTTCCACTCCATACTGAATACTGCATACCTCGCAAAGCGAGCAGCGCATGCGCACTGCCGCTATAGGCACGACCTAAAAATCAACTTTTGGATTTACCTGCTATGATGTCAGAGCTGTAAATATCCACATTCTAGGACCCATGCTAAATGCTTCCTTTTGACACTACCTACAAAATATACTCTGCTGCACGCATTTAATGTCATCAAAGGTGAGCTAATATGAAAATTGCATAACCTGCTGTTAGAAAAACACATTTCTCAGTGGAGATATGGCATTGTCATATCTCACTGCATGTTATTGTATTTTTCCAGCAGCACTAGAATATCGTATAGAAAATATTTTTTGATGGTGATTTAAGACAGAAGCTTTTATCTGTGTACAAGCAGGACATAAAAAGTGTGTTTTAGATTAAATGCATTTTAAAAGTTTTTAGAAGGTTTATAATAATAACTTGAAGATGTCGGATTAGTTGACATTGTGAAGCTAGTATCAAAAACGAAAAATATGATGAAATGTAACTGTGATAATATGTTGAGAGAGAATTATTCATGCAATCAAAATGATATTTAAAATATCAATACAAGATGTAGAAAAATTCAATACTGATCTGCTATAGAACTTCTCATCATAATGGTACTCTGTAATGTTATTTTAATTTGTAGTGCGCACGGATATTCACGAGTGTCCCAGCGCGAAGCAAAAAAAGAAAAAGGGTGAGGGTATCTGTTTAAGCAAAAAGATGATTTTTCAAGTTTTTCTTAAATACCACTGGGTCCTGAATTTTGCGAAGGGCAAGGGGCAGTGCGTTCCAAGCAACAGTGGCCTTCCTTGCCAACGAGCTGCCTCCTAGCCTTTGGTATTTGAATCGAGGAACCTGAGTAAGGCGAAGGGACGTAGAGCTCAACTGTCTAGATGGAACATAGAAAGAGAACCATTTTTGTAGATAGAACGGACCAAGGCCATGCAGGGCTCGGTGGGCTGAAACCAACGATTTGCACTTCACCCGATCCGCCATGGGGAGCCAATGCAATGAGTGCAGATGATGTTGCACACTGTTCCTGGTGGAGATGCACAAAAGAAGTCTGGCTGCTACATTTTGAACCACCTGGAGCTTTTTCAGCAAGTAGCCTGGAATGCCATTGTAGAGCATTGGCATATTCTAGCCGGGACAGAATGAGTGCACAGGTGAACGTTTCTCTCGCAGCCTCGGGAAGGAGAGGGAAGAACCACCTCAGAGTCTTGAGGAGACCAAAACAATTGCCGGACAGCTTCTTGATATGGTTGAGAAAGAGAGGCTCTCGTCAAACCACCCCCCCAAATTCTTGGCAGGCTTTCCTACAGAGGTGGGCAAGGGGAACTCAGGAGGGAAAAGAGATTCCCGGAAGTTAGGTGGGAATTTTCTAAGGAGGAGAATCTCTGACTTCTCCTCATTATACTTTAATTGCGCAGCCACTAACCATTTAAAAATGGATGAAAGACAGTGGTGGACCGAGGAGACTGATTCATGGTTATCGTCCCAAGTAAATAGCAGCTGGGTGTCATCAGCATAGGTCATCACCTTGACCCACAGGCTCTCGGCCGGATAGACTAAAGGTGTCTGTCAGATAAATGTTAAAGAGAATGGGGCTAAGGGGAGACCCCTGGCGAACTCCCATGGTCACAGACTGTAGAGAGGAAGTGGATGGAAAAATCCAAATCTGCTGAGCCCGACCTTCCAAGAAGTATCTAAGCCAGTTCCAGGCAGTACCCAACATACCGATCTTGGTAAGTTGCTACAGGAAAAGAGAGTGTGGGACCGTGCCGAATGCCGCTGAGAGGTCAATCAAAGTTAATGCTGTCCTCCCGCCAGCATCCAGAAACTCCCGAATGGCATCCATGACCTCCACCAGGACCGATTCGGTGCTGTGGGAAGCCCGAAACCCAGACTGTGCTGGATGCAGAATACCCTCCCTCTCAACAAACGCGTTGAGTTGTTTGTTGACAACCTTCTCGCACACTTTGGCCAGGCCAGGCAGGAGAGAAATGGGCCGGTAGTTCCCTGGAATGAGAGGGTCTAGTGACAGCTTTTTAAAACAGGCAGAATCCTGGCCAGCTTCCAGGCCACTGGGGCACTGGCAGTCTGGAGAGACAAATTAATGATGCTGTTCTCCTCTACATTAATCGTCTCTGCTGCTGCTGCTAGCAATCTAGCAGGACAAGGAACTGAGGGTGAGCCATATTTTAAACTCTTAAAAACTTTAAGAGGGTCAGCCAAGTGCACCGGCTTGAAAGCATCCAAGCAAAGTTCAACGCTAGTAGGTGAAGGTAAAACATTTGCTACAGTCCCATTGTCACTGGGCAAAAAAGCCACCTGAATAGTGTGGATCTTTTCCAGGAAGAAATTCGAGAGAGTATCGCACCAGGTGACTGAGGAAAAAGACACGCTAACTTGGGCCAAAGGAGCTGTAAAGCTCTGAACAATCACAAAAAAATTCTTAACATTGTTTTTAGCAGAGTCGATACGGTTTGATTATTATAACAGTGCATATGATTTTGGGAAGGGGAGCAAAAGAGGAGAGAGGGTAATTAATAAATGGACATGAAAACAAGAAATTAAGTAGGCCAGAGCTTTGACAATTGTTTCATAGGTCACTTTAAAGAAACTCATTCTATTCCTTTACATACAATTTGCTGGGTGCTCAGCACAGTTTGAACCGCTTGGGCCATCCGCTAAACAGCTGCGCTGGCTCATTTCATGAGTCGAGCTCCTGGGGCCGTATCATTATTGAGTGCGCTGGCTCAAAGATCATAAATGCAACTCAGAATTTATCTGAGTTAATGCATGAACTTTAGACAGATCAAACTGGGAATGATAAGCAACAATTATTCTTTGTTCTGTAAAAAGGTCTTGTATTATCTTGAATGTGTGAGCGATAGAGGCCTCAGACCTAAAACACACGAGCTCTGATCTGCCCTGAGCTGGTACCGCTTATCACCATACTGACCAGTTTATATAAAATTGCACTAAAGTGCATTAATTTATCTGATATTTCTCGAGTAAGAACTTTATTTTCAGGTGAGATATTTCTGTTTACTAAGTGTTGTTTCTGAGCTGAGCTGTACAAAATCATGCACTAACTTGGAACAATATCAGATAAAAATGAATGATTTAGACAGTACCAGCCGCTCAACTCTTCTCCGAATAAGGGCAACTGTACATGATATGGACCCTGTGCTTTGACTTTACAGAAGCGACATATGATGCACCCACCCAAAGGTGAACCCTTCTTTGCATAAAATAATTACTCATAAAAGAAGGAACAACTCACTTCACTTGTCTCATTATAAAAACCTACATAGACCAGTCCTCTCAAGGGACGCTTAGAGATCATACTAAGGGTAGTTTGCAATATTTGTTGCACAATTGGAATCTATGGGACAGTCAAAGAGAGGCTATGTATGCTCTAATAGGGGTAGCTTCAACCCATGGAAGGAAAGAGTGCCAATATCCTTTGACAAAGACAGGCTACAGGCACAGAACCAGTGCCACACTGTCAGGATATGTGCCAACCAAACTTCATCTTAATTTTGATGAGAGTCCGAGGGGCACTGCCAGTGTGGATTGCATAAACCCTTGTGTGCAGCCTCAGATATCAACAGTAGGTAAAGGGGGCGGGTGTTAGATGATCTGCTCTTCCCATCTAATACACTCTAAGCACTTGGTGGTTGACCTTTTTCTGTGGAAGAGCCTACTAACCTGCAAGTCATCCACAGTAAACTCATGCTAAATGGACTACACCTGTTACCACCAGTATCATATTTTAAGATAGGGCCTCTACTATGCAGCAAGGGTAAGAGGCACTTGACTGGTTACACGTGAAAATATGTGCACATGTGTGTGCACACATGTGAGAGCTGTTCATGGGAGACTCCTGTGGTGTTTAGCCCTGTACTGTGCACAGGTAGCCTGATGCAGATGGGACTCTGCATGATTGGGTATTGACCTGGAGCAGGCCTCATAATGATAGTGTACACTCATAGGGAAAGTCAGTGTGGTATACTGTCTTGTCTGCAGTGACACTCCATTACGGGGTGAGCTTCCTTAGAGTGCAGCTTTGCTTCCCTCTAGCCTGCAGAGACCAGAAAAATGTCAAATTAGGGTGTAACCTGTATGGGAAAATCAATTCTGCAAGTTCCAAAAAGATATTTGAAACAGCTAATGGGTCACCCAGGAATGTCATATTTCTCCAACTCTGCTCAGGATCACAGCCCAGGACTTTTGTCAACCTGCCGTGCTAAGGTAATTACATTCCCCTCCAGTGGCAGGAACAAAGGCCTCCCACGCAAATGAAGAAATTAACAGTACTTGACTCAGCTCTTGAGGAGGGAAGGTTTGGGGATGAAGGTTCTGCATCAATCAATCAGCTGTCACACTGTGCCAGGGATGGGCCTGCCCAAGACCACTAAGCAAAGGTGGGAGCTCAGGTCTCTGGAACCAACACAGGATGGGGCTTCCTTTGAGGATTTGTTGGCAAAGGCCCTGACAGTGATGTCAGCAAGAGGCAGAGTTGAGGCCCTAGAGCAGATGTGACAATAGACTCCTGGGTGACACCATTTAGAAATGACCCGCAGGCTGTGCAGTAGGGTTGCAAAAGGGACAGAGATGTGATGAGGCACCCCCAGGATAGGCTTGATGTGCCTCCCTTTTGAAAGCTATCAATACATTTAAAATATCCTGCGCAAGAGGGAGAGCTCTCTCTCTCTTGGTTGTGATTTTCTGGAGGCAGCCACAATGGACAATTGGGAGGAAGAACACCCAGATGCCAACTTGACTAAGGACTCTAAATTCAGTTGACCACAGGGACAGTGAGGCTCACCCCAAGACCAGGGAAGTTGGTCCCCTTGCACCCCCTGAGGACTAGTTGGGAGAAAGACTGGGCTTCCGTGCCAAGTAGAAGAGATGATCCACAGGATACCAAGGACAAAAGCTGGTGCTGGTGCTGGCGCAGTGAGCCAGTGGACACAGCTCCCTACAAAGATCACTGCCTTAGAGGCCAGGAGGCATCAGGAAAGTTCTCTGGATGGCTTTGACTCACCACCAGGAGCACAATGAACACAAAAGCATGCAAAACTGTCCAATGGTGCCCAATGTATGGGCAAGAGAAGAATTTGAACTTTGACCCCTACAATTTCGGGCACCCCATGGTAGTCGCGAGGGAGGAAGTGGCATTGCACTTCTCCCAGTTAGGAGAGGGAAGGAGGGTCCAAGGACCCCATCACTGGGACTTCTGGAGGAAGGAGGGGCTGGCGGAGCCCTGCCTCACTCCACTGAGTAGTAGCTGGCATGCCCCTCATGTCTGTGGGGAGCGGGAGGCCGCCACCACCATCAGTGCCTTGTCCATAAGAGCTGGCAGGGCAGAAGAGACCTGCTGGCTCCTACAGCAGCACAGAAGAGTGCTGGGCATGTGGGGAGATGGTGGGAGAAGCCATGGGTGGGCTCCTTGCTCTGCCCAATCATCGCTAGTGTGTGGGGTGCCCGTGTGGGCCCCCCAAATAAAATTAAAAGAATGAACAAAGCCACATGGGGAAAAACAGAAGAAAAAAAGACAGCTGCTCACCAGGGTACTGATGGATTATTCATTGCTGCAGGAGGAGCACCCCACAATGCCCTCCGTGGCTTAGCAATTCAACACATTTTCTCACCTTGTGGTGGCCTGAGGACGGCAGAGCCATCACCAACAAGGCTCAAAAGAGTGGTGGAGGGATGCAGTCTTCCCTCAGAGGATTTAAGAAGTACTAACACTAAGGGGCCTATTAGGATGGCGGACGGACCTGCGTCCGTCCGCCACCCCAGAGGAGGAGGGACTGTCCGCAGGGGCAGCGGCGGTCCCTGAGTGCTAATTAGGATGTGACCGCCACCCTGGCGCTCACATCCTGTATTTTTAACATTGCGGCGGGAGCTGCTTGAAGCAGCACACGCCGCAATGTTTAAAAAATGCATGTTTACCTTTGCATGCAAGAAGCTGCAGGCACCTCGTGGTGCTTGCCGCTTCATGCACGCAAAGGCATGGGGGTACCTTAGGTACCTCCCATGTGCAGCCCCCAACCCCCCCCCCCCCCCCTTCACCCCTGGGGGCCCGCAACGGGCCCCCGAAGACAACACTGTATGCTTTTCCACGGGAAAAATGCCGCCGTGGAAAGGCACAGGACCGCCGCTATCCTAATATGGCTGGCGGTGTCGGATAGACACCACCAGCAAAGTTAGAGATTTTCCGCCGTGGTCGGAAGGCGACCGTGGCGGAAAAGCGGCGGTTGGAAAATAGATTCCCCAGCCATCCTAATCTGGCGGGGAGTCTTTTTCCAGTCCGCAGCGGATAATCCGCATCCTCTGGGCCGGCGGTGGCTTCCGCCGGCCCGGAGGATGCGGATTATTCGCAATCATAATCGGCCCCTAAGTTTGGTGGGACTGAAAAAGGATAATCAACCCATGATTTTCCCAACATTTTGAAGCATTCCCAAGATTAGTGCATGCGCTCTTCAGCTGCGAGTGCAGAGCCCTCAAGGGATGAAGTTTATAGATGCAAATACTGTGGCCTTAATGTGGTTAAAGAGAGTACATGGTGTACAGAGCCTTCTATGGGTGACATTTATGGTTGCATATGGTTTGTGATCAAAAGCACACAGATCTATGAGAGAGGCCTATTTAAATCTGTAAATGCTTTATTGAAATAATGATGCATATTTAATTTCTGTAAATGTTTTATTGAAATAATAATGCTGACAACAATTTGTGATCAAAGTACATCACTATATTATCATTAATAAGTGGCTTCAAATGGGGTGTTAGAAATGGGGTCTTTAGTTGGCAAAGATAATCACCCTGTCCAATTAAGGACCACCACTTTAATCAGGGTAAGCTAGTTGCACATTTAGAGATAACCTATTCCTACCCTCTGGTAGCTTGGCACCTAGTAATCAGGCTTATTTAAAGAGGCAATGTGTGATGTATTTGTGCAACACACACCCACCCACACACACAGTAACACAACAAAAACACCACAAAAAGAGTTGACACAGGTTTAGAAAAATGGACAATACTTTTATTAAATCAAGACCAAAACATCAAAAACTCAATAACTATAACAGGAGTTTTGTATTTTTAAAATTTAATGAAAATATAGTGTTTCGAATTATAAAGCACCAACCTGGGATATCTAGATAAGGGAACATCCAAAGTTCAGGGTGACTGCGATGGAGCACAGGCCGGCTAAAGGACTCACCCAGGTCCCTCTAAAAAAATTGCTTTGATGTAGGAAGCATCAACATCGAAGACCTGATGCGTGGATCAGAAAAGGCAATGCATCATTATCAATTACGTGGATAGAGATGATGTGTCGGTTCCAATACGCACAGTCAGCAAGACTTTATCGATTAACCCCTTTGTGATAAAGACAATGCTTCTCCATCAAGTCGTGCAGCATCGAGCAGTAACTGTTTCATTGGAGATATGAATGCCACAAAGTCATTGATGCATGGATTACGCTGGGTCAGCACACAACATCTCACTTTCAAAGATCCAGGAAAGGATTTACACCACTTGCCTGGGCAGGACTCACAGATGGCAGAGTCCAGGTGATGTGCACAGTTGTAGGCAGTCTTTGATGGCCCTGAGACTTCAGAAGAGGGCCATGCAAGCAAGCCCTTGGACAGCTTAGGACAGGCGAACCCTACTCACTAGGAACCAGGGTATTAGGTTTATTCAGGAAAACAATGGTTCTGGTGGCTAATAGACAAGCAATTATGGTAAACGGTATGCACAAGGGCAATGAATATTGTAAAGGCCCTATTAACATCAGAGGGCGGAATGGACACTCTACACAGTTTGATCTTTGATGTTTAATGAATATACAGTTAAATAGTATAAGACACTTTATTAAATTCAAAAAGCACAACACTTTGTCCGTTGTGTCCCAAAGTGAAGCATGGAACCAAAAACAAGTGTGACTTATATACAGTGTACAATTTACAATGAGGTTTCCATGGACAAGAATCGACCAATCATTTAGTGCAATTTCTCAAGAGCCTGGGTGTATGGTGACACTGGCTGTATGCTGGTCTGTTCTGTAAGGGTGTCAACGACGTTTCAACCCACTAGGTATGGGGGGGTCTCCTCAGGACTGTATTGTTGGGGACATCTGATGTTGTGTGGAGCAGCTTAATATGAGTGGTGCGACCCAAGTGGTGAAGGAATACAATAAAAGACTCACGTGAGGACCCATCCGGGTTCTCACCGTGAGGGAAAAGAATTAAGCTGGCTCTTTTCGATATTTTAAATATTTTAAACGGGCTCTCGTGATGCCCTGCTACGTCCGTAGTGAAGTATCTCCATGATGTTCACATTGGGTGATTCTGAGTGTTAGTCCTATGTATGCGGAACAATCAATCAATCAATCAACCAAATTTGTAAAGCGCGCTACTTACCCGTAAGGGTTTCAAGGCGCTGGGGGGGGGGGGGGGGGGGGGGGGGGGAGGCTGCTACTGCTTGAAGAGCCAGGTCTTGAGGAGTATTCTGAAGGCAAGTAGGTCTTGGGTCGGTCGCAGGTAGGTGGGTAGGGTGTTCCAGGTCTTGGCAGCGAGGTAGGAGAAGGATCTGCCGCCGGAGGTGGTTCGTTGGATGCGGGGAACGGTGGCGAGAGCGAGGCTGGCGGAGCGAAGCTGGCGGGTGGAAGTGTAGAAGTTGAGTCTGCTGTTTAGGTAGGCTGGTCCGGCGTTGTGGACTGCTTTGTGTGCGTGGGTGAGGAGTTTGAAGGTTATCCTCTTGTTGACGGGGAGCCATTGGAGCTGTCTCAGATGGTGGGTGATATGGCTGCGGTGGGGGATGTTTGCGATGAGTCGGGCGCAGGCGTTTTGGATGTGTTGTAGTCGTCATAGGTGTTTGGCTGGGATTCCTGCCTAAAGTGCGTTGCCGTAGTCCAGTCTACTGCTGACGAGGGCCTGTGTCACAGTTTTTCTGGTTTAGTTCAGGATCCACTTGTAGATCCTGCGGAGAGTGCGGAGGGTGTTGTAGCAGGAGGAGGAGACGGCGTTGACTTGTTTGGCCATGGAGATGGAAGAGTCGAGGATGAATCCCAGGTTGCGAGCGTGGTCGGTGGGGGTTGGTGCCGTTCCTATGGTGGTAGGCCACCAGGAGTCGTCCCAGGCTGAGGGAGCAAGTCCGAGGATGAGGACTTCCGTCTTGTCGGAGTTCAATTTCAGGCAGCTGTTCCTCATCCTGTCCGCGACGGCCTTCATTCCCCCATGGAGATTGGATTTGGCGGTGATGGGGTCCTTGGTGAGGGAGAGGATGAGCTGGGTGTCGTCGGCGTAGGAGATGATGTTGAGGTCGTGACGGCGGGCCACTTGTGCGAGGGGGGCCATGTAGATGTTGAATAGCGCTGGGGTCAGCGAGGAGCCCTGGGGGACGCCGCAGATGATGTCGGTGGCTTCTGAGCGGAATGGAGGGAGGCGGACGCTCTGGGTTCTGCCGGAGAGGAAGGATGCGGTCCAGTCTAGGGCTTTATCTTGAATTCCGGCTTCTTGGAGGCGTGTCATTAGGGTGCGGTGGCATACCGTTTCGAAGGCTGCTGAGAGGTCCAGGAGGATGAGCGCAGAAGTTTCGCCATTGTCGAGTTGGCGCCTGATGTCGTCTGTGGCAGCGATGAGGGCGGTCTAGGTGCTGTGGTTTCGTCTGAATCCGGATTGGGATGAATCCAGGATGTTGTTGTCTTCGAGGTGGCGTGCCAGTTGCATGTTGACGATTTTCTCTGCGACTTTTGCCGGGAACGGGAGGAGGGAGATTGGACGGAAGTTTTTGAGGTCCTTGGGGTCGGCCTTGGGTTTCTTGAGAAGGGCGTTGATTTCTGCGTGTTTCCAGCTTCCTGGGAATGTAGCTGTTTTGAAGGAGACGTTGATGATCTTGCGTATTTGGGGAGCGATGAGTGTGTCTGCTTTGTTGAAAATGTGGTGGGGGCAGGGGTCTGACGGAGATCCTGGGCGGATGGAGTTCATGACCTTGCGCGTCTCGTTGTTGTTGACGTTGGACCAGGAGGTGAGGTGGTTGATGTTGCTTGTGTTCGCTGGGGCGGTGGGGACTGGCGTGGTCGTGGTGTCGAAGCTGTCATGAATGTCAGCGATCTTGCGGTGGAAAAAGGTGGCTAGTGAGTCGCATAGTTCCTGTGAGGGCGGGATGTCGTTGATGTTGGCACTCAATCAATCAACCAAATTTGTAACGCGCGCTACTTACCCGTAAGGGTTTCAAGGCGCTGTGGGGGGGGGGGGGGGGGGATCTGCTACTGCTCAAAGAGCCAGGTCTTAAGGAGTATTCTGAAGGCGAGTAGGTCTTGGGTCGGTCGCAGGTAGGTGGGTAGGGTGTTCCAGGTCTTGGCAGCGAGGTAGGAGAAGGATCTGCCGCTGGAGGTGGTTCGTTGGATGCGGGGAACGGTGGCAAGAGCGAGGCTGGTGGAGCGGAGCTGGCGGGTGGGAGTGTAGAAGTTGAGTCTGCTGTTTAGGTGGGCTGGTCCTGCGTTGTGGAGTGCTTTGTGTGCGTGGGTGCGGAGTTTGAAGGTTATCCTCTTGTTGACGGGGAGCCAGTGGAGCTCTCTCAGATGGGGGATGATGTGGCTGCGGCGGGGGATGTTTGCGATGAGTCCGGCGGAGGCGTTTTGGATGGATTTGTCAAAGGTGAGCCCGCATTACTATCGATGCCCGGGCTGCTGGCGCAGGCCGCCTCTTAGTTCCCATTCTGAATAGTTACCAAATAAAGAGACGGGCGCTGGAAGCAGGAATCAAGAACAGAGTTTATTACTCATGAGGAGAGCCTGTCATTTCGGACACGAAACACAGTGTCTTTCGGGAGGTGCTCTAACAAGTGAGCTGAGACATCTTCTTTTATACCTTACAAAACACTTGGCATTACAATCAGGACATTGTGACACAAAGAAAAGACATCCCTATAATCCTCGTGTCAATCCTACCCCACATATGTTATCAATAGAGACCCTTGAACTGTAGATAAGGGAGGGGGCAATGACGCAGCTGAGTGTTCCGCTGATTATTAGGAGATGTGCGCCTGATCGTATCCCAAGGGGTGGGGAAGCCAGGATCAATAGTAGGTTCTTTGAAGAGGAGTGACTCCATACCATAAGGGGCAATAAACAGTATCTTCCGGCTTAGGCGATGGCCTCGGACATGTGTGGACAGTCCATCGCGGAGGGAGGGTTTACTAACAGAGGGGTTATTCATAAAAGGAAAGGAGGTGTTGGTCAGGCGCGGCCGGGACTCCCAAGGACAGGGTCTTGCAGAAGAGGAAGGTTTATGACTTGTCCATGTGAGGGAGGAGGGGGGAGCCAGGGTGCGCACAGGGACAGAGTCGCACAGAGAGAAAAGGTCTTGTGACCTGTACATGAGAGAGCGGGGGCAGTCAGGTGCAGCTGGGGAGGGCTATGTCAGCTGAGGCGAAGGATGCCTCTTCAAGAGGAGATGGGGGGTTTGCGCGGGTCAAGCAGAAGGGTTGCCTTGCAGGGCAGGGTCGCGCAGAGGGAGAGGGTTTCATAGTCTATGCATGTGAGAGGGGGTTTAAGATACGCGCAGGAGGGAAGCCGGGGATTCCAATGAGCAAAAGGCCATGGTGCCTAGAATGGCTGTCACGTACGTATGGGTACGGGCTTTTACTGGCGGAGTGATGCGGTCAATATTTTATGGTATTCATGGTGCTTACAGGGAGAGGAGTGGGAAAAGGGAAATGAACGCTGTTTATGTACATCAATTTTTCTAATTTTCCACACGTTGTAGTCGTCGTAGGTGTTTGGCTGGGATTCCTGCGTAAAGTGCGTTGCCGTAGTCCAGTCTACTGCTGACGAGGGCCTGTGTCACAGTTTGTCTGGTTTAGTTCGAGATTCACTTGTAGATCCTGCGGAGAGGAGACGGCGTTGACTTGTTTGGAGAGGGAAGAGTCGAGGATGAATCCCAGGTTGCGAGCGTGGTCGGTGGGGGTTGGTGTAAGGTGTTTTTTCTATAGGTGAAGTGGATGCAGCGGTGGACGGTCCAGTAGGGTTCGGTGGTGTAGTTGAAGGTGACGTGGTTGCTTGTGGAGAAAATGGCGTCCAGCATGTTGGCCGGCGGCGTGGGTCGGTGTGGTGACGAGTTGTCTGAGGCCAAGGTTCACGAGGTTGCCAATCAGCGTGGTGGAGTTAGCATTGCTGTTGTTCTCGAGGTGAAAGTTCAGGTCCCCTAGAAGGATGTAGTCCGTGGATGCGAGTGCGTGGGTGCTGGCGAGGTCGGCGATGGCGTCGCTGAACTGGGCCCGTGTTCCGGGGGGTCTGTAGACGAGCGTTCCTCTGAGGGTGGTGTTGGGGTCGGTGTGGATCCGGAAGTGCAGGTGCTCGGCGGCGCTGTAGTGGTCGTCTGCGTGGGTGGTGACCTTGAGGGTGGACTTGTGGATGATGGCGATTCCTCCTCCGATGCCGTTGGTGCGGTCCCTGCGGGAGATCTTGCAGCCGTCTGGGATGGCGATGGCGATGTCTGACGTGGAGGAGTCATTCCACCATGTCTCGGTCAGGAAGGCTACGTCGGGGCGATGGTGACGAGCAGGTCCCAGAGCTTGATGGCGTGTTTGCGTGCGGAGCGGGCGTTGAGGAGTATGCAGCGGAGATGGTTGGGTCTGGCCTTTGTAGGTTTGGTGGTTCGGTCGCAGGTGAAGTGGCAGTTGCGGCAGGAGAAGAGTCCCTGGGAGTGCTTTAGGGCGGCTTGATTGCAGTGTTGGGTTCGGCCGGTGTTGAGTGCGTGGAGGGAGTCAGCGTCGTAGCTGAGGCTGGGTTTGTTGCGGTCGGGTGCACGGGGTCCAGGGGTTCTGGCGCTGGGCACGGTCCAGGCACGGACGGGCGCAGACGGGCTTGCCTCAGCGACCTGCATAGGAAGGGGTGGAGGGAGGGAGGAGCAGCTGGGAGGCGGGTGGCAGTGAGCGAATGGGAGGGAGGGGGGCGGGGCTGCGGGGACGCAGCAGCGGGAAACGGGCACAGAAGCGGCGAGCGGGGAGAGGGAGGGGGCGAGGCGGGGAAAAAAAGCGGGGAAACGGAGGCGAAAAGGAAAGAGGCGCAAAGACAGAGGAAACAGAGGCAGAGGAACGAAAAAAGCAGGCAGCGATATACAGTAGTGAAAAACTGGAGAAAAACAGAGGGAACAGAGGAGAGGAAAAAACACGGAGAGAAAGGCAACAAAAATACAGGCACAGGGGGAAGAAAAAAGGTTACAAGGCACACACTAACATACCAATACTTACTGCCCACCACTGGGCCCCCAGGGATGAGGCGCAGGCGGCAGCCTGCGGGTGGAGTAGGGCCTCAAACTCACGGGCGACAGCAGCCTAGGGGCAGAGCACCAGTAAGGAGCGCTGGGGCGGCGGGGGAGCGCCTTGGCCTGAGACTTCTCGTAGAGGCTGGAGAATGAATCAGCTACCTCCGAGTGTTGAATTCAGGTGCAGGTGCTGTGAAATTACATGACAATATAGTGCTTAGACTCATAAGCACCAACCCGGGATATCTAGATAAAGGAAAATCCAAAGTTCAGGCTGACTGCGATGGAGCACAGGCCGGCTAAAGGACTCACCCAGGTCCCTCTAAAAATAATTGCTTGGATGTAGGAAGCATCAACATCTAAGACTTGATGCGTGGAGCAGAGAAGGCAATGCATCATTATCAATAACGTGGATGGAGATGATGCGTCGGTTCCAATCCGCACAGTCAGCAAGACTTTATCGATTAACCCCTTTGCGATGAAGACGATGCTTCTCCATCAAGCCGCGCAGCATCGAGCAGCAACTGTGTCGTTGGAGATATGATTGCCAGAAAGTCATTGATGCATGGATTACGCTGGGTCAGCACAGAAAATCTCACTTTCAAAGATCCAGGAAAGGATTGGCACCATTTGCCTGGGCAGGACTCACAGATGGCAGAGTCCAGGTGCTGTGCATAGTTGTAGGCAGTCTTTGATGGTCCTGAGACTTCAGAAGAGGGCCATGCCAGCAAGCCCTTGGAGTCACTCTGGGTTCAAGTGTAATGGGTCCAGTCCTTTTCTTCCCAGGACAAAGTGCAGCAAGTATCTGTCAACAGGCAGGACGGCAGTCTTTCTTCCTGGCAGAGTTCTTCACAGGTCCTGTAGTGTACTATCTTGGTGGGGTCTGAGGCCCAGCACTTATACTGGGCCCTAGAAGAGGGGGGTGACTTCAAAGCAGGCTCTTTGAGGTGGACAGTAAGCCTTTCTTCCCAGCTCTGGCTCCAGCCTATCAGTAAGGGGTCATCAGCCCTTTGTGGGGGGACAGAACACTAGCCATTTAGTTGCAAGTATCAGCTCCTACTTCCTGGTCAGGAAGGGCCATCAGAATGCAGATGAGTGCTCAGACATATCTATCCTTCTTGTGTTTGTTGCTGTATAGAGTGAATGCACAAAGTTAAGTGTCACCTGCCCCAGAAATGTATTGAAGACAGGTTGTAGGCACACAGAGCAGTAAGAGCAGAGAAATGTCCACTTTATAAAAGTGGCATTTCTAAAATGGTGTTGTTAAACTAACTTTATTAGTAAAGAGGATATATCATTACAATTACAATTACATAAAACATGACACAGCTACTCTTCAATGATAAGGAATCAAAGCTTAAAACTTAAATGAGTATTAAGGAATTCCCAATGATAATTTCCAAGGTGATTATGTGATGTCATCAAAATGTATTTCCATCAGCCTTATTTATATTTGTAAATTGCTGCATAGTACTGAGTAGTGTGTGTAATAAATGCATTTTTCCTTTTATACAAGAAAAAAAGCACAGACTGGACAATCATTTATTGAGGTTATTATTATGTTCCAGCAAATTGTAATTACTAGTCTACAGCACCTCCCTTGATTAGGCCTTGAACTGCTTTGCTCGCTACCCTGGGAGAGTCAAGTGCTACAATGGGGTATTTGATTCCCAGTGGAGGGCAAATGTGACTCATTTCTTGTGAAGGACACACAGCTAAGGCCTTATTCCTTACAGTGGGCAACACCACTTACTGGCATTGGCAAGTCACAGGTTCACACTCAAGCAGTGTGTTGTAAAGCTAAAGAGTTAGGTGCTGCATGGGATGCATGGAACATTCCTGCATTAAATGTTTATCTCACAATCTGCACTTGATAATTGAGACCTCCTCTGTGTTATTTTATTACAAGACAGGAGGCTCTGTATTGTACAACATTGTTTTCTGTCTGCTTGTTTGAATATATTTCAAAGAAGTTATTTTGTGGGGGATAAATCCACTGTTCCTTGTTGATTAAAAATGTTGATCTCAGTGGTAATAATGAAGAGGATGAGGATATACAAAAACTTTTTAAAGTGCTCTCTTCATCACTTAGAAGCATGGCCACTGATGTTGGTCCTATGATACTTTATGTACATTGATGTTAATGATCGTACTATTGTCCTGAAAAAGATTAAAACTCAAGATTAGCCTCAGATTGTTGTTTCTGATGTGAGAGGTACTTCCATATTTGAGCCTGGACTCATCCGGCATCCTAATTTGGCATAGTCCACTGTTTATTGATGAATACATTAAGTCCAAGGTAATAAGCGTAGTTGGCAGGAGTTTTATATCTACAATGAGGGAAGAGTGCCTGAAGCCTACAATATCTGAGAAAGTGGCCATACCTTCAGAACTGGATGCTAAAGTAGAAACATTTTTAAGCAAATGTGAGGACGAGCCTAGAAAAGGAGTGGGTAGGCATGGTCCTTGTGCCAAGATAAATTATTGGATACAGTGTGGCCTGTTTCCTATATTTTGTATGCTGTTGAAGAGGCCAAGAACTCAGGGGTCAATTGGACCCAGAAACAATTTCTGGTTGAGCCCAAAGGGCAATCTGCTTTGTTGGGGTTGCAAAGGAGGGACTTGATTTTGAGAGATAGAAGGGACTGTTGTTGCAGATTGATCCCAAACTTAGGGATCTAGGAGACTCAGATATATTCACAATGGTCTATATTTGGGGAGGAGTTTAATATTGACTTTACATTTTGACATTTGACATTCTGGATGAGGCACAATCATCCATGGCTCATATTTTGGACAGGTCTCATCCAGGGGCGGTGGATATTGGGATTGTGTCACCGCCTGTGGGACTTTCTGCAGAACCTTCTACCACCAGCAATATGGTTGTTCAAAAGCCAATAATCTTCCCACAAAGAAGAAGGGGAGGAATATTTGTCATTAGCATGGCCCAAGCAAGGGGAGGAGGACCTCAAGCTAAGTGTAGTGTTCTCTTGTGATAGGCGAGGCAGGCTGGGTCCTTATCTAGCAGTTGGGTTTATTATAAAAAGTATCATGCATATTACAGATGGTGAGAAGGTATCAAAAAGAATTCTATGCAACCCAATATGGACCAAGTGGCATGTTCTTAGGAAGGTGGGATCTGATTACTGCAGAGGTACAGGAGTTGCTGCAGAAGAGGTCTATCGAACCATGTTGCTCACACCCCAAGGATTTAATTATGCCTGCAACATCTTCCTAAGGAAGAAAATGAACAAAAGTATCAGCCAGTAATACATTTGAGAGACCTCAAACAAGTTTTACATACTGCCATTACAAAACAGACTATTATATGCTGGAGCGACACCTTTCTTCCAGGGGACTGGATGGTGTGTCTGCATTTAAAAGATTCCTATTTGACAGTGCTGATATGTCAAGACCACCAGAACTACCTGTGTTTTCTGTGGCAGTGAAAAGTGCCTTCTATTTGATCTACTCTCTCCTCTTTGTTGCTTTACCTAGTTGATGACACCTCTGGTAGAGGCCCACGGAGCACAGGGGCTGAGGATGGTGGTGTTCCTTAATGATATCATATGCCTGGGACAAGTGCCAGAAAGGTTGGTCAAGCAAGTTCAAGGGCCATATAATGTATTCATTCATGGGGTTCATTATCAATGTGGAAAAGTTTGAGTTGATGCCCTTATGAAAGATGGAAGTCTTGGGGTTTCTGTTGGATTTTGAAAAAATCATTTTTCTGTTGCCAAAAGCAAAGATAAAGGTGATAAAAATGGAGAAGATTGTAACATTATCACAACATCTTTCTCTCCAATTGTTAGTGTGGCTGGTGGGCCTGTTCTTCTTCTCAACTCAGGCAATGTTTGTAAGGACCCCTT